>NW_024429193.1:49450975-50050975 GCF_017639785.1 Mesocricetus auratus
TCTCCCGTGTGGTGGTTTGAATGGGAATGACCTCACAGGCTTGTAAGTTTGAATATCTGGCTCCCAGTCTGTGGAGCTGTTTGCAAAGGATTAGAAGGCGTGGCTTGCCTGAAGCACCAGGTCCTGGGAATGTGCTCAGGGAACAACCTTTGAGGGTTCAAATGACTCCTGGCATTCCCAGTGTGCCTTTCTCAGTCTCCTGCTTGTGGATCAAGATGTGATCTCTCAGCTGTTCCTACCACCATGCCTTTGCTCTACCATCATGGACTCTAACCCTCTGAAACTGTAAACTCAATTAAAGGCTTTCTTTTCTAAACTGCCTTGGCCATGGTTTTTTGTCACAGCAATAGAGAAGTAATAAGACATCTAGCCTTCAGGTCTTCCCAGCACAAGTTTTGCTTTATTAATAAATTGGATATACTTTTTCCTATCTTAGATAGTTATTATGAGTACATGAGAACATGCTTGCTTCACAGACACTGCTAAAGAAAGCAGTTATGAGATAATTAGGTGTAGAATGATACAGGGCATAAGTAGTGGGCAGGAGCTGGGTCTTGCAAGCCATGATAGCAACTTTGAATTTTGTTCTTTTTAAAATGCAATGGACAGGAGGTACCTGAAAGTTTGCCACGATGCTTGGTGTGCAGTGAGCACTTAACTGTTATTGACAGGATACCTTGTCAAATTCAATGTGGCTAACATGTAAATCAGTCATCTTCTGTTCTATGATGTGGAGTAGAAAATTCAATCCTAGTTCCTATTCTTTGTTCTGTTGCTTTTTTTCCCCTTGTATTTAGTACCAATTTGATTATTTTATAGAACTGGGATAATACAGAAGATTAGATGAACTAAATGCATATAGATTGCTTAGTATATATCTAGCATACAAAAACCTCATTAAAGACTGAATTGTAAAAGCCAGTCATAGTGGCACACACCTATAATCCCAGTGCTTTTGAAGTGAGGAAGGAGGATCAGAAATTCAGGATCATCTTTGTCTGAATAGTGTTTAAGGCTAACTTGAGATACACATATACACACACACCCCTACCTTAACGGCTCATTACATTTAGACTAGAAATTGGAGATTAATGAGCAAAACAGTTTTTCTCAATGGAAAAAAAATGAAGTTGGTCTCCAGGATTTTTCTTTTTCTTCTTTTTTTTTTTTTTGAGATAGGCTGGTCTGGAACCATGTAGCCCAGACTAGCCTTGAACTCCTAGCAATCCTGTCTTAACCTCCCATGTCTACTAGGTCTAGGATTGTGTTTTGAATTTTTTGTTGTTTTTTTAAAATTTTGTTTGTTGTTGTTTGAGACAGAGTTTCTCTATGTAGACCTGGCTGTCCTGGAACTCGATCTGTAGACCAAGCTGGTCTTGAACTCAAAGAGATCTGCCTGCCGAGTGCTGGTATTACAGGCCTGAGCCACCACTGCCCAGTTAGGTCTAGGATTCTTTTGTTTGTTTGGTTTTTCGCAGCAGGGTTTCTCTGTGGCTTTGGAGGCTGTCCTGGAACTCGCTCTGTAGACCAGACTGGCCTCGAACTCACAGAGATCCACCTGCCTCTGCCTCCTGAGTCTGGGACTAAAGGCGTGCACCACCACCGCCCAGCTAGATCTAGGATTCTTAAGAAGGCATTTCCTTGAGTAGCTGTCTTCTAGCTTTTTTCACATCCTGTCTAACAGACTATGTAGTAGTCCTGGTTTGCTCACTTACTGCTTTCTTCTTACTAGAAACCCTTACTCATTGCATCCATTCTGTTCTTGGAGGTCCAGTTTATTACCACAAAACCCTTATGCTCAGTATTCAGCAAGAGCTCATTTAGTGTCTATTTTGCACTAAGAACTGTTGTAGGTGCTTAGGATGTAAGCTAATGTCATGCTATCACAACAGATTTGGCAGTGGTACAGATAAACATATATTGTATGCCTAAAAGATATTACATACACACTTTACATATTTAAGTACCACTTCAAGGGCTGGAAGTGTCTTACCCCAAATCCTTATTCTGTAAATAGCACTTTATACTAACATTCTGATTTTTTAAAGATTTATTTACTATGTATACAGTATTCAGCCTGCATGTATGCCTGCAGGCCAGAAGAGGGTACCAGATCTCATTATAGATGATTGTGAGTCACATGTGGTTGCTGGGAATTGAATTCAGGACCTCTGAAAAAGCAGCTAGTGCTCTTAACTGCTGAGCCATCTCTCTAACCTATATTCTAGAATTTTTTTATATTGGGAAATAATAAATTGCCAAAGAGCAGTAGGGACTGTTTAAACAAATAAACAAACTAGGGCTAGCTGTCTCAGTGGGTAAGTTTTGATATAAAAGCTTGACAGTTTGGATCCCCAGATTCCACAGAAGGGAGAATAAACTCCCAAATATTGTCCTCTGATTTTAACATGCACGCACAAATCTAAACTCACACACACATAAAGTAACATACATACCTACACAAACAGAAGAACCACTCAAGATTGAGGATTAACCTTTACCCTCAAATGGTAATTTTTTTCTCACCAACATTCCTATTTCTCTGATGGTCTAGGCGGTGTTAAGAATGTAGGCCCTCAGGGCTGGAAAGATGGCTCAGTGTTTAAGAGCACTGACTGTTCTTCCAGAGGTCCTGATCTTCCAGAGGTCCTGAGTTCAATTCCCAGCAACCACATGGGGGCTTACAAACACCTTGAATGAGATCTGGTACCCTCTGCTGGCATGCAGACTGTATACATAATAAATTTTAAATAAAATATTAAAAAAAAAAGAATGTAGGCCCTCAGCCAGGTGGTACATGCCTTTAATCCCAGCACTTGGCAGGAAGATCTCAAAGTTCGAGGCCAGCCTGATCTACAGAGTGAGTTCCAGAACAGACAGGGCTACAGAGAAACCTTGTCTTGAACCCTCCCCCCCCCAAAAAAAACCCTTAGGCCCTTATTCAGTTCCGACGGTGACAATGCTAATCCCTCAGCTTTAGTTACACAAACATTGAATGGCAAGTTACATGTAGGACAGCATTATTGGGAAAGCCATTATTATGTACAATAAAACGACTAAAAGCAAAAAAGGAAAGAAAGAAGGCAACTAAGAGTACCTACTATATTATACAAAATAGTTTCTTATCTCATGTTACTTAGGTTAAGGGAAATGTTTGGTTCATGCACCCTTATATAAGAACACAAACATTTCAAGGAACTTTTGAAAGAGAAGCAAGTAGTTTGAGATATGTTGGGGAAGTCTTATGCTAATAAAGCACTGTCTGGCCAATAGGAATCTAGATAGGTGGGGCTAGGAATCCAGGAGGATTCTGGGTAAGAGAAAGACAAGAGAGTCAACATGTAACCGCCATGGGGGTAGGAGCCCAGAACTATTCTCCGGTAAGAGACATACTTAGATTAACAATTATGGGGTAATTACTTAAAGCAGAGCTAGCCAGTAAGAGACAAGCAAGGCCAACAGCTTCATAATGAATATAGCCTCCTGTGTGTTTATTTGGGACTCATGCGGCTCTCGAAACAGGCTGGCGCGGCAGAGCCCAGGTGACTGGCGGGGGATAAACCAAAGCGGCTAGCAAAAGAAAAAGCTTCTCTTAACATAATGGTGACTGGCCGGGGATAAACCAAAGCGGCTAGCAAAAGAAAAAGCTTCTCTTAACATAATGGTGATCAGGAGTGGGATCATAAATTTCCATGAAAAATAACAGAAGATTTAAAGGAATTTTAAAAACAGAAGAACAGAGAGAAGCACAGATTTTGGTAGCAGCATTTTTCTCAGGTGTGCTCTGTTTTGCTAACAACAAGCCGAGATTCACGCGGCTCATTTACTGGAGTCTTCCTGACTCGGCATAAAAAGAAAAAGAAAAAAAAAACCAACAAGGTCCTTTTAAGAGACTCTGCTAACTTTTGAAAGGTGTGTACGTACAGCTGGAAGTGGCAGCTTTTGCTGGATGTCAGCAAGGACTGAGGCGGTAAGCTGAAGTCATGCTTACGCCCGCCATCTTGACGAAAAAAAAAAAACTGGCAGTTTAAAACAGCCGCAGTTTTACAGATAAGACACGTGGCCAGAAAAACATAAAGATTTACAGTAAAGTCAGACTCGGATAAAGACAAACCTTTAACGGTTTACAGTGTGTTTAAACATATATGTGAGATTGAGAGAGAAAATGAAACGACAAAGTGGTAAATAAATACAAAAGCTGGCTGTGGTGGCGCACGCCGGTAGGAATTGCTCCAGAGGCAGAGGCAGGCAGGTTTCCAAAGAGAAACCCTGTCTCAGAGAAAAAGAAATAAAAGTGAAAGAAATAAAGTAATAATAAATAAATAAGCCACACAAAGATGGAAAATACACAGAGAGTCTGGATACTGTACACTATTGTGTTTTTCAGTTTTTTGCTTGCTCAGGAAGGAACTGCTGCTAAAGTACACTTGATTATAAATGCTGCTGAATTAATCCAACTTCTATCTTTTAAAAATGCCTTGACTTCAAAATTTAAGTATAAGGATATGTTACTCGGAAAAGGAGTTTTTGCTTATGTTTCCACAGAACATAAAAAGCTGAGGATTTCTTCCAGACTTCTGTGGTTTGACGAACCAAGACCCCCAGAAGCAGTGGACCAGATGTTCCAACAATTGAAACAGCTAAGATGATGCAGTTTTACAGGCCCCGAAAATACGGACTGATACAGGTTTCTGAGTTTTGTCATGATCCCCATGGTATGAACAGCGCCCCCTTCCAGCAGGAAGCAGTTTGGAATGAGCGACGTCCCAATTCCCATCTTGTTTATAAATCTTTGTTTTCATCTAAATGGGATTGTTTATAATTGGCTAGTGATCATAGCCAATCTTTTTAATGGTAAAAAAGGGGAATTATGTTATGGGTATTGTTTTTCATTTATTGATACAAATTCAAAGTCAATTTTGTGATGCTTATATTTCTCCTCTTGATTAAGTATTGTGCTTATACTGATCTTTTACAACGTAATGCATAATTGAATACAGACTATAGATAGTTACTTATAATAGAATTTCTAGTTACATAAGTTAGGTATTCTAGATATACAGAAATATATTTGAGACAGATAGACAGTCTTCAAACCTCTCAAAGACCTTCAGAACATGGCATTTAAAATGGTCTAAGGTTTTTTTGACAATGAGAATTGTCTGCTCCTGGCAGCACCAATTATGTCTGAGAGGAAGATGGGCATCGAAGAAACTTGTTATGGAGTTTGCTTTCAACATGGCAAGATTAGCCATTTGGGCAAGAAACTGCTCTTGCCTAGACTGTTTGACTATTGTTGTATAATCTGGACATGCAGGACCCATAGGGATGTGACTGCTGAACTAAGTCTTACAGGGTTCCTGCTGCATGAAAGAGTCTACGGGACTTTCTGCAGGACACAGAAAAATGACTGACAGACTGCTGATGCAGATGGACAGTTTGAAATTTCCTGCTTTGCTGAGAAGTGTTCCAGATACATTGTGGCCTATGGGCTGAAGATGGATGCCCCAACGTTACAGAGGAACTTCGGGTGACTGTCCAGGCAGTAAGATATCTCTGTCAATCCTAGTGTTTATATATTATCCTTCTGTGGTCTTTGATGGAGTTGAAGACAGATAGTTATAGTTTTCCTTAGTTATGATAAAAGATAAGTTACATATAGAACTTTGAACTCACAAGGATGGTATGGATGATATTTTCTTTAAATCTTGCTAATATTTTGTAACTATGTTCTTATTTGATAACTGTTCTGTTATATACAATTTGACTGTGTTAAAGTTAAGACCTTTCTTTTTGTTTAAACAGAAAAGAGGAGATGTTGGGGAAGTCTTATGCTAATAAAGCACTGTCTGGCCAATAGGAATCTAGATAGGTGGGGCTAGGAATCCAGGAGGATTCTGGGTAGGAGAAACACAGGAGAGTCAACATGTAACCGCCATGGGGGTAGGAGCCCAGAACTATTCTCCGGTAAGAGACATACTTAGATTAACAATTATGGGGTAATTACTTAAAGCAGAGCTAGCCAGTAAGAGACAAGCAAGGCCAACAGCTTCATAATGAATATAGCCTCCTGTGTGTTTATTTGGGACTCATGCGGCTCTCGAAACAGGCTGGCGCGGCAGAGCCCAGGCGACTGGCGGGGGATAAACCAAAGCGGCTAGCAAAAGAAAAAGCTTCTCTTAACATAATGGTGACTGGCCGGGGATAAACCAAAGCGGCTAGCAAAAGAAAAAGCTTCTCTTAACAAGATAAAGATCTTTTTGGGAAAAAAATCATAATTCAATATAAGAAAAATGAGCATTAAGTAAGAGCTTAAAGAACCAGAAAAGAGGCAAACTTTCCTCTGAATGGATTTATTGACCACAACAAAGTTCTATATACAAAGTGACCTGGACCTTGGTGACAAAAGACTATATTCCCAGGATGCAGGACTTTGAAGCAGGAAGACCACAGGTTTGAGCCTGGGCTACACAGTTCTAGGCATTGATAAGCTGCAAATACTGGACTGCAGTGATGATCTCCAAAAAGCAAAATGACCAAAGCCCAAACAAAACAACTGCAATCCTTTTTAACTAATATCTTGGTAACTGGTTGTCATATAAATAAGGAAGTCCACATTGGACACTAGGTGAATGGCCTAACCCCTGGAACTTTAATAGTTTCACAAGTTAACTGACACATAGGATTGAATCCCTATGACAGGTTGCTGGAGAACTGACGTGAGCTGTCAAGAGGCCATTTTGTGCACTGCCACTGTGATGCCATCGTGCTTCTGGATCATAATGTTCCTGAAAAGCAACAAGAACATTCAGTACATGAGACTTAAGTGTAAGACTAAAGCTGTTCAGTTTAAGATACAAAACAATAGCATATATATATCTATGTAAAAGCAATGTGAAGAGCTGCTGTTGAGAACCCCTACTTCCATGACTTCTGCCATGCTGTTCCCATCCATAAGGGGGCTACACTCAAACCATGAAACAAATCTTCCTGTAAGAAAAATAAGTAAAAAAAAAAAAGCATAAATGTGCATTAAGCAGTTGAGAATTATGGGTGTCTAACTATAACATAAAAATGCAATTAATTCTTATCCCCACTACTCAACATGGCTCTGATTTTTTTCTGGAGGTTTTTGTTGGCATTGTTGGGGTTAGAATCCAGGGCCTTATGCATGCTATCACTAGCCTAGCCTCCTGGTCTTAATTTTTAGATTAAAATTATTATTATTATTATCATTTATGTGTGTGTCTGTCTGAGCATGGGTGCCTGAGAAGGCCAGAAGGAGGTGTTGAGTCCTCTGAGTCGTAGTTGCAAGTGGTTGTAAGCTGCTGAATGTGGGTGGTGGGAACTGCAGGAGGGTCCTCTAGAAGAGCAGTGTATGCTCTGAACCATTGAGCCACCTCGCCAGCCAATTTTTATTATCACGTTACTTATTTTTGGTGTATGTGTACCTCTGCTTGCGTGTGGAGGTCAGAGGATAACTTCAGGGAGTTTGTTCTCCTTCGACCACGTGGGTTCCAGGGAGTGAGCTCAGGTCATCAGACTTGTTTACATGTACCCCCACTTGCTGAGTCGTCTTGCTGGCTCCTGGTTCTAATTTTAACCTGTGGGTGTGTGTGTTCATCTTAATATCCTCTTCTTTCCCATTCCCCAAATTGATCATAGTATGCATTTAAAAAAATAATCCATTTATCTTTATTTTGTATGCATTTTATATCCCCTGGAACTGGAGTTACAGCTGTGAGCTGCCATGTAGGTGCTGGGAATTGAACCCAGGTCCTCTGGAAGAACAGTCAGTGCTCTTAACTGCTGAGCCATCTCTCTAGCCCACATAGTATGCATTTTTTAAGGTTAATTTTATCTGTATCTGTGTAAGTGTGCACATAGAAGTGTGTACAGGTACACACACCTATATACATGCATGGAGGTCAAAAGAAGGTGTTGGGTATCTTCTATCACCATGCACCTATTGCTTTGGTGCAGGGTCTTATCCCTAAACCTGGGACTCCTTTTCTCTGCTAGACTGGAAGTTAGCAAGCCCCAGCAATCTTCATGTGTCTGCGCTTCTCCTGACTTGGAGCTGAGGTTACAGGTATTTGTGGGGATACCCAGCTTTCTATGTGGGTGCTGGTGTGCTAAAATCTAAACTCTAGTCCTCAGGACTGTTGATCAAGCACTCATCCTAAACACTGTCATTTCTCCAGCCCGCGTAGTTTTGTATTCTTAACATTTTTCATAAAGACATTTATCTTGGAATATTTTTAACATTATATTACTTTAGAGATTCTATTCAGCTCTTAATTTTATGGTTTTTTTTTGGCACTCTGGCAGTTCATGAGAGTTCTCATTGCTCATTTTAATGAGGGCCTGTCATGGGCCTTGGTGCTCACTGGCCCTTGGTACACTGACTACTGAACTACTGAAGGACACGGGAGAAAGCCCAAATCAAGTTTTTCTGAACAAAAGCAAAGGGATGTGTTGATATGTACTTACCCATTATCCGACTCTAAACAGACCACAGGAATATCAGTGGGGTCAGAGGTTAGCTTAGCTGCTTGCTGGGCTAGAACAGATATCACTCCAGCATGCTCATCTGACAGGGTACCACGACCTAGAGAAGAGATGAAATTGCAACCTAAGTGTCTAAAATGAACATAAACCTATAGTGTAGTATCTCCTACTGAATTATTCATGGCCTTTGGTTAGGTACTGACAGGGAATGACTTCCCCACCTGGTACTCAGCTGGTTACATGAGTGAGGAAGTCTGGCAATTGTTCTTAAATCAGTGAAGTCGTAAATGGCAAGCTGTTTTCAAAGTGATTCCTATCACCATACTATCTCTAAACACCTTAAGCATATAAGGAAGCTATACTTCAAGTCAATCCGATGATAATAAATTTATTTTATAGGAATCTTGCTGAAATCAAGATATTCAAAGGTGAGAGTGACTCTGTGGATAGGGACTTGTTCAAACTAATTAATTCCTTATGGGAAATCTGATTTTCTTTTTCTAAGTTCAACCTCAAAGAACAAGTCATTACTCAGAAAGTTCAGTTGTAAGATCACCATATGTGATGATCTGTAAGCAATTATTTCTGCCAGCATAAGCTAGCTGGGCTATTTTCAAATGTCTCAAGGATTCTTTACTATTCCTTTGACTTGTATTATTACTAAACGAGGTCTTAGGTACAAAAGGTAACCACCTTTTGTACAACAGATCCCTGAAATGAAGGCAACAGAAGCTTGCTTACTCCGGAAACTAAGATAGTAAACAATATACCATCCTGGCAGGAATTCTGGATTCACTATTATTACATAAAAAAAAAATGCACAGGTCAAAGTGCAACCTGAAGGTCTACAGCAAACAGTAACTTCAGACCTTGAAGGTGACTGGCAAATGCTTCAAAAATTTTACTTTTGTTCCAAATGACTGGTTTTTGTATAAGACATTACTGTTTTACCTCTGTCAGTTACCAAACCAGCAAAAGTTCAGAGCTCTAAAAAGTCTTGCATTAGTTATAAGAATTCCTAGGTTTACTAGTTTCTAACATTAATTAACTTTAGCAATCTTTTTTTTTTTTTTTTTGAGACAGGGTTTCTCTATGTAGCCTTGGCTGTCTGGAAGTTGCTTTGTAAATCAGGCTGGTCTTGAACTCAGAGATTCTCCTGCTTCTGAATGCTGGGATTTAAGGTGTGGGCTACCACCATCCAGTGCTATTTACCTTTCTGGACTTAGTTTCTCGTCTGTAATTGCTACAGACATCATATTTTGGTTCTGTACTGTGTATTTTAAGCTTTGGAGGCAGCCAGGAAATCCTATCTCAACCATTCATTAGTTGTAAGACCTTGGGTAAGGTACTTAAGCTCAATGTTTTAATTTCTCTACAAGAAAGGGCTTTTCTGAGGAGTATATAAGTTTGAACAATGTAAAACACCAAAAATGGGGTCTAGCCAAGTATGCTGATGCAAACCTTTATTCCTAGCACTCTGGGGCAGAGGCAGGTGGATCTCTGTGAGTTCCAGGCCAGCCTAGATTACATAGTGAGTTCCAGGAAAGCCAGGGCCCTGTAGTGTAGAGTAAGAAAAAAGAATGGTGTCTGATACTTAAGAGCCCAACACATGTAGTGCTTCATTCATTAGCATCATCAAATAACCCAAGGAAGAAAACGAAGCCCCCAGGGGCTCTTTCTGTTCTGGGCTCATGTCGCTAGCAGACAGACTAGGAGAATGGGGTTAAAGGCAATGTGACTGTGAAGTTCCTATTTTACTGACACTAAGTTTAGAGTGGCTGTACTAACAGCTAATCTCATCCATTTTCAGAGTTAGTGAAGAAATTAAGGAAATAATCTGGCCTGACAGGCCCTGCATATGGAATGTATTCAGTAAAGACTGTTCTTATCTAAAGTCCTTTTCTAGATCACTTGAAAATTACTCAACACCTTTTTAGTAGGGACAACTGTAGAACTGGTAGAACATTTCTGACTTTTAAAAAAATTGGAAGGCTTCAATTATCTAGTTTTACTTGGAGATATTCTTTATGCTCAAAAGGTAACAGAAATAAAAGCTAGGAAATAGTAGCAAAGTAAAACTCCCAGTGAACCTCAATGGGAGACTGTTTTGAGACACTTACAGCCCAGATTAAGTCCTTGTGAATCTGTGCACAGGACTCCAACAATGGATGGATTCTTCATTCTAATTTTAGGAGCACAAGAAAGATAAGCCAGATGATGTGAAGAAATACTGGAATTATTGTACTACAAATAAATTTTCTTTGCATCAAGTATTAAGCGCTTCAAATCAGCCTTTTTAAAAGCTATAGCCCCCTTCTAAAAGAATAGCCATGAGTTGTTTAAATATACCATTATCTCACAACCGACTGTGCCAGGCACCTCTGGGCTTCATAGGGCCACAAACACTGCAGTTATCTATAGGGTTTTGTCCTTGGTATAGAAGCATACTCTAGGATAGCAACACATTTAAAACAACTGTTAAAAATCTTAAGTAACAGGAGTTGCTTCTGAAGGGGATTAAGAAGCTAAAGGGGGAGGTGTCTTCTTGTAAGCCACTTTACACTTCCCAACTTCAAATTTTACAAAGACAACCGAAAAACTTAACGGATGCCTTTACTGAGTAATTGGTGGTTTACGCACGCGGGAAGGTATGCGTGTGCATTTGCACTGCAGGGCTCAATTTAGCACACCTGGTACATCCTTCCCCAAATTTAATCGGTTTCCCAAACTTCTGAGGAGCTACTCCGACCCTACGGACGATTTCAAGGCGACAGGTGATTTTGGCCTCTCTCGCTTGGGTCCGCAAGACTCTTGCTCCATAAGGAAGCACAGAGTCTGGCGAAACTTTAATTTGGAGTCACGCGCGGCCCGGGTGTCTGCAGAAGTCGCCCGCTCGCCGACCCGAGTGCCCCAAACGCTTCCGCGGACACTCGCAGTCCATGCCGCTTGTCCAGCCTCAGCTCCTCCGTCCGAAGCGCAGGACCGGCCGCACGCGCTACTCACGTGTCCTCCAAATGCTGCTCCAAAGTCGCTTCCATCCCGCCCGCTAGTCGCCCCACTCCTGGATCCCGCAGCAAAGCGCTTCCTGCTTCTCCAAAAGCTTCTGTCACGTGATTTGAGCGAGGCGGGTGCCCGGACGGCGTCTCCAGAGGGACCAAATTCATCGCGGCGCTGCGTCCGCGCTCTTTAAGGAAAGACATAGCTCTGCGACGTGACCTACGCGGTGTCTGGCGTTCGTCTTGCTGTCCAGGACTTTCACATTACTCTCCAACCTCAGGGAGATCTGCAGTCGGGCCCCAGGGCCTCTGTTCCTGCCCTAGCACTTGGTCTTAGTGATTTTTAACCTTTGGATTTCGGTTCAAACGACTCGCAGCCCTAGCCAGAGCTGGATCCCCCCCCCCCTAAATTTTAAAGAAACCCGGGAGGTTTGGCAGGGTCTCATCTGAACAGTAAGACAATCACCAAGATGACACAGGACCATTGGGAAGGGGTGCACACGCGGCACTACAGGAAACAGATAGCACATGTTGAATTCCCAAAGTGGGTGCTGGGAAAGTGTCGGAATCTTAACATGTTAAGACATTGGTAGCAGCCGGGCGTTGGTGGTGCACGCCTTTAATCCCAGCACTTGGGAAGCAGAGGCAGGTGGATCTCTGTGAGTTCGAGGCCAGCCTGGTCTACAAGAGCTAGTTCCAGGACAGCCTCCAAAGCCACAGAAGAAACCCTGTCTCGAAAAACCAAAAAAAAAAGAAAAAAAAAAAAAAAGACATTGGTAGCTTCTTTTTTTTTGGCGGGGGGAGGGGTCGAGACAGGGTTTCTCTGTAGCTTTGGAGACTTTCTTCACCTAGACTGGCCTCGAATTCTTGGTCTTGGAATTTACTGTCTCGTTCCACCACACTTAGCGTTGATAGTTCTAGCTAGGACTTAGGAGAAGAAAGTAGGTTTCAGTTTAGGTAATAATGAAGGCCAAGTATTATTACTTGAAAATTACTTTGATTTTTAAATTTATATTTCCTTTTTGTTGTTTTGGAGACAGCATCTCATGTAACCCTCACTGCCCTCAAATTTGCAGTGTATCTGAGGCTAGTTCACCTCTCAGGTGCTGGGATTACACCAGCATGCCTCGTTTAAGAACTTTAGAATAAACACCCACAGCCCAACCGTGCACAGATGGCAGTTCCGTAAGGATATTTAGGAGAATGTCTTTTCCATATGGCCATCTTTGCAAATTATTATTTCTAATTTTTTTTTTTTTTTTTTGGTTTTTCGAGACAGGGTTGGTTTCTCTGTGGCTTTGGAGGCTGTCCTGGAACTAGCTCTTGTAGACCAGGCTGGCCTCGAACTCACAGAGATCCGCCTGCCTCTGCCTCCCGAGTGCTGGGATTAAAGGTGTGCGCCACCAACGCCCGGTTTATTATTTCTAATTTTTAAAAGCAAAATCGACATACATACTGTATATACAATTCTGAATTCCATAGCTGGCCTTCTTCACAGAGTTTATTATAAGTACCTTTTCATGACAGGGGATATTCATTTGCCTTGTTTGCAGTAGTTGCAAGAAACCAGAACTTGTTATAGCTATACCTAAACTGAATTTACTGTTTATTAGTGACCAATTAAGTTGTTCCTGGGTCATTGTCATGTCCCCACCCCCACCCAGCCCTAGCAGTGACATTGCAGTGATGGTTGAGTATTCTCATATCCAGATATTGTGCATTTAAATTTTTTCTTTATGGTTAGTTAGTAGAAAGAGACTTATTGGGTCAAACGATATGGTAATTTTAAAGACTTTACATATCTATATATTTCTGAATTATTTCCCAGAAAAGTAGTGCAGATTTACCCTCGGAAGCTTTGATGAAAATGAGGGTGTGTCCATGGCTCCCCACTCTCCGTTCATCGCGACCTCCTCCTGGGCAGCGTTAAGTTTCCTCCAGCAATCTGACCGCTGGCATTTCCTTGGTCCCTTTTCTGATCTAGCACCCATAATAAAAGAGGTCAAGGCTTAGTCCTTGAATTTAGAGCCTGTTCATTACTCTATGTTAAAATGAAACTTACAGAATTCATGCTATGTAAAGAAAAAAAAAAAAACTCTACAGCTCCGACTTATCTCTAACATGTGATTCTTCTGCCTCTGCCTTCCTAGCGCTATGATGCTACTATGCAGGTATGAGCTACCATGTCTGCTATGCTTCCAGAATTATGTGTTTGTGTCTATGCTCATGTGTGTCCTGATGCATGTGTATGTTTGGGCTCAATGAGTTTGCAGGTATGCGGTGTGTGCAGGTTCGGGTCAGAAGTCAGCCTCAAGTCTTGTTCCTCAGGTGCCATTAACCTTGTTTTTTGAGACAGGTTCTATTACTAGTCTGTGACTATGGTTAGGCTAGTCTGGCTGGCCAGCTAGCCCTAGGGATCTTCTTGTCTCTATCTGCCTCAGCTTCTCAAGTGCTGGCATTACAGGTGTGTGCCACCATGCCCAGACATTTATCCATGGGCTCTGGACATGTTTGCAAGATAAGAATGCTGGCCGAGTCATCTCCCCAGCTCCTGGTTCTGCAATTTCTTAGGATTCCAATTTTTGTGTTGTAGTTTGGGCTTTGGGGGTGCACGCTTTGGGGAAATTACCTGAGTTATGTAGTAACACAATGTGAGACATCCAAATTTTAGCAGCAGTTTAAAGATTCCCTTAAAAGATAGTGTTAGAGTTGCATATCATAGGGTATGCTGATATCCCAGCACTTGAGAGTCTGAAGCAGGAAGGGTGTAAGTTCCAGACTAGCCTGGGATTCATATTAAGACTTTGTGTTTAAAAAATTTAAGTATAGACAGGCGGCAATTGCACACAACTTTAACCCCAGCACTCAGAAGCAGAGACAGACAGATCACTGTGAATTCCAGGTCAGCATAGTCTACAGAGTGAGTTCCAGGATAGCCAGGACTGTTACACAGAGAAACCCTGTCTTGAAAAGCCAAACAAACAAGCAAAAACCAAAAACATAAGTATATGTGATTGCAAGCAAAGTTTGCACCAGATTGCTGAGAGAGCCTGTGCGTGAGGAAACTATCAGTTCTACCTTCCTGCCATCCCAAGTGGTAAAAATGTACCCGGTTGAGACTCCTCAACTTGGCCTTTCTGTTTTGTTTTGTGGTGCTGAGGAGCCCACCCAGGACCTTGCTCGTGCTAGGTAAGTACTCCACCACCAAGCTCTACCCAGTTCTGCCTTTCTAAACCTCCCCATCACTGTTCAAACATGTGAGTCACGCCTGTAGTTTTAAATAGCCTGGGAACCATGTAAAGAAAGCAGTAGAAATTAATTTTGACACAACTTTTGTGCATCTAAAAAGATACTATTTTTCTCCTGCCTTAAATCTCTAAAATACAAAGTATATTTTGCACTTTGCCACATTGCAGTTCTAACTGACCACATTTGAAGTCATCAGTAGCCTTGGGTGAACACTGACTCCAGTACTGGTGAGTATTTCTCCAGGGTGTCTCAGATAAGTGACTTAAGGATTTTCAGAAAGGCTACAGCTCAAGCCACTTCTTAAGGCCTCATGTGGGCCTTTCATGGGGAAGAGGAAGCGGAAGAGGAGGGTATTTGATGAAGCGGAAGAGGAGGGTATTTGATATGTGGGAAGTGACAGGGGAGAGGCTGCTGTCCCTTGCTCTGTCTTGCATCCCTTTTGCCCTGCACAGGTGTGGGGGGGAACGGACCGGAAAGCTATAGAAGTGAGGCTAGAGGCTGGGAGGGTGTCTCCCCAGGAAGTGATTAGCCAGCGTTTGTTCCTCTGTGAGCCTTGTGTGCAAGGATGGAGAAGGCATTCTTTCCATTTCTGCAGAGTAAGTACATGGAAAAAACCCAACCCAGTGAGGCCAGTGATCAGATATGGGGAAAATCCTAAACACCCATCCCCACCCTGCCCCAGGGTTTCTCTGTGTAACAGCCCCGGCTGTCCTGGAACTCACTTTATAGATAGACCAGGCTGGCCTCGAGCTCACAGAGACCAGCCTGCCTCTTCCTCCAGAGTGCTGGGATTAAAGGTATAGGCTACCACTCCCGGTGACTTTTTTATTTTGAAGTCTTGGTTTGCACACAGAGCAGCAGGTTTCCTTGAGGCATTGTTACAACGCTTTGTTTTGGTTGAACTTCCTTCCCGATTTCTCCCCCATCTCCCTGCTCTGACTTTCTGTACCATTCCACCCTCAATGCTCCAATGTCTACTCTTAATCACATGTCTATCACCCTCCCTTCCTATCGCCCTCCCCTCAAGCCTACTCCCTCATCCCCATGATCTCCTTTTTAGAGGAGATTCTAGATGGCACCCTTTGGGGAATGTGTGTGTGTGTGTGTGTGTGTGTGCGCGCGCGTGCGCGCGCATGTGTGTGTCTTTAACTTTTATTTCTTTGATATCTCCCCTCCCCCCCAAAACAAGCTATGAGAAATGAAAGTCCCCAGTATGTACAGCAGAGAATGTGGCCAACGCCCACATATTCCAACTGAGAGTAGGGAGGACATACCGGGTCAGAACCCCAGATTTCACCTACTACCTTGGTGCTGTTTGCCCTGCCCTGACCCCTGCAGGGTCTTCCTGAGGGCCAGACTTAGTTAGCTGCAGTGTACTGGGCCATGCTGGTGCTCCACTGTAAAGCAGGATTTCTTCGAATTTGAGGCCTACCTGGACTACCTGGGAAGTAGTCCTGAAGATAGCCTGAGCTACGAAGAGAGACCCTGTCAAAAAAAGACAGAAAGGTCTTAAATGGTGGGTGTAACTGTCCTCTGGAGCAGAGAGATGTGCTATCCCAGGACCACCCACATTGGCCTTTGGATCACATAAGTGCTTAGTCACAGGCCTTCGGTGCAGTGAGCCTTAATGCGACACTAGGGGGCACCAAGGCCACAGAAAACTGCACAATGAAGAGCCTAGCCTAAGAAGTGTGTGTGTGTGTGTGTGTGTGTGTGTGTGTGTGTGTGTGTGTGTGTGTAGGAAGGTGGGGGGGCGGGGAGGATGTATAAGTCTCTTGAGTGGGCACAGAGTGATAAGGAGAGTGTCAAATATCAAATGTGGTGGGTGGCCTTGGAGTCAAAGGTGTACATTTGAATCCTGGCCAGGGCACTGGCTGCCCATGGGATCTCTGAGTCTCTGGGGGCCTTTGGCATGGGAGGCACTGTCTTCTGCCTCATGAAGATGTGGGGAGGATAGCATGGGTTACTTTATGGAGGAGGGGCTGGTACATTAGGAGAGTCAGTTTGAATAAGAAAATCTGTTTGTTTCCTCAGGTGGATTATCATGAAAAATAACAGCATCAAATGATAGCTGTAGACATCAGTCTGCATCCATGGGAGAAGCTGAATCTACATAGCTTCATCATAGAGCTTTGCCAATCGAGATAGTTCTATCAATTTTATTATTAGATTTTCTATATAAAGCCATAAATTTCATGTAAAATCATAAAATACAGTGGAAAAAATCATCTGATGCTTCAGTCCTAATGCTAATAATGACTTTAATAAGGAGTGAAGCAGAACAGGACAGGAGGTGGGGAGGGGGTGGGGAAAGCATGGCCCAGGGATCACCAAAGTCTTGCCAGCTCAATCATCTCAGCCTAAAGTGTAGCACAGGGTCCTGATGGGGGCTGGGGGGTCAAGGTGTCTTGCTGGTTTGCAGTGGACACCACTGAGACCTGAGACTCAATGTAAAGCTGACTCCTGCACATGGTATTAATGTCATTAGTGGGTTATGTGTAGGAACTGACAAGTATGTGCTGAGAAACTCGTCCTTAATCCCCACATCTGTTTTTTTTTAGTAGTAGCTAATACTATTATCTCTCTCCTACAGTTAAAAACACAAAGCCCAGAAGACAGTGCAGGGTGTAGTCTCATACAGTTGTAGTCCCAGAACTCTGGAGGCACAGGCCACACCTTTGAAGCTAGAGAGTTCTAGAGAGTTCCAAGTCAGTCAGGACTACACAGAGAAGCTTCTCAAAACTGGAACAAAACTGGCCCGTTCAGGTCATCCTGCTTGAATGTGTTGGCACCAAACTGTTACCCTCTCCTCTCCTATACTGCCCATGCTGCCTAGAACACAGTCTTAGAACTCAGGGGCAGAGGGGGGAAACCCGGTCCACATCTCTTACTCCAGGCGAGAAATACTAAATACAGAGAGATGTCTAATTCACAACTTAAACCTCATTTTGACTTGGAACTCCAGGATTCCACCCCTAGCATGCTGTCAGATGCTATGTACTATAGTTAACCCTGCTTCAGAGAGATTCACTGTTGAACTTTTCTACCTAACAAATTCACCTGTGAGGTTCCTAACCCCCAAGTATCTTAGAAAGTGGCCTTGTTTGGAGACAGGGCCTTTATAGATGTCAGTCAAGATAAAATGAAGACATTAGGGCACCTCTTAAGCTTATGTAGTTGACATCATATAAAGAGACATGTACAGGGGGAAGACAGGTTCTGCCTGTAAGAAGTCTGTAAGCCAAGGAGAGAAGCCTGGAACATAATGTTCTTCCTCACAGTCCTCAAAAGGAAGCTACTCTGCCAAAACCCTGATTTGGGGCTTCTACCCTCCAGGCTTGTGGGTAAGACACTCAGTTAGTGGTTCATATTATGGTGTTACTGGTTAATGGGTACATTCATTTTTCTAGGAAGTCCACAAGTCAAAGCTATCAGATGTGTGGTGACTTTTTGTTACCAGAGGCCTACTTGAAAAGATCACTGTAACACCAATGAATAATTAATGGCCCACAGGCTGATACTGGGGTTCAAAATTTAAGCTGATGATCAGAAAAGCAAAGCAGCTGGCCACTAGCTTCTTACTTTTATCTCAGGCTGAAAGGGCTGATCCTGTCTCCATGAGCTCTCACCAAGCCTCAGATTGCTGCTGCTCCTCTGCGTGGCTGGAGAATGAATGCTTCCTACTCAATACTGAAGACCCTGCTCCTATCTTTTATACCAGTCTAGTGCTGGGATTAAAGGTGTGTGATCTGTTACTCTTTTAGACTGATTCAATCTTGTGTATCCCTGGTTGGCCTTGAACTCAGAGAAATCCGTCTAACTCTTAATCCTGAATCCTAGGATAAAAGTGTGTACCACTACCTCCTACTTTCTGGCTGCTGGGATTAAAGGTATGTGCCTGGCTTTCCATGGCTTGTGGCTGACTTTGCTTTCTGAAATCCTCAGGCAAGCTTTAATAAATCGTAAGTAATATATCACTACAGATCACCCTCCCAGAGGCCAAAGGAGAGAGCAGAAGAGCTTTCCAGCTTACTCCAGGGTTAGTCTTTGGTTAAGATAGTTTTCTTCCATCAGACAGTGGTGACATGACCTACTTAACTTGGACTTTGAATCTTCTTTTTAAATTGTTATAGACATATGTGCCATGTGCTTGTGTGTATATAGTTGTGTGTTGTGTTGTGTGTGTGTGTGTGTGTGTGTAGGTGTGTGTGGTGTGAGATGTGTGTTTACATGTATGTGTGTTGTGGTGTGGTGTCATCCTGAGTAACCTTATCTACATCCTTTGAGACAGCATCTCTTGTTCGCTTGGAGTTCACTAGTTGGGCTAGACTGACTGGCCAGTGAGTTCCACGGATTCTCCTGTCTCTGTCTCTCATTATAAGCATGTACCACCATGACCAGCAGTTTTACATGGGTATGGGGATTGAACTCAGGTCCTCATGCTTGCAAGTCTTTACCAGTAAGCCATGCCCCAACTCTTTGAACCTGTTTTATATCTGAGCCTCAGCTACAGAGGGTATTCAATAAATGTGTATTGGGGAAAATAGGCTGATGGCCATGGAGTGGGGTGTCAGGTTGTCAGTCAATGAGGGTTAAAGTTGTGCACTGTATCTTACAGCTGAGCTGAGTCCTGATTCTAGAAGACGCAGTGAAATATATTTTAGATGAGTCAAGGTAGGCTAAAAACATCTCAGAACAGGAAGCTATCTTCCCATTGCTTTATTAATTTTGCTACCAAGGATAAATGAGATGCAGACTTCTATATCTAAGCCTTCATTAGATGCCCAGTTAATGCAACCATGACAAATGGGAATGAAGCCCTTATGAATAAAAAGATGATCAACACCAGCATAAAAAATTGCAGACCAGAGAAAAGACAGTTTAGAGGAGCTGATAAAATACCCTGGCCTTAATTAGACTGTCTGCATCACACATCAAATCAGACTTAATGTTAAGATATATTGGTCTTGGAATTGGGTAAGTGAAATGAGTTCTTGAAAATAAATGGAAAAGAAATTACCTGTATTAAATGTATTTTCAGAGCAGGCCTGTGCACTGAGGCTTTTAACCAAAAGCAGGCTTATGTTTTCCTTGGCTATGTGTCACTCTACCCAGTGACATGCCTCTTGAGGATCCAAGGTGGGTTACAGAGATTCTATCTGTGGGTTAACAACAGATCCCATTGTCATCTAGCCTTGCTGTTGCCCTAGCAGAATCCTTGATGGGCAGAGAAATATTCCCATGTCTCACCTCCTACACCTTCAATAAGGACTTACTGATTCTTACTTTGGAGAGGAAGACGCTGTAAGGCAGTGGTTCTCAACCTGTGGGTTGCAACAATAACAAACCTATCTTCAAACATATTTACATTACAATCTGTAACAGTAGCAAAATTAGTTATGAAGTAGCAATGAGAATAACTTTATGGTTAGGCTTCACTACAACATGAGCAAAAAGGTCTCAGCATTAGGGATGTTGAGAGCCACTGCATTACATGCAGATGACCTGTTGAGTTCTGCCCACTCCACCATGGAGCAAAGTATGTTTTCTTCGTGGCTGCCACAGTCTACTGCCCTACAGTCCACATTTCCTTCAAGGAGTTATCTATGATCATTATCCTCTTGTGAAACCTTGGACAAGTCCTAGAGAACCTTCATAGCTCAGATGTGTTTCCACTCTAAGTGAGAATATGAATAGTGTTACCTACTGGTGCCCTAAAATTCCAAGAGAGAATACACACAGACACATAGTTTACAAATTCAGAATAGATGAAAGCTGTTTTTGTTGTTAGGATCTTAAGAAGTCCTAGCAAAGGTACATGGAATCAGGCTAGCCGGCAGCAGTAAGAGCTGACCCTAGATTACAGAATAGGATTATGAAAATGACGCTCATAGCCTAGGCAATGTGGGAAGAGCTCAGCCTGAGCTCCTGCTCACAAAGCTCCAAACTCCACATGAAGAACATACCCTCACTGCAGGCATGGAGGTGCTCCCATCTGCCCACAGCAATGGAAACACCTCTGCAGCCAGGACATGACCCACCCCGTGTCCACTCCTGCTGCCCACGCCAGCAATGAAGAATGAAGCCAGAGACTCTGAGCTGAGGTTCTGTGTAAACTTGATCTTTGCTTGCAAAGGAGGTGGTGAAGGAGATGTTCTTCTTCCTGTAAATGTTTTAAAAGGGTCCTGGACATAGACCAGGCTATTTACATGGTCCTGGTCACCAAGTGCCTCTGTCTCTCTCTCTCTCTCTCTCTCTCTCTCTCTCTCTCTCTCTCTCTCTCTCTCTCTCTCTCTCTCTCTCTCTCTCTCTCTCTCTCTCTCTCTCTCTCTCTCTCTCTCTCTCTGTCTCTCTCTCTCTCTGTCTCTCTCTCTCTGTCTCTCTCTCTCTCTCTCTCTCTCTCTCTCTCTGTCTCTCTCTCTCTGTCTCTCTCTCTCTGTCTCTGTCTCTGTCTCTCTCTCTGTCTTCTCTCTCTCTCTCTCTCTCTCTGTCTCTCTCTGTCTCTCTCTCTCTGCCTCTGTGTGTGTGTCTCTGTCTCTGTCTCTCTCTCTCTCTGTCTCTCTGTCTCTGTCTCTCTCTCTCTGTCTCTCTGTCTCTCTCTCTCTCTGCCTCTGTGTGTGTGTCTCTGTCTCTCTCTCGTCTCTCTGCTCTCTCTCTCTCTCTGCCTCTGTGTGTGTGTCTCTGTCTCTCTTTGCTTGCTGGCTGAGGATCAGGATGTTGAGCTCTCACTTACTGCTCCAGCACCATAGCCCATCCACTACTTGGGTAGCAACTTTATTGGGCAGCATTGCATAGCTGGCAAAGGGGAGAGAGTACCTCCTTCCTTCTCTGCTGGGGAAAGCCAGTTGTACAGGAAGTTCAGCAGGATTAGTCATTTTGAATGGTGTGTTCAGCAACAAGAGCCAGCCTCACACTGTGGCCTCACTGCGGATTCAATTACTTTATGGGTCTTTTGCCCCTAGTTTGCCAAGTACTATGCTGGGTAACAGAAAAGAAGACAAGTCTCTCTTCCACAAGGAGCTTGTTCTCTACTTAGTAAATATGCTAGAAGTGGGCTAGGAGATAGCTTGGTTACTAAAGTGCTTAGCAGGAGGACCTGAGTTCAGTCCCCAGAACCTACACGAAGTTGGGAGTGGTGGTGCACACTTGTGAACTCAGTGCAGGCGAGGCAGAAACTAGCAGCCCCCTAGGGCTCAGTGCCCAGGCAGCTTAGCCTGCTTGTTGAGCTCCGGATCTTTTGTTGGAAAACAAGATGCACAGCTTCTAAGGGCCAACATCAAGGTCGTCAGCTGATCTCTGTGTATGTGCACACGCGTATGTGCCTGTATACACATAAACATGCTGTACACATGTTGCATACATGTGTATGAACACACACACACACACACCACACACACACACACACACACACACACGAGAATGAAAACAAATCCCATGCTGAGTGTTGGGTATACAACCCTTGCAGAAACAATACAAATAAAAGGCTCTGTGTCTGCTCCTGTCCAAAGCCTGTGTCCCTTACTGCTGTTTCCTGATCCCAGATTCTAAGAAGAAGGCGGCTTGTTGGACGGGCCTTTGTCTCCACACCTTTCAGTGACAATACTGCTTCTGGGAGAGAGATGTGAGAAAAGGAAGGGGAAATGAAAGAGAAGAGAGATCTTTTAAAATTGTTTATTTTTATTTTATGTGCACTGGTGTTTCATCTGCATGTTTGTCTGATATTGGAGTTACAGACAGTTGTTAGCTGCCATGCGGGTGCTGGGAATTGAACCTGGGTCCTCTGGAAGAACAGTCAGTGTTCTTAACCACTGAGTCATCTCTCCAGCCCCGAGAAGAAAGATCTTGGCCAAGACCTTTTCAGAACCACTCTCCCCCCACCCTCCCAGATAGAGTTTCACTGTGTAGCTTTGGAGCTTGTCCTGGAACTTGCTTTTGTAGACTAGGCTGGTCTCGAATTCACAGAGATCCGCCTGCCTCTGCCTCCCGAGTGCTGGGATTAAAGGTGTGTGCCACCACTGCCTGGCCCAAGACTTTTTGGACTGAAGTGTCCTATCTTCTTTCTGTGATGGTTAATATTCACCATCAGCCTGAGACAGAAAGGGCCACCCTGAATGTGGGTAGCACCATTCCATGAGGTAAGGTCTCAGACTGAGCAACAGGGGAAAAGGGGCCGAGCACCAGTGTTTGTCTTTCTCTGACCTGGCTGAGGGTGTAGTGTAAGCTTCTGGTGCCACCATGCCCAGAAAGGCAGACACTTTCTTTTTTTTTAATTTTTTAAAAAGATTTATTTATTTATTATGTATATAATGTTCTGCCTGCATGTATCCCTGCAGGCCAGAAGAGGGCACCAGATCTCATTACAGATGGTTATGAGCCACCATGTGGTTGCTGGGAATTGAACTCAGGACCTCTGGAAGAGCAGCCAGTGCTCTTAACCTCTGAGCCATCTCTCCAACCCAGGCAGACACTTACTAAAATGCTTAGATGCTACTGGTTTCCACCCTCAGATCTTGGTGAACTTGATGCTCACTCCTGTATTTAGAGATGAAAGCCAACTTTTGCAAAGCATATCTGTTCATACCTCTTATCTCATTTTAAGCACACAATCATCTTGGGAGAGAGCTCCACCTCCATGTTGTGGATAAAGTAACTGAGGCATGGGAAGGTTAACTGGCTCATTGAAGGCATAGAATGTAAGTGTTCATGACTGGGGTCATCTACAGTTCAGGATGTTGATCCCAAGTGAGTCGGCCTCTTTGCAACTCTGTCTGCTCAGTCAGCTTCCATATCCCGGGCCAGTGAGTCAGTCCCATTAGCGGCCAAGGCCTGCCTTCTCATTTGCCTTCCCAGGAGTCAGAGGATTTGAGCAGGTGCCTTCAGACACCACACAGTAAATCTACTGCCACATGAATTCTGGGCCATTGGCATTCTACTTCAGGAGAAAGTTGGAAGCAAGGAGACTAATATCTCATTGGTATTTCCATTGCCAGAGGAAAGGTGAGATGACTATCATCCCATCTGTCAAGGTGGAGAGGGCTGATCTGAAAACAGTGTAGATCGCTTTAAGGAAAATTCTTTTCATTTTCTGGACCAGAGGGTATGGAATAAATAAATCCTTCCAGGCTTGTGCTTATCTCAGTTTGTGTATTCATGCTTCAGGCACAGAACAAAATCCTCCACCGTGGTGTTTCTCAGAGAGAATTCCTTTGTCAAGCACTTGCCTGAGTGTTCAATAGCACAGTGCAACCCTTCCACGAGCTGGGGAAAGTCTTCATCAGAGACATACGGCACGTTCTCTGGGCCTTTCTCTACCTCTCAATTCCCTCTTACACTACTTTCTCTCTTCCTTTCCTTCCCACCTTCTCTTCCTCTCACCATCCTCCCTCCTCTTCCTTCCAGCTTCTCGTGTGAGTGTGAGTGTGTGTGTGTGTGTGTGTGTGTGTGTTGTCTCAGTATTCTGAGTGCTGGGATTACAGGCAGGAGCCACCATACCTACCTGACATTGTTTTTTATGTATATACACATACAGATAAAAGAAGAACTACTCTGTTACACTAAAGGAATAGCTAACATTTGTTGTGTTGATTACTGCTAAGCATTGAATTACACACACACACACACACACACACACACACACACAGAGAGAGAGAGAGAGAGAGAGAGAGAGAGAGAGAGAGAGAGAGAGAGAGAGAGAGAGAGAGAGAGAGAGAGGGAGAGGGAGAGGGAGAGGGAGAGGGAGAGGGAGAGGGAGAGGGAGAGGGAGAGAGAGGAAGAAGATGCCATTACACTTGTGTAGCGGTCAGAAGACAACCAGTATTGGTGGTGAAGGTCTTTACCTGTTGATCCATCTTGCCAGCACTAACATGGGTCCTTCTTAAGCTGTGTTTGTGTCATTGTTCAGTGAAGCAGGCCCTTCGCAGCTTGTGGTAGCTCACGCTTGTTCTCTAGGTTCATAGCTAAGGTGCTGTGGGACATGCCCGACTCATGAATGATTCCTGTTGACTCTTGCACTTTTGTTGTCCTAAGTCACTTTTAATTTTGTCATAATAAGGCCTCTTATTGCCCACATTCATAGTTTTGTATATTTAGGGTCTATGATGAGCATAACAAGGTGGGATTAAGTCAAGCAAGAGAGAAGGTGATGTGATCAAAAGTGAGATGGATACCAGATGCATGAGGCAGAACAGGAGAGATGCCCCCCCACCACACACATACACTACAAACACATACCCCACACACTACACACACACTCACACACACACACACACCACATATAAACACACACATACCACACACACATTCACACAACACACCACACCACACCATACACACACACGCACATCACACCACACCACACCATACACACACACACACCACACCACACCATACACACACACACCACACCACACCACACACACACACCACACCACACCACACCATACACACACACACACACCACACCACACCACACACACACACGCACACCACACATAAACACACACATACCACACACACACTCACACAACACACACACACCACACCACACACACACACGCACATCACACCACACCACACCATACACACACACACACCACACCACACCATACACACACACACACCACACCACACCACACACACACACACCACACCACACCACACCATACACACACACACACACCACACCACACCACACACACACGCACACCACACCATACACACACACACACACACCACACCACACCATACACACACACACCACACCACACCACACACACACACAACACCACACCATACACACACACACCATACCACATCATACACACACACACTACACCACACCATACACACACACACACAGAGCACACACCACACATACACACCACACACACACCACACCACACCACGCACACCACACACCACATCACACACACCACACACACACACCACACCACACACACACACCACACACACACTACACCACACACACACACACACCACATCACACACACACACCACACCACACACACACACCACACCACACACACCACACACACACACACACCACACATACCCCAATACTGTCTTTATAAGTAAAAGGAGCACACTCCAAGTTAATAAGAGAAAGTGTGGTGCAGCATGTACATAGGTTAACAACATACTCATTCATCACCTTTACCAAGTAATAAGTACCGTACAAAACTATAGGTATTTTTATATGATTGGCAACACAATAGGATGTTTTCACCAGTATCACCACAAACATGAAGTACATTGTGCTAAAATGTTAAGATGACTAATGTCACTAGGTTATGATAGGAAATTTTCAGCAGCTGGTCGCCCAAGGTCATCTAGTAAAGGGTAAAATCAGACATAAATGGCAGACCTCAAGCTTGCCACGGGCCAGATACACAGGACATGCAAATGATGCATTTCCCAAAGTCTTGAGCCTTGTGCCTCGAGTCTACAGCACTCATTTGCCCTTGACTAGCTTTAGCCAGCCTCACTCTGATCAAGGAGGAGGTACCCTTTCTTAGCTGTCAAGGCTGAGCCACAGGTGAGGGTCCTGGGCAGGGGTCTGGGCAGCCAAAGTTCTGGTAGGGGTGGGTAAGCCACAGGCCAAGGGGTTTGGCAGCTTTTAGGACTCGGTGAGTTGAGCTCCCTCCCGATTGCTTCTGTAATGGATTCCTAGGGGAAAAGGGAAGAGAAGAGACCATGGGCCATGGGAAACTGAGCATCCAATATGTCCAGCCATATCGAGGGTCTGACCACAGTGACCTCTGAGGACCCTGAGAGATGCTGTGGCTGTGGGGTAAAAATTTTAGGGGATTACAACATTGTGAATTCAAAAATCTAAGCAATATGCATACCTGAGAAAGGGGAGAAACAGCCTCCAGGGGGAAGAGCCTGGCTGGGGCCAAAGCCAACATCACTTCCAGACTGCAGGTCTCATCTTCTCTTCCTAATTAATACTATTTTGGATCTGACAGAGATGGCTGCTCTGCCTCAAGCTTGTTTGCTGCTTATCCTGTGATTGATGTTGGAAACATTTAGAGTCTGTCAGGAAATACTTCATGGATGCTCTGTGTGGTGGGTAGAAACAGCCAGGAAATGCGGTTCCCTAGTTAAAACTGAACCGGAGTTGGAGGGAATTGTGATGGAAGGCCCAGGCCCTTTATTT
Organism: Mesocricetus auratus; assembly: GCF_017639785.1. NCBI lineage: Eukaryota > Metazoa > Chordata > Mammalia > Rodentia > Cricetidae > Mesocricetus > Mesocricetus auratus. The sequence continues at coordinate 49,477,910 of NW_024429193.1, forward strand.
AAGCTTGTGGGGTAGGGCAAGGGTGTCATGGGAGGGGGTGGGGAACCCAGCAGAGAGGGAGCCGTGGAGCTCTTTCCTGGGCTTTCTCTGTGTTGGCTGTTAGCTCCCACTGGATAAGACACAGGAGATACTGTTCCCAGCATCTGAAATGTGTGCCCCACACCCTGTTTCTCCCTACCAGAACCTGTGAATTCATAAGGCTGATCTCAAAAGAGACAAGCTTTGCAAATCACCAAGAAGTGACCTTCACCCTAACTCCCACAACACCGGACATTACAGCTAAAACACAGGGTTCGAGAGTTAAAAAAAAAAAAAGGTTCTCCTACAAATACAAATAGACACATGTCAAGGTCTTGGGAACTGATGAAGGCATCAGTAAGACAGGAAAGGTAGGAAAGATGGTTTGAGTACATTTGAGGGAACTAGGGATTTATAGGCATTTAAAAGGAAATGATAGAAACTAATTTCCAGCCTAAAAACAAGACTGGTTGCCCTTGCATATATAATTGATTATTTTCGGCAAGAATACCAAGTTGCTTTAGCGGAAAAGACAGTCCTTTTCACCATAGTGTTGGGAAGTTGTATATCCATGTGCATGTGCAATGGATCAAGCTGGACCTGTTTACCATATATAAAAACAAACTAAAAATGGATCTAAGATTAACATATATGCTAAAACTATGAGACTCTTACAGAAAAAAATACCTAGGATGAAAACTTCATGGTCCTGACCTAGAATGTGAGATCCATATCAAAATTAGAAACTTTAGTACATCAAAGGACACTGTCAACAGAGTGAAAAGGCATCCCAATTATAGGGGAAAACATTTGCAAGTCATAAATCTAATAGCTTAATGTCCAGAATATACAAATATCTCCTGAAATTCAACAACAAAGTATCCAATTTGAAAAATGGACAGAAAACTTGGATAGGCATTTCTTTCAAGTAGGTATACAAATGGCCAACAAATACGGGCAGGTGTTCAACATCATTAGTCATTAGGGAATTGCAAATCAAGACCACAACCATCAGAATCAGTACAGTACTATTTTAAAAAGTCAGAAAATAAGTGTTGACAAATAGGTGGAAAAATTGTCAGTAAAATGGTAGGTTACCATGGAGAATAATATATAATAATACAAAAAAACTAACATACTTAATGATTCTATAATTCTGTAATTCCTTCTCTCTCTCTCTCTCTCTCTCTCTCTCTCTGTGTGTATGGGACTTGAAAGCTGCTTTGTCCACATACTTGTGTATATCCATGTACATAGAATTATTATTTGTAATAGTGTACTAACTTGCTTTCTGTTGTAAGCACCATGGCCAAAAGCAACTTGGGGAGGAGAGGATTCACTTCAGCCTCAAGTTTGTAGCTCATTGCTCATGAAAGCCAGGGCAAGAACTCAAGTCAAGGCCCTGAGGTGGGAACTGAGGCCATGGAGGAGCTCTGCTTCTGGCCTCTGGCCCTGGCTTGCTCATCCTGCTTTCGTATATACGCCCAGGGCCACCTGCCCAGGGATGGCGGGACTCCAATGGAATGGGTCCTCCCACATCAATCATTGCTTTAAAAATGCCACACAGGTTTGCCTATTCTAATTCTATGGGGACATTTCCTTAACCAATATTTCCTCTTCCAGGATGACGCTAGCTTGTGTTACGTTGACAGAACACCAATCAGAACAATAGCTAGACGATTGAAACTCTTCAAGTGTCTATCGGTGGGTGAATGAAAAAGCAAAATTGATGAATAACATACAATGGAAGGCATTTTAGCCTTTAAAATGGAAGAAAGTTCCTACATATACTACAACATGAAGGAAAAAGGACTACATAAAATGAGCTGTTTGATTGTCTTGTTATGCTTAATGCTTTTCCGTTCCCCTGCCCCAGCTGAGGGAACCCCACATGCTCCCCAGCAGCTGATCTGGCAGGTGATCTCCCAAACGGGAGAGGTTGTCTGGTCCCTCTCAGGCTACCACACGCCTGGTACCTGGTGGCCCACTCTCACTCCCGACTTCTGCCATCTGGCCGCAGGGTTAGAGACCTGGGACATCCCCACAGTCGGGGCCCATGAGATTAAACGGGAAATAAACACCCCCTGCCGCCCATAGGAAAGACCTGGCCACAAGGCTGTCGCAACCCTAGAGCCAGGTGTCTTCTGGCACAAATGGACTTCTACGTCTGTCCTCGGCAGGGACAGCCAAGGGGCTCAGGATGTGGGGGATATGAAGAATATTTCTGTGCCAAGTGGGGATGTGAGACCACGGGGGGATGCCTACTGGAAACCTAGTTCGTCTTGGGACCTGATTAACGTGCGCCGTAATTATTCGCAACCCCCCCTTGGGCCGCTTCGATTGTGATTATACTCGGAGATGGGGCCTCTGGTCTTGCAGCACAGCCACATGTCTTCCCCTTGCGATTACCTTTACTACTCAAGGCAAACGAGACTACACCCAATGGCTACAAGGGAAAACATGGGGATTAAGATGGTACATGCCATGGGAAGACAGAGGAGTCACCCTCAGAATTCGCTTACAGATAGCTACCCCCGTGCCTAAAGCCATAGGGCCTAACTCGGTTCTAAAAGAGCAGGAGCTTCCCAAGCTCAACACCCAGCCTAAGAGGGCTCCGGGGCTCTCTGGGTCCGAATCCCAGGCTTTTATCACCACCCCGGCCTCTGCCGGCATCAGCCTCTCCCCTGTCAGCACCACCCAAGAGGAAAATGTTCCGTCCACTGGGCAACGGATCTTTAACTTAATTAGAGAGGCTTTCTCTGCCCTAAAACAAACTAGGCCAGACATAACTAACCCTTGCTGGCTATGCCTAGTCTCTACACCTCCCTACTATGAAGGTATAGCCACCCACGGGGCATTTACCAATAGCACCAACCCATCCCAATGTAATTGGAAAGTCCACCATAAGCTGACCCTCACCCAAGTCTCGGGAAAGGGCACATGCTTGGGAAATGTCCCCAGGTCCCACCAGGACCTCTGTAACCAAACCCTCCTACAGCCCAAAACTAACATGGGCTCCATGTATCTGGTACCCAACCCAGGACTATGGTGGGCCTGTAATACTGGGCTCACCCCCTGTCTCCATACGGGGGTCCTGGGCCAGGCCAAAGACTTCTGTGTCTTGGTCCAGCTGATACCTCGGGTATTCTACCATCCAGCGGGTTACCTGGAAGATGCACATAGCCCCCATCAGACCCGGTATAAAAGAGAACCAATATCTCTAACTCTGACAGCCCTACTGGGAATTGGGGTTGTTGCAGGAATCAGCACCGGAACAGCAGCCCTAATCCAGGGGCCCCAACAATACAATGAGCTCAGGATTGCTGTAACCGAGGACTTACAAATATTAGAAAGGTCTGTAACCAGGTTAGAAGAATCACTAGCCTCACTGGCAGAGGTGGCTCTTCAAAACCGAAGAGGGCTAGATTTACTATTCCTCAAAGAAGGGGGACTATGTGCAGCTCTTCAAGAAGAATGTTGCTTTTATGTTAATCATTCAGGTGTGATTAGAGACTCCATGTCTAAGCTCAGAGAGAGACTGGCCCAAAGACAGAGAGAAGCAGAAGCCCAACAAGGATGGTTTGAGGGGTGGTTCAATAAGTCCCCATGGTTAACTACTCTGATATCTACCCTTATAGGACCCTTATTCATACTCCTTATGCTCCTAACATTTGGCCCCTGTCTCCTTAACAGGTTTTTGCAATTTATACGAGAGAGGCTGTCTATTACCCAGGCCCTCTTCCTAATCCAGCAGTATCAAGCTGTACCTAACATTGAGGCACCCTAAAAGGTTTTATGATTAAAACTATGCCCTAGAGAAAAGGGAGGAATGAAAGACCCCGAATTTATAGAAATAAATATAAGCTTAAACAGGGAGGGCACCCCACTAGAGAACTTGGGAAGTGAACAAAGGACCCCATCCCAGGAACTGGCCAAACCACAGAATGGAATGTATGGTTTAGCAACCTTAATTGCAGAAGGGCTGTAAACCCACAAAAGGCCAATTCCGGGCTGCCGACCACCTGTGAAGAACTGACCAGGGCGTCAGAGATGGGCAAACAAGATTAGTGGGAAACAAGGAGATGATAACACCATTTACTTAGGGAGAGATGATTAGCTCATACCAAGGTTTGAGGAATTTATAACATGTAGGTCAGGAAGACATCTACTTCCCCTGGTCAGGAGTCACATGCCCCCCTCCCCCCATCACAAGATAGGGACCCCTCCCAAAAGCTTGTGGTTTTTGTCTTTAAAAGCTGATTGTAACTGAACCTCGGGGCCAATCGGTCTAAAAGCTGACCGAGAGGCCCATCTGCAGATGCCTAATTAAAGCCTTTTGTGTGTTGCATCAATTGGCTTGTGGATTCTTGATTCTTGGGGTGATGAATCCAGCTTGGGGACCCCTCCTCAATTCGGGGTACCCTAACAAGCTAATAATACAGAACAAATCCCATCTAGCTCTCCTTAACACGAGGCACCTAGAATAGTGAGTAGTCAGATTCATAGAGACAGACTGCCAGCGCGATGGAATGGGAAGCTATTATTCACGGCATGGACTCACAGTTGGGCAAGACGAGAAAGCTCCATGAGGATTGGTAGTGATGGCTGCACAGCACGTGCAGTACTTCAGGCCGCCCAACCATGCACTGAAAAGTAGCTGCAATGGGAACTTTTACGCGCTTTTTACCACAATTAAAAAGTTTTAAAGTGAAACAAAACTGAAGAATAAAAAAAAATAGTCTTTGATATTATCTGCTCTATTATTCTAGTCACAGAATAATTTACATTTTTACTGGACAAGATCTACAAGGTAGCTTGCAGCCTCCTAGAGAGAGGCTTTGTAGCCTCGCAGGGAGATCCAGTCCCCGAGGTCATTAAGCAGTCCTTGGGTAGGCTTGTGAAGCAATGCCCCAAACGAGGCCGGCAGCACACGCAGTTCTCGCACGGCCTCATTGCCAGGGCTTGGATTATTAGTACTAGTTTTTAACATCACAGTCATTTATGCTCCGTTTTCCCCACTAGTCTCTTGGGGCGGGGAACTGTGTCTCATGTTCATCTTCGTCTCCTCAACTCATAGCGGGTTTATTAAATAGAAGAAGGAGCGACAAGGCAGTGAGCCAGGGACAGCAGGCCTGTGTTCCCATTGTTTGCACGACCTTGACAAGTCCTGTGAGCTACTGGTGCCCTCCTCCCCCCCCGAATTAAATGACCAGCTTGCATCTAAGGCCCAAGCGCCCTGGTAGGCTCTGGGGTCTGAGGTCAATCTCCATGGTTCCTCTCAGTTGTATAGTGTTTAGGTTCTGGTTTGGTTTAACCATCTGCACAGAAAGGGCATTACTCAGAGCAAACACATGAGCCAAACATAATGAATAGATGAGGAGTCTGTTTGAGACCCTCACAACACCCAGAGGCATTTTCCTAGTTTTTCTTGAGACACCCTAGATACTACTTGAAACCTGTGTCTAGCTCCTGGGCTGACACACGGGTGGGGTAGGCGTGAGGGTGCACATTTCAGTTGCTTTGCTAGCCAAGGAACAGCTGTTTGTTGGTGGCAGGGAGTCTTTTTCTCAGAAGCCCGGGGGCCCTGGGTCAGGAGGCCCCAGATGGCAAGAAGCGAGCATTGGAGTCTGCCCTTGAGAAAGCCAATTACTGTCTTCTACAAATTCATGAGCCTCTCACTGCTGTTTTCAATTAATTTCTTGACAAATTCTGCCTGTTCCTTTTCTTGTTTTTCTTAAGGACAGGAGGAGTCTGGGTGACACAGTTGGGAACTCCAGGGAGCTCTTATTGAAATTAATTTGAGTGCTTTGGAGCGAGATTTACACGGCAGAGTGGAGCCGGCTGGAACTGCTCCTCTGGCAGGGCCTCTGGGGCAGTGTGGATGTTGCCCCCTCTTTTCCTATGCTGTGCAGTGACCTTGAAGGCCTTTGGAGCCATGCACTGCTGCATCCCTGCATAGCCTCCTGCCCACGTCCTTTATCCTGGTGCCTTGGACATCTAGCTACTTCACTTGGCCATGGGTCTCATTCGTCTATAGGCACGCTCACCTACCCTCTCATCTCAGGACAGCTTTGACTGGACCCCCCCCAACACACAGACAGACAGATACACAGACACAGATACAGACACACACACACACTCACAGGGGCCTCAGAACACGTCCGCTGTCTGCATGTGGAGACAAGTCCCAGATTCCTGTGTGTCAGCTTACATTAGTCGCAGCCACAGAAGGATCTGGTGTCTTCTACTGGACTGGCTTTTGTCTTCTGTCTCCCCAGCTGTTCTGATGGTGAGGGAGTGCCACCTAACTCCAGTCTCTAGTTTCTTGGGAATAGTTTCATTCTTCTCTAGACCTTTGGTCTCTACAAAGGAAACCAAGAATCTCTTTTTAGCACCATCTGTCTTTGGTTGGCTGCTGAGAACCTCTGCTCTGGAAACGGTGAAACTGTAGGCCTGGCCTTTTGTTTTGAGCACGCAGCACTTAAGTGATTTAAGGGAAGACTGAATTAAAGGTCTGGAAGAGTGAAATGACGTGGCTATGAGCGTCAGCTAACGAAGACCCAGAACATGAGGCTCTGAGCTCCACACTAAATGGCTTACTACTCAGATTCTGTTTTATGTTTCGGCTTTCCTCCTTTTATAATCATTTACAATAAGATTTAAATGGTTTTAATGTGCTCAAACAGAGAACCGAGAAAATCAAAACAACCCAGTCATGGGCAATTTCACCATGTTAAAATAGGTCAGTATTTTCCTTTCAAGCTGTCTCCCGCCCTGTTCAGACCTGTGCACACATGCACACACAGGCAAAATGGAACCACTCAGGCTGTTCCCATACTTCAGTAAACATCACCAGTGCCATGTCTAAAAACTCTTCAAGGCAGGTGCTGCCCAACTCCCCTCCTCCATGTCTAGTCCCAGACCTGGTTTCTAGACTGTGTTGCTAAATCTGAGAATCATGAAGAGAAAGACCAAATCCACAATTGTCTAATAAAGCAAGCTATATTTTGGGGTGCACCTGGAACTGGCCAGCAGGCTGTCTCACCCTAACTCAGGATTTGAGAGGACAGCCCTTGATGGCCTCTTGAGGTCCTTCTTATAAGAGAGTTAAGATGTTCAAGGGGCGAGAGAGTTGGCTGATACACATTGTTAGACAAATTCAGTGAAGGGGAACAAAGGAAAGGCTATGCATCATGTGAATGGGGTTGCAGGTTTAGTGTAGGTTGAAAGACATGCTTCACAGTTTATACGTAAGATCTAAGAGACAGGAGCTTTAACTACAAACAGAAATCTTAGCCTGCAAGGCATATTTTCCCCCGTTTTAGTCTCCCATTAACTTGCAAGGTATATTGTTCCTGTTTTGGTCTTACAGTGTCCCCAAACACACTGATGTTCTTTCAGTAGTTCTTATTTTCTGCAATCCCTCAGAGTTTATTTAGCATGTTTTTTTTTATCATGTTCAAAGTCTGAAAGAGAGAGACAGAGACAGAGAGAGACAGAGAGAGACAGAGACAGAGACAGGAATGGATCCACACTGTGAGTGGTCTTCCCGAAGGACACTCCACAGAGATTCCTTCATGTCATGTCCACAGCGGGTTCAGAACCGGTGAGGTGGGCACATCCCTATTAGGGTGGCTGGCTCCTTGCTGTCACTCTAGTTCTGTTCCTGGAGGGAACCTGCCAATCACCTCTGAGAAACAATTCTCAAAAATGAGCTTTGTGGGCATGATGGGAACCCTTGCTCATGACCTGAAGCCACTAGATCTTATTTTGCTCAGAGAACCATGTTGAGAGAATAATTATCAACTTAGGAAAGAATCAAGACTATTTCAACATCGGGGAAAATCTCTGATCCTACAAAAGTCATGTTGACCCATGTGTCTAGGTCATACGACCTCTTTCTAAGATGGCAGAGTATGGTCAGAGAACAAGCTTTTGGGAATCAGTTCTTACCTTCCATCTTGTCGAGACAAGGTCTCATGTTGTTTCTTCCACTGCACCGGGCTAGCTGGCCATTAGCTCTCCTGCCCCCACCTCCCGTTTCACTGCAGGAATGCTGGGATCACAGGGGTGTGCCATTGCATCTAGGCTTTCCCCCTCAGATTCAGATTACCAGTATTGTACAGCAAGCACTTTTACCCTCTGAGTCATCTTGCTGTCCCCTAATCAGTCCTTTTCCAGAGCCAACCTTGGCTCTTTGCCAAATTACTTCTTTCTTATTATTTTTTACATTCCAATCCCAGTTCCCCCTCCCTCCCCTCCTCCTACTCCCTACACTCGCCCGCTCCCACTTCCCATATGCTCCTCGGAGAGGGTAAAGCCTGCCCTAGGATGTCTACTAAATCTGTCCCATCATCTAGTTGAGGCAGGACCAAGGCACCTCCCCACCCCACCCTGCACCCCTGAGCCTAGGCTGAGCAGGGTATCTATCTCTCCATATAGAATGGGCTCCACTAAGTCAGTTTGTGCATTAGTGTTAGGTCTTGGACCCACTGCCAGTGGCCTCATATACATTGTCACCTATATTAAGGGAGTCTAGTTCAGTCTTATGCGGGTTCCTCACTTGTTTGACTGGAGTCAGTGATCTCTCACTAGCTACAGTCAGCTGATTCTGTGGGTTTCCCCATCATGGTCGTGACTCCTTTGTTCATATTATCACTCCTCCCTCACTCTGATTGTACTCCAGGAGCTTGGCCCAATGGTTAGTTGTGTATTTCTGCATCTGCTTCCATCTTCTTCTAGAAGAGGGTTCTAGCTTCTCTAGGGTTGTGGATTGTAGGCTGGGTATCTTTTGCTTTATGTCTGGTATCCACTTATGATTGAGTACATACTATATTTATCTTTCTGGTCCTGGGCTACCTTACTCAGGATGTTTTTTACTAGTTATGTCCAGCCAAATGGCTTTCTTTAAAAAGATGATTTTGCTGTTTCTGTTTGTTTTGAGACAGGATTCCAGTATGCCATTTTGTTTGAAGGTCTCACCATGTAACTTTGGCTGACCTGTAACTCACCGTGATCTTGTCTGCCTCTGATCCCTGAGCGCTGATATTTAAAGGCATGCATAGTAGGTCTGCTATGCAGCTCAGGTTGGACTTAAACGCTCTACCTGCCTTGGTGCTCAAGTGTTGGGATTACAAGCATGCACCACCACACTCAGGCAGAAGTTGGTCTATTTTGTGAACTATTCAGGATGGAGAGGCAAGCACTGATTATTTAATCTTTACAGCATCAGTCCACAGGCAGATCCAAAGGATGAAGTGTGAGTCTGACAGGGAAACCTGAACTTGGGGGCTAACTGTGTTGCTTGAATTGATTTCTGTGATCCTAGGCAAGAGTATAACCTTGGGGATCCTCCTAGGAGTTGAAATTCCTTTGATTCTGGACCTACAGTTTTTTTTAAATCTCATTAATGTGTTTTAAGCATAAATGGGTAGTTTCTTTGTAGATTCCCTTGGTTTGAAAATACACTCATGGATGTCAACATTTTCCCACTGCCTCGGGCAGCCATCAACAGTTCACGTTGGCTTCCTTACCACCGAGCCTAGAGGTGGCTGCAGACCCAGTCTCAAGGCACTTAGGTCTATAGCAGCTGTTGTGAATCAGCCAGCGCTGCCCTCAGGATCAAACCTCGTTGCTATTTCTGAATTAATTTCAATCACAGGATGAACTGTACATTAAGTCTTGTTGAATAAAGTGCTCAGAAGACTTGAGTTTTGTTTGTTCGCTTGTTTTCACAGAGAAGGAAAGGGGTGGGAACAGATGGAGAAAGCTGTGTTAAATGGAGGTAATTCTTGTCTCATCATTCTCTGATTCAAGTCAGGATGTGGATCTTCTGGCATTGACAGGCATCTTCTCTCCTGCCTGTTCCTAGTCTGAGATTGCTAGGCACCCTGTCCTTCAGAGACAGTAAGGGACAGAGACCTGCTGCCGGTACTGTGATGCGGCTCAGGTTGTCAGGCTGAGTGCATGACACAGTGAGTCGGACTGTATGGAAACACCCACCGCCCAATCTCACGCCTTAAAGAAGTGCACGTTTAGCTGCCAAAGTTTATTTGAGGAGAGAAAAAAGGAAGTTGCAAATGTCACCATGTTGAGAAAGGTTTATAGTTTTTAATTGCTTTTATTTATTTTCACGAAACATTTCAGATGTATGAAAGGCCATGCAAATTTGTATTAGATAATGATATCATAGCAATAACCCATGCACTCTCTATGCAGTTTAAGAAATTAAAGGATTATTCTTTAATGAGAAGCGGCGAAGCTCCTGAACCGGGCCAGCTCCCTTCTCCCTGGGGGACTCTGCAGGGGCGTGTGGCTGACTAACTGTAGTGGGATGTTGGCTAGCACAGATTTATCACCAGGCTAAAGCATTGCATTCCAGCGGTCCCTGGGCAGCTTTGTTTATTGCTGCATTCAATCACCACTGGATGGAAGTAATGTCCTCTCCAGGGTGAGACCCTGGCGTGGAGTTCTGGTGGGCGGTAAATAGGTTCTGCCTGCCTTGATACTCCATCTGCATCATACTGAGATCATCTTGGGTTTTAACTCCTGAGAGTTTGTGTGGCTCAGCCTCGGTGGTTATGAAGCTCTGAAACTCTGAGGCACCTTCCCTGGGTCTAGCAAGTGACTTCCTCATGGCAGTTCTCTTACCACAATCTCCTGGTGGTCTTTTGGATTTATTGCTGCTATGTGTGGGAACTGGCTGTGCCAGGCCTTGGTATGTCTCTTAGCTTTCCCGTGTAGATAGGTCTGTGAGGAGGAGTTAAGAGTTCTGTATGCTGTATAGGGGAGAGGTAAGGGGCTGTGTTACCTAATCTTCAGGGGTTTTGCTTGTCAAGGACACAAGTATTCCCTCACTGAGAGCCGTGATTGAGGGCTCTGCCTTTGCTTAGTGGTTTGGGAGCCTGGAAGTTTAGTCACAATTGCTATAATAACACTACCCAACTGCCACATAAGGAATAACTCTTACCAGTGTTCACCTCAGAAGCTGTTTCACCATGCTCCTCTCAAACAAGCCCTTGAGAACCCATGAACAGCAGCTAAAAGTCCAAGGCCAGGCAGCAGACCTCCATAAGCTGTATGTCTCTAACTTTGTCTAATTTTAAAATTTTGCCCTAAACACTGGGCTTAGCAGTACATTTCTCACCCTTCCCTCATTTCCAAGCAAATCTTTGCTAATTACCAGGACCCCTTCCAACATACCTGATCATATCACACGCTTACACAGGTCTGTACTTAGACAACCCTGTTGAGGAGGGACTCTGTGCTCTTGTATGGTCCTTGTGCACAAAGGCTGAGCCTTGCCCCATTATCTGGCCTCTCGTCCTGGGTGCATCTCACATGGTACCTCTGCTGAGTGTACTCAGGGTCTTGCAGCTGCCTCTCGACACTGCATTCCATCTTTTCTTGAGCCTCCTCCTCCAGGCTGTCTTCTTCCTTCTGTTAGCGGTGACACTGGTGCACCTGGTTCTCAGAGGCAGAATCTCACGGTTATTTGCCCATTCTTTCCACCAGTTAGGGGCAGAAACACACCAGCTAGCATACAAGGGTGCTCGCTTTTTCACATGAAGAACAGAACACGGGGGAAGGGGACACTGATAAAATACACAATGCTGAGCACAGTGATGCACCTGTAACCCCAGCACTTGGGAAAGGAAGGCGGGATGATCAGTAATTCAAGGCCAGCCTCCAGTGAGTTTGAGGCTAACCTGGGCTGCATGAGCCCTCCCCCCCAACAGGGAGATGGGGGTGTAGGGGAGAGGAAAGGGAGACTTATGGAGGGAAGTTGAGAGGAAAATGCTTTAGCCAGAAGAAGAAGCCTCTAGCTGCCCATGATGACTTCTCAACTCCATCTCTAGCTGTTTCTCCTCAACCTCTCCAGGCTCCCCTCATCCGTCTGCCATGGGATACCCTCTCTAGGGGATCACAGTCACACCTGTGCCTCACATCTACATCCACTGATGATTCTTGACTGCTCAGTTCCCAACATCCCTCCAAGGACCAGAGAAGTTAAGTAGATGGATCAAAGTCACACAACTAGGATCGAGACAGACAGTCCTACCTAAGGGTATTTGACTAGGAGTCAGGTGCCGTCAGTAATGTGCAGAATGTCAGTGTCATGGCAAGTCTTTACTGTAACTCTTCAGTCTTTCTTCCTTCATAGGCCAAGCTGCTTGGTTCTTGATTGACTGTCAGATCACCCTTTTGTGACTGGCTGCCCAGGGAGGGTGACTGTCAATCAAGTAGTTTTCCTTTGGTCAGCAGCTAGACTGTAATGATGGTAGCCCAGCTGTTCAAATACTTAATGGGCACCCCCAAGGAAACACCACCCAGATGTGAAAACTGCCGAGATCAAGGCTGCTGAAGTTTGAGGAAGCCCTGCTCCAGTCACTTGCACCAGCTCCTGGAGATCATGATTTAACCTTAGTGACCTCTAGGTGACCTCACCTGTACTTGGTTCCCTCTCCACTCAAGAGAAACACTGCCTACACTGAGATTAAACAGAATGCCCATGAATGGTAGACTGGAGGCTACACTCAGGTGAAGCCTGATATTGGCGACCCTGGCAGCTGGGCATAAGGATTGCACGCCCCTTTCTTGCTGTAGAAGCAGCCAGATTCCTTAGTCTCCCCTGATCAACTGGAGATGCCTTCTTTCTAGATGTTATCCGTGTTGTAATGAGACATCCGGCCCCAGTACAAACCTCTCCTGAATGGTCTTTTGTCTCTATCTGGGTTGATGGTGCTGAGCTGGATGCAAGACCAGCAGGCAAAATCCTGGATGTTTTTTCCTGCCCAAGACACTCAAAACCTGTAGCATCTAGAGGAAATGATTCCTGTGACTACAGCCAGGGCTCCCAGGGCTCCCACAACTCCTAGGGCAGTAAGTAACCTTTGGCTCGCCCGGCAATGGAGTGCGACTGAAGAGTTGTAGAGAAACTTAGGAGAAGGGGCTGCAGAGAGTCCAGAAGATGACGAAGAGCAGATGGCAGAGAGCTGAGACTACATCAGGCAAGAAGCTGTGAAGAGTTGAGTCAGCAGGAAGCAAGAGATTGCAAAAGCCAAGCAGCAGAGCCAGACTGCAGTCCCTGGGAGAGTGCCAGAGAGTCACCGGTGTCTAAGAGCTGAGGGTACCAATGCCTGTAGCTTGGAGCCGTGGTGTTAGTTGCTGGATCCAAGGCTGATGGCACTCAAAGTCTAGAATAAAAAGCCTCTAACTCAAGTACCTACAGCCATGAGTCTCTGACCTTAAAAGTTCAGGGCCATCAGCCTCTGGCTTTGAGACATTAGAGCTATAAATAGCTGGCTTTAAAAGCCTGGAGTTGTAAATCTTGATTCTCAAGGCCTAGAGCTACAAGTCTCTGGGTTTGGAAGTCTGGCCCATGACCCTCCGGTATTCTGGATCTCCTACACTAAGTGAGCTGCTTCTAGTCTGTTCTTGGTGTCCACGCAAACATCAGCAGGGACTGACTTGCTCCAGGGCCACACTGGCTCTACTTCTCCAAGTCTTCCCTTAGCCTCCAGTGTCTGTCTGCTTCTCCAGTCCACTGTCTACTGTTATGGGAGGCCGACTTGGGAGCTCAGCGGCATTGGTTCTGGTGCTGCCTTCTGATTGGGTCTTGTCAGTGGAGTCCTCACAGGAGGGACAGGTGGCAAAAGCAAAACTAGGCTTGCTGTCACGCTCCCTCACGAGATCCCTGGTTGGGTTGTCCTTGTCTGAAGGGTTACAGATCTGCTCAAGGGACGTTTTCTTTAAGACTGTCCCCCTTTGGTTTCGGTTTGCTTTTCCATGGGTGATGAGATGACAGAAGCTCTTCCATTCTGCTGTCCCTAGCTCCAGCATGACCACTTGTATTTAGCCCGTGTAACACCCATACCTTCACAGACAACCCTCGTCTGATGGGTGTAATGGTTAAACTTCACTGTCAGTTTGACTGGAGACAGGGTGGGGGTGGCCGTGAGGCCATTTCTAAGAGATGTGGCAAAGAAGGGAAGGTTCACCCTGGATGTGGACAGCACCTCCCATGGGTGGGGGTCGTAGGCTGAATAAGAAGGGCGGGGAAGGAAGGAGAGAACTATGGGAGCAGCAGCGTTTTTCTCTCTGTGTTTTCACTGCGGATTCAACGTAATCAGCGGCTTCCTGCTCCTGCTCCCACTCTGTCCCTTCCGTGATGAAGTGTGCCCTCAAAATGTGAGCCAAAAATAAACCCTTCCTTAGGTTGCCTTTCCTAGGTGTTTTGTCATAACAATGAGGAAAGTAACTAACTCAGCTGGGCTCTCTGTTTCCTGCTGGGACCCAGTGATGCATTTTCATCCTGGTGTGTGTCACAGTGGCAAATAGCATCCACATCTACTCAGTTTTCCTGGCCCAATGTTCATCATGCTCTTTTCTTTTTCTTTTCATATTGTAGGACCCGAGTTCCATCAGAGTCTATTCACTATAACTTCATTCTACTCCGTTGAGTCTGGGCTCTTCCCCTTTTCACTCCATTTATGCAAAGAACTGACAGTTGGCCCAGAATCTCCAGGCTGGACCCTATCCATCTATCTTATCCTGGCTGAAGGTCTCTTCATGTGTTTTTTTTAATTAAAATTCTTGCAGTTATCATCTCTGTGTGTACATGTGCAGATGCAAGGGTGGAATGTGGAGGTCAGAGGACAAGATGTGGAAATCATTTCTCTTCTTCTACCACATGCGTTTTGGGATCCAACTCAGGCTATCATGTTTGGCAGCAAGTTTTACCTGCTGAGCTCTTTCGCCATCCTACGTTTCTTAAGACACTAATTCCTTCAGGTGTTTCTCCATTACCTACGATGTCACTTCCAATCTGCATCCTTACTGCTCCCAACATGCGCTGGACTCTGCTAGTGCCCCACAATTATGAACAGCTTTATCAGGCTGAGATAACTTCTCCTATGCCTGCTTGAGTGATCTCCACTCATCTGTTCATTCCAGTAGCCTTCTTTCATGGAACTTTTCTCTTTTCACCATGGGAGTTAATGTCTCTGCAATAGACAGATTTACTGGACATTAATCTGTTGACCTGCATATGTCCCTAAGCTGTGTAGAGTGGACCAGGGTTGAATCAAAATGTCGATTTCAAAGGTGATGCTCTTCCACCACTCTGACCCCTGCTTTCCACAAGGCTACCTATTCCATGAGGGTTATTGAAGAGGTCACATGAGACGATGAATACAGTAATGAATAGTTCCAACTCTTGTCTCCAATGAGACATTTTCTGGGGGTTATGATAGCTGAAGCTCTAGCTTTGAAAAAGTTCCTATCACAAAGATTGGGGCCGGGTCTAGCTGTGAGAAAGCTGAGCCTGTCATGTCAGAAGATACCCTGTCCCCGATGGGCAGCACTGCCCGTGTACGTGTGTTTGCGGGGCTATGCAAACCCTATGGTGACGAAGTGCTAGCTACTGAGGGCAGGAAATGAGAATTTTTTTTTGTCTCTGCAGTCTCGTCCTGCTGCTTGCCTCTTTTTTGGCTATATCTTTAAACTTCTTTAAATATTTATTTTATGTCCATTTATTGTCTGCATACCTGCTAACTTTCATTTTAACAGAGGCCCTGCTCCTCTGTAAGATTTTGAGGTTGCAGTGGAATTTTCCTCACAGGTCAGTCAGCAGAAACGGAAGGAAAGGGCACATGCCTAGTCACCTGATGTATGGGGCTCTGCCTCTGGTCTGGTGGAGTGTAGTTGGTGCCCCTGCCTCTTCTATCAGCACTCAGATAGCAAGGGCAGGCAGCAACACACCAGGGAAAACACCGCTTAAGCCTCCCACTGAGTTTGTGTTCTGCAGGTCAGGCTAAGTGCAGTCCTGACTTTCCTTCCTCATACCTTCAGTGCAGGGTGAAGCCCAACAGCCCAGGCGCTGGTACCTGGAGATCTAGGCATCTTTCCTCTCATGTATCTCCTCGGCCCAGCTAGGAGCCCACAAAGTGTGAATAGAACCAAGTTCTTCAGGTACTTAGCAAGTTTGGTCAGATTTTGTTTTCGTTTTTGCTCTTTGTCCCCCTGCCACTTAATCGACCCATCACAGCTTCTGGTGGGAGTAACTGTCTAGGGAACTGGGACTCTCACTCAGGGTGGTGCTGGCCTGGCGGCAGGGATGCTGTCTCCTGAGGGCTCTCACTGCTACTCAGCTTCAGGTCCTCTTGTGCCTTTGGAGCTAAACTCCGCCCAGGTCTTCTAGGAAGTCAGCCTGTATTGTCCAGGGGTTTTGTTAGGATTAGAGCATATTTCCTGTCCATATCCTGTCATTTTAACTGTGTCTGAGTGTATTCCTCAGTAATTTCTTCCCTTCCAGCTCCTGGGCTTCAGGCTGCCTTAGTGAGCATGCTCCAGTTTGTTTCTTTCCCAGGCCATGGGGGTGCATCCCCTTGGATGCCCAGATCTCCATCTGGGTAAGGATCTCTTTCTCAATAACCATCTGTTTTCTAACTGGGAACTTTCTGAGTCTGTCCTCCCTCAGCCAAAGTCTAACTGGAGGTTATCATCTTAACCATCAAAGTGGGTTGGCTCTAGTTTAAAAGTGCTCACCTTAGCTTAGCTTATGAAGGGCAACAAGGAGTGCTGGACCCATGCCAAACCCCTTTGAGCCTGGTGAGCATGGGAGGTAGCTTAGCAGGGGTCCTGCTTAGTTGTGGTTATGTACAACCCCTATTGTAATAATGTAATTAGCAGCCTATTTCCTCCACCTGCATGTATTCCCCTCACCAAATGAATGAGCCAGCAATCTCAAAGCCCACCGAAACCCCATTCACATCAGGCTACCTCCACTCACACCTCTGAACAATAAAATGTGTTTCCCTCACTTTGGGGTGTCTGCTGCAGTAGGGCAAACTCTGTCCTTCGACTGAACTTTCAGGAAGAATCCCTTATTAACGACATATGCCTGTGCTAAGCTGGGCATGATTGTGATTAAAATCAGATTCATTGTGAGAAGAGCTATGAATAGTAGGAAAAATGAACAGATGACCTGATCTATCAATCAAAGCAGACAACCACCAAACCATGTCCCATAGCAACCAGCCCCTCCTTCCTTTAGACACTATAAAAAGAGGTTATAACCTGTAATGTGGAGAAGGACAGAACATTTGATAGGTGAGGGCTTGAGTCTCACTTGCTGGGAATAAGGAACTCAAGAATTGAACTGTGCTGGGAATGGAACTCAGGGCTGCTGGCATTTGAGGCAAACACTCTACCAACTGAGCCACCCGCCTGGCCCCAGCTGTTTTCATCTTTTTGTTTTGTTGTCCTCAGCAATGGCTTTTCCCTCCACCTTCCTCTCTAGATGGTTTCAACCCTCTAATGTGTCACGGTGCCATGGAAGAACGCGGCTTCACACTCTCCTTCTTTGATCCATCCAGCCATAGGAAGAAGCCACTGTCCTGAGCACGGACTTTACACTCTCCACTTCCTGATGGTTGAACCAGCACAGCTCACGTGTACACCTCTGGACCAACAGCAGTTACCAGATACATGACACGGTTGGTGCCCCTACAGCAGTGTTTCTCAGATGGTAGAGTGATTCAGAATGGGCTCCACAGATAAAGAGTTCGACTCCTGGCCCAATATCAGGCATCACCTGCTTCTGTAAACACAGTTTAATTGTGACTCAGCCACTTCAATTTGCTGCCTATTATGTATGGCAGGTTTCCTGTTATATATCAGAGTTGGTTGTGGCAGAGATACTGTGAACCTTCTGAGTGTTGTATTAAAAGATGAACTGGATTAGACTAGAATAGGAAATAGCAGAGCCTATTCCATGTGACAAGGACAAATATTATTGCAGGACTCTTTTAAGCAGTTTCTGTAAACATGTTCATGTTTATGGGTGCTGGTTATAATTTATGATCAGTTATAGCCAAGATAGTTGGAAACGGCTGAGCAAAAAGCACTCCCCACTTTCCCCATGGAAATGAATACCTTCTTGCAAAACTCATTTGGGATAGAGCTGGGTCTGAGTTGGAATGCCAACAAAGAATGAGTTCTTCGTGTTGGAGGTGGGTTCTTTCTGGACCCTCAGGAAAGAGGTCAGAAACTTCTTAGGCTGCCACATTTACTCTCTGTCTCTCATCACTCCTGTTTTGGTTCTCTCTGTTGAGGACGAGGGATTCACTTCCTGAACTTGCAGGTTGGGCCAGTGGCAGGCTGCTCTTCTATAGCACGGAGATGCCTAGGGCATCAAGGGTATCAAGTGGGCAGAAGTGGTGTGTGTGTGTGTGTGTGTGTGTGTGTGTGTGTGTGTACATGTGTGAATGAGAGTTTTAAAAGGTCACAGAGTTCAAAGAGGCCTTACTGGATGCGGTGGCAAAGAGCTGGTACAAATGTCGAGACTGACTGAGGGTAATTAGCTAACGTCCTAATGCACCCAGTTGTAGAACTGGAGGAGCAAACAGACTGGTTCCTAACATGGCATCACTCTGGCTTGCCAAAATGGACCCTAAAGCCAATGGCAAATGACCTTATGAAAAAGAGAAGAGCAATGGCCCATGGAAAGACAACAGAGGTAACAGAGATGCTATTGCAAATGCCAGGAGCTACAGGATCTAATGTAGGCAAGGAAACATTCTTCCCAGAGACTGAGGGAGGGTGGCTCACAGACTACCTCCATTTCAGACTTCAAAACTCTTAGCCTGTATAAGAGTAAATTTCTGTCTGGACGGTGGTGGCACATGCTTTAATCCCAGCCCTGGAGGCAGAGGCAGGTGGATCTCTGATTTTGAGGCCAACCTGGTCTGCAAAGCAAGTTCCAGGACAGCCAGGACTGTTACACAGAGAAACCTTGTCTTAAAAAAAAAACCAAAAGGAGAAAAAAAGAGTAAAATTCTGTTGCTTAAGCCACTAGATTAGTATGACAAACTGAGAAAACCAACACAGACACCCAGGGGTATCTGTCTGTCTTCATCCTCCCCTCCTTGCTCTGTCATCTAGGATGCTGTTAAACAAAGGACCGAAAAACCAGGCTCTGGCCAGTGGCAGAGCTGTCTGAGAAGAAAGCCTCCTTGAAGGAGTCTGAGTAGTCACTGCTCTCCCTCCCAGGAAAGGAGCTGGTTTCCATGATGTTCCACAGGAGTCAACCCAGGGAACCTCAAAAAATTAGCTATGGTTCTGCCCCCCACCCCAGTTTCCCTGATTAAAGGCAGAACAAAGGAATTAGTAACCAGATCACATTTAACCAAGTTGCTAGAGACGAACAGGAATTATTTCTCTGTTTCTTTCTTTCTTTCTTCCTGCCTGCCTGCCTGTCTGTCTGCCAGTTTTGGTTGTGATCTGTCTTGGGTACACAGGACAAGCTGGTCAGCCCTGGTTGATCACAGGAGGCTCCTTGCTAGGAGGGAGGGTGATCCCCACAGGACTCACCTGCTGTGGTGGCCACTATGCAGCTAAGTGAGTCTTCTAGCCTCCTTCAAGCTGAGGAGACTATACCAGTGATCTCAAAGCTTTTTCTGGCTGCAGCATTCTGGGACTTGGAGATGAGCCTGCTGTGATGGAAAACCAAGGGCCATGAGGGACTGAGCACACACAACAGAGATCCAGGGGCAGGGATAGTGGCTCAGGCCTCTTGGGGACATTCTGTCCTCCCTCCTGCTTATACTTGCTTCCTTTGGTTCAAGTTCCAGTCATCCCTAGAAAGGAGCAGGACCAGGCGAGACCACTTAGCAAGTGCTGACTGCTGGGCTCTCTCACACAGCACCGAAAGTGGGAAATCTTTCCAAACTGCTTCAGAAAAGGATGTCTTCCTCTTGTTCACCGCACTTCCTGAATGTTAGCACTTTCCCTCTTCGGCCTCTAGTGTTAAGCATTGACCCACTAGGCTGGGAGTCATTGCAGCTCCAGGAGGTTGAAGTTCTCTTGTGGTCAGGGAAACTTCTCAGCCATTGGTGAAGTGATAACTGGGATTTAACCGGTGCTCTTCCCTGCTCTTGCTCAGTGTGTGTGTGTGTGTGTGTGTGTGTGTGTGTGTGTGTGTACGTGTGCATTAGTGCTAGCACACATGTGGGTGTGTACACAGTACACATGCTTGGGGAGGCCACAGGTCACTTACCATATTTTGGGGGAGGGAGTCTCTCACTGACTCTGGAGCTTGCCAGTTTGGCTTGGCTGTCCAGTCAGCAAGCCATAGGGACCCTCCTATTTGTGCCTCCCCAGTTCTGAGGTTACAGGTATACACTGAGCCCATGTTTTCATTGGTGCAGGGTATGTGATCTCAGGTGTTCCTGTTTATGTGGCAAGTTCTGTATCTTCTAAGCCATTTCCCCAGCCCCCAATACTGCTTTAAAAATTGCCTGTATTTATTTTTAGTGTATGTGTGTATGTGTATGCACATATGTGTGCAAGTGGCAGGCAAACACACACACACACACACACACACACACACACAGAGGATGCATGTGGAGGTCAGAAGACAACTTTTGAGAAGTTGGGAAGTTGATTCTCTCTTTCCATTGTGAGTTCCAGAGATCCACCCTGGATCACAAGGCTGTGTGGAAAACACCTTTACTCCCCGAGCCAACTCTCAGGGTCCTCAATGCTACTTTCAAATAAGGTCAGAGAGACTTTGTCTTTAAAACAGAAATTCATTTAATTTAAAACCTTACAGTTTGTAAAGAAATAAAGACATATCTTTTGAAAACTACCATCTCGTCACTGCAGTGTCCTGACACCTTGGGGAGCAATGACTAAAGTTTGGAGGGAAAAGATGATTTGCCTGTATTCACAACATGAGTAAGTGACCAGAAACTTAGTGTCTGGCCCCTGGCCAGGATGTGGGGGGTGGGGACCGGGATGCCGAAAGATCAGGGATGTTGACGAAAGTCCAGTGAGGAGCTGGAACAGCTCTGTCTTGTTGAAAGCTGAGTGTTAGGTGGAAAGACAGATGAAGCAGAAAGGAGAGTTGGGCAAGGTGGTTCAGAACCTGGGACTACTCAGGTCTGGGCTCGACATTGAGGTCGGTGTGTGGTCCTTGAGGTGACTCCGGGAGGCAAAAGCAGCTCTCTGGGCTTCTAGGATGGTGGAAGGCAGAGGAGATAGACTGAGGGGGTGGCTCGTTTGTGGCAATGGGAGAGACAAAGTCAGTGAGACGGAAAGTGAAGAGGCTGCGAAGTTCACTTGATGATATCAATGACTCAGGAAGATTCGGGAATGTCACAGGGTCAGCTACCGAGTGTAGTGTGGGACCACTAATTGAGCAGAGAGGGCGTGGCAGTAAGCGAACATGATATGCATTTGCCTGAGAGCTTTGAACACTCTCTATATACAGCTGTGAGAGCTTTGAACACTCTCTGTATACAGCTGTGAGAGCTTTGAACACTCTCTGTATACAGCTGTGAGAGCTTTGAACACTCTCTGTATACAGCTGTGAGAGCTTTGAACACTCTCTGTATACAGCTGTGAGAGCTTTGAACACTCTCTGTATACAGCTGTGAGAGCTTTGAACACTCTCTGTATACAGCTGTGAGAGCTTTGAACACTCTCTGTATACAGCTGTGAGAGCTTTGAACACTCTCTGTATACAGCTGTGAGAGCTTTGAACACTCTCTGTATACAGTTGTGAGAGCTTTGAACACTCTCTGTATACAGCTGTGAGAGCTTTGAACACTCTCTGTATACAGCTGTGAGAGCTTTGAACACTCTCTGTATACAGCTGTGAGAGCTTTGAACACTCTCTGTATACAGCTGTGAGAGCTTTGAACACTCTCTGTATACAGCTGTGAGAGCTTTGAACACTCTCTGTATACAGCTGTGAGAGCTTTGAACATTCTCTGTATACAGCTGTGAGAGCTTTGAACACTCTCTGTATACAGCTGTGAGAGCTTTGAACACTCTCTGTATACAGCTGTGAGAGCTTTGAACACTCTCTGTATACAGCTGTGAGAGCTTTGAACACTCTCTGTATACAGCTGTGAGAGCTTTGAACACTCTCTGTATACAGCTGTGAGAGCTTTGTACACAGCTGTGAGTCTGGCCTTGCAGAAGGTAGGGCTGAGAACTAGGATCCAGAGTTACATGGTATACTAGAGAGCCTGCCATAGGATGGAGCAAATGCAGGGAAGAGACTCCTGGCCCGGATGCCAGCAGAGATCTGGCTTCAGAAGGTGTGGTCCTCATTGGGCAACTCCGTGCTGTGGCTCTGGGCTTTGTTCTTGAACACAGAGCTCCATCCTGTTTCTCAAGACACCCAGCAGTTCAATGAGCTTCTTAACAACCTCATTAAAGTGTCTTTCCACTTAAACCAGCCAGGCTCCCTTCTGTTACTTACAGTTATGAACCATGGGAATGAGTTTAGAAGGGTGAATGAGAAGAGGTGCCAGGAGACAGGGATTTGCTAGGGGTGCCAGAGAGGTACCAACATGGAGTGATGTCCAAGAGGAAGTTGACCAAGTGGACTGGGAACACAGACTTGGGATCATTAACACTTGGGGGCTGTCAAGTGCACTGGGGTGAGTTTGCAATCTCAGCGAAGTCTTTTTTTTTTTTTTTTTTTTTTTTTGGTTTTTCAAGACAGGGTTTCTCTGTAGCTTTGGAGGCTGTCCTGGAACTCACTTTGTAGACCTCGAACTCACAGAGATCCGCCTGCCTCTGCCTCCCGAGTGCTGGGATTAAAGGCGTGCGCCACCAACTCCCGGCTCAGCGAAGTCATTTAAGGGATGAGAAGAAGCAGAGGAGACTTCAGAGACAACATGAAAACCTAGAGGAGACATCAGCATGAGAGGAGAGCATAGGTACCTGTGTTGAGAGACACAGAAGGGCACAGTGAGGGAAGAGTCATTAGAGATGGCACTTTAGGCCTTGCCCGGGTGAAGGGTGGGAGAAGCAGCTTCCTCGAGAGATGGGAACAAGAGCGGGACTGGCGAGGGTCTGGGAGAGAATGGGAAGGGGACACAAACCCTAGCCTTTGTAGAAGGCCACTGAGAAGAGATGTCAGGAAGAAGTGTCAGGGACAGAAGAGCAGCCTGGCTTCATGTGTGGGCTCAGAGGAGGAGTTGCATGGTTTGCGCCAGATGGAGATAACCAGTCTGGGTTGCAGGTTTCCCATCTGTAGGTAAATGGTGTTCTCTGATACCACTGTAATTCTGTCTCCTCTACACATTCCCGTTGCAGGATAAAAAGAAAGTCTTAGTTAGTTGAAACCCAGGTAGGTTGTGGGGTGAAAGTTACATGGGTGGGGGTTCAAGCTCTCAGGACTGAGGGGCACTTGGTCCTGAGTTTTTAAAATCTAAGGCGTCCTAAAGACAAGGTGGTATGAGATCACAAGTTGTACAAAGGCTGGAGAGCTCAGGGGCCAGGGGTAGGTCTATCTGACTGATTAGAAACCGTATTTTCCATGACCTCTCCATGTGGATATAGCCCCTACCACAGACTGACTGTTTGTGCTTCTTTAAAATCTTATGTTGGAGCCGAATCCTCAATGGGATTGTGTTGAGATGCAGAGTTTTGGGGTAGTGATTTAGTTAGGAGGATGGTGCCTTCAGAGATGGGTTCGCTGTCCTTGCAAGGATGCTGGAGAACCAGCATTGAGGAGGAAGGTGCTGTCTGTGAAGCAGAGCGGGCCAGCATCCTGATTTTGAACTTCCCAGCACCCTTATATTGAACTCCCTAGACTCCATGACTGTGAGCAGCACGTTTTTGTTGTCTATAAATCACCCAGTCTAAGGTATTTTGTTACAGCAACAGAATGTATAAAGATACTCCCCAACTCTTAGTCCCTATTCTGTCTGGTCCCTGGAGACTACTTTTCTTCTTCTAACTGGTTTCTCTTCCTCTTCTGTCATTTCTTTTTTTTCTTGGCACTGACTTTGTGTAGTTCCAGGTTCTCTTTGATGGCCTGGAGTTTATGACCCTGCATAAAACAAGCAAGTCCTCTTTTCTTCTTTAAGTCTACCTCAGGAGTTCTCAACATTTGGTACCATGCATCCAAACTTATGACCTGTTCTGGTTTAACTGTTGTAGATGCATAAAGTAATATTGCAAAGGAAATCAATAATATTGAAATATAGTTATCAAAAATGTCTGTTAATTTCCATGTGGTGATGAACAGAAAGGGATATTTTAAGGTGTTTGTAGCAATATAATGATATTAAAATAATAGTATTTTTTCTTGGTTATGAAGTCATGCGTTCTATGAATCATTTTGTGGGTTTTAGCCTTCAGCTAAAAGAGAAGAAAACGTTAAAATTCAGTTAGAAGTTAGTAAAAATCAAAACAAAATTTTCCTCTTTGCCCAGGTTTATTGGTTGTCTGCATCTATCTGTTCATGATTCCTTGGGGGCACTGTGGCCCCAGGTTAAGAATGTTGGGTCTGAATGTCTGAGTTCCCTTTGTTCTATTGTTAACTTTGTATCTTTGTTCTAAAATATATCCCAGCCACCTCAGCGGAAGAACCAGTAACAGAAGCGATACATTGTAATCCATTTATATAAGACAGGCCACCGTTCAGGCCTAAGAACAAGGATACTAAAGGACTCCTTGTTTGCAAAGCAGTGACGGTTACCTCAACACATCTCAGGAGCCTAAACCAGGTCAGGGTTTACACTTGCCAGTCCTGTCCCCAGACACACCATACACACATTCCTTCCCTCTGTCCCTCCCTCCCTCCATCCCTCCGTCCCTCCCTCCCTTCCTCCCTCCCTCTCTCTTCATGATATGTACACATATGGCTTTTTCACACAAGCTCTTTATTGCATGTTATCTGCTGCCCACCAGTCCTTAACCATGTCTTCGGTATAGAAATTTGCTAAAGGTTTGTCCAACACACCTCTACCAGCTTTCTTCTCTCATAAGGGAACCCAAACTTTTAGCACTTTGCATCATTTCCCCCACTCCCTCCAACTTGCTTCTCAATTCACCCCACCTCCATATTCTGGCCTTTGAATCCCAAGATCAACCAACCACAGGGCATTTGCTCCCGTGCCCAGCATTTCCAGGTCCTGACACAGGGGTGGGTCACAGTGAATGCTCGCTTAACTGACTTTCTGAAGAAAGAGGCAATGTCACATTTTTCTAAAGCTCCCAGGGTCTTTTCTGAGAGTTCCACCGAGTCACCAGCTGTCCCTCATCAAGCTGGCTCTTCTTCAAGCACTACCATCCAAGAGGAAGAAAATGCTTTCAGTCAGTGCCACTGTTTTATAAGATTTTCTTGTTAGAATTTCCTCACGGTAATTGTGTATTCTGGGAAGGAACTAGGGGAGGTGGTGAGAACTGGAGTTTCTCAGAAAACTGGGACTCTGAGGATTAGCAATATTCTTAAGGTCATGATGCCAGCAAGCAATCTTGTTCAAAGTCAGTGTGCCTGTCTGTGGGGGCCTGGCAACCAGTCACGGTGTCCAGGCCCACTGGGATACTTCTCTCACTAGTCATGGATGCCTAATGACATTTCTGTGCGAGAATCCTATTTCCACAAGATGCTTTGAGAAAATGACATTATGGATGAATATACCACAGGCTGTGTTTTCCTCTTAATGTTTCCTATGCCAGCACGAAGGGCCCTGGACAATTCTGCAGAAAGAAGCTCATTTAGGTAGGTGTACTCCGTGTCCCCAAATCTCTGACTGTGGAAAGCAATTGTCCATGTAACACCTTTGAACTGAGTACCTCTTCTCTGAAATCCTTAAGACCTGGAGTGCCCCAAGTTTGAAGGTCACCCCCAGTTTTGAATATTTGTATGTATACAATGGTATATCTCAGATGGGCTGTAAGTCTAAACTTGCATTCTGTCTGTTTCATGAACAACTTATACGCATAGTCTACATACAAGTTTCTATAGTATTTTAAGTAATTTTGCCTATACAGCAAGGTTCCACTGTGTAGAACTCTCCACATGTCACATTATGTCAGGAAGTTCTCCATTTTGGAGCTATCTAGATTTTAGACTTTTGGATTAGGGATGCATGTCCTGTATTAACATACTAGAAAACACACCTTGGAAAAATACTAGCTTTAGCCGGGCGTTGGTGGCCCACGACTTTAATCCCAGCACTCGGGAGGCAGAGGCAGGCGGATCTCTGTGAGTTCGAGGCCAGCCTGGTCTACAAGAGCTAGTTCCAGGACAGCCTCCAAAAAGCCTCGGAGAAACCCTGCCTCGAAAAACAAAAACAAAAACAAAAACAAAAACAACAACAACAACAAAAAAACCAAAAAAAGGAAAAATACTAGCTTTTATTATTGTGGAGACAAAAATGGATGGTCCAATAAAGGACCCAACAGTGTCTCTCTGGTTAGTCAGTAGGTTGGGTCCAGGGCTTCCCTCCAGCAAGAAGAGCTATGCTCAGAGTCACCGTCCCATCAGCCCCAGCTGAGCCCACTACATTTGCTTGCAGATAAAGCTGCTCTCATGCTCACCCCATGC
This sequence comes from Mesocricetus auratus, assembly GCF_017639785.1. Taxonomy (NCBI): domain Eukaryota; kingdom Metazoa; phylum Chordata; class Mammalia; order Rodentia; family Cricetidae; genus Mesocricetus; species Mesocricetus auratus. The sequence goes on from NW_024429193.1 coordinate 49,504,287, forward strand.
TACAGGAAGACCACCAACATGGCTTCTTTTAGCAGCGGCCCAGCCCAAGTTCCCTTCTCTACAGGATACTGCCAGGGTGGAAGCTGTGTGCTTATATCTTCTGCTCCTGGTTCCTGTACTGGGGCATTTACTGCTTGCATGAGTTACCTTTTCCGCTGCTGGTGGAAACAAATTAAGGAAAGAAGGTTTTATTTTGGCCCACAGCTTGGGTGTACAGCCCATAATGACAGGGAGACCAAGGACGCAGGAAAATGAGGTGACAGGTGACATGGCATCTGGGGACGGGAATCACAGGGAGGTGAATGCCAGCACTCAGCCCCTCACCTTTTTGGTAGTCTGACTCTGTAGCTCATAGGGTGGTCCTCGCACCATGGAGGATCTTCCCTCCTCCATTTCGTTTTTCCAGGAATATCCTCATGGACATACCCAGAGGTGTGTTTCCATGGTGATTCGGAAGCCAGACAATTAGACATCGAAGATTCACCAGCACACAGGTATTTGTCTAGAGCCTGTTAGAGGGCAGACCCATCTGCGTATCCTTGAGAAACATCAACACCCCGGATGCATTTTTCCCATTTAGGGAAATTTAACCTTTTAGAGGCTAGGAACAGACACCACCTCACCCTCTGTCTTCTCAGCCACCTCTGTGCTGAATCCAGGTCAATGCCCACGTAATGATTGGTGGCTTGAGTGTGAGAGGATAAACACTCCTGTAGGCTGCACGGCTCAGTGTGGGTGAGGAAAAATCAATGTTGCAAATCTCTTAATTCATTACTAAAGCCATTCCCCTGACCCAAGCAGTGAAGAATGGTGCAGACAGAAATGGATAGCAAGTGAATTGCATGCAACTGTGTGAAGAGTGGTGCTCTTGGAAGAGTTAGAGCAACTGTCAAAGTGTCCTGATGTGTCCATTTTTATCAGTTCTGACGGTGGCGTGATGCCGTTAGAGATTCAGGTCTCATCTCTGCTTCTGAGCTCATCTGAATAATGCTGGTGATGGGAGGGAAGAGCGAGATGAGGTATCCAGGGGCAGCCCTGGATCAGACTATATAAATCTGAAAGAGGTAGGGCAGGGCAGCCTGGCCCGCTCAGTTTGCCCAGTGCAAGGCAGGGCAGAAGGAAGTGAGATCCACTGGAGTCTTCACCCCAAGGAATCATGAGAGGCACCGTGCAAGTCTTCATCGTGCTCCTCTTAGCAACTGCGTCCCATTGTGCGGTGATTACAGGGGTAAGTTTCTAACCTTCTCTGTAGGCTTGGGTTGGGGGCCAAGGTCAGGGTTCTGCATGGGATGTGAATGGAGACTCACGGAGGCTCTGCTGCTCCAATTCACCTAAGCCAAAGGGATTTGGGAGGTGGTCTCTACCTGGGATGGCATTGCATGTGATTTTCAGATGGGTCAGACCTCACTCTGACAGGGAGTTGGGTTTTGAGAAGCTGTGTGTAATGATAATATAGTTTTAAATACATTGAGAGGGCACTGGGATTTTGACATCGAGTCTTTAGTAAACTGAGGTACTTCGGTTGTGCCATAGGAAGCTCCTTTATAGGGCGGGCTAGTGCTCCCTTCCAAGACCCATCTGTCTTGTGTATACCTCGGTTTTCATCTACGTCTGGTCTACTTGTCCATGTTAACTCACAGAGCATGGTGTTGTGGCTCAGAGCAGAAGCACACAGAGTCACGCCCAGGTCTACTTATGCTGTTAGGAAGAGTGTTCAAACACCTCTTTTCATTCTTTAGTGAGTTCCCAGGGGCAGAACACACCCCAAACGTGCTATCCCAGGGCCACTGAGCACTTCATTCAAGCATAGTGTCCTCCCAGGTGTCCCCCAGTACCTTGTGTCCCTGTCGTATAGGCACATGCTGTCATATGCAAGATTGTCTTCATTAAAACACAGGGTTTCTGGGAGTTTTCCTGGTAGAAGTCAGGAGAAAAAAAAAGAGGGAGAATTAACTTTTATTTCAAGCTCCTCCAACTTTTTACATGGAAGGTAAGTGTGGATAATGCCAGTCAATTCCTGGAATTGGGTAAATTTTCATTTTCACAGAAAAGGCAACCTCATTGTCATATTCATAGGAAAGAGACTCCATTCAAAATAACACACAGTGCTAACAAATGCTTTGAAGGCAGAGTTGCATCTAGTGAGGGTGACTGCTGAGAGCCTTCTTGAGTTTGTCCTGAAGACCAGGGTGTCAGACCTGGGACAGAAGAGAGGATTGCCACACAGAGTGCAGCTTGGGAGTACACAGCCTGATGAGCTACTCAGTGTCAGGGTCACCAAGTCAGCTCCAGCATCTATCCCAGAGTGGCAATAGGCAGAGAGGCCTAAGGCACGTCTCTTAATGAAGAGCCGGTGAGAGAAGAGGGTTGGTCAGTCAGAACACAGTGCGGCAAGAGGAGCAGTCAGGACAGTGTTGAGGGGAAGGAAGTGGGGAGTGCCTAGCTGCCCTCCATTTCCCATGTCCCTTTGCTGTCCCTCTTCTGACTCCCACAAAGACACCAGGTCCTGACCTCTCCACACTCCCTCGCTCCTTACATAGTGACAGTCCAGGCTGTAGGGTCCAACCTCCCAGAGTGCCATGCCCGCCACTGCCAGGGGAGAAGAGTCGCAGTGGGACCTGCTTTCCTCACCCTTGGTTCTTGAGGGGCTTGCTTGGGTGTGAGAAGTGCCCCTGCTGGGTTAGAAGTAACTGCTGGTGACTGCTACTTGTACCTTCTCTAGTGGCATCCTCAGCTCCTCATCTGGATAAGTCTGGAGCTTCGGGTCCTGTCATATTCCATGCCGGCAGCCTGAAGGTACTCTGTGGCTACCACTGGAGAAAAATGAATCAAAACTCAGCTTCAAACTTCAGCCTTGAAGCCGTTTGGCCTCTGTGCAGTGGTCTGGCTGTCTGTCTGCCTCTCCACTAGGTCCGACCTGCTTTCTTGACCCTGGCTTTGGAATACAATGGGCTCGTTTGACCTATCCTTACATAGGCATTACCCAGTCACCCAGCTGGTCCAAACAGCCCAAACCAAAAAGTTCATGTTGGGGGCTGAGAGAGGCCAGGTGAGAAGCACTTGGGAGATAGGCCCCTGTGGGTTAGGCATGGGAGACATGCAGAGAGGCAGCTGACCATGAGTGCTGGAGGGCAAAGAGAGAATTCTCCCAGAGAGAACTCAGCAGTGAACATCCAAGGCCTACTCCCCTCTTCCCCACAACCCGAGAGTTCTAATTCAGTCCATCCTGCCAGTGTCGACTGGTATTAGAAAAGCTATGCCATCTAACATAGGTCTCCTCAAGGAATGGTGACTGCCACACCACTGAGCTGGGATGGTTCCCCAGGTTGAGGTCTGGTAGTCTGCTGAGCCTGAAGTGTCCTGCCTGAGACACCTGTGGTGTGACAGCCCAGGCCAACCTGTCCTGTTAATCCCAGGCTCTTAGTCACTTCCTCCAGACCCTGACAAGGATGGCTTAGTTTCCTTTCCTTTGTTGTTTTGGGTGGCACTAATGAGCTGGTCCTTTCTCTCCCCTGTAGGCCTGTGACAGAGATGTCCAGTGTGGGCCGGGCACCTGCTGTGCTATCAGTCTGTGGCTGCGGGGGCTGAGACTGTGCACCCCACTGGGGCGGGAAGGAGAGGAGTGCCACCCAGGAAGCCACAAGGTACTCCATAGGCACTGGATGGGCATGTGTGTGTGTGTGTGTGTGTGTGTGTGTGTGTGTGTGTGTGAACGACCATGGGCAAACAGACAGGGATCCTGGGGCCTGATCCAGCTTAGCCCAGGGAGTCTGTGGCTTCTGTTGACGACAAGGGGAAGATTAATATTGCTCACTCCCCAGTGGATCCAGCCTGATGGAAGGAAGGAAGGAATGCAGGCAGCCGCAGGAGTGCCACTCCAGGCAACAGCCTTACTTAGGCTGCCAGATACTGTTTGGGCATTGCTTTGGGTGCTGACATTGTACACCTGCATCTTTATAGACAGGCTGGGGAAACATAGTTATGATTTGATCTTTAAAACATTCCTTTTTTTTTTTTTTTTTTAGCAAACTGGGGAAAACAACAACAGATCATGTGACTTCCACAAGGCTCAGTCCAGGAGATAGCCAGGAGTAGAATGGAATTTTCTGAAGCCAACGATAGTCCTAGGTCACTGGTGCAGTGTACAGCCTCCTTGATTTTTGTGGAATGGTGGTACCAATTACAAAGGCTGCTAGCCTTTCAGGCAGGCCGCCCTCAGCTCTTTCCTGTTGTGTTTAGTGGGTCTGCAAGGACACACCGAAGGGAGCAGGGTAGTTAACCCTGAAGTGACTGGATTCCAAAGGGCTCCCAAATACCCTTTGTTCCTTGGAACAGACTCTCTTTAAGAACATAAAAATGCCTCCTATTCAGGACTGGAGCCAAGTATACTCGCTAAGAGGGACTCCCTCTTCAGTGTCCTAGGCAGCTAACTCTGGGTCTCTCTCTAGCCCCCAGGGACAGGGACAGCCAGGAGGCTCTTGGCTTTGGGAGGGTCGGGTGACGTAGCTGTAACTTTGGGGGCGTAGGGCCACTAAGGGGCAGGGATCTTGCTGAGCTGGACCTACAGCTACATGCAGCTCCTCTTAGCAGTCTTTTGAGCTCTGTGACTTGTCTGTACAGGCTCCAGTGCTCATGTAGGATCTGAGAATCTTCCAGCAATCTCTCCCAATCCCCCTCAAGGCCATTGATCTGTTTTTAACCACCTTGGGCTCAGGAAGCTGAAAGCTGAACCTCTTTGCCATTCTCAGTGCCTTGGGCTATGAAAGATGGTTCCAAATGATTCACTCTCTCATAAGGACGTCGGCATTAACAAAAAACAAATGTTGAGCGCTTCCTACAGGCCATTTTCCACAGTAAGTTTTCAATAAATACACGGTCCCAGTCTCTTTAGAGCCATATGTGGTAGGAGCTTTGAGCCCATTTTATAGATGATAAAGTCAAAGGAAGGCAAGGGTAAACAGGTGGTCAGTTGTCACAGATATGGTGAACGGCAGGTCTGGGATTTGAACCCAGGAAATCTGGTGCCGGGCCTAGTCTCTATCACTCTATTTAAAACTCACCGGGGGGGAGTGCTGAGATGACTCAGCAGGTAAAAGCACTTGCTATGAAAACAAGTTGCATATATAAAGGTGGAGGGACAGAAGAGACTTCACAAATTGTCCCTTGATCTCCACAGGCGCGCTCTCCCCATTATGCCGTCACGCACATAATAGCACATATTAAACAAATACCCTTTCCAAACTGGAGGAAACCTTGCTCTTTGATGTCAGTCACTGGTTAGAGAGGGTGTTTGTCCCTTCACAGCTATGCGTGATCCTGACCACAGAGCTGAGATACCAGGGGTAAGCAGAGAGATTCACCTACCAGAGGTGTCACAGTGTTTGCATGCATGCGTGTGTGAGAGCATGCTCATGGCCACAGGTGTCCCAAGGGCAGAGCATCAGCCTTATCTGGGTTCAAATCCTAGCTCCTCCACGAATTAGCTGTGTGACATTGTTGTGTCATTCAGTTCCTCGGTGCCTTGGAGTGGTCATCTGAGGAGACATTTGCAGGCCTTTCCTATGGCTGATGGATTGCTTCCTTCTCTCTTCTAGATCCCCTTCTTTAGGAAACGCCAGCACCACGCCTGTCCCTGCTCACCCAGCCTGCTGTGCTCCAGGTTTCTGGATGGCAGGTACCGCTGTTTCCGGAACTTGAAGAATGTCAACTTTTAGTTTGCCTGGGCTCAAGATCCCTACTGGGTGACCTCGACTGCATTACTTCTGTGTGGTTTAGTTCCCTACAGCTGCTCCATACCCACCCTGTGCACTGCGCATGTGTGAGCGCATGCGCATACTTTCCACTGTGGAACAGTCCACTGGTGTGCGTGGAGAGCTGTAGCCTTGAGAAGTTGGCCAGCCCTGCTCAGACTGCCTGAAGTTGTGACGTTGTGTTCCTCTCAGCTGCCTGCCTCTTCCCGCACGCACCCTTCTTCCTAAATCACACCTTCCGGGGCACTGGCCATTGAGTGCACCGCTAAGTCACAGGTCCTGTGGGGGTGGAGGACAGACACGAGGAGCATTCATTTCTTTGACTGACTGGCTCCTTCTTTTAGGACCATGGTACAAACTCAGCTTTTCTCAGGGCACCATTGGGAAGCAAGAGGCTTTCAGGGTACCTTTGAATTAGGGGTGAGAGGCAGCTCAGAGGGCTCGGGTATTGAAAGACCCCCAGAGTGGGGAGACCCTCACTCAAGTCTCGGGATAAGCGGATGCCCCAATAATTCAAGAGAGACCGTTCTTGATGCAAGCACACGAGGTTTATTCGGGGAACCAGTGTACTGGGGCCGAGTTTGTAACCCTGGCAGGGGCAGAGGAGTTCGATCCCCAGTAGCTGCAGTCCGGGTTTTTAAAAGGGAAAAACCATAAAGAATGGGGGAGTTTAGGCAAGCACCATACAGAGTGGGGAAGTTAGGTAAACACCATAAAGGATGGGAAGTTAGGTGATAGCTCATGCCTTAACGGGAAGGTTATAGGTTATCTCGAGCAAGCATTCTTGGGCCATTGTTCAGTTAAACATTGAGCAAGGCACCCGATGCATCAGGAATGTGGTGAGCTAGTTCCTGGATCAGGGAGTGTTATCTTTTAAGTTTATCTTGAGGTCATCGGTTTCTCAGGAGAGGGCAGAAGAACAAGTTACTCTGTGCTGGGCTAGTTGCTAGGGGTCTAAAAATGTTGAGTTAGGGTCTCTCAGTATGTGTGTGGGGGTTCTGCTGGGAAGGGCTGGGAGGATGGGGAAGCTCCATTGAGTAGACTTAGCATGGGCCTACCTCAACTCTCAGAGCTGGAATCCAGTCCCTTTGGATTTATGTAGATACTTGACCCCAGCAGGCCACGTGTGCCTAGTGATAGATAATTTGTGTCAGCGAGGGTGCTGGCAAAACCTTGAGGAGCCTGACCCCAGGCAGGTCGGATTTTCTCTACAAGCAGGTGGCTGCTGACTTGTCCCATCTCAATTCTCAGTCTAGATACAGGGTGTCCAATGTTGCCGTCCACAAAGTTCAGAATGGAGCAATCAAGTTGCAACAACAAAGTCTCCTTTGACAATTTTGTCTTCTGTCACATTCACAGCTATCTGAAAAAAAAACCTAGAAGAATATAAAATGTAAAAGGACAGTGTGCCATACCCACACTTTCTCAGGAGCCCCAAGGAGCGTTCACTGCAGTTTCCAAGGCCTAGGGTTCCTGTCCTCTTACCCCCGCCCCCTCCTCTGCTCAGTCCTCACTCCAGGGTCCACAACCCTGGGCCTGGGCCAGCACAGGGACCGGCTTTTGTCCCGGCTCTACTGACCTGCACATCCTTTCCTGCAGGAGACTACAAGCTCTTTTGCTTTGCTCCAGGCCCCGTCCTAGCTGTAAAATTCCTTTCCAAGTCAATTGTCCCATGATCCTCCTTATCTCACAGATCTCCAGGTTCCACTCACTGCCCTTGGGTATTGTCCTCCAGCTTGTGACCCTCCCTGCTCACAGAGCAACCCTGAGTCACAATGGTCAGAGCCTCCGTGCCTCAGAAACAAGACCCTGGAGTGCTCCCTAGGACGTTGTCACGACACCCTTCCTTCCTAGCCTCAGAGCAGGCCACCTGCAGACCCATAGGGTGATCAAAAATTTAACGTGACTGCACTCATTTTCATGTTTAATGTCATAATTCTGAGGAATGACCACTTAGTCTCTCTTGCTGTTCCAAAAGACAGCAAGGACAAACGGTGGAGAGGTTAGGAGGCTTCAGAAAATGTATTCTTTATTTAAGTAATATGCTCTTCAGAAATATGTTTATAGAAACTCCCTATAGAAATAGTATGCCCCTAAGACGAATGAATTCTAGAAGAATAATACCCTTTCAAGAGCCATCCACAACTTTAGTGACTGTCCTTAGGCCCAAGTCTTTCGTCCTCAGCCATTGGTGTATGGCGCCCTCTCGTGGGCTAAGTGGAAGTAGCAGGAGCTTGAAGGCTAAATGAAGACAGGGTGCTTCCAGAAAGTAGTGAGTTCTTCCGATATACCCTTCTTTGGACTCCACTGAAGGTTCAGAACAGTATTTGTAAAGAAGTCTGCCACCAGAAGAACAATCTTTACTAACACTCTGACTCTGCCCTACCTTGGAAGTGGCCTTGGAACCTGTGGTCCCCTTCCTGCGGACTTTAGGTCATGTGCTGTGATGACCCTGCTCACAGGTTTTCTAGAATGAGAGAGCAGATGTGAAAGCTCCCCCTTCCCCTGTCTGTGAGTCCCCAGGATGTAGCAGGGTCAGCAGAGCGGCCTTTGAGGCTCCTTCAGCACGTGGGCTGTTGCTCATTTAGCTATTGTTCCCATTACCTTCATAAGTTTCTAGTTAGCCAGGGCCTAGAGATCGCGCCCCTCCACAACAGAGGGGCAGAGGCCAGAGCAGAGACTGCTGTGACATATGCTGCCAGGTCTGCTTGCCAGAGCCTCCTCTGTCTGCTGTTCAGCTTCGAACCGCTCTCAGTGTAATCCTTAGTCTTCTGAGTGAGGTCTGGGTAAACACCGGTTAGCTACTGTTCTATGAGGTTATCAGTGCTGAGAAGGGGTTCCTGAAGGAAGAGGCTTCTAACGCCGAAGAGAAAGACCACAGCCGGGAGAGAGGCTGTAGGGCTGGACACTGGCTCAGGCTAAGTTTGTGGAATGAACCCAGATGAGCTCTCAGACCAGCCCAAGGGTCAACACTGAGACTGTTGGGAATCTACTAGAAAAATACCAGTCCCTGCCATGTAGATAGAGGAGCTCATGCTGGCCAGGGGCACAAGCTGGGTGTCTTAAGGGACATTTTCCCAGACCAGGGATTGGCATTGAAAGCAAAGAACTGCCCCGGCACAAACAGTTCTTTTTCTTTCCAGAGGAGTACAGTATGATATCCAAACATGGCATATTACTAGCCCTAAAAAGAAATACGTGTTTCATAGCATCAGTGGCCCTTGAAATCACTGGACTGCAGAAGCTTGTCATAAAAGGCCGCATTTGCCCAATTCCATTTATTTGAAATGTCCACAGCAGGTAAATGCACAGGTGGAGAAAGTAGGTCATAGTTGTCTAGGATTGGGGTGGGGTGAAGGCAGAGAAATGTGGAATAATCATTAAGGGTCCAGGTTTCTTAGGGGTGACAAGAATGTTCTAAAATTAAATTGTGGAGGTGCCTGTGTAACAGTCAACGTCTCCAACATCACAGGGGGGTGCAGCTTATGAGGGTAAAGGATGGCTGCATGAATCATACCTCAATACAACTATTTAAAGAAAACTTTAAGAGCCACAACGTTGAAAAGAGAAAGAAGAAAAGTATCTCCAGACGGAAGGACTGGGTGTGGTGTGCTGAGGAGACCCTCAGCGCCTCCTGTTGCAAGGATGGCTTGACTTTCCTTCAAGCAGGCAAAACCATATTCTAATGGTTAATTAGCACTCATGTTGTGGTGGGGAGGAGAATAGGTACTTCATTAACTAAAGCTACATATCTTGTAACCCAAGCTACATCTAGTCACCATCCAACCCCTGGGGGGGGTGTTCTTCATACAATTCCACCATCTGTGGATCAAACATATTAAAAAGAGTATCTGCATTGAACACGTGTACTCTTTCTTGTTATTCTCTGAACAATACGTATGACTGTGTGGCATTGCACTGTGTTAGATTTAAGTGACCGAGAAAGGGCTAAAGCATGTTGCAGGGTGTGCATAGGTACTCGCCAATCCCGTGTCATTTTCTACATGGGACTTGAGCACCCTCAGATTCTGGTATCCATTGGGGGTCTTGGAGCAATCTTCTGTGGTTTCTAAGAGATGTTCTGTCTCTTCTCATATTTGGAATCTGTGGTTTTCTACCTCAGACAATGCCTTGAATGGAAGTTTCCAGTATCTACACGAGATTAGTAGCACCAAAGCATTAGACCGTGCATGGCAAGCCAGGTGGGGTTCTAGTTTGTTGTGACTGTGGTGTCTTTAAATGAAGACAAGAATTATTTTTTTTATTCCTTGGAGGGCACTGCCCTGCCCACCTTGGCAGGAACAGAGAATCTGATACACAGTTAATGAGCACCAAATCCTCTGTGTTCCAGGAATGTGAGCACTCATGTTAGAATCTCATCATGTGTGGTTGAGCCATGGGCAGGGACAAGGCTGTGATGTATGAAGCATACCTTTTCTCACTCTGCTCCCAAGCTGGGGATGTTTAGCTCCAGAAACCCAGAGCCACTAGACCGTGGAGGCAAACAAAATTCAGATCGTGTCCCTACCCTGTACAGCTAGCCCTGCTGCAATCTTCCCTATCTCTTCTGCTCGTCTGGGGAGAACAGCATAGTGCTTGGGTCCCCAGAAGATCAGTGATCCAGGTCACACCAGGCATGTGACTCAATATCCATCTCCCCGAAAGTTCTTTCTCACACTCTGATAGCCCTGGCTATCCTGGAATTCACTATGTAGTCCAGACGGGCCTTATGGCAACCCTCCTGCCTGGGCAGGGAGATGCCCTGACAGACAAGAAGCTGTTAGCATGCTCTGGCAGAGAGCCAGAGCGGAGCCCAGGAACCTGTTACAAAGCAAAGCCCAAAGGTTAAGTAAACAGACACACCTGCACTGCCATTTCCTTGGCTCAGGTGCAGTGGGTTGCTCAGCAAGTTGCTGCGGTCTCCGTGTCTGCTTACTGATGGGGCAGTCCAGTGCTGAGCAATAGAACCAAATAAGTCTGAGCCCTGTTCCAGTTACTTCCTGGCTTGGGACTTCGGTCAGTTTACTGAACTTTCTCTGCCTCAGTTCCCCCCTCTATGAGTGGCAGCAGCAACAACAAGAGGCCCTGCCTCTTGGGGTTGCAGTGAAGAGGAAATGTTAGAGTATGGGAAATGCTCAGGTCGTCATCCACCATGTGGAAGCAGCTTGGGGGTGGTCTTCTTATGAAGACATCTTGAAGAGTCAGCACTTGGCTCCTGGGCCCAGCGTTTGGGGTTTTTGTGCCCTCATTTAACCACCAGAGCTTGGAGGTCTCTCCTTAGTGGAGGAAACCAAAGATCTGGGAAGGATGGAAAAGCTGTTTGGATGCATTGCAAAGGCCACAAATCTGAACTTAGCAGCAAGAAACCCCACTGTGTTCAGACAGTGTTCATACCCTGCCAAGTTCAAGTGCACGCACAGGTTCCTGGAGGCAGAGCCTGGTAACAGCTGCGATTAGAAACAGGTGCACTCTGACCTCCACCCTAGCTTTTCCCAGACTGTGGGCAGAGCAACTCTGTCGTGAGGACACATTCCTTCAACACACCTCACCACAGCAGATTCCAACTGTGGCAAGCTGCACAGGGTAGATTCTGGGGTTACCAGCAGGGCTCGATTCGATTGCAACTCCCAGGCCCCTCACGAGCTCTCGAGCTGTGACTCCCATATGGTAGTTCTGTACCTGTTACCTTCTTAGAAACCTTACCTCAGCATGTCAGTCAACCCAGCAGTTGGAGGAAATCAATTCAATGAATAGCAAAACATCGACAGTGCTGTGCAAAGAGCCGAGGCAGCTCCCGTTTGTAAAGCCCCACTCCATGTGTGGACTTCGTATTAGAACACAGCTACTGGGCTAGCTCAGTCAGTAAGACCTGTGCAGCGCAAGCAGGAGGCCATGGATTTGATTCCCATGTTAGAAAACGACATCTGGGTGCGGTGGTGAAAGCTCGTGGTTGCCGTGCTGGGAAATCAGAAGCAGGCTGGCCCTTGGGGCTAGCTAGCCAGTCAGCCAGCCTAGCTGGATCAATAAGCAAGCTCCAGATAAAAGAGAGAAATCCTGATACAAAAACAAAGAGGAAGGCTGGCACAGAGGGTCAGTGAGTAGAGGTGTTTGTGCGCATGCCTGAAAACTTGAGTTTACACCTTGGATAGCACAAGGTTGTGGAAGAGAACCAACTCCTGAGAGTTCCCCTTGGACTTCCGTGAACACAATAGTACACACACACACACACACATACACACACACACACTTTAAAAGAAACAAGGCGGAGAACAACTGAGAAAGACACCACAAGTTTGACACTGGTCTCTACATGCGCGCGCACAGCACACACACACACACACACACACACACACACGCACACGTGCACCCCTGTATGAGCACACACATGCATGCACACATCAAAGGTACCACGGCAGTAAAGAAGCAGAAGGAAGGGGGCATGCTCCTGCCTCCTCCCTGATGTGTGAGACAGGATGCCTCTTTTGATACCATGCCTGGATCTCTTTAAAGTTTTAGACTTTACCCCAAATAGAATCATCCAGGATTTTATTACTTGTGGCAGACCCCACCAATCTGTGAACTGCCCCATGGAGCCAGTCAGTTCATGGTGAAGTCTGTAAGAGAGGCTATTTCTAATTCCCACAGTGCATCAAGCCTTAGGTTCAAAGCACTTATGCCGGATGTCAGCTAGGAAGTTGAGAGGGAAACAAGCATTATCATAAATTAATGTTGCTGATGATTAATATTTGATATTTTTAACACACATTCATCTCAGGAAAAAGCTCTCCTTAATTAGCATAGCTGGGTGGTGAGCAGTGTTTTCACTGGCGTGGACTTCCTGAACATCTTCAGGTAAGGGCATGCAGAAGACAATAGGTACAGTCTAAAGTCGGATTCTCTGGTGTGTGTCATGGCCCAGACATATCTGCAGAGCTACACTTGATGCTGGGCCTGTCCTCCACAGCCCCCTCCCCCATACTTTCCTCTTTTGGAGAGCCCCTAGTTGATTCCATCATGCACTGGGCAAGCGTGTGTGGGGGCATTCCTTTAGTCTAGTTTTTGCTAAAACAAGGGGTCTGTTCTCAGGTTGTTATTGAGGTGGGCATTTGCCCAATCTATCTTATTTTGTCTGTATAATATAAAAGTTAATGCTTACCCCTGTTTTAAATGTTTGCCCCCCAAATACATAATAACAAACCTGTTTTGGGCTGACTTCATGGAGCTAGCTGGTGATCCATCTCTCTGTCTCCATGTGCCCAAATCGACCATTATCTGATGTGTATCATCTGATGGCTGTGTAGATGTTAGAGTCTGACCTGCAGGTACTTTTGTCTGCATGATATTTACTTGTGAAGAACTTTAAAAAATTAATTTGGCCAAAAAAGAAGGGAATTGAATTCACTACATTTTTTGGTATTTATTTTTAAACTTGGAATACAAGCTCAGTATTATTGTAGTAAAATGGAGGGAAGAATTCTGGCAGATTTCCCTCATACCAGCCACCCTATTTTTTCACATCACCACATGGCCCCAGTGCGCACCTGAGCTACCTCCTCATGCCGAGTGTCACTGGGCTACACATTGTCACCTGCTCAGTGAGGCTGCAGTAATCTAATGGGCTCTATTGCCACTGCCTCTGGTTTGAGAGCTGGGTGAGCAACTTGACTCTTGAGTTTCTCTTTCCTCAGTTGCAGATGGCACACAACAGCAGCCTCGCCCCACACTTTTGGCAAAGGCGAGGAAGGAGGGGTCAAAGCCAGGTATGGCGGCACACAAATGCAGTCCCAGGAGGAACAGGAGTTCAAGGCCATCATCAGCCACATAGTGAGTTCAAGGACAGCCTGGGATATGCAGTACTCTGTCTTAAACAGAAAAAACAAGATCCCCAGTGACCTCAGCAACTTCCTGGGACACAGATATCTACTTCACAGAGGACTGAGAGGTGAGTGATCATTTCCCACCAGGAACACACATCCACCAGGCCTTGGTCTTAGGGCAAAACCCTCGGTCCTTCCCCCACCCTCTCAGCCACACCGGGAGGTCAGCAGGGAAGACTCCTGCAGGCAGTCTACAAATCCCACTTGGCCCCCAATCCCACCCATTCCCAGAGACCTCAGTGGCTCCCTGGGACACAGACATCTGCTGCACAGAGGACAGAGAGAGGACTGAAGGAGAAGACTGAGAGAGAGGACAGACAGCAGCCCCAGGGACACAGACATCTGCTGCACAGAGGACAGAGAGGACTGAGAGGGTTGGATTAAGAAGCAAAACACAAAACCAAAAGCGAGCAACAACAAAAGAAACTAGTTTAAAAAAAGGAGAAGGAGAAGGAGGAGGAGGAGGAGGAGGAGGACCATAAGACCTTGCACGTTCTGGACACTTTCGGGGACCTTCTAGGGCCTGGCTGGTTATAAGAAAACCCTAGGGCTGGAGAGATGGCTCAGCGGTTAAGAGCACTGACTGTTCTTCCAAAGGTCCTGAGTTCAATTCCCGGCAACCACATGGTGGCTCACAACCACCTTGAACAAGCCCTGATGCCCTCTGCTGCTGGCATGCAGGCAGAAGATTGTATGCATAATAAATAAATAAAAAATAAAAAAAGAAAACCCTAGGAGGAGGAGGATGGTCCTCCAACCTTCTCTCTCTATCTTCTACTCTTTAAGAAAGGAAGTGGGATTCATCGTGACACTTTCATGCATACTTATCTTTATACTTTGTCTTATTTGCTCTTCCCACTGGCCCCCTCCCCTCCCCCTTCTCTTGTTCATCCCTTTCTTGCATCCCATCCCAAACAGCGCCCCTCCTGTGTTCGTGACACTCACATTCCTGTGCCCTCTCATGCTTTCCCTCCCTGTCCCTTTAGACTTCTCTCTCACAGTCCCTCGGCCTGGCTTATATCATTTATCATCTATTTTCCTACAAATTTCATAATTTTATTCTTCTGTACAACTGAATAAAATTCCACTTTGTATTTATTCCGCATTTTCTTTATCCATTTATGCTGGTGGACATCTAGGCTAATCCTATAGGCTGGCTGTTTTGAACAGTGTAACCCTAAAGATGGGTGAGCCGGTGTTTCTGTCTACGCTGACTCGGAGTCCTCTGAGTATAGAGTGCTATAACCGGATCACAGGTAATTCTATTTGCAGTTTTCGGAGGGGCCTCCTTACTGAGTTCCATAATGGTGGCACTAGTTTACATTTCCACTAGCACTGTATAAAGTTCCTCTTTCCCTACCTCCTTTCCAGCACTTTCTGTCTTTGTTTTCTTTTTGCCATTTCTTCCCTAAGATTATTTTATTTTTAATTTGCGCGTGTGCGTGTGCGTGTGTGTGTGTGTGTGTGTGTGTGTGTGTGTGTGTGTGTGTGTGTAACCCTGAGTACCAGTGTCTGTGGAGGCCACAGGTGTTGGTTTGGGGAACCAAACTTGGTCCTATGGTGGGCATTCTTATTCAAAACACCACAATACACTTGTTTATAGAGCAAGTGCTTTCAGTTCCTCTTCACTTAGAGCACTGGCTAGGTCTGTCACATGTGGCCTTTATTATGCTGAGATGTGTTCCTAGTATTCTGAGTTTCTTCAGGACTTTCATCCTGAAGGGATGTTGATCTCTGTCCAAGCCCTTTTCTGTATCTGTTGAGATGATTATGTGATTTCTGTCCTTAAGCCTAGTCATGTGTTGTACTACATTCATTATGCTTGCTGAACCAATCTTGCATCCCTGGAATGAAACCAACTTGATCATGGTGTATGGTCTTCTCTGTTGTTCTTAATTCAGACTGCAAATGTTTTGTTGAAAATTTTTGTTTCTGTGGTATAAGGGATGTTAGCACCTGATACCACATGACCCTATCAGTATCATTGTCTCTACCTTTAGAAGAAACTGAGTCATGGGAGGGTAAGGAAATTTGCCCATAGTCATACCACTGTGTAGCTGACCCTGGATTCAAGGCCACAATGGCCACAGTCTTTTTCTAGAAGCCACACTTTCACTGCCACCTTGCAGTTTGTGTGTGTGTGTGTGTGTGTGTGTGTGTGTGTGTTCCTTTGAACTTTCTCTATTATTCCCACTTGTGCTCACCTGGCTGTGGACTCCCTAGGGGCTGAGATGACAGCTGCTCTGTGCATAGAAGATGTTTAAGAAACTGACTCAGTTGACTTTGTGAGTGCTGGAATCTGAGTGCTGATGAAGGGGTGCCCTGGCTCCTGAGCTGTTTCAGCCACTTTTGTGAGTGAGTCCCCAGACACAAGTCGTCTAGACCAAGGTGATATGTCTGTGCAGTGTCAGTTAGAGAATGTTCGATTCTTATCATGGTCTCTATTAAAAGCTTTTTCTAGATTGAGGCTTGCACCTGCAGATAACCTCTCTTAGCATCGTGTTCTGTGGGGCAGTGTTCCAGCATGCACTTGGATGCTCTCAGATGGTTGCCAACTGTGTGAAAAAATAAAAGGCAAATGGCACTGAGGGATCTTTGATTCCTGGCTTTGTGGTCACCTTCCACTGGGAGAGGTGGTTGCACCCAACACCAGTAGTCATTGTCCTTGAGAGGTTGCCACTGGGTCAGGCTAGGCCCATTGGTAACATGCAGCCACAGTCAGTCCTGCCTCCATCCATCGTTTTTGAAGGTGCTAACCTAGCCTCAGAGGGTCTTAGCATTTCAGGTTGGGTTTACTGCACATACTGTGACTGTCTCAATGGGTGGCTGGAGTTTGGGAAGAAGGACCTAGAAGCAGAGTTGGTCTTGCCGTGGTACGTGGAGACATTAATTCAGGACCTTTCAGACGAGGCCAAGCTCTTACTATAGGCCTCTCTGAACTTCTGTCTCCTCATCTGTAGCGTGTCACACAGACATCACTAGATACTGCTGCTTATCGGGACAGTGGCAATGTCACTCACTCACTCACGTGTGCACTCAAACATTCCCTGAGCTCCTCTTGTGCATTATGCTCAGTGATGGAGGATAGAGGAGACACAGCCCAGGTGCAGGGCCTGGCCCATCAGAGCAGCGCCCCAGGAGAAGAGAACAAGAAACAAGCTTCACCATTTAGCACTAATCTCCCCCTTACCTCTCTGAAGGTACAAGGTGCTGAATGGTAGCTGCATGTACTTGTGGCCATCTCCCAGGAACATGAGAAGCAGCAGTGTCCTAGCCTTCAGGATTCACATCTGGTGGCTTTGTGAAGATGTACATGGAGGAGGGCATTGCCACAGTAGGGGTCAGGCCTGACTTCTGTCCTTACTTCTGTTCAAATATGCAGGTCTCCTTTGCCTGGCTTCTTGGGTTCTTCCTACAGCCTCCACAAGCCAAATGTGTGAAATTTCATAAGGAGACTCCTTCAGATCTGTTTCATGTCTCCGAGTAGAAAACACAGGACTCACAGGAATCCTGTGCCTATCATCAACCCCTCCCCAGTGTCCCCCAATTCCTGGCTACACCTCTGACCCAGAACTGTCTGTCCTTAGAGTGAGTACTTCGGACCGATCTACGTCAGGACACCACCCCAGGAGTTCACGGTGGTGTTTGGCACAGGCTCCTCGGAACTCTGAGTGCCCTCTGTCTACAGTAGCAGCAGAGCCTACCATGAGTGGCTTCCCACCCTGCCTACTCCTCTTGCCCCTTCCTTTCCAGTCACCTACATGAGGAAATGGAGGTCTAGAGAAGAGAAGGATCTTGGCTAAAGTTACTCAGATGACAGAGAAAGTGGGCATGGAAACCACACACCTGGGGTTTCTTCTCTTTTGTGTTTGGAATTGTACAGGCTTGGAAGTGGGGGTGGGTGGGCTGGGTTTTCTTGACTAAACTATGGGACCATGCTGTAGAGAGACTAGATTGCTTGCTTTCCACAGAGAGAAAAGCTGATACATAGCCCTGTTCTTGTGAGGTCTAGTGAGGGTTTCCACTCTGCTTGGGAATGTTGAGGACAAGAGGACACCAAGGATCCACTAATCTGGGTCTTTGTTGCAGAAAATCATCACCGTTTTGATCCATCTAAGTCATTCCCTTCCAGAACCTGAGCAAGCCCCTGTTTGTCCAGAATGGCACTGGCAGAGTACAGGGCTTCCTGGGCTATGACACTGTCACAGTAAGTGAGGAGGCAATGGCTGGACTCATCCAAGCTTTCCCCTGCAGCTCTCTCTCCCTCAAGATAGCCTGGTCCAATGGGTCGTGCATCTGTGGGAATGAGGATCCCTTGGATCCTGTCCACTGGATGGCTCAGTCGGTGAGAGTTCTGAGAGGGTACTCCCTTTGACAGCCATTTGTGTGACGTCCCCTTCTGCCATTGTTGATTGTTTCTGTTCCCAGAGCTCCACTGAGTGCTTCCCCCAGTTCCCGGTGCTCACTTCCGTGTCTCGGCCAGACTTGGCCTGTGTCACTGAGTTTACTCCACACACAGTCTGTCTCTGGCCTTGTCCCTCTCGCTCCCTTCCCCCTGGCCTGTTCTATCCTCAGCCTTTGCTTCTCAGAAGAATGTCACTCTCTCAGTGAGGTCTCTCACCATCCTATAACATCACACACCGCCTATGGCCTCACCATGATTAATTTCCTTCTGAGGGCTTATTGTCACTTGTTCTATATGGCTGCTTTTAAAAATTCATTGTTGGTCTCTCCTGTTGGATAAGATGTTCCCCAGGGTAGGAACATTTTTTTGTCCATTGCTGCATCCTCAAAGCCTTCCATCTGGCACATCAGAGACCCTCAGTAATGGTTTGTTGACTGAAAAAAAAGGAGAACTGAGTTATTCCTTAGCACTTAGCCATTGTTCATTTATTCACACCATGAATGCTTGCTCCAAGGAAGATATAATGGTGGACAAGAGGACAGCGGACCTGCTCACCTTATGATTTCTAGAGAAAGACACTCAGGTGGCCTTGTGAGAGTATGGCCTATGCACAAAAGACTAGTCACATGGCTTTGAACACTGTTGAGTAGGGGTAAGAAGAAAACAAAATTGGACCATGTGTCAGAGAGTGTTTCTGAGTCAGAAGATGGAGATTTGGTGGACATGGTGACCTGCTGCTACCTGGAACCCAAGTGATCTACTTCTGGAAGCCAGGTCTGAGGTGATCTGGGGTCAGCACTGCAGAGGAGCAAATGCAAGAGTCCTGGGATGGGTAGGAGCTGGAGCAGTTGAGGAAGGGGGCAGAGACCAGCACGTGGGGCAAGTGAGCTAAGGGGAACGTAAGTTGTGGGAGCTGAGGCCAGAAGGGATGATTCCCTTCTCTACTGAGATGTACGGGGCAGTAGTAGTCTGTGTGGCAGGCTTGATTTCAGATTGTAAAGCTCACATTGGCTGCCCTGGGTGGAGGTTGATTAACTTTATGGGACAGAGCAGAGGCAGGAGACCTGCTTCGGCCCTTTGAGTGGCTCAGAGCAGGCTGGTGGACACGTCTACCCTCTGGGAAGGTGGGCGAATCACGAACAGCCTTCTTTAGCGTGGTGCCAATAACTGTTGAATAAACAGTGAATGCCCAACAGGTGTTCGGTTATTTAGCTTTGGCACTGACTTGAGATTCAGGCGTTATAATTCCATTTATTAGATAAGGGACTGAGCGCCTGGGAAGAACTTGTTCAAGCTCAGTCAGCAGGCGACAGCATAGGGACCCACACAGCACCTGCTTTATGACTGGCGATGCTTCCTCGACGCCTCTGAGAGAGGACCATAAAGGGGAAGGTGCAGCTGTTTCTGCAGGCAGCACTGGGACAATCACCATCCCACTTCCTTTGGTACTGTCCCCAGCATGAAACCTGTGTCTGCACCAAACACTGTCTCCTATATCCCATTCTCTTCTCCTCAGACCAATCCTTCACAGACAAGCAGAAAATGTGGAGGACCCAGCTCGCTCCAATTTCTTAAGCTGAAAATAACCCTATAAAAAGGAAGAAAGGCCAGTGAAGGCTGGATGCCAACACTGATCTGTGATCCCAGGCTGCCTGCTCCATCCCTGAACTTCTCTGTCTCTGGCTGCAGAAGCTCCCTGGTGGATGTCATCATGACAATTTTTTCTTCTTTGCAGATCTCCGATACTGTAGTTCCCTACCAGACTGTGGGCCTGAGTACTCAGGAGCCAGGTGAAATCTTCATCTACTCTTCATTCGATAGCATCCTGGGGCTGTCCTACACTTCTCTTGCTTCCAAGTGTTCAGTACCCATATTTGACAACATGATGAATAGGCACCTGGTTGCCCAAGACCTGTTCTCCATTTACATGAGCAGGCAGGAGCTGCACCCACCAAGGGTGTGACTTTATACATGGTAAGGACTGCTGAGGTGAATGTTTGCCGCTTGGAGATAACTACCTGTCAAGGTAGCCACTAGCATCTAAACCATCTCTATCCTGGTTTCCAGGCACATCTACCTTTTGTCCAAAGATCCTACTGGAGCCATGTATGCAACTAGTGTACTAAGTTAGAGTGAACTTAGAGTGTACTAAGACAAAGATGATTTTCATTATACCTTTAAAAAAAGCAAAGCCTTGCTGGGGATGTTTTAGAGGATTTGCTTAGCATGTGCTGAACCTCAGGTTCAATATTTGGCACTACAAACAACAACAATAGCAAAGCCTATTCCCATCTCTAGATGAGGGCGTTTTGCATGTTCTTCCAAAGATACAGGATCTCAGGCATCATTTGTCCTGTAGGGTCCAGGCATCTCCTTCCACCAGGGGGAGGAAAGGAGGGATGCAGACCTGGATCCAGAGGAGCCTGCTACAGTGCTTCCTGTTTTACCTTCCTGCTCTTATGGTAACTGGGTTAGGTGGCTGCACAAGCAGAAGGAGGCCACCCCCAGGAGAAGAGGCTGGAAGCTGAGGAGAGGGGACACAAGGCAAAAGTAAGGAGGTTCCTTTCATTCACACACGCATTTAGACATTCAGTCATTTACTCCATGCATATTACCTTGGCCTTCTTTTTTGTTTGTTTGTTTTTGTTTTTCAAGATAGGGTTTCTCTGTGGCTTTGGATCCTGTCCTGGAACTCAGTCTGTAGACCAGCCTGACCTCACAGAGATCTGCTTGCCTCTGTCCCTTGAGTGCTGGGATTAGACATGTGCCACCAACGACCAGCTTTACTGGGCCTTTATATGCAGAGATTAGGTCAGGACACATGCAAATACATCTGCAATCAAGACAAGTGAGAAGATAGATTTTAGCAAAGGGAATAGTCAGTACCCAGTAATTCACACTGTAATCAGGTAATTGTGAGAAGGGTACGCCAGCAAAAAAATGGGGCATATAGGCACCTTAAGATATGGATGTTTACTCTGACATGGGTCTGTATGTCTGTGTGGACATATGTGCACATAGGACAAGGCAGGGAAGGCTTCACCAAACAAGAGTGGGAGCTACCCAGGCGAGGGCCAGAGAGGCAGCACGTTTTAGGCAGCAAGTACTATGTTCCCTGGAGGTAGGAAGGGTTCGAGTCCTAGGAGATGGAAGAGTGTGGAAGAGTAGATGAGTGTGTGAGTGTGCCCCATTGAGCATGCAACGGTATCCCAGAGGGAGCAGATGGCATCTGGCTCTGGGAGGCGGTTTTAATCCTAACTGTAGGGTCTTGTTGAAGATCCCTTTTTTATGTGCCTTTATGTGGAGGCTCATGGGGGTGCTGGGGAGACCTAGGGCAGCAGGTCAGAGCCTGGTGGCCTCCTGACCTGTGCTGCGAGTCGCTATGTCTTCAGTACTGAGTCAAGGGTGTGGATCAGAGGAGCAGGGAACTGTAGCTGTTGGGGCAGGGGTGGAAGGCAGTGGAAGGCCTTTGGGTCTCCATCCATCTGCCTCGGGATGGGGCTGGGCACTCCTCATCAGTAGAGTGTCTGCTGCCACAGAGAGGCCTTTCTTGGTTCCAGGAATGACCAGGGTAGTGTGCTCACGTTGGGGGCCGTCAATCAGTCCTACTTCATAGGCTCGGTGCACTGGGTACCTGTGACTGTGCAGGGATATTGGCAGTTCATAGTGGACAGGCAGGTGAGCAGAACCTTACATGGGCCCCTGTGGGAGGCTGACCCTTGATGTGTGGATATGGGGGTCCAGGCATCAGACCATGGGGCCGAGAAGAACTGCATCCTGTAGCTCTGAGACTATTGATTGATTGTGTCATCCAGCTGTGAGGCCAGCATCCCTTGCAAGATTATGTTGCACACCCACCCTGAACTGGCCACACTGACTGCCTCTTACCTGGGAGGGACTGTGCTGTGTGGTTGTGGTTCCCACAGAGCCTGGAGGAGGTGGGTGCTGGTATTGTCATTAGTGTGCAGGTTATGGACTTTTGGTCTAAGCCTTACAAGCATCCTCTTGCTTGAGGGATTGCTCATGTACCAATTTTGTTCCTGAGAAGCCCAAGTATACAAATGTTGGGAGATTCACCTGAGACATATTTCAAGTAAATGGCAGAGAAAACTTGAAACTGAATCCTCACGCAACTGGTTAATCCTCAGTCTGCTCAGGGAAGGGCATGCAAAAGGATTGTTTTGCTGTTATTTGGACCCTTGCAATTTAAACTGTTCTCAATTTAGCCGCTGAGGGAAAATAGTTCAGTCTTTTCTCTGAATTTGGAAAGTTTTGGGGGTGCCAAGAAGAGGCTCAAAAGACAAAAAAAGGGTCTGGACCTCCTTCCTTCCCTGAGGGTCCTGGCAGGGGTGGGAAGGACCCGGGAGAGAGGGCTGGTAAAGGTTGGTACTGTGACATCCTCTGCTTAATCTTCCAGGATCGAGGTCAATGACGAGGTGGTGGCTTGTAAAGGTGGCTGCACTGCTCTTCTGGACACAGGCACTGCCCTGCTGTGGGGGCCTGGTAGAGGCGTCCTCAGTATCCAGCAGGCCATTGGTGCTGTGCAGGGCCAGAACGGCCAGGTAAGGTCAGGCCCTCTCCTTAGCTCCAGAGACCCTCTGCCTGAATCTAGAGCCCCTTTCTACAGCAGCTCCTTTCTACAGAGATGCTGGGCTAGCCCATTTTTCAGAGGTGGGCAATGCGCTCCTTCCTGCTTTGGCCTGTGCTTTCTGTGGGAGCACCATACTTTCACAGTTCCTGGTCCTTGCAGAGGCTATGCCTTTTGTGACCTTTGTTGTACCCTCTTATTCCACTCTGTCCACCCCAGCCAGCAGTCAGCCCCTCCCCTCTTTTTCTGAGATCCTTGTGTACTCTGAGGCTGGCATTTGAGGCCAGGAGCCCGCAGTCAAGTTCCCAGGGAGGACTGTGGTGTCAGGTAAACAGAATGCACTCACCCTCAGCCTCGCACGTTCTTCCTGAGAGGGCCATCACAGAGTGAGAACAGGGAGAGATTTGCTGGTTTTTTCCTGTTGTGCTTTAATGGACCCTCAGTCACCTTGGGGAACAGCAGACATGCTTCCAGGGGAGAGCCTCGGAGCTTGGAGTCTGTGAATCTCTAGAATGTACTCTTCACACATATGCTTCTACTCCCTTCTCTCTCTCTTTCTCTTTCTCTCTCTCTCTCTCTCTCTCTCTCTCTCTCTCTCTCTCTCTCTCTCTCTCTCTCTCTCTCTCTCTCTGTGCAGGAGCGCATGTGGAATTCAGAGGACAACCTTGAGCATTATCCTCCCTCAGGAACACTGTCCACTTCTGAGACAGGATTTCTCATTGGCCTGGAGCTCAAATCACCAACTAGTCTAGACTGGTTGACCAAAGATCCCCAGGGATTCTCCCACCTTTGCCTCCAGTGCTGGGGTACAAGTGTGTTCCATTATCCCCGCCATCTTTACAAGGGTCCTGGGACCCAAGCTCAGGTGTTCACGCTCGTGAAGCAAGTGCTTTATTGACTGGGCGTCTCCTCAGCGCTGGTACTGCCTTCTTTTGACTGGCGTTTCCATGGGACAATATAAGAATTCAGACTTCTGTTATCTCCCCTAGAGCCAGCCTTTTATAGTCATGTGATATCACATAGTGACAGTGAAGGACTAGACTTGTTTTCACTTGTGGGGTCAACTCCTTCCCTCTTGGAAGACCTTGACTCAGGGGAGGCCCCTGGCTACCTAGACCCCTCCCACTTTGTCTTGACACCTGGCAAATGGAGGAGGATCTGGAAGATAGGCAGACAGTCAGGGGCTGGAAGGCCTTGGTAGTGATTCCTCAGAGGAGACTAAAGAGGGGAGTGTGGCTCTTCTTGATTGTTCTAGTGGGGGTGGCGGTAGGATTTTATTTCTGTCCTGCCATCTGGAGGCATCTCTTGGGGTCTTTCTCAGAAGTGGCCAAACATGAAAAGATGAGGCACGGGGCAGTGGAGATACCACCCACCCTCCATGGTACCTGGGAGTCTGCAGAGGGACACGTCTGGCCTCTAACAGGGAAGGTGAGGAACGAGGCTGTGGGGATGAGGTGTTGGAGAAACAGCTCCAGCTACATCCCTGGCGTGACTCGGGGCAGAGGCCATAAAAGGCTATAAAGGATTGCAGTGGCTAGGCCCTGGCCCCCGAGCCTCAGGAGGCTGGACAGGAAGGTTATTGCTGGGAACCAGTAAGCCCTGGCTTCTCGACACCTCACTTTTCATCCACAGGACCAATACCGTCTACTTGTGAAGAGCGAGACAGAATTGGGTCATGTTCATGATTTTCAGTCTTTGTATAGATTTAAAAAAAAGAAGTAAAAGAGTAATTGGATAAGCTTACAAAAATCCTGTTATGTGTTTCAGAGGTTTACATTTAACAATTGTATTTTGAATACTCAAATCTCATTTGGAGACCATAGAGAAAGTCTGAATGTGGTGGCTGTCATATACACAAGGCTTGGATCCAACAGTCTCACCCCATAGTGCTCAGCTGGCCCTGGTGGTGCTCCCTGCCACGAGCTGATGGTGGGGACACGGTAAGCTTAGCTTAGTATCCCCATCTTGGGGTTCTTGGTGTATGGCTTGCCTGGCAGGCTGTGGCCTTGCTTGTGCTGCTAACTCCGGCGACGCTGTACCTGTAATGCTCTCTACACTAGCAGTCTTCGGGGTGCGTTTTTGTATCTTCCGACATCAAACTGCCTGGCTTCAGGATGTTCCAGACCAGGCTGCTGTTTAGTCTTGACGGTGTTGTGAGGACAGCGGGTGAGGGCGGGCTAGTTGCCTTTAGAAAATTACTATTTACAGAGGGGTCCCCTGAGTGCTGGGCCTGGGCCACCTCTGTGGGGCTCTGCCAGGAATGAATGAAGGGCACAAGAACATCTGTCTGTGGTGTTCCAGGGCATGGGGAGGTGCTCTTCAGGGCTGGGCTGGCACACAAACACTTCGCACTACCTGTGTCTGGTGGTAGAGCAGTTTGCAGGGGGACCAGCAGGGGCCGGGTGGCTGTTGTGTACAGCCTCACCCAGCACCCAGCAGCGGGGCTTGGGTTCCCTTCCGTCCCCTTTGTCTGCTCTGCCCATCTCCTCTTCTCTCACCTTCAGCTCTCCTCACGCTTCAGACCAACTTAAATATCATCAGCTCTAGGATGATGCCCCCTCCTTTGCTTCCTGGGCCGTCACTCAGCAGTGCCATTTAAAGCGGCATTTCTGAGTCATAGTTATACATCTGTCTCTGACTGAGATGATTCAGGACAGTGGGGCGTCTGCCTGTCCTCTGAATCCTTAGCTGTGTGGTGGGGCTGAGTTCCTAGCACAACACAGAGGCTCAGCCCATGCCTGTGAGCATCTGTGCCTTTGTGATGTGTATGCCTTTAACAGAACGGCATGAATAGTGAGTGTGAGAAAAGTGAGTGCAAGAATGCAAACACAGACCCACACACACAGACACAGACCCACACACACACAGACCCCCCCACAGACCACACACACACAGACCCCCACACACACAGACCCACACACAGACCAACACACACAGACCAACACACACAGACCCCCACACACAGACACACACACACACACACACAGACCAACACACAGACACACACACACACACACAGACCCACACACACAGACACACACAGAGACCAACACACAGACCAACACACAGACACACACACACACACACACACAGACCCACACACACAGACACACACACACAGACACACACACAGACACACACACAGACACACACACAGACACACACACAGACCCACACACACAGACACACACAGAGACCAACACACAGACCAACACACAGAGACAGACACACACACACAGACAGAGACATACACACACACACACAGACACATACACAGATGGACACACACAGATGCACACACACACACAGATGCACACACACACACAGATGGACACACACACACACACACACACATGCACACAATGCCCTGCCCTGAGTTGACGGCAGAGACCTCCTGCC
Source organism: Mesocricetus auratus (assembly GCF_017639785.1). Taxonomy (NCBI): domain Eukaryota; kingdom Metazoa; phylum Chordata; class Mammalia; order Rodentia; family Cricetidae; genus Mesocricetus; species Mesocricetus auratus. Next base: position 49,530,306 of record NW_024429193.1, read on the forward strand.
TCCTGCCCATTTCTAGCCCTCCTGCCTCCCCAGCTCACCTCCTTGCCAGTTCTCATGCTAATAAGAGGAAGCATTAGCCTGGGAGCTGCTTGGAAAGGAAGTCTTTGAAATGGAAATGTTATGACAAAATGATGGATTGTTTTCCTGGAGCTGTGTAGTTTGTTTCTTCCTAGTGGCAGAAGGGGGAATAGAACAGACAGGAAAGGCAGAGGCTGCCCCATGGCAGAGTCCAGAATGGTGTAATACAGTGACAGTTCACACCCAGAGCAGAGAACAGGGTCTTGGGAAAGGGGAGGGCAGCTGAGACAGAGCCTGGCTCCTGTCATTCCTGGGGGTCACAGCTTGCAGCCATTGCAGGGAGGGGCCAGTACTGATGCCAAGAGGGACATCTGGGCAGTCCATCTGCCTGGGCCATACCCAGCATACACAGCTTGCCTCTCCTCTGCCGTCCCCCAGGCCTTCTGTGTTCCTTGTCTTCTCTGTCTCAGGGTGCTCTCATCCCTCATGCCAGCTTTGGGGTCACCTCCTCTGAGAAGGTGCCTATTATACCTACACCCTCTTTCCTCGAAGCTCAGGAATGATTGACGGCTGAGTCCTAACCCCAAACTGTCACTTGTTTTACTCATTTTAGAATGTGACACGCTGCTCTAGGCACCGTGTCCATTGGTGAGCACACAGAAAGACTCTCCCGTGTTGTGTTGTGAAGTGTGTGTTTTGCAGAAGTGTAGACCATGGAGATAAAAGATGAATCCATGAGGGCATAGGAGCAAAGCTGCCCTGTCTAGCACTTGCCCAGAATGCACAAGGGTTCAATTCCTAGCACTGCAAACCAGACAAAACAAACCCCCTAAAACAAACAGAAAGTGCATGTGGGTATCAGTGCCGTGGGGCTGGGTGGAGACTCTGAACAAGTCTAAGAACATTGGGCCTTAAGGTGAGGCCGGAAGGGTGGGTTCAATGAGAACACAGATATGAAAGGTTAGCAAGGCACTAACAGGAGAGAGAAGTCACCACTGGGTAAACACGCATACCCTAGTTTTTGCTCATATTATTTGGCTTTCTAATAAAAGATGAGTCATTTCTAACTTCTTATAGCACTTAGTGTTGGCATAGAGGTTATATAGATGAATGTTGTGTGCATAAGCCTGGTCCTCAGCTTTCCAGCCCAGTAATCAGCACTAGTCCTGGAGCGCCCTCTAGTGACCAGACCTCAAATGCCAGCCTAGAGAATCGTGTTTATAACTCGGACATTCTTGCCCACCTCAGATGACTTTGGGAGCAGTGGTCAACCAGACAATAGACTTGACTGTTTACCTCATGCAGAGCATAGTGGCAGTTTCTTCAGGAGATATATAAGAAAGGAGGTTCCTGCCCTCTATCCCTAACTGTGTATCTGTGGGTAGCCTTTCTTTCTGTCCTCCCTCTCCTATCTTTCTGAATTGCTATAATACTGGGGTTTGTGCTGATCTGAGCTATCCAGGTGAGAATGTGTCTATTGTGTGTGTCTTAAGGGATTCAGGGACAACACTGGTCTTCCAGGTCAGCAGGGGAGCCTGCCCTGTTCCTCCACAGCAGTTACAGGGATAGCATCTCACCCGAGGGACCCTATGGGGATTTGGGGCTGGTGCTAGGGCTGGGCTGGGCCTGAGTGAGCTGAGCAGAGGCGTTTCTCTCCTCTTTTCAGTGCACTTGCCTTTGCTGTTTGAGGGCTATGGCGACCACGGCTGTCTCCTCTGTGTGGTAGTCTGCCATGCCTCCTCTGACTGTGGTAGTCTCTCATTGCCAAGGCTGACGTTTCATCGACGGTTTCCAAGTTCAGGCCATGAGAAACTTCTTTCCCAGGCCTCTGTTTAGCACTGAGACTAGAATAACTGTGCTCTTTGAACTTTGTTCTTCAGGCCCACGAGAGGGTACAAGGAGTCTCTGCAGAGAAGCCTGCATGTGTCTGGCAATGCCCGGACTCAGCCATACCTCCTGCAGCTTTGAACGGGTGCGTGGGAAGATCTGAAAGTAAAGTCTTCTCTGGGGCCCCCACCCCAGCCATAGCCTCCATGTCAGCTCCCTGGGGCACAAGTCTGGGTGCCTGTTCCCTATGCACGAGGACAATAAGCAAGGAATAGAGAATCCCCAAGTGCCTTGCTGAGTCCCCGGGACTCCTGGGAAGTCCCAGGCATAGCACAGAGAGGGGACAGATTAGGAATTGGACCATCCAGGAATGGTCTTTAGATGAAGAATCAGAGGAACTGGACATAAGACTCCACACGGGCATGTCCATCACTGGACTAGCCTGGCTGTAGATCTAGACCAGCTGTTGAGGGTTTATTTGGATCCAAGATGGACAAGAGCTTTGGCAGCCTGCAAGGCAATCCCTGCAGAGTCCAGTGGGTGTCTACACATATGTCTCCTGGGCCTCTTTCTGTCAATTCCTGCATCCTAGAAGAGATGCTTTCCTGGAATGGCATCCTACAAGAGATGTCCTCCCTCCTCATCGTATCTGGCAGCCTGAACCAGCAGTCACCATTCTATGGATGGAATCCTAGCCTGCTTGGGCTCAGGGACAGAGGTGCCTGGGTAGGACATCTGCCAGCCAGAGTTCCCTAAACTAGGAAGGTGAAAACATGGCCTAGAGAGACTGTCATCTTTCTCACATAGCTGGCTTGGCCTGAAGTCCGGGGGGTTGTGCATCCTGGGCTTTCTTTCCGTTTCATCTGATCCTTCCTGGGTGTGCCCGGCACCAGGTGCTAGAGCCACATGGCAAATTAAGCATCATCCTTCATCCACACAGAGATTTATGGGGCGTGCCAGCCAGCTTTCTGTCACCAGGCCAAACGACCCTAGAAAACCGACTTACAAGGAGGAAAGGCTTATTTGGGCTGTCACAGGCTTCTGTCTCTGGTTGGGGAATGTGTTGTTCTGCAGGGAGACAACGTCTTGTGGTAGGGAGTTTGTAGCAGAGCAAGGCTCTGTTAGTGTCATAGAAATCAGGAAACAAAGACAGGGTGACAAGAAAGAGTTAGGGTCCCAACATCTCTTCACAACACACCCACGACATAGCTCTCTCTCACTAGGCACCTCCTAAAGGACCCCAGCTCCCATTAGCCCCGCAGGCATTGGGGGGAAACGCCAAACCTCAACCATAGCAGGGAGTGAGAGCCATCGGAAAGCTGTCTCCTGCTGAGGTTTGTAGTGAGAACCATATTTTGGGTTTACATTTTTAAGATTCCATCCCATTGTCCTCTCTGTTGGTTGCAGTGTCCTAGAAAAGCTGGTAATTCTGAAGTCAGATTCCATCTGCCAGACTGTTATTTATTCCAACAAGCAGCACAGAAATCTCGTCAGGTCCTGTGTCCTAGTTGTTGCTCCAGATGCTGTGGTTCCCATCCAGGGTCTGCTTCAGAACTTGGCTGTGAAGTGAGGGTTTGAAGAGGAGCAGCTGTGGCCTGGGCCCTGAGAACTCCAAATATGTGTGCTCTCCTCTCCAGAAATCCAGTTCACCCCATAGTCAGAGTAGGGCCCATCTGGCTTCCCTGTCTGCTGCTCTAGATGGAACACCTGAACTTCATCAGCCTCTGTGCAGCTGTGAAGGCCCCCAGATGATAGGCTGTGACCTGTGCTCTGGCTTCAGGGCTGTACTCTCATCTGGGATTTCTGACTTTGGTGACCAGTTCCCTCCCCACATGGAAACCAGTCTCATACTGGGCTCAGGTGACAGTCTTGGGCCATGAGGGGAACTCTGTAGTTTCCAGGGCTTTGAAGAAGTTCCTTCCTTCCCTTGCCTGTTTATGATGGAGTCTGGTCCCTGTCTTTAGCTCTAGAAGCCGAGTCTTCCTTTCCCTTCTCTTCATAGTAGTGGCTGTCCCTGAGAATGGAGAAACAGGATGGCAGAGATGAGGTTTATAGGGAGGAGAGGGTGGTGTTGGTTTAGTTTCAGGCCCTGCATCCTGTATAGTTTGGGACAGATTGATACTAGAGACAAGAGGTAGAAAGAATTCTACTGAATTTGGCCTGCAGCAGCTGCAGAGAAGGGCCATGCCTGGAGAAGACTCTGGAAAGAAGGAGGTTCTTCATCTCTGTCATCCCACCCAAGGAGGACACAGGCATGTGGATGGGGAGTCTCTGTCTTCACTTGAACCTCCCCCTAGAACCATTTGGATCTCAAAAAGGGACCCTAGACATTAGAGAGGACTTCAAGACTGAGCAAGATCCCCAAAGAGGCCCGTATCCCAATCCTTCAAACCACTACATGTGTGCTCTTACACAGCAAAGGGCACATTGCAGATGTGACTAAACTGCAGATCTGGAGATGGGGAGGCCACCCTGGAGTATCTCAGCAGCTTCCATGCAATCACAATGGTGCTTGTTTACAAAGGCAGGAAGTCAGAGCCAGGAGATGTGACTACAAAAGGTTGCATCCTAGTGAAGGAGTATGAGTTCATGCATTCATGATGCAGCAAGAATGTTCAAGGGACCATGTGTGGTGGCAGCAGTCAATAGCCAGAGACTTCCCACAAGAAGGTGACCTTCATGTGGGGTACAGCCTCTTACGTCCAAGAGGTGAATTCCAGAACACGTTTTACCTGGAAGGTCAGGTCTTATTACATATCCAGAAAAGCAGTCATGGCATGTCTACACACACACACACACACACACACACACACACACACACACACACACACACACAAACCCTCCATATGCACTTGGCCTAGAGAACTGTAAGGGGAGTTCTCGGCTCCACACTAGGGCTGCCTATCAGCCAGCCTATGGACAGAGTCCAAGCTGCTGAAACCTTCAAGGATACATTTTAGGAGCAATCCTTCTCCTTACCCTCCGGAACAGCCTTAGCACACTGATATGGTCACTTCCCACAGGTGCAGACTGCACATTCAGACCCAGGAGAGCCCATATCCTTTAGGATAGTGGAGGGGTCCTTTCTCTGTTCCCTCCCACTTGACAGGACCCTTCCAGTGGTTGACAGTGCTGACCTCAGGGAAGGCTGCCAGGGGACACAGGCGATTCTCTGAGCTCTTTAGAATCTGTAACATGAACACTAAAGCAGGACTTTACTCCAGATAGCTCTCTGAACACGGTGCAGCGGTGTTATGAGGCCCACATGGAAAGCAATATCAGTGGGATTGATGACTCAGACCCACAGTACGGGTGATTGTTATGGTTACATCTGTGTTAGAAGGCTATTCTGAAAATTGCATCGAGTGTCACAGGGGAGACTAGTCACCTCTACTTCAGGGAAAGTCTGGAACTGTCTGAAGGGGCTCACCTGATGGGAGGCCAATGGCCATGCTCTGACCCATTGCTAGGACTGTCTGACCCTGAGTTCAAGCACACAGTTACCAAGTGACAGGGGGGAGCATGCTTATATTTTTAACCTCTTCCTGAGCATTCACGTGGGAGAAAAAGGCCAAACCATTTATTTAGTGCCTGTACTATGAAAGGACTTTTATGTTTGATTTAGTTTTTCATCAGTTTCTATTATCATGACAGAATATCTATAATCATTTTATAAAGAGAAAATGTTTATTTGGTCTCAGAGTTTTTGAATTTTACCAGTTGGCTCAACTGTGGTACATCATGGAGGGAACTGTGGCAGAGGAAGCCCCTTCAGTTCCAGATGTGGGTACAAGAGAAGAAGGAAGAGACTGGCATCCCGAAATCCCCTTCGAGGGTACATTCCCCAGTGCCTTAAGCTGTGGTATTGGCTCTGTTGTGGTACACCATGGAGAGACCTGTGGTAGAGAAAGCCCCTTCACTTTAGCACTTGGTGTGGGTACAAGAGAAGAAACCAGATACTGGCATCCCATAATCCCCTTCGAGGGTACATTTCCTAGTGGCTTAAACTGGCCCCAAATCTCCTGCCTTCTGAAGTTTCAGCCACCGTCCAAAGTTCCAAGTTGGGGACCAATTCTGTGACGTGTTGGTCCATAAAGAACAGGCCTGATGCAAGCTTGGCAACATCTTGCTTAATTTTCTTATAATGGATCACAAGACAGTTGACAGGATTGAATCACTAAGGGTTTGAGTGCCTTGCACCAAAGCTGAGATTTCGAATTTAGATTATGTAAAGCACCTAACACACACATTCACATAGTGCGTTGTGAGAACCAACATGGTACACCACGATTAAAATAGTCCAACCTGAAGCGTTGCGGCTGCAGCATGGGTTAGACCTGCACTCTGCAAGCCGTTCGAATGCCCCTTTCCCCTCCAAGAAACCATTTTACTTTCCTTTTCTCCCTCTTCCCTCCGTGTCTCCATCCACCTACAAAGAGAAGGTTGTATATTTTGCTCTTTCTACTTATTTAAACTAAAAAAGGGTCTTCTACTCTCTTCACATGTGATTTCAGGCATCCCAGCAAGAAAGCTTCCCTTCTTAGCCCGTCTCCCTGTTGTCTTGGGTGCGTGTCTCTCTCCTCATATCTCTGTCCCTTTCTCTGGAAACAATGACACAACGCAAAGTCAAGCCTCTTGGCTTTTGTTCTCTGGGTATCAAAGACCATCATTTTGCCTTTCCTGCTCCACCCAGAACTCCCTTGATTTGATTTATGTTTAACATTGAACCAACTTCCCTTCTAGGCTTCAGAGTCTCTTTCAGTCGGTTTTAGCCATGTGTCATTCAGTGGGCAGAAAATGAGTATCTCCAGTTACACTCACACTTCTCACGTCTAGGGATGACCTACAAAAGGTCAGAGTTGCTGCTTGACAGGCAGCGGATATGGGTTGGGTAGGCATGGGTTGATCTATAAACTCACGGGGAGAGATCAGAAATTAGAAAGGTAAACTTCAAGGAGAGGCTTCTTACTCACAGGAGGAGTGTAATCCACATCTACCTTTTCAAGGGCAAAATGCCCCTCCTTGACTGCCTCTGAAACATATTGAGCATCTGACCATAGCAGGAACCTGAGGAATGTTGGCAGAAAACATCAGATTCATGTCTATACTCTAACAAAGCTAGAGTTTTAGCACACTGTAGGGAACCAGTTATCTTCTGCTTGGACTTTGAGAAAAAAAAAAACCACAGAGAATTTGGGCCTGAGTATGAAATTCAGTGCCAATAAGTTACTTAAATCAAAAATTCAGTGCCAATAAGTTACTTAAATAAAAAATTCAGTGCCAATAAGTTACTTAAATCAAAAATCCAGTGCCAATAAGTTACTTAAATCAAGTTTTCTGGGTAGGTCTAGCGATGTATTTTAATGTGTAGAATGCTTGCCCAGAATGTAAAAGGTCAGGGTTTGATCTCCAGTACTGCAAAACACTGGCAGTAGTGGTGTGTGCCTCTGATCAGCACTGTGGAGGAGGAGGCAGAGAGATCAGAAGTTCAAGGTTATCCTTGACTATATAGTTTGTACTTTATGAAACCCAGAGAGTCCAGACTCAAGAAAGAAAATAAACAATGGCTTGGAAGTTATCTTGGTTAGTAAAGTGCGCTCATAACCATAGAGTTTGATCACCAGGACCCACATTGAAAAAAACAAACCAAACCAAAAAACCAAACCAAAACAACAACAACAACAAAACCAGGCATGCTTGTTCAGATCTGTGGTCCCAGGGCTAGATAGGGAGAAACAGACGTGTTCCTGGAACTTACTGGCTAGCCAGTTCAGCCTACTTGGAAAGGAGTGTCAGCTCACCGAGAGGTGTGAAAAAACAGTCAGCACCTGAGGAATGCCATTCAAGGTTGTCTCCTGACCTACACGCACACAGCCTATGTATACTTACATGTATGTCACTTGTTCATGCATGCGTTTGAGTACACACATGCACGCACACCACCACCACAACCACCACCAACAAAACAGTTTTCCAAGTAGGTGGGCCATAACTAAGGTCAAATTGGGAGGCACAGAGCTGCTTGGGGGGCCTCTGACTTGGTCCTTCCATGTCTCAGCCCTTCATTTCTTGATCAGTTATTATGTACTCAACACTGTGCTGGGGTTATGAAAATCAGAGATGCAGCTGTGACCCCTGGAAGGTTCACAAGTTACAGGTGGGCTTTTATCCTAGGCTCTACCCACCACCCACAGGGTATTTCTCATTCATGTAAGACTCAGGTCAGGGTTTGCTAACTCTGGTTTTGCATGGCACCCTTACAGCTTGCTAACAGTCTCACAGAGCACCTCATTTAAATCTCATGAGTGTGGTGATCACTTTTCTATGGTCATATTTATATTGTGTTCATGCGGGAGCCATGGGGACTGGAGAGGGAGGCTCAGCCATCACTCCTCTGGTTCTGAGGAATACAAGATCATCTAGAGTTCTTTCCTAAGGAGAATCACGCCTTCTCTCCCCAAGTGCTGACTGACACTTCTGCAATGGGAGTAAAATAGCATTCATTATCCCGTGACATTTCGAAGGAAGCCTTTCCCTCCGCTTCCCCTGAGATTCCATAACAAAAGTCTGTCTGATCTGCTTCTCCCCATCGCCGCTCTCTTTGCCACCTCCAGCTCCTTTTCATCTCCCTGTTTGAGGGCAAACGTTCTCCTGACAGCCGTCCCCGGGGAGACTGGGCTGTCTTTCTTCCTTTCCCTTCAAAGGGCCTTTGAGCAAGCACTCCACTCAACTGGGTGGATGGGTATGTTTCATCTTTCAGTAGGCTCCAATCAACTGCGGAGCAGGGAAGGGCACCTTGTGAGTTTTCTTCCGTCCTCACACACCCTGGATCCCATAGGGAGAAGAAGGGTTGGCCCCTGGTTCCTGGGCCTGGTGTGTGTGTGTGTGTGCGTGTGTGTGTGTGTGTGTGTGTGTATGCGCGTGTGCTGCTCTGTTCTTTTATGTGTGCATGTGTATGTGCACGTGTGCATGTGTGTTGCTCTCTTGTGTGTGTGTGCATATGTGCGTGCATGTGTGCGCGTGTGTGTGCTGCTCTGTTCTTTTGTGTGTGCACATGTGTGCTGTTCTGTCCTTTTGTGTGTACATGTGTGTGTGCATGTGTGCATGTGTACATGTGTGTGCATGTGTGTGTGCACGCACACACGCGTGCGCACGCGTGCATACGCTGCTCTGTTCTTTTGACCCTGCTGAGGTGGGCAGAGGCTGCTCCAGCTGCTGGGCAGTGCAAGAAGCCAGGACTGAGGGAGAGGGAGTGCCAGGCTGCTGGCTCACAGCCTCTTGAGGGACAGCCCTGGAAGAACACAGCAGAGCCCTCAGAAAAACCTTCACTGTGTTTTGGGTTTCCTCTTCCTTGCTCTCCTGAGTTCTGCCTGTCTGTCAGTGCAGGCTGGGGGCAGGCTGGGGCGGGGCAGGGCAGGAAGCTGTTCTCTAAGCCAGAGAAGGACACCCTGTGGGCCCCTTCCCTGGTTGGAAGTTCCTCATCACTTAGAGAAAGCCACAGACGCCATGACAGTAAGTCATCGGATCCACTAGGGCACATAATACAAGAGCTTCTTGGGAGTTGCGTTCCCTGTCCCAGTCTAGCAAAACAACTTCTGTAGGCAGCCTACACACTTTCAGATACCTTCTAGGGTACTGTCTCCAGCCCAGACATCAACTCCCTGCAGTGAGGTCAGGAACCCCAGATGCAGCCAGGAGAGGTGGTGACCAGAAGGGGAGCATCCACTATTTGTACTCATCTATGTGGCCTGCCTCGGGTTTCTTTTGCTGTGATATCCACCATGACCAAAGGTAACTTGTGGAGGAAAGGGTTTATTACAGGTTATGGCCCATCATCAGGGGACACCAAGGCAGGAGCTCAAGGCAAGACCCTGGAGGCAAGGCCTGGAGCAGAAGCCATGGAGGAGCACTGCTCACTGACTTGCTCCCTGTGGCTTACTCAGCCTGCTTTCTTACACTGTCCTGGACCACAGTGGACCACTCCCAGTGGCTGGGACCTTCTGCATTTAATCATTAGTCAAGAAAGTGCTCTATAGACTTGTCTACAGGCCAATCTGATGGAGGCTTTTTCTCAGTTAAGATTCCCTTTTCCCACATACGTCTAAGCTTGTGTCAAGTTGATAAAAACCAACCAGCCCATGACAATCTTCTAACTTCCCAGTGGAAGCTAGAGAGTTAAACATTTCCTATCGCAAAAATTTCAGGCATACATAAAAATAGTAAAGCTGTGTCACTAGATATGCCACCGGCATTCAATAATTGCCAAGATTTTGGTGCCCCTGCTTCATGCATTTGCAGGTGTGTGCGGCACATGTGTGTGAGTGTGCAGGTGCTTGCACCATATGCACGCAGAGGCCATAGCAAGACACTGAGTGTCGTCCACTGCTCCCCACTGTGCTGTCTTGAGACAGGGTTGCTCATTGAAGGAGACTTTTCTTTCCACTTGGCTGTCTGGTCAGGGAGTCCTCGGGATCTACCATCGTTTAGCTCAGTTTGGTTTCTTTAGGGTAGTTGGGAAGGAGAGCTTAAGGGGGAAATTAATTCAACAAATATTCAATACCTACTATAAGCTAAAAACAGGTACTTTGACTATACAAAACAAAACTCTACCTTTTAATGTTAGCATTTAAACGAGGACTCAACTGTTAAAGAGAATTACGTGTACACAAACACACACACATACACATGCATGTATGTATGTATGTATGTATGTATGTATGTATGTATGTATATTCTCTGTTTTGGTTAAGGGGGTAAAGCTCTGAACTGAGGACTGCTCGTCCTCCTGCCCCATGGAGAATGTTTGCTTCAGGACGCGTGGACCCTCCAGAAGAACATGGATGAGAGGAGGAAACAAGAGTTCTGAGGTGGAATTTGCGTCCCCAGATGCAGCTACCTACTTGCAGTTCTCAGTCATGGGAGCCACACAATCTGAACAAAATGGGTTCAGTTTGGGTTGAGTTTCTGTCACTTGCCTAATAAAGTCAAGGACTTGAGTAAGGCAGAGTAGGCCACTAGGGCAAGCTTCTGACATGCCTGTAAGGGCAGCTAGCTGTCTGTGTGAGCAACTGGATCTGAGCCTAGGCGACTGTGATGCAGTGTTGTAAAATGCCCCTTTTCAGATCAGTAGATACCAGAGAGGCTGGGACAGCAGAGATGACTCCAACCAACCTGTCCAATGTCCCAGAACCTTGGGGAGTGAGCTATTTAGGACTATGCTGTAACACTAGTTTGGTGGGGAAGAAGAGGGATTGAGGTCAAGTAGCTAAAACAGGGTAGTTGCTTATTAGTCACGATATTATCCAAGCCTTGGCTACAGTCTGCGTCTTACATTGGGTGATGTAATTATTTTATGTGTATGTGTGTGCGTTTGTGTGTATGTGTTCTTTTTTGCCTGTGGAGGCCAGAGAATAACTTTTGATGCCACTCCTCATATATTGTCTGCTTTTTTTTTTCTTTTTTGAGATAGGGTCTATGATTGTCCTGCTACATGCCAAGTAGGCTAGGCTGTCTGACAGAGAGCCCAGGAATCTGCCAGCCTCTGCCTCCTCAGCACTGACAATACAAGTGCATGCCACCACACTGAAAAAATTTTTTTAAAACATAGGCTCTGGGTCTTTGTGCTTATCAGACACTTATAAGACACTTAATTGGTTTGCACATCTCCCCAGCCCAGCCCATGAATCAATTTTATTATTTCCCTAGACTCAGTTTCCTTCTGCCAAGGGCTGTGATCTGACTAGGGTTATAAAGGCAAGTTCATTTGGAAACTGTTCCAAAAGAAAGCATTTATAGAATAACAACTCATTAATTTATGTTGAGCCTTCCCTACAGCTTGGTGAGACAAGTGTAATTCAATCCACTTGTTATAGAAACAAGTTCAAAGAGATAGAGTGTAAGAATCAGATACAGAAATTCACACATGAGCCTGGTGGCACAGGCCTGTGATTCCAGCTACCTGGAGGTTGGGCCAAGAGGATAGTAGGTTCAATACATACACAGGCAACAAAACTGGGTGCAAAACCAGCCTGGACAATTTGATTAGGCCCTGTCTCAAAAATACACAGGGAATGGAGGGCTGGGGATGTAACTCACAATAAAACATTTGCCTACCATGTATGAGGTCCCAAGTTAATTCCCTACTACTCAGAGGTGCTGGGGGCTGAGGATGGGGAGAAAGAAAAACAAAGATAAAAGAAATAGCAAGTTCTTTGCCTGTGGAAGACCCCCATGGAAACTCTTGGCCGCTGAATGAAGGAGTATAAAAAGGAGGACTTCCTGTCCTGCTCTCTCTGGGGGGGGGTGAGGGCTAGAGTGAGGAGAAACCTTCACTGTGAGCCTTCCTTCCTTCCTTCCTTCCTTCCTTCCTTCCTTCCTTCCTTCCTCCCTCCTTCCTTCCTTCCTTTTTTTCTTGAGACATGGTTTCTCTGTGTAGCCCTAGCTGTCCTGGAACTAGCTCTTGTAGACCAGGCTGGCCTCAAACATGCTGAAATCCTCCTGTCTCTGCCTCCCGAGTGTGCACCACCACCACCTGCTTCAGTTTTTCTTTTTAAAAATTATTCATCTTATTTTATTGTAGTGTATGGGTGTTTGCCTGAATGTGTGTCTGTGTACCACAGGCATGCTTTGTGCCTGCAGAGGCCAAGAGAATCGCAGTCTGTGGAACTAGAGTTAGAGGGGGGTGTGGGCCCCCATGTAGGTGCGGTGCTAGGAATCGAGCTTGAATCCTCTGGTAGAGCAATAAATGCTCTTAACTGCTAAGCCATCTTTCTAGCACTCCCCTATTAAATTTAAATTTCTATTTTCCATTTAAGGAAACTAGTCCATTGAGAACAAAATTACCTAATTAGTAAGAGTCCAGAGAGGTCTTTGATTTAAAGTCTAGAGTATTTTCCAGTCAGAGCCCTCTAGATGTTCAAAATGTTTTAAATTACACACATTGTATGCACGTTTGTGTGTTCCTGTGCACATGTGTGCAGGGGTCCACAGAGGCCAGAGGAAGACACTGGGTCTCCCAGTACTGGAGTCACAGGGGTTTGTGAGCTACCAGACCCGAGTGCTTGGAATTGAACTCAGGTCCTATGCCAGAGCAGTAAGCTTTCTTAATCACTGAGCCATCTTTCCACTCCCCTCTTTTTGTCTGTCTGTCTGTCAGTCTATCTATCCATCTACTATCTATCTATCTATCTATCTATCTATCTATCTATCTATCTATCTATCTATCTGTCTATCCATCTACTATCTATCTGTCTGTCATCTATTCATATCCCCCACTGAGCCAAATTTGGCTGCCCATATATGAATGGGTGTGGGACCATCCACTAGATCACAGTCAATTTACCAGGGAACACATCACCCAAAGAAAACTGACTCCCTTTTCTAGCAGCCCCCAACTGTCCGCAGCTCTTCAGCTAGAGTGGGAGCTCATGTGGGAGTCTCCTCACTCTGTGCTGGGATGTTGATTGGTGAGATCTTGGGCAGCCAACCACAGCTGCTGTGAGTTTAGGAATGCAGTTGTCCAGTCATGTCTAAGAGACACTGTTTCATCTTAGTCCTCTTTGACTCTAAGAATATTTCCACCCTTCTTTGGAGAGATTCCCTGAGCCTTGTGGGAAAGATGGGTGATAGAGATGTCTCATTCCTGGCTAAACACTCCATAGACACTTTATTCTCAGCAATTTGTCCAGCTATGAGTTCCTGTGTTAACTGTAATCCAACATACAAAGAAGCTTTGAGGGCTCTATTTGTTTATTTGTTTGTTTTGTTTTGTTTTTTTTTTTTTTTGGTTTTTCGAGACAGGGTTTCTCTGTATTGTTTTGGAGGCTGTCAGTCCAACCCGACCTTGAACTCACAGAGATCCGCCTGCCTCTGCCTCCTGAGTGCTGGGATTAAAGGTGTGCATCACCACCGCCCTGCTCTATTTGGGTTTTGAACTTGCCAGCCTCCATCCTAGAATGGATGTAACCAGTTTTCTTGGGTTTCCAGTTTGCCTGCTCACCCTACAAGTTACCAGCACTTCCTGGAAGTCTTGAACGGTATCTGCCATGCATAAAAGGGATTACTGCATATATAATGTTGCAGGTGTGTGTGTGTGTGTGTGTGTGTGTGTGTGTGTGTGAGCTTCTATATGCCAATATTTATATGCAGATCTTCATACCCACTTACCCATCTGCCTTTGGTTCTGTTTTTCTGAAGAGCTCTGACATACATGGGGGAATTGTATGCTGTGGGTTGTATAGTCACATAGGACCCAGGGGCATAGTACTCACACTGACTTACCTTTGTTATGTGGCTAGTGTTTGGGTATTGGGATAGTTGGGAGGGACAGAGTACAGGCTTCCTACCCAGTCCTTTGGGACTCCGATTCTTTCATCCTGGGAGTTTGATGGGCTGCTCAGTCTCCTCTCTTGAAAAGGCCATGTTTTAATTCAGATCAGCCTGACCCACCTTGTGGTAAGCCTGGCCCTCAGGACACGTGCCTGAATTTTCCTCTCCAGCTGCTCCATAGGCTACTGGTTAATTCCTGGACATCCTAAGGGGCATGATCCCTAGCAGGCAGACCTGTCTTTGTTCACATTTCTCACTCTTTCTCAGGATGTCTGTGCTGCTCCCTGTAAGTGGCCAGGTAAAAGGCATAAACAAACAAACAAACAAATATACCCCCCAAACAAACAAAAACCAACCAAAGAAACATATGCACACACTCACAAACATAGACACATACAGACACTCACAGACACTCACAGACACAAACACACAGACACACAGGCATAGACACACACACAGACACACACAGACACAGACACACACAGACACAGACACACACAGACACAGACACAGACACACACACACACACACACACACACTTCCATTGTCTAAGGAAAGTGCTGAAAGTGAAGGGGGCAGGGTGTGTACCACTTTCATAGGCTGGGAGGAGTTTTGGGACAAGTGTCCCTGAGCTGAGGGTTGAAAATCAATTTCAAATTCCTTTTACTCTTTCCACAACCTGCTGAAACCCGTCTCCATTAAGGGAAATAATGCAAGACTCAAAGGTTGGAGATCGACTGCTTTGTTCCTGTGTCACCTGAGGGCATGTTGGTTTGTTCATCTATAACATGCAATGCTCCCAGAGTCACCAGAGTCAGGGCCTGTGCTCTGGCAGCCCCAACAAGCTGCGCTCCACCACTCATCTTTAATAAGCCAATTAAAAGAGCCAGATAAATAGTGTGTGAATGCAAGTTCCCAGGAGAAACCACACCTTTCACTGAACCTTCTGCAAAGCTGATGGCCAGATTAACATGGCAGTGGTTGTGGAAGGTTGTGGCGTTGCAGGTCCATAGCATGATTATAATTTATCTTTACTGCCTTTAATAGCCATCCCTTGCTTACTCCTGGGTCTGACCTAACATGCTTTCAGTTATCAAGGGAAAACTTTTTGTTTGTTTGTTTTTGTGTTTTTGAGACAGGGTTTCTCTGTGTAGCTTTGAAGCCTGTGTTGGAACTCACTCTGTAGACCAGGCTGGCCTTGAACTCACAGAGATCCGCCTGCCCCTGTCTCCTGAGTGCTGGCATGTACTACCAACTCCCGGCCAAGTTTTTTTTTTTTAACATTTATTTAAATGTGGTGGTTTGGATGTAATGTCCCCCTAAGTCTGGTGTATTTGATCCCCAGTTGGTGGTTGTTTGGGAAGGATTAGGAGGTAGGGCTTTACTAGAGGAAGTAATTTGAAGCTTTTCAAAAGACTCTTGTGAGTTAACTCTCTGCCTCCTGCTGTGGATCCAGATGTGAGCTCTCAGCTGCTGCTCCAGCCACCTGCCACCATGCTTTCACTCTGCCACCTCCAGACGGTCATCCTCTGGAGATGTAAACCCAGTCAAATCCGTATTTTATCCGTTACTTTGGTCACGGTATTTTATTCTACCCATAGAAAAGTAACTAACACATTTATTTTTTGAGCTATGTGCCTGTGTGTGCATACGTACGTGTGTGTGTGTGTGTGTGTGTGTGTGTGTGTCTGTGTGTGTGTACAGTCCATGGTACTCATGTGGAGGTCAAAGGTCAACTTACAGGAGCTGCTTCTCTTTGCCTGCCTTCCAGGTTCTAGAGATCGAATTCGGTTCACAGATGGTCGGAGCCAAACCCTTACTGATGGACACATCTTGTCTCTCCAGGGTAAACGTTTTGAGATGCCTTATCTTTATAGACTATTAGTTTCTATCAGCCAAAGTCCAAGAGTGCCCTCTAATACGTCTGAGGCAGAGATGTTCCAGATTTACTGTAACGCCCTACTTGATATGTTCACCAACATGTTTGAAAATGTCTTGATTTGTGACTTTCTATGTTATATTGTGATACAACTTCACGAAACTGCTGTTATGTTGGAATATGAAATTTGGGATAACCTGAATCTGTGCTTTCAAGCCATAGTCACTCATATTTGGCTCCAGAATAAACTCTTATCCCCTTTGAGGTAAGAACTGTGACTTGCAGAAAAAAGATTTCGTTAATGTGGCCACATTGTGACGGTGGAGAAAGACACACAGTGGCTGTCCAAGGCAGTCTGTGGGGTCCCCAGCATGAGGCTTAGATTTAAGTAGAGGGCCAGTGGTTTGTATGGCTAAGCAGTCTCAGCTAAGGTGTGGTCCTGCTGGTCCCTGACCTATCACCGTTTCTGTTGTAGTCTCTCCTGTAAGATGGTTTGACAAGTTGTAAATCTCTTTCTGGGGACAGATTACCCTTCTGGCTGATGCATTTCCCTTTTCCTGACATGAGACTCTTGGGGTGAGATTCCAATTCCTTGAAGTACTTTGAAGAGTCTGCCAGCCTAAGGGAGGGACACAGCTGCCTGTTTAGAATATGTTCATTCCTGCCAGATAGGCTGGCAACAGGGGCAACAATCGAACATGCTGTACGAGCTACAGTGGGAGGCAGAGATGCAATGTCACTGGATAGACTTGCTTATGCAGTGCTAAACACGCCTCACCACTAAACAGTTCATTGCTACAGCTCTGGCTTTTGTTTTTACTTACTTACATTTTACTTTATTTTTATTTTTTACCTGTATATGTGATGTGTGTGCAAATGTACATGCATGCTCACATATATGAAGGTATACACTTGTGTCCAGGTACATGTGAAAGCCTGATGTCACGTGTCTTCTTCAACACTCTTCATCTTATGTTTTGAGGCAAGGTCTTTCAACGAAGCTGAAGCTTGCCAATTGGCCTAGTCTAGCTACCAGTTTGTGCCTGGGATCTCCTGTCTCTGCCTCCTTAGTGCTGGGGTCACTTGGCCATGCCTGTCTAGCCTTTACATAGGTGCTTAGGATTCAAGCTCAGGTCCTCACATTTACACAGCAAGCTCTTTACCCATCTCTTCATCCCAGTTCTGGTCTTTTAACATGCATCGTTTTAAGGAAGACCGAACCCCATACCTCATAATCTTTGTGTTAAAAGACAGATCCTGATTTGCTAGACCTGGGCAGGCTTGGCTTCTGTACTTCCATACTAACAGGCAATGTCATTGTTCTAGTGCATGGACAGAACTACAGCTTTCACAGGAATGGAGGTGAAATCTTGTGATGCATTGAGAAGAAACAGTTCAAGAAACAGAACAGAAATAGGGATTTATTAAAACAGCTGACAGTCAGAAATGGCCTGTGGGCCACAAAACAAAATTTCCATCTGGAAAAACAGTGAGAGGAGGGAGAGAGAAAGAGGTTCTGAGACCCTGGAAGCCCCTGACTGGTCACTTCCTGGATTTCTCTGTAGAACAGCCACCACTGGTCTTGTTAAGAGAGTCAGTACTCCCCATTCTGGAACCCACACTGTTGAGGATTTTGTCAATTTCTCCTGGGATGTTTTGCTTCTCTTCATTCTCAGTCTCCCGGTGATAGAAATAATTGAAATTGGAGACAATGACAGGTACAGGGAGGGCAATGGTGAGGACACCAGCAATGGCGCACAGAGTACCCACAATCTTCCCTCCTGGGGTGGTTGGGCACATATCACCATAGCCTACAGTTGTCATGGTAACCACTGCCCACCAGAAGCCATCAGGAATGCTAGAGAAATGGGACTCTGGCTCATCAACCTCAGCAAAGTAGACGGCACTGGAGAAAAGGATGACCCCTATAAAGAGGAAGAAGATGAGCAGCCCCAGCTCTCGCATGGAAGCCTTCAGTGTCTGCCCCAGGATCTGCAGCCCCTTAGAGTGGCGGGAGAGCTTGAAGATGCGGAAGACCCTTACTAAGCGGATGATCCTCAGGATGGCCAGAGACATGTTCTGTTGGGCACTTGGCTCCGTCTCCTGGACCAGTTCTGTGATGAGGGTCGCAAAGTAGGGGATGATGGAAATGATGTCGATGATGTTCATGATGTTCTTGAAGAAGTCTGTCTTGCTGGGGCAGACCACAAACCGGAGCACCAGCTCAAAGGTGAACCACACGATGCAGGTGGACTCCACCATGAAGAATGGGTCAGTGAACATGGTCTGGGAGAGGCCTGTTTTGTTTGTACTGATACTGGGGTCTCTGACCACCTTCAGTTCCCTGTCCTCTCGGAACTCTGGGAGGGTTTCCAGGCAGAAGATGGTGATGGAGATGACTACAACCAAAACCGAGACCACAGCCACACCCCGCGCTGCACTGGAGCTCTCAGGGTACTCGAAGAGAAGCCAGAACTGCCTGTGGAAATCATTGGTAGGCAGCTGTGTTTCAGGGTCCTTGATGAAGCCTTCATCCTCCCGAAACTGGTCCATGGCTTCACTACCCAGTTCATAAAAGGAGATCTCATCAGCGAAAACATCGATGGGCACATTGGCTGGCCGTCGAATTTTCCCACCAGACTGGTAATAATATAAGATTCCATCAAAACTAGGTCGGTTTCTATCAAAGAAATATTCATTTCTCATGGAGTCAAAAAATTGCATCCTTTTTTCCCGATCTCCCAGGAGCGTCTCTGGAAATTGATTGAGAGTTCTGAGCTGAGTCTCAAACCTTAGCCCAGCAATATTAATGATCACCCTTTGGTTTCCTTCATTCAAGACCACTGGCTCAGGCCCCGGGGGGTCCACAAACTCTCCTGGGATCTTGGAGAAAGCAGTTTCAAGGTTGGTGCTGTCACTGATGAGGACTCTCCAGTTGGGAAAGGGACTGCTACTAGGCCGGCCTTTTGGGTCAAAGTCTGTGGCATAGCCTGGCTCTTCGTGGATTTCATCTGAGTTATCAAAATTTACCAGAGCAACCTCCATTTCTTTCCAGCCACACACATCCATTCTAGGGAGTCAGAAAGGCAGCATGGAGATCCTCAGTCTTTATTGCCTTTTGGAAGCTGTGGAGAAGGAGAAATTCATTATATGGGAGTCAGAAGGCTACAGCTGGTTCTTGACTATTGAGGCAAGGTATACCAGTAGGTTAAACAATGATTTAGCATTACCTTGAGGAGGAACAAGGTGCTTTTAGCATCATTCTTCCCTGGTATTGCTTTTGCTCCTCAGATTTTGTATACACAAATGAAAAATATGAAGGGCAAAATGTCTCCAAAATAGGAGGGTCCTCAAACATGGTGGCAGAAAGGGGTCACCATAAAGAGAAAGTCAATGATCCCTGATATTAAAAGGTATAATTTTGTATTCATGTGAAGTCCGCCACTCTACCCTCACTTTCCCACACCCACTGCCACGCTTAACTCTTCTCTTTTGCAGCCAACAGTCAGTTTCTTATGAATCCTTTTGCTTACGTCTTCTAAGCATAGCCAATGCTCTACTCTTTCTTTCCACTCCATCACTATCTATTGGACCAAGTGGGGAGGTCTAGGATTCCGTCAGGAAGAATTAGAGGGTGGAGGTGGGGTGGCCAATCTACAGTGTCCTTGCGCTCCCTCACCTGGAAGGAGAGCTTTGAGCGTACAGCTAATGTGGTACATATGTGTAATGTTGGCAGAGAGATGGTTATATTATATCAATTGCTGTGTTTGCCAGCTTTTCCACATCACAGGAAATTTGGAAGTCACTGGCCCATGGAAGGTTTTTGGCTCTAGCCCAAGGTGAATAATTTTTGATGAAAAGCAAATAAATAATCTTCTCTGTTTCTTCCTCCTCCCCTCCCCTGCTGTGTGTACAGGGGGCATTTGGGGAAAGGTTAAGACAAAAGCACACAGGTTTAGATATACACGAACACAGATGAACATTCTCTCTTCAGACTCCTGTCAGCTTCAGTTTCTATTGAAGAGTGTGTAGCCAGGCAGGCCAGAGGGAGTGTAGAAGGAGAGGTACGTGACCTAGCCTGAGGTGGCATCTGTTGTGACCATGGCCTTGGAATAGTTACTTTACAGGGGACAGGGAGTCCCTGCTGTGTACAGTGTTGTAGTTTCTTTAAAGTGATTTTACATCCCCTTACCTCACTGGATGGCAACAGTTAGAAGGTTAGAAGACTGTTGTATCATAGGGCAGGTGACTTCCCACAACTCCATAGCTAGTGCTGCAGAGTCCTGGGCATTCTGTTGTGATCTTTTGGCCCAGAGGCATCTCCACTACACCACAGGGAGCTGGAGTGTGGGAGCTAGGCTTACAGAATCGCAGGATCTCAGTGCTCTTTGGGTGCCTCTCCCCACTTTGTAGTCCATGTACATGAATTAGGTGATGAAGTCAACATGCCGAGTGGAGATCCTGTCTCAAGGGAATAAGGCAGAGACAGATAAAGCAGGACACTAGATGTCCTCTCTGTCCTCTGGCATAAGGTATGTGTGCCTAAACTCACATGTGTGAACCCCCACCCAAAAGAAAGGCAAAACCAAGAAACAATATATTGTGAATTACATAGGGTATGACAGTGAAGCCACTTTGTAAGTTGCAAGTTATCTTTAAGTGTAGGAAACTATCCTCTCCTCCTCCCTTCTTCCCCCACCAATACAGCAAACTGCTGGAGAGTGTGAGGCTATGCAGGGGGAGTCTCAGCTCCACACCCCTCCCATTGCTTTGTCTGACCGGTCTCCACATTGTCCACCTTTTCCTCCTTTGTCATCTTCCCTGCTCATGCTGAGATAGTCCAGAACATGCCTTATCCACGCAGCCTACACTGGCCAGCCCAGCTTCAGCTGCCTCCTTGTGTCCTGACCTGCTGCCCTGAATACTCTTTGGCTCTCCATGCGGAGTGACAATACCCATAGGCTCAGCCTTAGTACCTAAACTCTCTCACAAGTGCCCAAGGGTTAGGCCATGCCTCATAGGATTTTGCTCCTGCTTTTTGCATGCACTTGATGGATAGGATTTACCTCTAATCCCTACCTGCACCAGACCAGGGTCCAGTCTGAAGTGGGAGATAGGAGGATGGCTGAGGGGACAGCGTCACTTCTAACAATGCAACCGCACCGAGTGACTATTTGGTACATATTCTCAATGAAGTGGGTTAGCAAAGATGAGAAAAAGAGTAATTGCAAGTTCCTGAGGGCACAGGACTCAGCTCACCCAAGAGCTCAGAGAATGTCTGGTGACCGAATGACGGAGTGGTAAGTATGAGTGGCAGGCAGCATACTGGGCTCCGAGGCAGGACACCTGCATTGTCTAGACTGCTTTGGGATCCCTGTCTGC
This sequence comes from Mesocricetus auratus, assembly GCF_017639785.1. Classification (NCBI taxonomy): domain Eukaryota; kingdom Metazoa; phylum Chordata; class Mammalia; order Rodentia; family Cricetidae; genus Mesocricetus; species Mesocricetus auratus. The sequence goes on from NW_024429193.1 coordinate 49,551,739, forward strand.
TTGCAGTATCTCATCAACCCTCCGTGTTGTCAACTATAATAAGAAAATAGGCTGAGTCAAAGGAGACAGGTAAGAACATATAGAATAATTTCCTGGATACAAAACTTCAAAATGACAATCAACAACAACAGAGCAGGTCAGCAGCGGCCTGGGGTGAGGCAGGAAAGAAGGGTGGATCAGGAAGTAGGCTCCACTGGCCTCTTAGAGGGAGAGTGACTCTTACCCCTGTAGTGGTGATGGCATCACAGGTGAATACACACATCAGAAAGCATCAGGCTGCATGCTTTATCTCTAGTGTGCATGTGTTCTGTGGCTGAATCCTTGAGGGTAGAAGGAAAGCAAGCAAACAAAAGTCCAAGTGCAGGTTTTGCTGCTGTTCTTCAAGATCTGGGTAAGGACCAAAGGAGGTGGCACGGGCTGCTTTGCAGGCTGCATGTGTGCTATTGCATGGGACTCACATGTCACAGCTCCAAGACAGCTCACCTTGTCAGGACTCAGCAGATACTTTTCAAAATTTTCTTTGAGAATTTCTCATATGAGTACAATATATATATATGTATATATATATATAACTTTTATCCCTCCTTCTGTGTTCCCACTCTCTCTCAAATTCATAACCTCTTCTATAATCATGATTACACAGATGTATATAATTTACAAACTCTATTTAGTGTTGCTCATATGTACATGTGTTTAGGGCTGTTCACTTGATACTGAATACTCTATTAAGAGGTTTAACCCTGGAGAAAACTGATTATCCTTCTCTCAGAGCCATTGTTTGACTGCCTGTAGCTCTTCATCAAGGGGTGGGGCCTTGTGAAAATCTTCCCAACCACAATGGGGAAATGTCAATTGGTGTGGCCTTTATGTAGATATGTAGTTTATCACATTGTTGAAATTCTGCAACCTCTGTTGGGTCTAGAAGACACTATCTTGATAGTTGGATTGGATCAACAAATATTTATTAGCAAGAGGGAATGCGGTTCCTGGACCCCTGGAGGAGTGCTGCTTCTTGGGATCGGGCAGTGGGGAGGTTCCCCCAGCTTGGAAATGTGTGAAATATTAATGCAGCCTCTGGCTATAGCAGGATAGCTCACCTCTGCCTCGTGTCATTTTATGTGGTACGGGAACCCACTCCTCTGGAGAGAATTCACTTTATTTAAATGGTCATTCATAGTAACTGAGATTGGATTTGGTCCTTTCCCTGGATTCACAGCCTGGGGGGAGGGGCATTCTCTGGGTGGGATAAGGCCGCTATCAAGGGCAGAGCTGAGAATATTTGGAGCAGTTCCCATTGTTATTCTTGCTGGTGCAAGGTTCTCCATGACATCTAATAGCAGAAGACTGTTCTGGCCTTCCAAGGCCTCTGTAGAATTGTTCTGACTCCAAGCAGCGCTCTTACCTGTGGCTGAAGGGTGACGTCCGACTCCTCTCATAATCTGTACGCTTGCCCGGTATAGTACTGACTGTGCAGCGTGCAGATGGATCTCATTCCCCATGGACATTTACTGTGCTTTCTCCTTCTGGGCCGCCATGTGTTCAGGCCACTCTTCTAACCTTGCCTGAGGGGGGCCAGGTGGAGACACTGCTGTCCTCTTGAGCATGCTCTCTACGTTTGGCCATACTTTTTGGGGCACAGTGCTATTGGTCCATGTTTTCTTTCCAGAGGGCGGCCATGTTTGTATCCCACAGCATGTAGCATTAAGGAGCAGTCTAGCCCACTCACTGTCCTAGGCTATCTCAACGCACCATCTTACTGCTCCCTCCCCGAGTCAGACAGACTTGCTGCACGGCCTGAGGCACATTATCTAGATCCTGAGAAGTCTGTCTGACCCTTTCCTACTGCCTTTGCACAGACCACAGTGTTCCCAGCTTCTGTGGCACTTCTGCACTTTTGGTCCATGAATTGATGTTGATGAGTCTTTGTGGTGTGATGTTCTCTGTCATGACCAAGCCTGGAACTCCCTGCATACTCTACCACGGGCTTCTTCTAAAACAGTCATGAAGATGTCTGGGGCTGGGGCTGGGGCTGCAGGCAGGTCTAACTTTGCAAGGTCACTGAGCTGTACTGAGCAGAAAGGGCCTGGAGCCTACTCCTTGGCCTTTCCACATGGGTTGTCTTTGTTTCCTAGCAACCCAATGCCTCCTCCACAGTCAGGTAAGGCAGCAGCTTGTCAGGCAGTCTCACAGTGACTGCAAGAAGTCATCTACAAAGACAACGGCATAGGCTGTACCTCAGGACCCCAGGTCCCAGAGAGAGTCAACACACAGATATCTGTCCTGGCAATGTTGCATGGCTGTCAGTTGGTGGAGGGGACCAGGGAGTCTCCAGGCAGGGCTGTCTTGGAGTGGGTTTTCACTGTCTTGTGAGTTCTGAAGGGAGGATTGCCGGAAAAGGAGGTGGCAGACTGACTGTGGTGCTTCTTTGGCATGACAGGAGAGGGCGCTGTTGTCTTGCTGGAAGCGATTCCTGGCCTCTGTGCTCTTTTTATCTTTATTTTTCCTCTTTCACCTTCTACGGCCAGCAAGCTGCGGGTCTTGTATGTCCTCTCCAGGCTGACTCTCAAGACTATCCCTTCCTTTTTTCTCTTCAGCAAAACACATCACATTGGGTGGCTGTTAGTACAGACTTAGGGAGCGGAGACAAGGGCCAGCTCTCCATTTCAGGGTGACTCTTGATCCTGCATTGTCCATCTGCTGCCTGTGTGACTAAGGACAGGTTGCTAAAATCCCTTGACTTAGGTTCCTCAGATTTAAGGTGACTTTCTTATTCCCTGCCTCCTGAGTTGGTGGAGAGGCTGTTACATTACACAGAAGAGTATCTCATATGTTAGTGTCAGAGGTCAGGGATCAAAGGTCAGAGTGAGATTAGTCTTTTCCCTCTCTTGGTACCTCTTCTACACTTATCAGTGCAGAGCAGAGCCCTTTCAGAGGCTGCCTGAGACACATGTGATGGTCAGTGAGGGGAAGGCCCAGAGGCAGACTTCTGTGACCTGATCTATAGTGCCCTGTGCTATGATGACACTGTCTCTTCCTGTTCTGCCACTACACTAAGATTAACAATGCATAGCAAGTACACACAGGGCTTGAACCTGGCTGTGTCTACTGTCATTCATAGACAGGGATCCTTATCTTCATTTAACACAGATAGACAATGAAGTCCAGAAAGCTGTGTGACTAGTCCATGCTACGAAGCTGTGACTCACATCTGGGTGTTTTAACCCAAAACTCAATATTCTTCCTACTATTCTCTAATTCCACAATAGCAGACCCACTGGCATGGGGTGATGCTCATGTGGGTTCATTCACTCTGCCTGGGAACTCACACACACGCACTCACTCACACTCACACACACACACTCACACACAGAGAACTACATATGCTCGAACATAGGCACACTTATGCTTTTTTGTGCAAGGACTCATAGACACATGTATACTACATACACAGTTCCCAGAACATCTGGGAAAACATGCAGATACATGCCGGCAGACTCCTGCAGCACCACCCACACTGCACAGATGTTCCTATTCCAAGGGTGCCTGACCCCTTTCTCCAATCTAATCTTTTTGCCTTTTGGAACAGGAGAATATTCTGTTGCTTGGAGCAAATGAAGAAGACAAGGAGGACGGGAGGGGGCTCAGATGGCTGGTCACATGGCTCTCTTCCTTCTTAGAGTGGCGATGGGCACAGCGTGGGCAGCGTGTCTCTCTCCCTGTGAGGACTGCTCAAGGACAAAGCTATCTTCCTAAAGGGATGGAAAGATGTAGGCAAGAGATCTTTCATTTAAACCCTGAGCAGCAGCAGCAATGCTGAAAAGAATGAGCCCAGGATAATTCATTCCAGTAGCAATGTGAGGCTTATAATTTAGCTGCTGGTAACTGTGGGGACTGGAATCTCCTGGTCTTGGAGGAATAATTTTGTCTGGAAAGTCAGCCAGGGGAAAGGACTTTTAGATTTTATACTCTTTCCATGAACTTCATGGTTTTGTGCATTAAGGCCCATGTTGCCTCTCTGTTTGCCTGGGAGAGAAGGGTGTATCTATCTCCATGGTGACAGGTGAGGTTTCTAGATGGCAGGGGAAATACGGGGGAGGCCTTGGGTTTGGGATACTGCATACCTTCTTGCAGCTTCTGTGGTGCTGAAAGCTGGGGGGCTGGTTCACTGGGGCCCGCATCTTCACTGAGGCAGTGTCGGCTTAACTCAGTGGCCAAAATAACTATGGGCTGTCTGTGTCTTTAGAGTTCCAGTGTCGGCTACTCCCCAACAAGCTCATGGGAAAGTGTGGAGCCAGAAGGGATCCTATAGAGAACCAAGGCAGAACCTAGAACTGTCTGCACGCACATCTTGTTCTCAAGCAGGTCCTCATCCAGACTCTGTATCCTGCTGTTTGTCCTCTCAGGGGTTTAGATGAGCCCCACTGAACCTCCTTGTTGGTTACCCCTATCTAGCTGCCTCAGGCAGGACAGAACAGGCAAGTAAGATAGGGGTTTGCTCCTGTAAAACTTCTCCTGCATACCTCCTCCCCCAACAAACGTGAAGTTGCTTCTAGCTATTCCCAAAGGATGCAAGAAAGAATAGCTTGGGAAAATTATACCATTGGGGATATGACTATTTAACTCTCTACTCTGGCCACCCTTGTCATGAGCCATTTTGTCAGTTGGAAAGGGAACATGCACATGTTCTCCAGGGACACCAGCTTCAATATGGTCTCTGCCTCTTGCTGGCTGTGTAACACCAGGGAAGTCACTTTAGCTCCCTGGATTCTTTCTTTGCTGTTAATAAGCACCTGTCTGCCCACTTGGGACACTTTGATCTGTGTTGACGGAAGTACACAAGAAATGACAGACAGTTACAGAAGACTTGCCGCCTTGGCCAAATCTGTCACTGCATGAAGGGCCTGGAGGAATTAAAGCACAAGAAGGCAGCAGCTCCCACTACCCGTCAACTCTGGTGTCCCATTAAGTTTTTTTTTTGTACAACCTCACAACTAAAAATTTTTAAATACATTTTTTATATTCTTGTTTTCATTTGAACTACATAGCAGGTAGGCCTGAGATGGGAAGACTGCTATTATTGTACTCTTCTACAGACGAGGATGCCTCCTGTCTAGAGTGGTTAGGATAGTAAGGGGTGAGGCAGGGGCCAGGCTGACCTGTGTTTGTACCTGAGCCTAACACTTGCCAGTGCTGCTAGGCAGCTTATACCAAGGGTTATGGTGGGTTCTTCCCCTTCCCAGATCTGGCAGCATGTTGCAATTCATCATGGGTAACTTAACCTAGCATCACCCCCTATCCCTTCCTTCTTATGTCCTCCAGTGAGGCAGTTTGCTTAGTGTTGTGGTCACAAGCAGGGATGCTGACGTCTGAGGGCAGCTCCAGTTCTGTGAACAGTTGGTTTGTAGCTCTGTGCAGGCTACTTCATCTCTGTGCTTCTCCATGATGAGGAGGTTACTGACATGTGAATTCTTAGCACAACTCTGAACACAGGACAGGTACTATGTAGAAGCTGGTTCTGGCATTGGAGGTGGGGCCTGGCTGCCTTGGCCTGGCTGCCTTGGCCTGTTTATTTATAGAATTCTTATCATCATTGTCATCATTATCACCACCACCACCACCATCATTTTTATGCAGGGTCTTGTCATGTAGCCTGGGTTGAACTTAAACTTGAAATCCCCCTGCCTCTACTTCCTGAGTTATGAGGTCACAAGTGTGTTCCCCACTCCCAGTTGTTGGTTTGGTTTTGAGAGTACTCCTAGGGCTGTGCCTGGTCCTCCCTGCTCCCTCTTACCATGGCTTGTTCATATATTACCTCTCCTCTAGAGGTCTGCTGTGGGCTCCTCAATCCTTTCTGTCCCTATGTAGCTACCAGGGCACTCCCCCTCACAGCTGGTATGGATCCAGGCATCCCAGGTAGAGGTCTCCAGGGGAATCCATCTCATCTACTCTAGCACACATCCTGCATGTGCCTCTGTCTCCTGTGCTGTGGTGGGACCTGGAGCTTATTCTAGCTTTGTGAACTCATATGACATCTATCAAAGGAGAGGGGAGAATGAGCTGGGCTCTTGAGTCATTCTCTACCCATTCTCCTTTGTTTCCCTTTCCCTGATAGGTGACCCAGGGCCAGGCCAGCAAGTCCTGTGTTCTCATGTGAACACTGGATACAACATGCCAAATACTGCCAAAGTTCTCCAAACTTCCCCACAGCTGTATTTCAAAGTTATTTCTCCTTCTTCCTCTTTCCTTCCCCCTCCCTCCCTTCCCCTCTCCCTCCTCTTCTTCCTCTTCTTCTTCTAAGACAGGCCAAGTCTGGCCTGGAACTAATGATGTCCTTGCTTCAGCTTTCTTGTGTTGGAATTATGGGTGTATGCCACCATGGATAGCTGTTTTCAGGATTTCTTAAGCTGTGTGACTTTGGGATAGTTATTTCATCTCTTTCCTTTTAAATCCTTTTATCAGTAAAGCGGGGATATTAACAATGCTTGCAGAGAGATTTGGGAGAAAGATTCTTATCCTTGTATCACCTCAGGCCTTAGAACAATATGTTATCAAACACAGAAGAAACACTGAAAGAAAATAATTGTTGAATAATTCATTGCTTGGGACACAGAAGCACCATTTAGGGAGTAAAGCACCTATAGCAGAATTACCGATATCTGCCTATGGTAGTAGGTTAGGTGGAGGGAGTTGTCACCATGTGTCCGGCAGAACACACTAGTATCTGCCTCTACCTCCCCTAGGTTTGCTCTTCTGGTGGCTTGCATGGGGAGCATTGAATAGAGAGACTATGGAGGGTTTTCCTGGGCTCCTTAAGCCCCAATAGGACTCTAGAATTTCTAAAGCAAAATTTCACAGTGGGTGAGGATATGGTGAACATCTATACTTTCTTCACACCAAAAGTCAGAGCCCAGATTGAACCTAGTGTTCTTGGAATGCCTCGAGCTAAACAGCTGGGAGAGCAGACCATAAGAAGAATACAGTTTCCTAAGAGCATGCTGGGAAGTGAGCCAGCTTGGCTGGCTGACACTTGTTGCCATGCATGCAATTGAATTTTCCCAGAATGCCTCAAGACCTCTAGGAGAACACCACTTGGAGCCTGATATGGGAGTTAAGATCCAACCGAAGAGACTGGAGTGGGTCAAAGGAAAATCACATGGTTCAGCACTTACCAGCAAGAGTCATGGAGGGGAAGATGTGTCTCAGTCTGTATGAGCCTCTGCAGCCCTGATGGGGTCAGCTGTCCATAGCAGAAAGGATGTGCTGGTCTCAGGGTCCACAGGAGGACTGTCAGAAAGGATACTGGTGAGCAGATGCCTGGGATTCAGAAATTCTATCCTTGGGTGAAACAAGATCTCTCTGGCCCTCTCTGTGTGTGGAGGAAGATTTAGAGAGAATATCCAGCTCTGCTGGGTGGGCAGGTCCAGAGTGCAGGGGGCAGGGCACAGGATGGGCTGAGCTAAGGGCAACCAGCATCCTCATCACTGAAGGCACACACATCACCTTTGTATCCAGAAGCTGAGTTAGTCACTAACTTGGGATCTTCCCTAAAGCCAGTGATAACATGCAGGTGACAGAGTTGGGCAGTGGGAGTGGATCTCTCCATACGAATGCTAGCTGCCAGAAGAGCTTGCCACAAGAGGGCTTAGGGAGTAAGCCTAAGTTGTTCCTGTTGCTGTTGTGTGTGTGTGTGTGTGTGTGTGTGTGTGTGTGTGTGTGTGTGTGTTTACACCATGGCATGCCTATTCTCTGTGAAAATCAGAGAATAGCTTTCGGAAGTTGATTCTGTCCTTCCATTGTGGGCTTCTTGGATTGAACTCAGTTTGTCAGGCTTACATGTGGCAAGTGAATTGTGGTCGTGCCTTGTAGATGAGCACAGGTAAAAATCGTCTGTCTTCAGTCAGTAGGATAAAGCCCTTCACAGTGTATCACCAAGATTCAGCTGTCAGTCATCAACTTTGATCTCCAGAATGCCATCTATGCACAGATGGTGACCGAGAAAAGGCCTTGTCTAGCTTGTGGGGCACCAAGGGCCTGGGAGAGATGTGAACACCTGGTCTCAGAAACAGACAGATCAACTGCTGTTGGTGGCACCATAGTGTCATCACCAGGCTGAGAACATAGCCTGTACTCTGTCCTCCTGCCTTTAACCCAGGCCTCCTTTGCATGGAATGTTATTTGGTGTCAAGTGCCCCTTCTTTCTTTCCTCAGTCCCAGTCAGGCCACAGAGTGGCTCACTAGGGATACCGGGATTCCTCTTTTCATGTGGGAGTCTGGGCTCCATCTGGATGGGACTCAGCTGCCCTTATCCTGATAATTCACTCGGATTTCAGTCTACCAGGGACTGGGAAGGGTTGGAGACTGTGGCAACTATTAATTGGTTACATTTTCATTTATTCAAACTGGTTGTATTAGCCAAAGTTCTCCAGAAGAGCAGAACAAACCAAATGTAAATGAAACTATAGGAGGAGGGGCTTTAATAACTTTAAGAGGAATTTTATTAGATTGACTCACACAGTCAGAGGTTGAACGGTCCCACCATGGCTGGCTACGGACTGGCGATCTGGGGAAAGCAGTGGCTGCTCCAAGAATCTAGACACCTTGGGGCAGGAGAGATCAATGATATAGCCCCAGTCCCAGACAGATGGTTTGGAAACCCCCTGGAGCATCACTGGTGCAAGCCTGTCTTTAAAAGCAGAAGAATGCAGACTTTGATGACCACAGGTGACATCAGCAAATGACACAACCACTAAAGAAAGGTCAAGTGGGCATGTGCTGGTAAACTCACCCTTCTGCCTCCAGCCTGCTAGACAGTGTCACCCGTTTTCCAAGAAGAGCTTTGCATCTGGTTCATGCCCACTGATTTTGGAAGAGTCCTCACAGACACACTCTCCAATTTTCTATACATCTCTCAGTTCAGTCCAGTTGATAACTAAGATAAGCCATCCCATCACATTATTTATTGGATGCAGAAACTTTGCTGGATGCTTTATGGTTCAAAGGGCACTCCAACGGAAATGGTCAGTTTTCTACTGGGAGATAGGCACCGCGTCACGTCACTGATGATCTCAAAGGGTGCTGCTCACCCTGGCCTGGAATTGCAACTGAATAAAAGGAGAAAATAGAGGCCCTGTGGGGAGCAGACTGTCTATGGGTGGAGAAAACCCACCTTTTGCATTTCTTATATACTCTTTACTTTTTTTTTTAAAAAGAGTCAATTGAGGAAAAAACATGAAAATGTTTGAATTGCATGTGAAAACTCGGTCACAGAGAAAATACATATGAGACAGCCTGGAGCTGGTCACAACACTCACCGAACACTGTCCACAGCAGTTAATATTTCTCAAGCAGTCATACTATAGCAGATACAGGGCCTGATGCTCTGCCCGTGTTAGTTCATTTAGTTCCAAAGCAAGATGAGCGCTTTCTAGTATTATTTCAGTGTTGCAAATGAGGAAACTGAGTCACCAGAGAAGTTCAATTGCTCGAGTTTTGAGATGGCAGAGCTGAATTGGGAATCCAGGCTTGAAGGCACTGGCTCTGTGCTCACTTGCAAGCAGGGCAGCAGGTGGCTATGGGGCAGAGATGGGGAAACTAACTTTGCCTAAGGAAGGCAGTGAGAGACCCTTCAAAAGGGCACATCTGAGTTAAAGAAAAAAGTGATCCAGACTGAGAAAATGGTGCAGGAAGGAAGGTGTTCCGTGGAGAGCAGACCATTTAAGGGTGATGCAGTTAAAGCCCAGAAGAGCAATTCTCTTGTGACACAGGAAGTCACAAGTGTGGAGCCTAGGAATGAGGGCATGTATGCTGGTGTGCTGGTTTGAATGAGAATGACCCACATACCCTCATGTGTTTGAATACTTGGCCCTCAGCTGGTGGAACTGTTTGAGAAGGATTAGGAGGCTTGACTTTGTTGGAGAGAGTGTGCCACAGGGGGTGGGCTTGGAGATTTCAAGACTCCTACCCTCCTCACCACTCAGCTGTTCTGCAACTATGAATTTGCTCTGCCATCATGGACTTTAACATTGTAAAAACCATAGCATAATTAAAAGCTTTCTTTTGTAAGTTGTCTTGGAGACAGTGTTTTGTCACAGCAATAGAAAACTAAAACAGTTGGGTAGCATCTACACAGGCTACCACATACTCAAGACTAATAGCACAGTTGGTTTATCAACTAGAGCCCCTGCTGGCAACTACACAACTTGACTGAGCCTAAAGCTCAGGAAGGAAGGAGTTGAGATCCAAGAAGCAGGGCATTTACAGCCAGGGAAGGGTGTGTTCTTACCAGTGCCATTGTCATTATCACCATCTTTTATTCAGAGAAATCTTTTCACAAAGTCCAATATTTATAGCAGGTAAAGAAGGAAAGAAGCCCGAGTCCTGCCTGCTTGCCCTCCTGGCTCCCCATTCTTTGGATTTGGCCAGCTTCTCAGAAAACAGTCTTCCTGAACATCATGGTGTTTCCAGTGTTGCCTGGGTGAGAGGTCTGACCTCCTTGATCACCTTGGTCCCCCATCTTGGTCCCCCTTCTGCTTTTTTTTCTCTGCAGCAAGCAGGCAAGTGACATGGTTCCATTTTGCTCGTGCCTGAGAACCTGATCTCCTTGTTCTCCACTCTGACCTCTGGATCTTTTACTGCCCTCAGTGCTGGACCAGGGCCAGAGGCTCAGTGCCTCTGTCTGACCAATTGGACACTGAGCCATGAAAAATGAACTCCCCTATCAGATCCTGAGGCCTCTCAGGCTTCCACTTAGGCTTGGCCTTCTGATCTAAACTCCTGTTCTCCAGTTTCTGGGGTAAAAGAATGAGCAGGGCTGTGTAACCTTTGAGAAGCCCCCATTACCCCAGATTTTATGTTCTTGAATTAGGCTTGGATGGGAAAGGAAGAGGCAGTCCGAGGGAAGGGGAGAGTGAATCCAAAAAAGAAGCTGTTTTCTGCAAGGTCAGATGTGAATGTCAGGGTCACATTCCCATTTCTACTGTTCAGAGCCCATATAGACCTGCTCCAGTCTCTTTGCATCCAAAGACATTTGTGCACCAAGCAGCTTCTTTGCATGCAGATGTATGTGGGATTAGCTGGCAGAAATTTTAGAAAGATTACATTGAGGACCTTAAAGTTGTGGCTTTAGCTAAGAATTTATTTAGTATTGGGGGAAGTTGGGCACAAGTAGCTATACTGCAGGTCCACAAAGATGCTGGTGTGCATACATTAGTGCAGGATAGCTAGCTACTTGGGAGTATCTTTGGTATCAGCACTGGGGTGTCACTGCTAGTTGATCTAAGGAAAGTGCAAGATAGAGCCTTATGCTGGAGGACCTAGCCACTGCAAGTTCCCTTTATGTAGGCTAAAACACTGGGGGCAGGGAAAGGCTAGTATGGCCTGGAAGAGGCTGTATAAGGTGGCCCAGCTATGTGGAGAAATGACTCCAGACCCCAGGGACCATGCAGATAGTGTCAGGTTGCCTAACCCCACCTTGTCCATCCAGGTTCTACTAGGCTGAGCTCATCACTCAGTGGTATTGGTTTAGAGGTGACACCTTGGAATATTGGAGATCACTTTGCATCAGCTTTGTTATCCAACACACAGTGTGGCCTCCAGCAGTCCTGTTAGTCTTCATGTGCCTCAGTTTTACACCTGCAAATTGGGGATAATACCCCTTTTAGCCTTTCTTACAGGTTTTTCTGGAGGGCATTGGTTTTTTGGCTTGAAATAAAAGCTATAAGACACAGTACCAAAGTGACCAGCTGCCTCTCATCTTGTCATGAGATCCTTCCATCTGCAAGTCCCCCACAGCCAGAGCTGGGCTTCTGTCTTCATTTGTGTCCCCCAAGGTGTTCAGGATAGGGCTGTGTCCCTCCGTGCAGACCAAGTGAGAGGGCGGGTCACAGCTGAGGCCAGCCTGTGGGGCTCTGGCAGTCAGCAAGGTTGCCGAGGAGGGAACAGCCTGGTGATGGATGAAGCTGCCAGCCTTTGCCCATCTGGCAGCCCGAGCAATCTGCATAAAAACAAAGACAGCTCCGGTGACATGAAATATTGATGCCCCGAGACTACAGAGTGGCGTCTTAGCCTCACTGCAAAGGCCTGACTCCTGGCCTGAAGGATAATGGCACCTCCTGTCTGTTTAGGTTGATTCCAAGGGGCTGCAGGGAGGGAGAGTCGGTCTGGTGGAGAGGGCCACCTGGGAGTCCTGATAGACAAACGTTAGTTTTGAGTTTCAGGTAATATTGACTTTAATCAAACTGAATCAGAAAAAAAACAAAACAAAACAAACCATCATAGATCTGATTTGGAGAGCTCACTTTCTAGTCCAGGGGTTTTCAACCTGTGTCGCTACTCCTCTGAGATAACATATCAGATATCATTCATATCAGGATACTTACATTACAACTCATAATAGTAGCAAAATTATAGATTTGAAGTAGCCTGGAAATAATTTTAAGGTTGGGGGTCACTACATGAGGAACTGTATCAAAGCATTGCAGCATTAGGAAGGTTGAGAACCACTAGAATGTAGGCTGATGAAGGCAGATGGGGGCTTGTCTCTTAGTAGGCCTAATTAGGGGCCCTGTCTGACCCTCACACGAAGCTCCTTACCAAATTGGCAACCTTTGGGGAACAGGGTAGGGAGTTGGGGACCCAGCTCTGGGAAAGATGTAGCATAGGAAAGGGTGTGACCTAGGGAGTGCATTGTCACCAGAATGCTGGAGGGGTCTTATTCACAGAAAATGCCAGTTAGTCCTGAATAATTTTTGGGCAGCTCCTGACTCTGTTCATTCACAGATTTTTCCAAGTGGTGAGTGAGGTTGGAAGTCAGGTCTCTGGAAACCAAGGGGGAAGGGGAAGTGCTTTAGACACTGGAAAGTAGTGGGTCTACGTCCTTAGGCAGGCCAGGACATTTACTTCTCTCTCTGGCTTTTCCCTGGAGGGATGGTAGTGGCAGTATACAATCTGAACTCTCTTCTCAGCTCTGTCCCTGCAGGCATCCCTCCTGGCCCAGACCCCTCCATCTCCATCTGCCAAAAGCGCGTGAACATTCAACACTGGCCAGATTCCTACTGCCAGAGCAGGCTGGTCCTAATAGGTCTCTCAGTATGAGCAGCTCTAGGCCCCTAGCCAAGGCTTAGTCATCCTTGCTTCCTCAGCTCCTGGCACAAGGGAGGCACCTGAAAAGGTTGCTTGAAAAGGGGGGTGGCAGGGAGCCCAGGGTTGACCAATAGGATGGAGGGAGCACCCAAGACAGAGAGCAAACACTGGTAACTCCTGTTGCAGAGGCTTAGTGGGAAAAGGGTATCCTCTCATTCTGAAAGCATCCTCCTTGGGGCTTAGCAAGAATTGGATGGCTTCCTCTCTGACTATGGGTCACACCTTGCCAAAAGAGCTACAACATATAAGCTATTTGGGTGTTTGACTTTTATTTTCTCCTTTCTACAAAGAGAGGCACATCGATGATAAAAAAAAACATGGCAACAAACAGAAGAAAACAAAGGAAATAGCTATGATGTTTTGAGTGAGTTGAGTCACACTTGGAACATTCTTACTGTAAATAAAGCTGTCTTGGCTGGGTTGGGGTTAGAGGGGTCTGTCTCTCTCATCCCATAAACAAAGGATGTCAGCTGTGTACCACCCATGCCTATCCCTTGATCTGATATTTCCCATGGAGCAGGTGGCTCTTAGTGAACACAGGCTTAAGGTTTGCCTGTTCTGGGATGTCTCTATTAGTCCTTGTGAGAAGGCTGAAGAACCCAGATGCATTTGGGTCATTTTCCTTTCATTTTCTTGGAGAGCTAGTGCTTTATCAGGGTGGGGACACCAGCCTGTTTCTTAGTAAATTGGAGTGTATGTGGGCAGGAGGTGGGGAGCGGACAGTTAGCTATATTATTCTGTTTGATAGGAAAGATTGCTAATTCACAGTCTTTTTGAGGCCACAGATTTATCACTCAGTCTGCATACACAAACCACCCTGAGTGATTGCTGCAGTATGCAAATCTGATCTGTCATTCCTCTTCTCAAAATTCTTCAATGACAGCCATCTGGTATAGGGCAAAATTGTTGTTCCTGAATCTTGGTGCTCTCTTCTTTAGTATCACAATTCTTAGCTAGGAATGACATTGCAACAACTAAGACCACATTCCTTGGCCTCCCTTAGAGTTTTGGTCAGCTAACTGCCAGCAGACCCTCAGTGAAAAGAGCAAGCCTGGTGGCTAATAATAACTGACTCATAGATGCGCAAGGAATTATATATGGCTGACTCAAAGTCTGTTGAGTTTGGTCAGTGGTCTGTGCTCTTATGGTACATAATTGACAGAGTAAGAAAGTAATAGTCAAGATACCCAGCTATGATGAAAGACACAAAGAGAAAGAGAAAGTCACAAGACTAGACTCAATGCCTGTGAATGAGTGAATGAATGGATGGATGAATGAATGTCACAAGGCAACATGTGTATAAACACACATACACATACATACACACACACACACCCTTCTCTTTTTTCACACTTTTAAATTTTATTTATTTATTTTTTAATTTTTTAAGTTTAAATTTAAATTAGAAACAAGGTTGCTTCACATATCAATTCCAGGTCCCTCTCCCTTTCCCTCCCCTCCTCCCACACCCTCCCACCAACCCCTCCAATATCCCCTCATTTCCCCAGGGAGGGTGAGGCCTTCCATGGGGATGTCCATAGTCTGTCATTTCATCCAGGGCAGGGCCTAGACCCTCCCTCAAGAGTCCAGGGTGAGAGTGCATCTCTCACTGTTGGATGAGCACCCAAAGTCCATTTGACACACCCTTCTCTTAAAGACCAAGGATTATCAGGAAAGATTATAAAAACCAGAGATTGAAAAGGATGGCTACACAGCCATGTTATTTGGCCATGATAGGCCTGTTACACACATGGACTCACAGAGAATACCCTATGGAAGACCAGCATGTTCAAGGTCAAGGCAATCAAAACTGCAACACAGATGGGAGAGAGGCTCACAAAGTCCAACTCTTAACAGAGCAGCTATTGGCAGCTGATGGCTGAAAGAGGGTCCAGTTTTCTCCAGGGACACTTCTATGAGTAGGTTGCCCATGTTCCAGTGGATGGCCCAATATTGGCAGACTCAGTGGTTAAAAAGAGAGTATGTGATCTTGGCAGTCTATGGGACCTCTGGTAGTAGAATAGTATTTATCCATAGTGTATGATGAGTAGACAATAGAGCCCATTCCACATAGAGGGATACACTTTCAGCCTAGACACATGGGGGAGGGCCTGGGCCATGCCCCAAATGATGTGACAGACTTTGATGATCCCCCATGGAAGGACTCACCTTTCCTATGGAGCAAAAGAGTGATGGGATGGGGGTCCCTGGGGGGTATGGGAAGATGGGAGGGAGAGGGAACTGGGATTGATATATAAAACAAAATTGTTTCTAATTTAAATAAAAAACAAAACAAACAAACAAACAACAAAAAAAGAGAGTATGTGAAGCTGGGAGGGAGATGTGGTGATGGGGCCTTGGAGGAGTTTGAGGAGAAGCACTAGGGGTGGATTTGATCAAAACACATTGTATGTATGTATGAAATTCTCAAATGTAATGAGAAGCTTTTTCCTTGAGAGAAGCCTTCCCCCCAGCCTGGTTCTAGAGCCGCATCAGTCCCAAATAAACACACAGGAGGTTATATTAATTATGAAGCTGTTGGCCTTGCTTGTTTCTTACTGGCTAGCTCTGACTTAAGTAATTACCCTATAATTGTTAATCTAAGTATTTCTCTTACTGGAGAATAGTTCCAGGCTTCCTACCCCATGGCGTTACATCTTGACTCTCCTTGTGTTTCTCCTACCCAGAGTCCTCCTCGACTCCTAGTCCCACCTATCTTGCTTCCCTATTGGCCAACAGTGCTTTATTGACATATACACAGGACTTCCCCCATCACTCAAAGATTAAATAAAAATATATAAAGGGAAGAAAAATCAGTGAGCAACAGTGGCAGAGATGAGGAGAATCAGGTTAAAGTGCCTGAGGCCATTTAAGCTCCCTTGGATGGAACTAAGACACTTGGAAGGAGCTGATCCATCAATGGGTGAATCTTAATGATGCAAATGTCCATAGGAGCTGAGTAACATAATGAAATATTTTAATTAATGTGCCTTGGATGAGTCCTCAATGTTTCTATTGTGTAGCTGTAAGGAAGATACTGTGTTCAGGCTGAATGAGTTTGTGACCCATTGGACAGTTCCAGCTCTTGTGAGTTAATTGATATTCTGATCTCACTCACTGGTGTTAATGCAAGGTTTGTGGACATCCACATATACAAAATGATCAAATGTGATTGAGGATCCTAATAGATTTTATCTGGCTTATTACCAGCTCATCAGAATAAAAGCTCTGTTGTGTGTTCAGCCAGTTGGCTGTGTGAATACTCAACATTCTTTGTGTTTTTATGGCTACTGTTGTTATCCAGATGTCCAAACACCTGAAGTGAGACTAAAGGGTATGTGTTCATGGTTGTGGGGAAAGACACTAGGCTTGACTTTCAGCTTCTGGGACCTAATACCTACAGCAACTTCACTAGTCCTGCAACTCAGTTTGCCAGTCATGGCATACTTTTCCTATGGTTCCTGAATCTTCTATGTAGGAGATTCCCATACTGATGAGTCACCGATTTGTTCTCACCATGGTGCTGCTGATGACTCAGGCAGGCTGGCCATGTGCCACTCTGAGGGCAGGAGTCATGACTGGGCTTAACACCAAGAACCTGCCATGTGAGAATCTGCCTAGGGTGTCAGTAAGTGCTGTGGACTAGTTGAAGTTTGGGGCTGGGGTATTCCACAGTTTCTCAGACCTGGGGGTGACTGTCTGGGGCTCCCCTTCTTCCACCCATGCTCCCAAGCTGTGCCCTTGGCAAGAGCCATCCATTACTTTTGCTTTATTGCCTGCACCACTTTCTAGCTGGTCCCACTCCCAGAAGGCAGTAAGAAAAGCTCTCTTGATAGGGGAACCATGAGAATGGTTTTCCTTTGTACTTCCTACTTTCTCCTTACTCCTGATATGTCCAACCTTGGGATTGATGCTGACTGAGCCCTGAAAGCTGAGAGAAAGCTTAATGCAGTGAGGTAGGGTAAGGGCATTTATGGGGCTCAGTGTGGTGTTGGCACCGAGAGAGGAATTGGGAGTTAGAGGACTTGCGTTCCAGGGCCCTGGCTCTGGGGTACTTAGCAGGCCATTTTATTTTCTTTTAAGGACCTAGGTCTTCATCTATAAAACAAAAATGCTGAGCTTCTTAATGGTTTCTAGCACTAAAATTCTGTGGTTTCATTTTTGAACTCACCAAAACTGTCCTGGCATGAAAGCCAAGAAACTGGACATCTCACCCTGATTGTGTGGGGCTCTGTCCTTGGTGCTGAGATTGTGGGCATTGCATCATTGGCCATCAGATGGCCAGGGGTGGGGGTGGGGTGGGGGTGCTACACACACACGCGCGCACACACACACACACAATGGTATGCCACTGAAAACTTTGACAATTCCTTAGAGTTATTTCTTAAAATGCTACTTTAACCAGCATGCCATAGACTGGGCTTGAAGTCTTTAACAGAACTATTGTTAAAGAATTTGTTTTGAAACTCTGATTACAGACCATTTGGCACAGTGCCTCCCAGGACCACCTTGGAATTTGATGGCATGATAGTATATTCCAGGAGTTTAGAATATTGCTCAAATTTCAAGCATGTATCGCAAGCTTCTGAATCATTGCAATGCTGTTGAAATCATAATATTTTGTATGTGCATATCACATACTCCAAAACTATCTCTTGGCTATGATAGTAGTTTAAAAGTCTGATGTCCACCTATTGGCTTAGATTTAAGGCTTTGAAAATATAACTTTAGGGGGCTGGAGAGATAGCTCAGAGGTTAAGAGCACGGACTGTTCTTCCAGAGGTCCTGAGTTCAATTCTCAGCAACCACATTGTGGCTCACAACCACCTTGAATGAGATCTGGTGCCCTCCGCTGGCATGCAGGCAGAAGACTATATACACAATAAATAAATAAAATATTTAAAAAACTATTAAAAAAAGAAAATATAACTCTAGTGTAGGTAGAGTCTGCTTGATATTTCTTGTGTTGATATTGTAAATCTGGATGAGAAATTACCAGAATTTTTAAAATAGAAAATATTGGCTAGAAGGCATACTTAGGCTATATTGTGAGCTCATATTTTGGGGACAAGAAGGCCAAAGACAAAACAGCTCAGCAGGGGCCCTGCTGACTGTCAACAGACAAGAGTTATAAAGGGAAAATGTAGCACAAACGTCCTTTACCCTAAGGTATTTAGCGGACCTCTTGCTTTGACACTGTTTTGAAACAGTAGTGATGACAGAATGGGGATTGTCATATGAATCAGCCTCCTGATACTGGATATGAAAGGTCAATGCTGGCCCCTGGTGGATTTAGAAGGTTCCCAGAGTCATGTGGAGCAGTCTACCTTGGGATGTCCTTATACTCACTGAAGTCTTTGATTCCCTCTTTCTCCTTTCTTGTAGGATGGAGCTTCTTTCCTCTCTTAATCAGTGAACTCAATTTAAGGTTTATCCTGGTAATTTAATTCAGGAAGTATTCATTGAGCACCTAGCATGTGCTTGCCACTATGCTTGTTCTTGAAGTAAGTGAGTTTGGAGTCTAATTGGGAGCCAGTCAGAGGGTCCAGAAAGAAAATAGTGGAAGAGAGATGGGAGGAAGTTGAGAATGATAGTGTGGCAACTTTGAGAAGAGAGATAGTAGTATAGGACTGTAATCTGGGATTCTAGAGATGGCCAACCTAGGCTCAAGGTCCATCTTAGATATTTAATAGGAATGTGAATGACCCCTTGACTAGTCTAAACACAATAGTAAGAAGGTATAAGAATAATACTCTGACTCCCCAAGGTTAATGGTGGAATTGAATAAAATAATTTATGCAAAGGTTTTCATTGATAATTATGAATGCTCAGTAAAAGGTGCATGGTCCTTTTTATTATAGACATAGGATCTCTTCAGCATGTGGGTTGCTTTACCAACTCTAAGATCCACATACTCAACTATTATCCATCTCTCATCTTGGAGTATGAAATCCTTCAATTTGGTCTTGACAGTTTCTTATCTCCATCAAGGATACATTAGAAGCCTTTTCACCTTGTCATTTGATTGCCAGGTTTTTTGTCTGGTACTGAAAGTCTTTGGCTCTGTACCTGGAGAGCTGCCTCTGTGTTAAGAGCCATCTCCATATCCACCTCACTACAGTCCTCAGGGGTACTTTCCAACCTCTGTATATCTAAGCACAGTATCTTACACCCTTTTCAGGTATGGTTTCCTATATGCCTCAGAATGAGAGACAAAGGGGGCAGCTGGTTATAAAAACATAGCTCCTCAATGGCCTCTTTAATTATTTCCTGTCCTAATCAAATATGGCTTTTCATCCTTCCATCAAACAAGACATCCTAATTATGTGATTATAGTTGATCTTTTAAAATCAAGACAGCAGATAAAAACATGTCCGTCTCCTCATTGTCTCTGGTTACTCTGTCATTCAGCTGGTTAAAGAGGGTGGCTGCTGGGTGCAGCACTGTGTCTTGCCCCCTCCCCCCTTCTCTTTGTCATTTATGCATAGGAACTGTCTACCTCTCCCTGGCAAGAGCCTTCTCCCCACTTCCCCCCATCTTTTATCTCTATGCATGTACCTGGGTTATTGGT
Organism: Mesocricetus auratus; assembly: GCF_017639785.1. Lineage (NCBI taxonomy): Eukaryota > Metazoa > Chordata > Mammalia > Rodentia > Cricetidae > Mesocricetus > Mesocricetus auratus. The sequence continues at coordinate 49,571,450 of NW_024429193.1, forward strand.
TCTGTTCTGGTTTGAAGAAAAATTAACCTGGGAGAATATCTATCTAATTTTCACACCCGTCAGCCAGCCTACCTTCTGTAGGCTTCAGACAGCATCCTTCATTCTCGAAGACCTATGCCTCCTGGATACAGTCACTAACAATGATTGGAACCATTAACAAATCAGAGCTACAGATGTAGCTGTCTTCACAGTGCTGGAAACTCCTGCTCAGCCTTCCTTTCTAGTTGTTCCCAGTTCTCAGAGTTGCATGTGGTAGCGAGCCATGTGGTCTCCCTCGGTGTCTCACCTTGTCCCATGCTTTTATTGTCTGTAGCTTGTTGGTCACTCCAAACCTTCTTCCATCCTGGAGCCCTCTCCTGAGCTCTAAGCTTGTGTTCCTATCTGCTCATCCCATGTCTCTACTGTGATGCCAAGCAGGCTTGTCTAAAACACATCTTCAGATATTCCCATAGAACCAGATTCTCTGGACATCTTCCCAATCTTTGTGCCTGTGCCATTTTTAAGTTGTCTAGATGGACACCTCTGGCGGGTCCCTCAGTCCCTCATTCTCTTACTGAATCTACTCTACAGAAATGTTGTTCTACCTCTAACACATGACCAGGCACACTATTCTGCTGAGATTCTATCCATTACACCACACTGAGCTGTTCGAGTAGCTTCCTGGGTGTTTTTCTCTTTGTTTCTTCTCCATTCCCCAAAGTATTCTCCAAACAGTAGCCCAAATGATCCTGTAAAAATATAACTACGTCAAGTCCTTCAATGTCCTCTGTGTCACTTGGTGTCCAGTCAAAGTCTTTTCAACAGCTCTATGTCTGCCTGCCCTAGTTTGCTTTTCTGTTGTAGTCATGAAACACTCTGACCAAAAGTAGCCTGGGGAGGAAAGGGTTTGCTTAATCTTCTACTTTGCCGTCTATCATTGAGGGAAGCCAAGGCAGGAACTGAAGACAGAGGCTTGAAACCCAAACCATGGAAAAAGACTGTTTACTGTCTGCTCCCTGGCTCACATTCAGTTGCCTCTCTTAGGTTGTCCAAGCCACCTGTCTAGGGATGGTACTGCCTGAAGTGGGCTGGACCCTCCTATATGAATTATCACTCTGGAAAATGCCTCACAGACATGCCCACATGCATGTGATAGAGGCAATTCTTCGAGTGAAGTTCCCTCTTCCTAGTTGTGTCAAGTTGACAACCAAGATTAGCCACCACATTCCCAAATGCCATTACTCATATCCAGTTTTGTGCTTCTTGCTTATTCTGTTGCCATTGGACTCCTTGTCCATTTGCTGTTCTCTCTGTTTGGAACACTTCTCTGCTAGACGTCTGCTCAGCCACTTCCAACAGGCCACCTCCGGCTACTTATTAAAAAATGTGACCCCATCCCTCTTCTCTCTATTTATGTCCTTTGTGCTTACCATTTTCACAGCTGTCTTATGTTGTTGTCTTAGTGAGACCAAGGCACAGAATAGTCATTTGCTGATTGAATCACTCTGAGGTTGCCATTTAGTCATTTGATTCCTACAAGGCTTTATGATCCTTGTTTAGTGTGCAAGGAAACTGAGGCATGAGGAGATTCAGGAGATGCCCCATATTAACAAGTGTCTGGGACACAGTTGAGACATGTGTCTAACAGTCTGAGCCCATGTGTTTCAATGATGGGCCTTTCTCTCTGTGCGCAGTGTGGTTTTCTGTCCCCATAGTCAGAGACCGTCGTGCTGCAGGGACCTGGTATGGTTGGTCGCTGCAGACCTCAGTCACAGTGGCTACCCAAGGGTTGCTATTACCCCATTTATGAGAAGAATATCTTGGGGCCCAAGGAACCAGAGTTTCTGATTTGGAAGAAATGAGGCACAGTTCTTGTGTGTCAAGATAGACACCTGTTCTTGCCTCTTCCCTAAATGTCCTCATAGAGGTAGCCCTCAAATGAAGAGACTCAGGTCAGCTGTGTCACACCACCCATCCTCTAGGTATTCCACATGCCCCTTTTTCCTCAGCTTTGCAAGTGACATGCTGAAGGTCTTGGTCTGTGCCTTAGAAGCCCTGACACTGTCCCACACAGTGACTGGGTCCTTGGACTACTTCCTCCAGCAGACTGGTTGGTAGATTCTGGAAACCTCCTTACTTTTGTAATATCACTACTGTACTAATCATTCCAGCAATTATTTTTTGTCTTTGTCAGCCCATTTGGGTCCTCAGGCTGGATTAATTCTTAACTGGGCCCTCCTCTGCTATAGCCGTTCATTCAAGGAAGAAGCATAATGAACACTTGCTTAGGTTTCCTTTGAGAACTTGGAAATGTTCCTCTAGCTCTCCAGGGATCAGAATGGAGACAGAAGAAAGTCCTTCTGGCTTCCTGTCCTGGCTTCAGAGTTAGGTCCTTCCACCAAAATGCCAGCTATCAACTCCACTGGGATAGGCTCTGTGATGTGCCATAAAGGATCCAAATTATCGGTGTTGGTCTGATGATCTGACTACTGTCTCATGAATGCTATCTGAGGACACAGGAGCCCCGAACTGCATTTGGTTGAACCATAGACTTAGATGTGTTGGGGTCAGCAGAAGAGGGCCTACTGAACTGGGGTTGCTTTATGGGCAGTGGAAAGATAGCGCCACATGAGAAAAGGTACAGATAAAAGGGTCAGAAGGTGACTTGGGGCACAAGAGACTGTTAGGGAAGAGGTGGCATGATGGTTCAGTTGGTAAAGGGTGCTTGCTACCAAGACTGGTGACCTCAGTTGGATTCCATGGAACCACGTCAGGGTGAGAAGAGAAAAATGACTTCAGCAAGTTGTTCTCTGACCTCAAGGGAGACAAGGTAGCCCCAAGCAGAAGGGCTTTGGTTCCCTGCCTTTCCAGGCCACCTACATCCCCAGTGGTGTATGGAGGGAACTTCATCTCCCTACCACCTGCACTGCTAAGGCCACAGAGAGTGCTAGGGCTTAGGGCTTCCAAAAGAATGCAGGGCACCCAGCTGCATCTGAAATCCAGATAGATGAGTTTCTTAAAAAATAACAATGTCTCATACAGTATCTGGTACATAATTATATCATATTTGTTGTTTACCTAAAATTCAAATTTAACTGGATGTTATTATACATACACATTATATACACACATATTTGTCTCTTTCTCTCTGTCTCTGTCTCTCTCTCTGTTTCCATCTCTCTCTCATTTCTCTCTCATTTCTCTCTCTCTCATCTCTCTCTCTCTCTCTCTCTCTCTCTCTCTCTCTCTCTCTCACACACTTTTTAAATGAGATCTGTTAGCCCTATAGGAACCTTGTCATTCACTCCCACTGGTCTGCTTGTCCTAGACTTCCTGGGACAGTTGTAGTGAAAATTGCTGTTGGCCATGCTTAGGGATCATGGAGCTGGGTCAGTGGCCACCTTTGCAGTTGGACTCCAAGACCTTTATGAGCCCTGGAATCTAATTTTGTGTGACAGTATGTGACCTTATATTCCATTATCTGCCTTTGGTCATTTGATAAAGAGCAGAGAGCTAACTGGACTGCAAGGCAGACTTGGATGGCAACTTATCCACTGCCTGAGGGAAGAATGCAGTTTGTGTCTTGGGCTGTGAAGTGAACACAATAGACTAGTGTCATAGTTTCTGTCAGCTTGATACAAACCTAGGCACAACTGGAAAGAGGGAATCTCAGTTGAAGAGTTGCCCCCATCGGTTTGGCATGTGGGCATGTCTCTGAGGAATTCTGCTGATTGCTGATTAATGTGGGAAGGCCCAGAGCACTGTAGGAGGTGCTACCCATTGGCAGTTGGGCCTGGCTTGTATAAGAAAGTAAGATGAGCAAGCAAGAGAGGCCAAAGCAGTAAGCATCACTCCTCCATGGTCTCTGCTTCAGCTCTTGCCTCCAGATTTCTGCCTTGAGTTCCTGCCTTAACTTCCCTCTGTGATGCACTGTGACCTATAAGATTAACTGAACCCTCTCCTCTCCAGGTTGCATTTTGTCATGGTGCTTATTACAGCAACAAAAAGCAAACTAGAATAATCATTTTCATACCCCTGCTGCAAAGAGGGAAAGATGCACAAAAGTCCCTTGGCAAATGCAAAGTGCCTGTTGGTAAGTATTAACTGACACATTTCAGGCAAAGGACAAAAAGCACTAGAGAACCTAGAAGGTCCTGAGCAGGGAAAGGGCGTTAAAGAAATCCAGGATGGAAGGATAAGGCATCATCTGGGGACACTGCCCTCACTGTGGTCCTTAAGGTCCCTATGAATGTTTTCCCTGCCTCCTGATGTTTAGAATCCAGGCCACTAGGAGGGAAGTAGGACCGAGAGCAAGTGGACAGAGAGATAAGGAAAATGGAAGACTTGGAGGAGGTCAAGGAACACTGAGATGTGACTGTATTATATGCTGAAGTCAGGAGGAAGGAATCATGAAGGACAAAGGCAATTATGCACTGTGAAGAAAGAAAGATCATTTCCATCTATCATAAAAGAAGACCACTATAAAATGAGGACTGCGTTATGATACACATAAGAAAATACCATTTACGTTGATGCCAGGAAAAAAATAAGAATAGAAGAGATATCCTAAAGTGAGATGAAAATTAAAAGGAGCCTGTCTATAGAAAAATAGACATACACTTGCACACGCACATGCGCCTGCACACACACACACAAATAGAGATAGAGACATATATATATATATATATATATATATATATATATATATAGAGAGAGAGAGAGAGAGAGAGAGAAACCAAACACTATCATTAGTGCATCTTATGGTTTAAAGTGATGCTTGTGTGTCAAATTGACAAGGAGTGACTTGTAGCAGTTAATACTCACTGTCAACTTAACAAGATTTAGAATCACCTAGAAGATACACTTCTGGACATGTCTGAGGAGGGAAGACTTATCCTGAATGTGGGAGGCACTATTCCCTAGGCTGGGGTCTCAGTCCGAATAGAACAAATGAGCAACAAAAGAATGTTAGCTCATCACCGGCATTCATTTCTCTCTGCACCCTCATAGTCCCAAGACACCTCCTCTTAAATTGTGATCCCAAATAAATATTTTTCTTTAAATTGCTTCTGTTAGACATTTTGTCACAATAAGAGAAGTCACCGATACAGAGCACAAGTCACCACACACTGTTGTGTCTCTTGTTCTAAGTCTGCAACCTGCCTGGCTTCCCTGTCTTTTCTCTGTCTGGCCCCTTGAGGGTGTGTCTGAATTTTCTACAGCTGATGTGGAAAGTTATGGCAAAATTTGTGATTTAATGCAATTTTATTCTCTTATTTATAAAGATTTATTTAATTTAATTTTATGTGTTTGAATGTTTTGCCTGCAGGCATGTATGTATGTACTGGGACTACTGATGGCCCGTTAGCCACCATAAAGGTGCTGGGAATTAAACCTGGTCCTCTGCAAGAGCAACAAGTGCTCTTAACCGCAGAGCTATCACCCCATCCACCATCTGCATTCTCATATTTCTGTAAGTCAGAAATCTGGATCTCACTGGACTGACATTAAGGGGTTGGTAGGTCTACATTATTTCTGGAGGCTCCAAGGAAAAGGCCTTACCTTTTGGAGGGAACTCCAAATCCCTATCTCTTCTCCCCCTCTTTAGGAATAGTCTTTAGGAAGACTATTGTAATTATGTTGTACCTATTGGATAATCCAGAATAATCTTTCCATTTTGTGATGCTTCATGCAATCATGTTTCCAAACCCTATTTATGTAAAACAATGTGTTCATGGGTTTTGGGGGTTGGGGTTGGGATAGCTTTGTATTTTTCTGTCTTTTGCAGGGTCCTTGTGCACAGTGTGAACACTGAAATCTCCTTGCCAACAGATGCCATTAGGACTTGTGATAATCAACATGCTAAGACCTATCCTTCAGGTAGGTGTCAAGTGAAGGGGCCCATGTGGGCCCTGGAATCGGGTCCCAGGGATCTGCAGAGTGGCACAGGTGTGAGCAGCCCTTTGCCCCTTAGGGAGGACCTGGGAGAGGGGATCAGAGCTGAACCCTTGAAGTCCTGAGGCTCAGGGTATGGTCCTGCCTGAATGAGTCTGAGGGTGGTATAGCATCAAAGATATATACTAACCTGATTTCAACAGACTCACTAAAGTTGAATGCAAGTTTTAGATTTTTGTTGTGAGTATGCATTTTGGAGGAGACATTTCATTATTTTTATCAGATTATGAAAATGATCCAGAAAATGAATTTCCATGGCTCTGATCTCTCTGTTTACTCTCACTGGTCAAAATCAACCCTTCCTGGGTCATTTTCTGTTCTGTTCACAAGGACACAAGACTCTGTGTGCTTTAAGTGCAACCCTCTTTGAGCTGACTCTGCCTCTGGGAGCCCCTGGGGTGACCAGTCTGCTGTGATGAAGATCTGTGTGGGCTAACTGAGGTCCAGCCTGGACAAGGGGGAAAGGAGCACCCTGGAGCTGCTGGAGGAAGTGTTATTTTGATTTCAAAAGCACTTCCTGTGCCCTAATCTCACTTGCCAAGCAGAATGCAGGACACAGAGTGTAGTTCGGGAACCATATGAGGGACCCAGAATTCGGGTCTGACCACATCTGTGCTGATCCTGCTGCCTGATGTGAGCCATGGCCCCACTCCCTGAGGGTTCTGAGGAGAGATGGGGTGGGGGTGGTGACATCAATTCTGTCTGCTTTACATTTTAGAGAAATTAAGCTGAGTTTCTTCTTCCCCATGAATTCCCTTAATATAAGGACATATCAGAGCACTGGAAACCATTCTTGTTCTAGTTTAGATAGAAAGACTTTCTGTAAAGAGAGAGACAGAGACAGAGAGAGAGAGAGAGAGGAGGAGAGAGAAGCTAGGAGAAAAGGGGGAAGAGGGATTAGAAAGGAGGGGGGTTCAGAGAGTACATTTCAGAAGTTAGAGGGCGGTCTCTCCTACTTTCTTCCCTCCAATTGACCCTTGCAGCAGCTTGCCTGGCTGAGATCAGGCACCTGAGCTTAGGAAAAGGCCAGTGTTTCCAGATCTCTGTACTTGCCAGTGTGTGGGAAGCTTCTGTGATGATGGCACTTACCCTGGGACACCCGATGTAAAAGAATAAGACAAAAAGGGCACCCACCAACGGCCACAGAAACTCCGATGACAGTGTCCAGCCAGCCCGGGGACCTTGTGCCCGGCTGCAAACTTGTGCTCCTCTGTTGGAAGAGTTCCAGAGACCTCGGTCAGCTCTGTCTTCAACTCCTTTCTGGAAACTGGGATGAGCTGTCTGTACATCTGTCTGTGCATCCATCTTCAGCCACTGAGTAACACCCTGGGCTCCTTGTGAGCCCTAACCTCCACTGCAGGGACACAGTTTCTCTACCCTGGCTGTGGGACTTGTTCTCCTTAGAGAGGAGCCAGGTGGTTTCAAGGGTGAGAGCTGAGGCCATAAGATTTTCAGCTTTTTGAGATGGAACTTGAATTTCTCCCTATTAGCCTCCTGAAAGTACCTGCTTCTGAGGATGTGGATTGTCCTGGGGAAACTGGGGCAATTTTGAGGCATCCATTGTACATTGAAACTTTCCATGGGGCCTTCCTGCTTTGGCTGACTGTCGAGAAGGATCATTCAGAGCTACCCATTCCAGCCTCTGGTCAGCTTTGATTGGATGCTTCTCTGTCTTGATAGACTGAAGCTTCAGGAAGGCCCCAGGTGGCCCCTAAGGAGGGATAAAGTCCAATGATGTCCTGATGTCAATTGTCTTGTTAGTGCCCAGAGAACAGCAGGAGAACTGGGTCAGGAATGGTGAGAGAGGGAAACACTGAACAAGTGAACCAGCCAGGAGCTTTGGGAGGTGATGACACATGTCCTGGTTGACTCTGAGCTCTTCCTTGGAACCCACATGGAGCATGCTCAGGAATTACATCTATTTGTATGACGCTTCCTGAGTCTTATCTGCCACAATCATTCTCTGCAGAAGAGCATTGCTCTACAGAAGAGTTTTTACCCAAAATTCCAAGGAGTTTTAAATGGGCTGGGTATACTGTCACACACCTGTAAGCCTAGACTTAAGATGAGGTAGGAGGATCTCGAGGCCAACAGCCTGGACTACATCTCCCTCCTTCCTTCCCCAAAAGGCAGTGTGTGTTTATTCATTTACTTGACAATGATGGAATGACCATGCACTTTTTTTTACCCCTGAGGTGCAAGGGTTAAATGACAGGCATGAGCATGAGACCTTGACTTGCAAAGTTCATTTTTTAGTCAGGGAGACCAGAACTGACTAAATAATCTTAGAGTTGGGCAACTGTAGACTTTGGTGAATGTTTTAAAGGTAGAGCTCAGTAGAATACACACACACACACACACACACACACACACACACACACACACACACAGAAGAACGTCCCCCATCAAAGATTCGCAAAGAACGCAGAGCTTTGGACCAGAGCAAGTGGCCTTTGGTGGTGTTTGGGAAAGGAAGGCTGGAGGTGGGGTGCCAGGGAGGTCAGGTCGATGGAGGGGCCAGGGCCAGGAAAGGCAGAGGGGACCCTGTGGTTAGGAGTGTCCCAGTGGAGCTCAGGAGGGGCTAAGGAGCCAGGAGAGCTGCAGGGCAGAGTGAGGGAGAAGCAGGATGTGGAGCCGAAGAAACAGAAGAGGTGGGAAAAGGAAGAAGGTGCAGGAAAGAACATGGGTGCAGGTCTAAGAAAAACAAGAAGTCATTCAAGGGTCTTAAGCATGAAGGACAACACCTTCTGGGGTGGACCATGGTGGGGAGGAAGGAAAGGCTCAAGTGGGGACCAGGAAAGAGGAAAATGGGTCTCCCGTTGTCGTGGTGGTAGTGCAGATGTAGAAAAATGAATGAAGGTAAGAAATATTTAGAAGACAAAATTGACAGTCCTTGGGATATGAGCATGAAGGATGGATGCGTCCTACTTCAGGAAACATGCCGGTACTCACTGTACAAGGACTTTTGGGAGTTGAATATATTTGAACATATTTTCTACTGTAACAAAGCCCAACCTCTGGAAGAAAAGTATCACCAAGGTTGGCTAATTTAGCATCCCCATAATGCAGCAAAAGAACAGGATTCTTCCCTGCTTCCTACTTTATTCAGGGATTTTTGTTGTCAAATTGTCTATGGAAGCAGAGGCAGACTCCCACAACTAAACACTGAGTTGAACTCAAGGAACCAGAGACAGAGAGGGAGGAGTGAAGAGCAAATGGGTTAAGACTGGGCTGGTTTAGCCCCAAGAAACAGCTGACCTGAACAAGGGTTAGCTCTTGAATCCCAGACTGATGGCTGGGAATCCAGCATGGGACTGATCCAGACCCCCTGAATGTGGGTGTCAGTGAGGAGGCCTAGGCAATCTATGTGGCCTTGGGTAGTAGATCAGTATTCATCCCTAGCATACAAATGGACTTTGGGTGCCCATCCCACAATGAGAGATGCACTCTCAGCCTGGACTCATGGGGGAGGCTCTAGGCCCTGCCCTGGATGAAATGATAGACTCTGGACACCCCCAAGGAGGGCCTCACCCTCCCTGGGGAAATGAGAGGGTACTGGGCTGGGGGGTTATTGGGAGGATGTGGGAGGAGGGGAGGGAAAGGGAGAGAGACCTGGGATTGACATGTGAAGCAACCTTGTTTCTAATTTAAATTTAAAAATTAAAAAAAAAAGTCTCGTCAGGGGCAAGAGAAGGCTGCTGAAGTTATAGACATCACACACAGTCATGAGTATATGGGCACGGTTTTACCTTTTTAACCCTTCCCCACAACTTCTCTTCTTAGTTTCTTGTTCAAAACCAGTTCATAGCATGATTCTTGGGAAACCCGTGGGAGCAGTCTGGTGAATATGCATGGGGGTCTTTGCTCTTGCTGGTGGGGAGGGCTCATGGTTCCTGTGAATCCATCTGAACCATAGCACACCTCACTACATTCAGTTCTTAAGTGACTCTGGTCTGAGGATTATCTTTGCAGTTGCAGAGATAGAAAATGGCTGCACACAGAACCTGGAGCCCCAGTCTGGAGAGACAGAATTCCACGTCTCTTGGTTCTGCCTGTGTATCTCAGCAGCTCTGCGGGGTTCCGCCTTCCTCCCACTATGTAACTGGACAGGACAGGTCTGGCTCAGGACAAAGTTAAGGGGTTCCTGTTCCCCAAAACACAAGCACCCTGAGGTAGGTGAGTCGGTCCCTGAGTGGCTGTTGCCTCCCAAGAGGCCATTCGCAGATGCACAGGGCCAGTAGGGCCAGCAGAGGTCACTGCGTGGGTACAAATGTGGCTTGTAGAGCAAGTTGTTCTGTTGTCGTCCCCGCGTCCTCGCTCAGACGCCTTCCTGTAGTCCGGAGCTGGGCGTCCATAGCATGCTACAGTTTTTGAGAGGGGCAGGATGGCAGTGGGCGGCTGGTGCTGAGTGCAATATGCCTGGCTGTGCGCCCTGGCCCCGCTCGCTGTCCACCACACCCCTCCAGCACCGGAACAGCAGAGATCTGCCTAGGCCCTGCTGCCGTTTCCACTTCCCAATCTGTACCTCGCAGGCAGCAGAGACTAGCCTGAACCAAAACCATCAACCGGTAGCTTCTGCTGCCAGAAGTTCACCTGACGCCGTCGCCAAAGTCAGCATGTAGAGCACCAGGAAAGTGGGTTAGGGATTGCATTTTAGAGTAAAAATACCCCGAACCCGTGGCCAGTCTTTCAGCAAAGACTCTAAACACAAAGGCAGCCTGCCTTTGAATGTGGACCATTCCTTTTTAACTGGGCATCTGGACAAGTCATTCCCCTCCTCCCTGCCTCCTGGCCTCTGCCGCTGTGCGAAGGGCACAGTGATCATACCTGCCTTATGGGGGCGCTACGAAGTCCTGAATAGAAAATTTGAGGGTAGCCTGGCACAGGGTCGGGGTTGTTCCCGTTATCTACTATTTTTTTTTCCATTTTTTTAAATTTTATTTTCCAGTTTAAATTTAGATAAGAATCAAGGTTGCTTCACAAGTCAGTTCCAGGTCCCTCTCCCATTCCCTCCCTTCCTCCCGTGCCCTCCCCCCCCCGTTATCCTCTCATTTCTCCAGGGAGGGTGAGGCCCTCCATGGGGGTGTCCATAGTCTGTCATTTCATATGGGGCAGGGCCTAGACCCTTTCCCAAGAGTTCTGGGTGAGAGTGCACCTCACATTGTTCTATTGGAGTCCAAAGTCCGTGTGTATACTTGGGATGGGTACTGATCTGCTGCCCAAGGCTCAATAGATTCCCTAGGCCTCTTCACTGACACCCAGATTCAGGGGGTCTTCATCAGTCCCATGCTGGCTTCCCAGGCTAATGCCTGGGATTCAAGAATTAACCTTTGTCTGGTCAGCTGTTTCTGGGGGTTAAACCAGCCCAGTCTTAATCCCTTTGATCATCAGTCCTCCCTCTCTGTTACTGGCTTTCTTGAGTTCAGCTCAGTACTTAACCAAGGGAGTCTGCCTCTTCTTCGATCAGCCACTAAATAAAGTTTCTGTTTCCCAGACTCTCTGGCCATAGGATTGTAGGCTGGCACTCCCCAGATGTATGTCTAGAATCCATATATGAGAGAGTACATGCCATGTTTCTCTTTTTGTGACTGGGTTACCTCACTCAGGATGGTTTCTTCTAGTGTCATCCATTTGCCTGCGAATCTCATGATTCCATTATTTTTTTCTGCTGAATAGTATTCCATTGTGTAGATGTACCACATTTTCTCTATCCACTCTTCAGGTGAGGGACATCTAGGTTGCTTCCACGTTCTGGCAATTACAAATAAAGCTGCTATGAACATAGTGGAACAGACCTCTTTGTTGTATGAATGGGCATCTTTTGGATATATACCTAAGAGTGGAGTTGCTGGGTCTTGTGGTAGGTTTATTCCCATTTTTCTGAGGAATCTCCACACTGATTTCCAAAGTGGCTGAACCAGTTGGCACTCCCACCAGCAATGGAGGAGTGTCCCCCTTTCACTACATCCTCTCCAGCATAAATTGTCATTGGTGTTTTTGATTTTAGCCATTCTGACAGGGGTGAGATGGTATCTGAGAGTTGTTTTGATTTGCATTTCCCGGATGGCTAAGGATGTTGAGCACTTTCTCAAGTGCCTCTCAGCCATTTTAGACTCCTCTATTGAAAACTCTCTATTTAGTTCTGCAGCCCACTTTTTAATAGGGTCCTTTGGTGTTTTGGAGACTTGCTTCTTGAGTTCTTTGTAAATTTTGGAGATCAACCCTCTGTCAGATGTGGGATTAGTGAATATTTTTTCCCATTCTGTGGGCTGCCTTTTTGTCTTGCTGACTGTGTCCTTTGCCTTACAGAAGCTTCTCAGTTTCAGTAGGTCCCATTTATTAATTGTTGATCTTACTGCCTGTGCTACTGGTGTTATGTTCAGGAAGCTGTCTCCTGTACCAATTCGTTCAAGGGTACCACCCACTTTCTCTTCTAAGAGGTTCAGTGTGGCTGGATTTATGTTGAGGTCTTTGATCCATTTGGACTTAAGTTTTGTGCATGGCGATAGACATGGATCGATCTGCATTCTTCTACATGCCAGTCTCCAATTATGCCAGCACCATTTGTTGAAGATGCTTTCTTTATTCCATTGTATATTTTTAGCTTCTTTGTCAAAGATCAGATGTTCGTACGTGTGTGGGTTAATACCCGGGTTTTCAATTCGATTCCATTGGTCTACCTGTCTATTTTTGTGCCAATACCAAGCTGTTTTCAGGACTATAGCTCTATAATAGAGCTTGAGGTCAGGGATGGTGATGCCTCCGGACGTTGCCTTGTTGAACAGGGTTGTTTTGGCTATCCTGGGTCTTTTGTTTTTCCATACAAAATTGATTATTGTTCTTTCAAGGTCTGTGAAGAACTGTGCTGGGATTTTAATGGGGATTGCATTGAATCTGTAGATTGCTTTTGGCAGGATTGCCATTTTTACTACATTGATCCTACCTATCCAAGAGCATGGGAGATCTTTCCATTTTCTGAGGGCTTCTTTAATTTCTTTCTTTAAAGATTCAAAGTTCTTACGATACAGGTCTTTCACTTGTTTGGTTAGCGTTACCCCAAGGTATTTTATGTTGTTTGTGGCAATTGTAAAGGGTGATGTTTCTCTGATTTCTCTTTCAGCCCTTTTATCATCTGTATATAGTAGGGCTACTGATTTTCTTGAGTTGATCTTGTAGCCTGCCACTTTGCTGAAGGTGTTAATCAGCTGTAAGAGTTCCCTGGTAGAGTTCTTTGGGTCATTGATGTAAACTATCATATTGTCTGCAAACAGTGAAAGTTTGACCTCTTCCTTCCCAATTTGTATCCCCTTGATCCCCCTTTGTTGTCGTATGGCAATAGCTAGGACTTCAAGTACCATGTTGAAAAGGTATGGAGAGAGTGGACAGCCTTGTTTTGTTCCTGATTTTAGAGGAATTGCATTGAGTTTCTGTCCATTTAGTTTGATGTTGGCTGTTGGTTTACTGTATATAGCTTTTATTATGTTTAAGTATGTCCCTGTTATCCCAGATCTCTCCAAGACCTTTATCATGAAGGGGTGTTGGATTTTGTCAAAGGCTTTTTCAGCATCTAGTGAGATGATCATGTGGTTTTTGTTTTTCAGCTTGTTTATATGGTGGATTACGTTGATGGATTTTCGTATGTTGAACCATCCCTGCATTCCTGGGATGAAACCTACTTGATCGTGGTGAATGATTGTTTTGATGTGTTCTTGGATCTGATTTGCCAGTATTTTATTGAGTATTTTTGCATCAATGTTCATGAGGGATATTGGTCTGAAGTTCTCTTTCTTAGTTGTATCTTTGTGTGGCTTGGAGATCAAGGTTATTGAAGCCTCATAGAAAGAGTTAGCAAAGACACTTCTGCTTCTATTGTGTGGAACACTTTGAGAAGAATTGGTATAAGCTGTTCTTTGAATTTCTGGTAGAATTCTGCACTGAGGCCATCTGGACCTGGGCTTTTTTTGGTTGGGAGACTTTTGATGACAGCTTCTATTTCCATAGGGGTTATAGGTCTATTTAAATTGCTTATCTGTTCTTGATTTAGTTTTGGCAATTGATAGCTGTCCAGGAAGTCATCCATTTCCTTTAAATTTTCGAATTTTGTGGAGTACAGGTTTTCAAAGTATGACCTAATGATTCTCTGGATTTCCTCAGAGTCTGTTGTTATGTCCCCCTTTTCATTTCTAATTTTGTTAATTTGCGTGTTCACTCTCTGCTGTTTGGTAAGTTTGGACAAAGGTTTGTCTATCTTGTTGATTTTCTCAAAGAACCAACTCTTCGTTGCGTTGATTCTTTGTATTGTATTGTTTTCCTGGTTTCTACTTTATTGATTTCAGCCCTCAATTTGATTATTTCCTGGCGTCTACTCCTCCTGGGGGAGTGTGCTTCTTTGTGTTCTAGAGCTTTCAGCTGTGATGTTAATTCTCTGGTATAACTGTTCTCCTGTTTCTTCATGTGAGCATTTAGCGCTATGAACTTCCCCCCGTAGCACTGCTTTCAAAGTGTCCCATAGGTTTGGGTATGTTGTGTCTCATTGAATTCGAGGAAGTCTTTAATTTCTTTTTTTATTTCCTCTTTGACCCAGGGATGGTGCAGTTGAGCATTATTCAATTTCCATGAGTTTGTAGGTTTTCTGCAATTTGTGTTGTTGTTGAATTCTAATTTTAAAGCATGGTGGTCTGATAAGATGCATGGAGTTATTCCAATTTTTTTGTAGCTGCTGAGGTTTGATATGTTGCCAAGTATGTGGTCGATTTTTGAGAAGGTTCCATGTGGTGGTGAGAAGAAGGTATATTCTTTTTTATGTGGATGAAATGTTCTATAGATATCTGTTAATCCCAGTTGGGTCATTACTTCTATTAGCCCTTTTGCTTCTTTGTTGAGTTTCTGTTTGGTATTCCTGTCTAGTGGTGAGAGTGGTGTGTTGAAATCTCCCACTATAACTGTGTGGGGCTTTAGATGAGATTTAAGTTCTAATAATGTTTTTTAACGAATGTGGATGCCTTTGTATTTGGGGCATAGATGTTCAGAATAGACACTTCCTCTTGGTGGGTTTCACCTGTGATGAGTATGTAATGACCTCCTTCATCTCTTTTGATTGATTTTATTTTAAAGTCTAGTTTGTTAGATATTAGGATTGCTACCCTGGCTTGTTTCTTGGGTCCATTCGATTGAAAAATTTTTTCCCAACCTTTAATTCTCAGGTAATGTCTGTCTTTAAGGGTGAGGTGTGTTTCCTGTATGCAGCAGAAGGAAGGGTTCTGTCTTCGAATCCAATCTGCTAGTCTGTGTCTTTTTATGGGTGAGTTAAGGCCATTAATATTGAGGGATATTAATGACCAATGATTGCTCATCCTTCTTCGATTTGCGATGGTTGTTGTTGGTGGAATTATGTGTGGAATTTCACCCCTTTGTTCTTTTGGCTGTTGGTAGAGAGAGGTTCTCTAATGCTTATGTTTTTCTGGTTGTAGTTAGCTTCCTTGGGTTGGAGTTTTCCTTCCAAAATTTTCTGTAGGGCTGGGTTAGTGGACACATATTGCTTGAATCTAGTTTTGTCATGGAATATCTTGTTTTCTCCGTCTATAGTGATTGAGAGCTTTGCCAGGTATAGTAGTCTGGGCTGGCATCCATAGTCTCTTAGTGTAGGTAGAATATCTATCCAGGACCTTCTGGCTTTCAGAGTTTCCATGGAGAAATCAGGTGTAATTCTGATAGGTCTGCCTTTATATGTTACTTGACCTTTTTCCTTAGCTGCTCTTAATATTCTTTCTTTATTCTGTATATTTGGGGTCTTGATTATTATGTGGCGAGGGAATTTTTTTTGTGGTCCACTCTATTTGGTGTTCTGTAGGCTTCTTGTATCTTCATTGGCATGTCTTTCTTAAGGTTGGGAAAGTTTTCTTCTATGATTTTGTTGAATATGCCTTCTGCCCCTTTGAGCTGGATTTCTTCTCCTTCTTCTATACCTATTATTCTTAGGTTTGGTCTTTTCATGGTGTCCCATATTTCCTGGATGTTTTGTGTTAAGGATTTGTTGGATTTAAGGTTTTCTTTGGTTGATAAATCCATTTCTCCTAGCGTATCTTCAACACTTGAGATTCTCTCTTCCATCTCTTCTATTCTGTTGGTAATGCTTGTATTGGTAGTGCCTGTCTGTTTGTCCAGCTTTTCTATTTTCTGCCTTTCTTCAGATTGTGTTTTTTTAATGTCTCTATTTCAGTTTTCAACCCTTGCAGTGTTTGCATTGCTTCTTGCAATTTGCTGTTTATCTGTTCGTCGGTTTGTTGCATTTTATGAATTTTTTGGTTTGTTCTTTCTTCCATTTCTTGCATTTTTTGGTTTGTTTTTTGTTCCATTTCTCGCATTTTGTGCTTTGTTTCTTCTTCCATTTCCTGCCTTTTTTGGTTTGTTTCTTCTTCCATTTCCTGCCTTTTTTGGTATGATTCTTCTTCCAATTCTTGCATTTTTTGCTTTGTTTTTCTTCCATTTCTTGCATTTTTTGCTTCATTTCTTCTTCCATTTTCTGCCTTTTTTGGTTTGTTTTTTCTTCCAATTCTTGCATTTTTTGGTTTGTTTTTTCTTCCATTTCTTTGAGGGATTTTCCAATATCCTCTTTTAGGGCCTCTATCATTTTCATGAAAGTGCTTTTAAGGTCGTTCTCTTCTGTTTCGTCCGCATTGGAATGTTGGGGTCTTGCTGGTGTGGAGTCTCTAGAATCTGGCGGTGTCATATTTGTTTTTCTGTTGCTGCCTGTGTTTTTGTATTGTCTCTTTCCCATCTCTTCTTCTAGTGGGTACAGAAAGAGCCCCTTACTGGTCTGGGGACCAGCGTTCCCTTTTTGGTGGGTGCTAGCAAGTCCAATAATCTGGTGGTTCTTCTATTCCTTGTCCGAATGCTGGTCCCGTGGGTGGAGAAGAAGAACAGGAATCTGGGGCGCTTATCCTCTTACCTGGTCCCCTGGACCCTATGCTGGGTCCTGTTGTACTTGATCCAGAACAGCTACTCCCCTGGTCTCCCTGGGTCCTCTGGTTTCCTGGTCTCGTTGGTGGGAGAGAAGACCTGGGGTCTGGGTACTTGGCTCCCGCCGGGATTGGGAGCTCTGTGCAGTTCCCAGGGGATCTGCAGGCACTGGAGCACAGGCCGGGAAGCCGGCCTGTTTACCTGATGCTGCTGGAAGAACCGCCGCTTCGTTGGTCTCCCAGCCTCCTCTCCTTTCCTGGTCTCGTTGGTGTGTGCCGTTATCTACTATTGATATTAATGCCAACATCCACCCATCCCGAAGTCTGAAAGGGAAAGTGAGGCTCGGAACTGGCCACCCATCCCGAAGTCTGAAAGGGAAAGTGAGGCTCCTTCAGTCATGCTCGGAACTGGCCACGGAGCCATCCGTGCACCTCACTGTAGCAGGAAGGATGCCTCAAGCTCTCACAGGGCTCCTCCACCAATCGGAGCCAAAGTGCACGTGCTGCCAGAGAACCGTCATCAGTGAGTAGTCTCTCACTTCCTTGCCCTACTTAGTAAGGATCATGGGTTTGTAGGTCCTTGGTGCCCTCACCAGGGTCTAAATGAGGTCGGGAGGGACCCAGGCCTTTGCTGAGTGCAGAAAGGAAGTCCCGTGTGTTTGGTTACATCCCTGTTTTCAGCAGATGGGTCTAGTCTTTGGCAGTGTCTTTAGAGGACTCTGCAGGTCCTTCCTGGGGCTATGGCTCCCTAGGCCTCCCTGGTGACTGTGTCTATTGAAAGAGCTCTTTGTACATGGCCATCTGGGAAAAGAATGGCAGTTGGGATGCCCCCGCAAATGCCTGCCAGCATCATCCAGCCCCCTGGGTGGGTGAGGGCCACATAGCCTGCCAGCAGCATGATGCTCAACTGCGGACCAGATTCTTCAGTTCCCACGCATCATGCATGACCAGACTGCCCCCTCTCTGCAAAGTGTGACAGAAGGAGCTTTGGACTAAGAGTGAGGAGGCCTGAGCTGCTCTTGGGCAAGGTTCTTCACCTCTATGATAGTAAGATATTCATTTATACAGTGTTGCAGTGGATAAATACACATCATCACACACACACACACACACACACACACACACTTCAGTGCTAGGGACTGAACCTTGTATGTGTTAGACAAGTGGCTGCCACTGAGGCACAAACTCAACCCTAGGACAGAGATGATGGTAGCTGTCCTAATTCTCCCCAGAAATTCTAGATGGACTATGTTCATAGGCCTTTGAAAGAAATACAGGCCTAGAAGTAGGTGGCTGGAGTTCCTGCTGGGTTGTCAAACTGCCATGGATCTTGCACTGGTCATTTTTGTGGGCAATCAAGTGGTTGCTAAGCATAGGGCATGGAGGACACAGATGGAGGACTCTGACCTTGACAGATCTCTACTCTCACTCATTTTACTGGAGAAGCAGAGCACTCATTCTTGATGGTACAGACACATACAAATACAGACTTCAAAAAACTGGTAAGCATGGCTACATATTCACCTATGGGAGTTCAAGTGCCCCAGACTCTGACTTCTTCAAATTTAGGAGATGGTAGCCTAGGGAGACTTCTGGAATAATAATAATAATAAATAATAATAGTAATAATACCAGATTCTTAAAAGAGATGTGCCGACGAAAGGGTGGAGGTCCCTGGTGTTGGCAGCAATGGAGTCAGAGGCCAGGTTAGTTAAGTTTACAGCCAGTTGCAGGTTGGAAAGGTTTGACTGTGGCTTCTGGTGTACAGAAGTACTGACAAAATGGTGTGTAAGGGACAGTGAGCAGGTCTCCTTACCAGTGCAGTCAAATAAGGACCAGAGTTAGTTGAGAAGAGAGAGTTTGCCAGGACAGACTGGCTCAGGCAGCACCATAAAAAGGCCTATATTAATGTGGCCCATCACCACAGTTTGCTGAAATCAAGATTTTCATGCAGTATGTTTCTTGGACAGGGTGACTGTTAGAATGATGACAAGGTGCAGGGGACAGAGTGTCATCCTGTTCCACAGTTAGGGATCCACCCAACCCTATAGGAGATTCTGAGAAGGATGGCCCTTCTGAGAGGTTCCTACTTCAGCTTGGGGTGCTAGGGCTTTGTATGGGATTACCGTTAAAGGATGATTGTGCCTGTTGGGGTAGGCAGTACTTGTAGAGGGGAACAGCTCTGAGTGTCAGCAACCAAGGGCTACCAGAAGCTATGAGTATGAGACATCCATCCTGCAGATTGGCCTGGTTGATGTATACTCCACTCCACTTGGAAGGGCTCTCACAATATTCAACCCTTCTGACCTAGCTCTGACCAATGCTGACCCCTTGGAAGCTTCTAGGGCAGGACTATTTGGCCCCTTTTCCCTCCTATCTGTTTCTAGGACATTAAAGTAAGAAGTGACTTTCAAGACTATTTGGTTCAACAATTCTCTCAGCCTAGTGAAAGGTACATTTTTGAAGCATCCACAGGCTTTTCCCAAATCCTCAGTAGACTGATGATGAGCCAACCTTCTGCCACTCAATGAAAACCAAATGAGCCCTGTTTGTCCCGCATAGTGGTGGCTGAGGTTTGAGAAAAGGATGAAAGAACCTTTGCCCTTATCTTCAGCCTCCTCTTTAGGCTTCCCACCTTTGTTTGCTTTGTGAATCCCTGTGGCCAACTTTCTTAGTTACTGTTCTATTGCTGTGAAGATATCATGACCAAGTTGACTCGTAAAAATAAAGCATGTAATTGGGGACTTGCTTACAATTTTAGAGTTTTAGTCCCTTATCATCATGCATGAATCATGGAAGCAGACATGGTGCTGTAGAAGTAGCTGAGAGTTCTATGTCCTGATCTTAGGCAGTAGATTGATAGATAGATGATAGATGGTAGATGATAGATAGATAGATAGATAGATAGATAGATAGATAGATAGATTGGGTCTGGCATGGGCTTTTGAAACCTCAAAGGCCACCCCTAATGACACACTTATTCCAGCAAAGCTACACCTCCTAATCCTTATCCTTTCAAAGAATTTCACTCCCTGGTGACAAAGCATTCAGAGCCCATGCAGGCCATTCTTACTTAAACCACCACAGCGGCTGAAACCCAGATTGCTTCTCTCTACCTGACTTGTTCTTGTTTGTCCTGGGTCCAGTTTGGGTACAACTCTCCTTTGGTCCCTGGAATAAGTGTCACTCTGCTGAGAAAAAGAGTTAATGTATAAACAGTCCTCAGAACAGTGCCAGACACCTGCTGAGGTCCACAGCAATGCTAGTTATTGCCGCTCCATTCTTTGACATACTATGCCCTTCACTGCCCTTAAACAGGACCACACTTTAATAGTTTGCCTGCTTTCCCCTGGTTTCAGATAACACATCCTTTCTAACACGTGCTTTCCAGCACAGTGCCTGACACATAGTAGATGGTCAATAGAAGCATGTAGAACGAATGGAGGCATGTACTTCAGGTGGCATAGTTTAAAAAAGAGTCCTTCAAAGCATATTTAATCAGGGCTACTTAGTGATGACTCACTGACAATGGTCAGCTGTGGCACCTTGTTTAATAAATAGATGAATATTGAGAAAATGAGTTGATACAGGTAGATGGTTGATTGGGCAAACAGATGGATAGATCAAAGATGGATAGGTGGATAATATACTGGGTGGAAGAAGACCAGGGCTTGCAAGAAGGGAAGGATGGAGGGAAAGGACTTTAATATCTCATAGATTCCAAGCCAGTCAGGGATGGCTTGGGGCGGGGACACTGAGGAGCCCTCACAGCCCCTGTGATCTTGCTTAGGTGAGAATAAAGAAATGCTGCCCCGGCAGGTCCCCACCTGCAGGGAGGGTGCTTGGGTCATTACTCACTCTGACACATCCCTGAGGTCATGACAAGTGTTGTGTGCTGAATCAGGGAGAGTGGGAGAGCTGGTGGATGGGATTTACTGGAGACAGCCTAGCAACAGGGAACCAGAAGCCATGGTGCCTGTGCATTAAGGGACTGACTGAGAGTTCCCCAAGGAAGGAATCGGCCATGGGCAATCACCCTACAAGAGGTTGTGGAGGCTCTGACTGCCCAGAGAGCGTGGTTGGGTGCAGGTCTACGCTCTATCTCAAGGATTTCCTGTCCCAGAGAGCTTGCATTTATCGGTTGGTGGGATAAGCAGGCATGTGGTCAGTCTGACTGATAGGCAGAAACAGTTTGTTGACAGATGTTTTGGTGAGACAGCTGGGGTCTGTCAGTTGAATTGTTAAGGGACCACTGTGCTAGTCAATTGCTTCACCACCATGATGAAATTTTCAATATAAACAGCTTAAAGGAGGACATTTTTATTTTGGCTCCTGGTTTCAGGGAGTTTGGTCCATGGTCATTTGGCTCTGTTTCTGGGCCTACTGTGAGTCAGAGCATCACAATGGTGGAAGCGGATGGAGGAAAGGACTGTTCATTTCTGGTGGACAGGGATCAGGTCTCAGGGAGGAATCTAAGAGAGGTATAACCTTCAGAGCCACATCCCTTCTCATCTCCTCCCTCCAGTGAAACTCTACCTCCTGAAGTTTTGGGAACCTCCTAAGATAGTCTTACTGGATAACCTTGTTTTCAGCACACAAACCAGCGCAGGACATTTTGCACTGAAAGCATGATGGGGATGCTTTAGTACAGCGAGCACCAACTGCCATGCGAGAGGGACTTGGTTAAGGGGCAAGACAGCGGCTTGCCTCTTGCTGGTGGTTCTGCTGCATTCTTGTTTCCCTGGAGACCACAAAAAAGTCTGGGGGCTGTAATTCTACCTTGAGAGGACCAGCTTTATAAAACATCATGTCCAGGAAGGAGACACACATGCTGGAGTCCTGCGATGAGGGACAGCTCTCTACAAGCAAGAATTTGCCCAGCTGCAAAAGCAGGTAGTGTCCTCTTTAGGAAATGGAGTTTAGCCCAAAGGACCATTTTATACTACCGAGATGTGGTGGTTTGTTCCCAGTCTTGTTTCCCTCCACACTTAGCCCACTAACCAAGCCCCTTTTGCTTCCTCTGGAAGATCTGCGGTTAGGGAGGAGAGGAGGAAGGTAAGCAAGAAGCCGCTGGACCATCAGCCTGCAGGGCTGGCTCCCTTCTGTAGCAGGAGGTCTGACTACAGGGCTAGAGGAGGTGGGCTTCCCGGAAGTGCAAGGGGGAGTTCTGTCCTTCATCCTCTAGTATTCTTTGTGGGGCCCCTGATCCGCCTCAAGGCAGAACCCCAGGAGGGTGTGGGCTAGGTGAGGCTGTCAGCACTGTTACCACCCTGTGGTGGTCAGGAACTATTTTGTCCCCCTCCCCATCTTGGTTTTCTCTCTTGACTCAGGACTGGGCTGTCAAGTGTAGCTTGGGAGGCAGGGAGGGAGAGAGGGTGAGTCTAGCGCCACATGTCCTGGAAGGACAAATGTGAAAATATAAAAAGCTTCTGGTCTTGGGGCCAAGTCACACGGCTGGGTGGCCTGCCACCTTGGCTGTCGAGTTGTCAGTTTCTGGGAGGGTTGAAGTTGCAGCTTCAGCCAGGGGGGCTGGGGAAAGCCGGTTTGTAAAAAAAAAATAGCTCTGAGTTGAGTCATTATTGTACTCTGCTGTAGATGTTTTCCAGCTCCAGGGAGGAAACTGAGGCTCAGGGCCATGGCTGGCCAGGCGTACTCTCACCCAGACTGGAGTCTTCTGATCCCTCAACTAGCTTTGTTTGTCCGCAGTGCAGCTCAGATCTCCTCCTTCCGGGTGGACACTAGTGAAGCTCGCCGAGGAGGGGCAAGTTGCCCAGGGGCCTTTCCCTGGGGGATGACATAGAGGTTTTGGAGTAAGTGTCATATACTCTGTAGTCCTCTGCATTTTGCCCAGGAAGGACAATGTGTGACCAACCACCTTCCAGTGCTGGTCTAGGGGTCAGGCTCTGGCTCTGGTACCCTGCAGGACCAGACTGGATGTCTTGAATGAGTTCAGTAGGGACAGCTGGCTTCTGTAATGACAGGCCACTGAGCAGCTTGCGGGAGTTTAGTGACATTCTGGCTGCCAACTCTTTGGGTCACTGGGAGGCAGCCAGAGAAGAAGGGGCAGCTTGGTTGGACTTTGCCAGGGGGGCTTTGGTCAGCCAGGCTCCTTAGTAATTATTCTAATTTTACTTGACTAATATTGTGCACCCCAAAGGGACATGGGGCACAAGTCATCTCTGGCCCACTGATAGTCATGAACCTCTACCTCCAGTTTCTTCAAGAACACTGCTTAATGCCCATAGATTGCCTTTAGTCTCCCCTGGGCCTCTGCTCGGCCAAGCAGCCTGGGCCAAGACGAGAGTGAAGCTGTCAATAATTCATGCCCCAGCTCCCCTTGACTGCTTGACTGACTGTAAATATGTCACAGGTTTCCATGGGCAGAGATGCCTAGCAGAGACTTCAGGACAGGAATGTGTGGAGCCTCCTCTTTCCCAGAGCTCCTGACCAGACCTTGGCAAGGTGAGCCCTGCCGCCCCCTGTGGCTTGGTCAGGCTGGACTTGTATTCTCTGCCGGAGAACACATGCAGGGTTATACCCTCTGCAGGCTGGCTACTTGAAGTAGCTGGTTCTGCCCAGAGGAGGTGAGGTGGAGGCTGCCGCAGAAGAGCTCTGGAGGTCTCCTCTGTCCTTTTCTCGTCTCGTTTCTCAGGTGTCTTAAGCAGCCCATGTCACCTGCCCTGGTTCAGCCCTTGGCCATTGCTGTCTTTCTGGATTGTTAGTCAAGTCATCCCGTGACTATAGAGAAGCTGAGAAATCTGTCTGAAATGGGAACCAGACTGTCCTGCTTCTGAGCTTTCACCCTTCAGGAGACCTTTGGTGTAAAAAAAATCTGCTTTTTCTCATGCCAACACACGCAGTTCATGGGACATGGTCCTTGAGCTCTCCAGCCCCTTGGCCTGCTTTCCGTGTTGTTGTCACTAACCTTTCCTACACCCCTAAGCTTTCTCCCACACCTGTGTCATCAAGTTCTGGGGTGCCATTTTCAGGGCCGTGTGTAGCTTCAAGCTGTTCTGGTGATCACTCTTGTCACTCTGGAGACAGGTGTACACTCCTATACCATAGCAAGTGAGGTGCTCGACAGAATGAGGTCCGGTTTCCAGCTTCGTCAGTGGTTGTGTGTTACAATGGCTGGTGACCTGTTCTTCCCAAACTTGGTCCTTCTGGAAAGTGAGGGGGGTAATACCTTCTTTAGAGGGTGTCAAGAGGCCAGGAAATATGGCCTGGAAGAGCCCAGTGAAGTCTCTGGCAGGGCAGGTGTTCCACCTCTGTCTTTATGGTGACTTTGTGGATTGACGGCTGTGGAGTTTCCCTTAGTACATAGAAAGATGCCATCCTGCATACAGGATGAAAGATAAAACAGACGGGTGGGATTACTTAGTATCCTGTGGCAGGTGGCATATCCGAGAAGGTGAAGGGAAGGAGGAACCCTCAGTCGGAGGCTGCATATGGAGGACACTGCTGGAGGATATTAAAGCTGGATTCTAATGAGTCTTCCCCGGGAGAGTGCAGAGTAAATGTCACAATGTGCCACCTGAGCACGCACCAAGGAGTTTTCAGTTGTTTGCTTCATGTCACACTTGGTGGAGGGTTACCTCCATTGTGTTGGTTTTCTGAGCATGTGGCCCAAGCCAGTTCACATATTGTCCATAAATTCATAGATACTCAGGAGCAGAGGGGACAAGCTTGACTTCAGCAAGCACTTGAATCAAGTTCAAACAAGGAGAGAAAACAGCAAGAGCATGGCGTTTCCCAAGGGGTAGGTTTGAGGCTTGTGGGGGAAGGGGAGGTGTAGTGAGGGGTAAGAGGCTTCGCTTTCTTCTTGATATTCATTCGTTGATAAGTGGTCGTTGGCTGAGTAGACAGCAGGAGACAATGAACAACCAGAACAACTTAAGAAGCTCCAGCTCT
Source organism: Mesocricetus auratus (assembly GCF_017639785.1). NCBI lineage: Eukaryota > Metazoa > Chordata > Mammalia > Rodentia > Cricetidae > Mesocricetus > Mesocricetus auratus. Next base: position 49,596,253 of record NW_024429193.1, read on the forward strand.
TTTTCTGCTTCCGTCTGAGGTCCAGAGGTAACTTGGAATGAACTCAGGGCACCAGGCAGATTGCTAAGTGGATTGTAAGTAGGTGGTGCTCTCTCAAGAGTTGGAGAGCAGAGCTAGAAAGGCTCTCTTGTTCTCCTTCCAGATACTACCTTTGTGTTTGGACCCCAAAGGATAGACATCCAGCCTGGAAGAAGCCTGTCTTGCTGATTTCAGGTGGCCACTCCTGGCCATGGTGGTGGAAGCAGCAGCAGGACCTAGACACCTCCTCTCAAAAGGCCACCAGGGGACCCTTGTAAGATTGTGTGTGTGGGATCCTCCCTCAGTCTGTATATATGAGAGAACGGAGATATTCATCTCTCTGTGTCTCTGTCTCTCCTTTCCTCTCAACCATCCCCAAGGAGACTGCAGAGAGTAGCAGCCATGAACACACCCATACACTCACCCTAGATCTGGGCTCAGGGAGGAAAGGGGAAATGATCTGTTTCCCCATTTTCAGATTTCAGAAAGGAAATGTGATTGGAGCACATCTTCAGTTCTGCCCTAACCATTCACTCGTTTTGTGTCCCTTGGATGAAGCCATTCTATCCCAGAAGCTTAAACCTCTTCTATAACTCTAGGGTGGATGATACTGACCACAGTGGCCTCTCAGGGATGCTTGGAGGCCAGTATGAGGTCTGCACACAAAGGTGCATTGCAAGCAATGCTATGCACTAGTGGAAGACCTTTGTCCTGGTTTCAACACGTTTACCATTTTGTCCATCACTATGATCCTTAGCAGGCAACAGCACAGCTGCCTGCAGCAGGGCGAGCTTTGCTAGTGTGCTAGGAAATGCCTGTCTGAAGTAGGCCACATGTTGTAGTGGGTTTAATTTATAATCATCTTCATTAGGGGTCTGTTTCAGAGGTGAGCTCATGGATGCTTTAACCCACATATCCGCTGGGCTCTCCTCTGTGACTGGCCAGGGCCTCCCCAGCTATACATAGCTTAGAGATATGAAGGGCTGGAGGCAGGAACTGCAAAGGAAGTAGCAGCTAATGAAAAATTCAAGCTAATTGTTTGTTAAGAAGCCCTGTCTGCCTCGAATGGGATTTTCTGGGCTGGGGAGGGGGATGTGGGGTGGCCTGTGGCCACTGTCAGTTTGTTGGGTGCTTGTTTCCTGGAGGCTCCGGGTGGGTGGTGAATGGGGTTGAAGAGGATGGGGAGCTTCCTGGGCAGGCAGCCAAACTGCATCTGTGGCACCCACATTTGGGGGAGGGAACTCCGACATGGATGTTCTGGCTTTCCTTGTGTTTTGACACTGTGCCCTGGTCTAAATGGCTAGGTTTGTATGACAGGCATGTGTTTTGTGTATGAGAGGAAGAGCGGGGAGAGGGACCTATATGCTGTAAGTTTCCAGAGTAGTGTAGATGCTCCACCCTGATTCCAGAGTTCTTCTGTGACTGGAGAGTGACTTCCTCTTCCTCTGGTATCTAAAGGCTATCAGGAAGTGGCTTTGCTTGAAATGGCAGGAGCCTGGGGAAACCAGAAGTTTGTTGGGTAGTGAAGGCATTTAGCAATGAGTTAATTCACTGATACCATGCATTGACGTAGCTGGGCCCCCACTGAGGCCCCTTGCCTGGGCTAATGTGAAAGTGAGAATTATGTGACAGGCCCAGCCAATACCAGAGTGGGAGGTCAGGATGTGGGGAGGGATGCTAGTCGTGTGGATTCTGGGAGCAGTCCCAGAGGCAGGGATGAAGAGCACAGAAATTAGATCAGACTACTTGATAAACAGATTGAGGTTGCAAGAAGTGGCCATTAGGATCAGCTCAAAAGTAGCAGGCTGAAAGACAGAGGAGCGCAGGAAGATGTCTGAAAATGGGCCTCAAAAAGAGGAATCCGCCACAGAATTTGGGGTTCTCAGAGGTCACATAAGAGAGTAGAAAGGGCTGGTCTATTTGAAGATATTTCTCAGGGACATGGGTAACTGTAAGTTATAATTTTGAGTTAAACTGGATCAGGCTGGTTTTCGTTGCTCTCCTCTCCTGTTGAGTATAATCTGTACCCTGTGATTTCTTCACTGTGAGAAACAGGTTCTGTAAGTGTAGCACCGTTGTCCAAGGTTTTAAGGACCCCTGAGGCTTGCAGTGGAGGGCCTCTGGCTGCACTCTGGCCTGCTGTTGTTTGAAAAGCCTCTGTGAACCCCTATGGTGGTCCTATGTGTCAACGACATCCTTGCTTACTGGTCTCCATCTCGACACTTCATACTGTCCAGTGTGGTGAAATTCACGTCTGAGTCACAGCTTCCATCCAGATTTCATTCTGAAATCTCTCCGCCTGATACTGGCATCTCTGAGGTGGGTCTTCTTAGTCCCAGGTTTCTTCGTGATTGGAAACATTAAAGGTGGAGACACATTTGCTTTTCCTATGGACCCCTAACCCTTTGGCTTGTCTTTGTGGCACTGAGCTGATCTGTGGTCAGTGAACTCCTAAGAGACTGGAATTCTCGCTGGTAAAATGTAGACAACCTAATGTGTCATCCTTGGGACCTGGGGTGGCCTGAGAAAAATGAACACCCCTGGTGAAAGACCTGTATATTCATATGTTCCGGTGAATTTCAGGCATCCTGAGTCTAACATCTTTTTTCTTTTTCTTTTGAGTCAAAACATTTTATTCAGAGGACTGGAGAAAGCCTGGAGAGGTCCACGTTATCTGCTGTCCTCAGCGGGGAACTTAGAGGTCTACCTGCCATTAAGAGCAAGTCTGACATCTTTTAACACCCTGTTGGGGTAAAATTGTCATCTCTGTGGTGAAAGCGGCCCCCAGTTTACTCCATACAGTTTCTTCTCTTGAGACGTCATCGGTTGGACTTTCTTGCACAGAACTTTAAACTGCCATTCTTTCCGACTAAAGGGTCCAGGGACCTTTCCTGGTCCAAGGTGAAAGCATTGCCATGTGTTTTTATGCAGGGCTTCGAGTTGTTCTTTTTCTCATTTAACCCTTTGACATACCTGGGTTAGATCGTGATCAGCGGTGTTTGTCCCTTGCTTGTTGGTGAAGCATATTAGTGACATACTTGAACAGCTAGGAAAGCGTGGCTAGATAGAGTCAGGTTCTAACTTGAGTGGCAGGGGAGCCAGGAAGGAGAGGTGGAGGAGGGGACACACAGAGGGAACCTGAAAAATCTGAAGCTGTGTCCTGCCAGAAGGGGGAACACAGGACAGTCTAAGCAGGAACCAGCTTTTGCACTTCATAGGAAGCTTCCTGATGATTCTAAATTGTCCCATTTTCATATCAGCTGTGTATAAGGATAAAAAAAGCATGGCCACGCAATCTTTCCTTTGCCTAACTTTGTTCCCATCTAAAATATAAGAATACGGAAATCCAGTTTTACAAAGATTTAAAGACATATATACCTTAGGGAAAGCAAATGGTGGGGTTTCCTTGGTCCCCAAGCTAACTTCTTTATTCTTCCTTCTGGAGGGCCGGCTGTTAGACTGTTGACAGTGTGAGGGGTACTCTTTTTGAATACCCCACATTTCATGGGTACACATGTAAATGAAAACAGATATGAGGTTTTAGGCATAAATGGGATCGTATGATTTTCCCATGCAACATTTTTGGAGACATTTTCCATGTTTGTTGCTAAAGGAAGAATGTCTTTATAGTGTTTCTTACCACAAATGAATTATAATTTTTAGCCATTTTGTCATGTATTCTGGTTATAAATGAAGTAGAGGATCTCAAAATGGTGTATAAGTCAGTTGAATTTCATTTTTATTGAATTTTAAAAATAATTCTACCTGCTTTTATGTTTGTTAGATATTTGGTCTTTTATAGTTGATTTGAAATTATTGCTTAAAGTATGCCAATTAATCTTTTTGTTTTATATACACATTGCAAATCTTTTCTCCTGTCCTTTCATTTAAAATTATTTTACTGTGGGGAAGTCTGAATTTGTAATGATTTGGTTGCAATTTGTCAACTTTCCTTTATGGCTTGTAGTATTATGTTTCATTTGGAAATTTTCCTCCTAGTCCAAGATGGCAAACAATGATCTCTTTTGTTTTTCCTTTCCTTTCTCTTTCTTTTAAACTCTTCCTTCCTCCCCTCTTCCTTCCTTCCTTCCTTCCTTCCTTCCTTCCTTCATTTCTTTCTTTCTTTACTTCTCTCCCTTCCTTTCCCCCTCCCTCCCTCCCTCCCTCCTTCCCTCCCTCCCTCCCTCTGTCTCTGTCTCTGTCTCTCTGTCTCTTTCTTTGTGTGTGTTCAAGTATGCACGAGGAAATGCATGTGTGTAGGTCAGATGTCAGTCACTGTTCAAGAGCATACTCTTTGTATTTTTTTTCAAATCTCTCATTAGGATCTGGGACTCACTAACAGGCTAGGAGGGCTGGCCAATGAGCCCCAAGAATCTCTTTGCTTTTGCTTCCCCAGCCCAGGTATTACAAGCACACTCCACTACACTCAGCTTTTTCTGTGGGCTCTGTGGGATTGAACTTAAACACTGAGTGGCAGTTTATCAACTGAGCTATCTCTCCAGTCCTTCTCTTGTGTTTTCCTATAATTTAAATACTTTTATTTATGTATATGTGCCTCTGTATGTGTATGCCATGTGTATGAAGGTGCTTTCAGAGGCTAGCAAAAGGTGTTGGATCCCCTAGAGCTGGAGTATAGACAGTTGTAAGCTGCTAGCCCTGGATACTGGGAACCAAACTTGAGTCTCTGGAAGAAAAGCAAGCTCTCTCAGATGTTGAGCCATCTCTTTGGTCCCATAATACAATATTTTAGAGTTGTTTCTCACCCTTGGTTTTTTACATACCTGTAATTACTTTTGATGAGTGACATGAACTGATTCTTTATTTCTTAGGGAAGCATGTTGATGTACATGGACAAAGACAGCACTGCTAAAGGTAATTCCAAATGTTAAAGCAATGTTTACTTTTAAAATCATATTTATTTTACTTTATTATTTGTTATTATCTTAAGATTTTTTGAAAATTCCAACAAATTTATAATAATAAATTTAAAAATACAGAGATATATAATGTTAAGACATGGAGGCATCTCACATTTCCCTGTCCAATCATATCTTAGGGACTGAATTTTTTTTTCATGGTGCACGTCTTAGAAAAGTAAGATATTTTTGTTGGCTACTTCTAGTTCTCCTGTGAATTATGTCTTTGTACCCCTTAGGCATTGTTTGTACATGAAGACATAGTTCTTTGACTATTAGGTATGTTCTAAATGCTTTGGAAATTTCAGTCTGTAACAGTTACTGAATTACAACACTTTACTTACCTGTGTTTCATTCATTCACCTTGGTGAGCTGTACGATATAATGGAAAAGAACACTGAACAGAAATAAAAAGAACTGGGTTTATGATGCTGCACATCCACAAGCTAGCTGTGTAACGTGTAAGCTACACATGACCCCTGTGCTCAGTCATCTTCCTTGAGAGATGAAGCTATTTCCGTGAGCTCCAATTCTATGGCTTTTATTCCTCAGCCACTGGATGTGCAATGACCTCATTTTCTGAACAGAGGCATGGCAGATCCTGAGTCTGATTTCTCCAGCAATGTGTTGAACCGAGAACTGGGAATTCAGGTGCCTACTAGTCAACGAGCAGAAAGTGATGAGGGCAGTGGAGACTGGGTCAAACAGATCACAGAACCCAGAGTGTGGTGATATCTTGTTTGTACAAATAATGTCTGTCTGAAGAACGCTGAAGGTCAGAGAATGGAGATTGCCACTAGCTGACCATAGTGGTCTGGAAGTCTGTACAGACAGACAGGAAGTGAGGTAGCTGGGCAGAAACAGGACACAACAGGGAGAAACAGGAACTCTTGTCTGCGGAGACGCTAAGGAGGTAAGGTGTGGCAGTGGCCTGCTCCTTCTCTCTGATCTTCAGATAGGCTTTATTTGTACAAGTAAGATGTCACCACATCAGAGAAGACACAGAGGGCTGTTATGTTACCAGGAACTAAAATGCCTGGCATTTCATATAAGTCTTTCCCCCTATTTTGGTTTTAGAATTTTTGTCTGGAAAATGGGCCTTGGGGGAATGGAGGTGAGTAGGAGTTTCTGAGGTCCCCCTAGCTCTGCCATGACATCACAAATAGGTACCTCTTGTAATGGGTCACAAGCAGGTGCTTCTGTAACTTATGGGCTGACTGCTTTTATGGTTAGCCCTCCCCACTCCCTCAAGCAGCAAACGATCTGAGCGACTTGTGGACAATATGTTTTAACAACTTAAAAAAACAACTTAATAAAAATATTTTATTTTCTCCTTCACCATATTAATTATCAATACATTGTCATTGTAGAAAGAAAAGAGAGTTCATGTAAAAATCATAAGTAGTCCAAGAATCTCTTCCCTGTTTTTTTTTGTATACTAAATCTCTCTATAAGCATCATTTAAAAAACATGTAATAGGACTGGAGAGGTGGCTCAGAGGTCAAGAGCACTAGCTGCTCTTCCAGAGGTCCTGAGTTCAATTCCCAGAAACCACATGACGGTTCACAACCATCTGCAATGAGATTTGGTGCCCTTTTCTGGCCTGCAGGGAGACATGCAGACAGAACACTGTATATATAATAAATAAATCTTAAAAAGTGTAACATTAGAAGAGATTACACTGCTTAACATTATTCTTATGTATGTGCCATTCTTTGTCTCCTACCAGAACAACATTAGGAAATAAGGGAGAAGAACAGGTGTGACTGTCCCTAATGTGGAAGTGAAGGAAGAGAAATCACCAGGATTTTCCTTGGGCCACATGCACTGTGGGGCAGCTGTATGGTCTGCACTGGGCACTTCAGTTCACAGTATTTTCACACACATCTTATTTACTTCTCACAAAAGTCTCTAAAAATAGTACTCAGCAGCTCACATCCATTTCCTGAAGCTTAAGAGAATTGACTGCCTTACTCCAGGGTGCAGAGTCTGCAGCAAATCCAAGATTTGTATCCCCTTCTTGACTCCAGGATTAGTGATCTTACATTCCCAGGTGGAAACCCTTTTCCCTAATGCTCTAGTGTCAAGAGAAACTTGAGTGGCGCTAGTGGGCAGCAAGATTTCAGAAATAGGAGGTCAGGGTTGGTGCGAGAGGGAAAGCCAACCCTCCAATCAATCTAGACATCACTTATTTATAACCACAGGAACTCAAAGAAGGTACACCGCAGCAGAGGTGGAGGATGAGACAGAGCTACTCAGAGTTGGGTGGGCTTCTGATGGAAGGGCTGGCTGTGGGGAGGCTGGCACTGGGGGTGTGTAGAAATCGTGGGAAGGGGCATCGGAGGGCCCAACCTGGCACTGATCCTGGTAGAAAGTGCCTTTCCTGGGTCAATGGAATGGGTCTTGGAGAATCCACCCTCCTCTGTCGCTCTGCATTAGGTTCTTTAAGACAAATATGATTTAGTTCTCTCTGTCCAGCCCTTGACTCCTCTGGACAGAAATAACCTGAAAGAAATTGCTCCATTGCCAGAGCAAAATAGGGGCTGGTGTTTGTCCAGAAAGCACTTGTCTCGGCTTGGTTTGTCTGCCGCTGACCTGTCTCGTCTGATATTCCATCAGCACAGAGACTGCTCCGTTCTTGCACACAGGTCTTCAGGACTGGGATCCTTGAGGGTCATCTCATAGAAACTTCAGAACAAATGTCTTAGCCCAGTCACAGATCCAACAACTATAGTGAGGTGTGATATGGAGTTTTGCCGGGAGTTAGAGGCCTGGGTTTCATATGTTCCAATTACTGCACACTTTGGGTTGGAATGGCTTCCCTTCTGGACCCTTAGTTGCCATCTCTAAATGAAGGGTTTAGCTGGGTGGTGGTGGTGTATGACTTTAACCCCAGCCCTTGGGAGACAGAGGCAAGTGGATCTCTGAGTTCAAGGCCAGTCTGGTCTACAGAGTGAATTCTAGGACTGCCAGAGCGGCACAGGGAAACCCTGTCTCCACAACACAACACAACAAAACAACAACAAAAAGAAGGGTTCATAATATGTGATGTCCAGAGTCCGTTTGGTTCTGGAGTTCCTCTACTCATCTGGACATACTATAATATGTAGGACTTGTGTGCAGACTCTGAACTAGAGAACACAGCCTGGGCTTGAATCCTGGTTCCATCTCTAGACATCTGGGTGAGCAAGTCACTCAGTCTCTGTAACTCCTATTTATCTTATCTCTATTATAGGGACATTTCCTTACTTACCACATGACTAGGTGATTAAATGGTTAATTCCCCAAACACCTGGAAGAGTGCACGACATAATGTGCTTTATCAACTTTTTGCTGAATAAATACATATCACTATTAAGTTCAGGGGAGGTGAGAGTGGGTACCAGTTTGACCTCTTCTCTCCTGGATGCTCATAGATTGGGATCACAGTTCTTTCTTCTTCTTGGAGGAAGGTTGAGATTGCATACGGCAAGTTAAGGTTGAACTGTGATTGTACAGCTAACAGTTCAACTACCCTGATGGCTTCTAGAAAGCCTGCTCGATATACAATGTCATTGTTCTAGTTATTTTGTCAGTTTGACACAAATTAGGGTTACCTGTGAAGAAGGAATTGCCTCTATCAGATTGGCCTATGAGCATATCTGTGGAACACTTTGTTTATTTATGGTAGATATGGGAGGGCCCACTCCACTCTCTGTGATACTACCCCAGGAAGGTGTATAAGAAAGCAGGTTAGGCAAGTTATGGAGAGCAAGCCAGTAAGCAGCATTCCTCAGGGTCCCTGCTTCAGTTTCTATCTTCAGGTTCCAGGCTTGAGTTCCTACCTTGGGCTTCCCTCAACAATGAACTGTGGTTGAGAAGTATAAGACAATTAGATGCTTTCCTTCCCAAGCTACTTTCAGTCAGTGTAAAAAATCACAAAAAGTCCAAACATTTCTTCCCTTTTTTTGTATACTAAATTTCTCTATAAGCATCATTTAAAAAAACATGTAACAGGACTGGAGAGATGGCTCAGAGGTCAAGAGCCAACAACAGACAACAACTAAAATTATATGTACTCTTCTCTCAACACTATGAGTCTGGCTGATATCATTACTCACTCACAGGTATGGTCCAGGGCCACAGAGAGAATGTGGTGCTGGGACTTCACCTTGCCCTGTCTGCCTCAGTCGTGAAAAAATGGAATGCAGAAATACCCCCTATTGGGAGTCCCATGCTTAAGGCCACTGAAGGTTGCTGAGGCCAGAAAGGAGAGCTGACCATGAGCCAGGTCAGGGGATGTGTGTGTGTCTTTAAGAACTGATTTTATTGACCATATTTAAAATAAGTCTAAGAATTTATCATGCTTTGAAAACCTTGTTTGCTTACTGCTGAACATTTAACTATTTTCAATTTTAAGAATCATTATGTACCTATTAAACTAGTAAAATGATTATTTCATTACTTTAGAAGCAGTTGCATATACATATTGTTGAGTACTCCATAAATTGATCCAGTTTTTTGAGAGATCAATCTAGTAATATTTAAGCACCATAAAACTATTTCTAACCTTTGACCTGATAATTTCACTTCTGAGAATAAACTCAAAAGGAAAACAAAAAGCCAAAAAGAAAAGAATTTGTACTTAGTTGCTCTTATAAATGCTATTTTTAAAAACTGGAAGTCACCCAAATACCCAGACATTGGAGCTTGGCATAAAGCTCATAGTGTATTTACATTTTAGAATATGATGTCAATATTAAAAATAAAAGATACAGAAACAATGTGAAGGTATGGACAAGAGTGTATGTACAAAGTAAGTGGAAAGGTGCTAGGTTTTATGCATTTCTGATGGCAACTACATAAAACATAGGCCTGTATTTGTTCAACGAATTGACAAAGATACAAATCAGTGATTTCAATAATCATCAAAGGGTCATTAGTCAGGAACCACAACATCATTGCAGGGCCCAGTACGAAATGAAAATTCCAAGAACCTTGCTCTAAATTTGACAGTTCAAGATGTCAATGTCAGACCTTTAAATCAGGTGGGGACCTATGTGATTGCTCTGGAAACCCATGAGGGGATCCTTGCTTGGAGCAGCCAGCCCCATTTGCTCATCATCTGTGGGAACACCAAGCTTATAACTTTTGGCTCTGCTTAGAAACCTCAAAACATCATCATTCTGAGATTCTATCGCTGAGCTTAGAATTAGTGACAAGGCCACCAACATTGGGAGATGTGATGCTGGGAGAATGTGGTCACAAAATGTGGGTCATTTGTCTCTAGGCCTCGCTTGCATCTCCCACTGCACTTCATCCAATTTTCTATCCATCCATTTATCAGGTAATTATCATTAGTTATCGTATAGTAGGTGTTGTATTAATTGACAGGGACACAGAGGGCAAAAGAACTTGCAGCAAATAGACAAACAGCTGTAAGAGCTTCAGGATAACAACTATAGACAATATAGAAGAGCAGTAGTGGTGGGTCGAGGGCTCATCTGAAGTTGCTGACTGGCACTTGTCTATAGAAGATGAGGGATGTCTAGACAGAAGAGACAGCATGTTTTAGAAAGCTCAAGTGAGGACACTGTGTGTGAGGATCTGCAAGTCTTGGCTTTTTGGATCTGATTAGTTTACAAGGAGATGAGTCAACGGAAGTCCCATGGTCTTTGCCTGGAGAAATGTTCCCAAGCAAGGCATTTCCCATCTTACACTTATTTAGCTGATCTTGTTATTCAGTGTATTGTTTAAGCCTAAGGATTTTTAGAAGATGGACACTGACATCGCTTGTGGCTTCATGCTATCTCTGGTGTTTCATCCATTTCCTCATCCAAACAGTCACTGAGAATGTTGATCGGGAAAGGACCAACATTGGCATCATGCAACCTCCATGACCCTGCTGCCTGGAGACTTTTGAAGTCCACAGGACTTTGGGAGAGGCTCTGTTGAGTGTCTTCCTGACAGCAGATGCAACAACTGATCACACAAGACTCTTGCAGGTGTGGTAGAATTTTTTCAGTGCTTTTTCTTTGTTTCTAGCTTCACAATATATAATATGCAATATACAATATATAATAAAATCACAGATGATGAGAGGAAATGGGGATTGTCCATAGTAAGACTTGAACAACCTATATCCTTCTCCCCACCTTCTACAATACATACTGTGTTCTGGCTGCATGGTAGACCCAACTCTGGACCTCAGTGGTACAGAATCTCCTCAGCATGGGGAAGCCCAGGACTCCCTCATGAGTTTGGCCAATGATTTCCTCCTATGGGGCCCGGGTAAACATCTAGGAAAGCTGGCACAAAATGATGGCTACCTACCATTCCATTCTCTTGGTGCTTTTGCATATTGTTCTTCACTCCTGAGACTGTTTGCTACTCAGTTTTAATTTTAATTGTCTTTTTTCTTTTGTTTATATAAAAACAGTTGATCATAAAAATATTTTAAAAAATTACCCAATTCATGTCTAATCCCCAAAAGGCCATTACTAAAAGTTCAAGGTAACTAACTATCTGAGGGGAGTTTCTATCTGGATATTCTTGAAGAGGCGGTACATGAATGGACACATTGAGACATAGGAAAATTTTATAAAAGTGAAATATATCCCATCATATTTAGCATTTTCACTAAAATATATTAAGTTTAGTTAAGTAGAATTTTAAATAATAGAGTGAGAAACTCAAAGAATGACACAGAACTTCTGAATATCAGATTGATTTTTTAAAAAAAAACAAGGAATATTGGTTCCTAAAATAACATGCAAAATTAAGAAAAAATAAAAACATGAAGAAGGTAGAATAAAGTTTCAAGCAAGCTTTTAATTTTAGACATTTGTTATGAAAGATGAAGAAAATGACATATTGTTCTTTTCCCTCCCATATCATAGGCATTTATTCAGTGCATTACCTTGACGTTGCCCGGGTTATTAACGAGCTTCTTCTGTCCTCTGGTTGTAGTTTCTCACTGTCTACTCTGTGGACTGTGGATGACTGTGAAATGCTCACTGGCTTGTCAGACTTTAGCCGCAAGTTTGCGCTTTGAATTATTTTGATTTACTATTTGGTTGTAAGAATTGTTGCCAGAAGCCGGGCGTTGGTGGCGCACGCCTTTAATCCCAGCACTCGGGAGGCAAAGGCAGGAGGATCTCTGTGAGTTCGAGACCAGCCTGGTCTACAAGAGCTAGTTCCAGGACAGCCTCCAAAGCCACAGAGAAACCCTGTCTCGAAAAACCAAAAAAAAAAAAAAAAAAAAAAAAAAAAAAGAATTGTTGCCAGAGGTTGTTTGTTTTCTTTTTTGAAGAAGGCCCCTAATTTTGTATGCATGATAGTATCCCTTGGAGGGGAGGGGGCATGTCTGGGTAGCTTTTTTTGTTTGTCTTTTTTTTTTTTAAATACAGGCTTTCTCTGTGTAGCCCTTCCTAGCTATCCTGGAACTAGGTCTGTAGACTTGGCTGTCCTTGAACCCAGAGATCTGCTTGCCTCTGCCTCCTGAGTGCGGGGATGTCTGGTTATCTTATATGATGCTTTTCATCTTTTTAGAAGCCAATGGCTATTACTGCCCTGTCTGTGAGACCTAGTGTATATAAGGGGAAGCTTGTGGCATTTCCTTTCTGATAGTTATGGTGACCCAAAATGACCTCCCCAGCTATTCCACTGGCTTCTATGTCTTTTCACACCTCACTTTTAGTCTTTAAGCAAAGACAATTACCCTGTCTTTAAAATAGAGCAACTCTAGGTCCCCTCACACTTCATCCACTGGTTCTATCTCAGCCCAAGTCATCACACTTGTCTTTCACACAATTTTTCTTGTTTCTACTTTTGCTAGATATTGTTATTTTAATAGTACAAATTTTGGGGGTGCTGTGTAGTAATTTCATCTATGCATAAACTATGAGAATACTGTGTCAGGGTAGCTAGTATTTTCATCTCCATGAACTAATTTATGGAGCTATATGAAACTAAGAGGGAAGCAAGAGCATGAAGAAACAACCTATAGAATGGGAGGAATTTTTTTAGCAACCATTAAAAAAGGTTTAGTGTCTATAATATGTAAAAGACTGAAAATAATCAATTACAAAGAAACCCAATAATTCCTCATAATGTTGTAATTTCCTTCTTCCTAATTTCTTGCTTCTATTCTGCCCTGTTTTATCCTACCCTACAAAAATATCCAGTTTTTCTTTTAAAATCAAACTGTGTCGTTGCCCAGCCAGAAGCCTCTCATGGTTTCCATCCTGTTTAGAACACATATATTTTTATAAGACCTTACGTTGTCCTACCCAGGTGACCTCTCGGCGTCATTTCTGCCAGCCACCAGTCACTTGATCGCTGTGTCTTATCCACGTCTTGTTGATCCTTGAGGCAGCCTGCATCATTCCAACTTAGCACTGTTTTCCTTATGCACTTAACTTTCAGGATACTCTCTCCTTAAGATATCCTCATTGCTTCCTCTTTATTTCCTTCTGGTCTGGGTTGAAAAGTGTGCTCCTCAGGAGGTTTTTTCTAACCACTCCTACAGTATGACGTAAACCCAGAGCTAGCACACTTTGTCTGAACTCGGTGGATTAGTGCTCCTCATCACTTAGATTGTGGAAACTGGGTGCTTCCTGTTGCCCCTTTACTCTATTCCTCTTATTGTAAAGATGCTCTCTAGATCAAGAACGTTGCTCTGTCCATTATTTCACCTCAAGAAACTCACACCCAACGTGGGCAAGTGGTTAACAACTTAACCAAGAAATTAACGTTTTCCACACTATGTATAACTTGTTTCCTTTTGAATATTCTCTGATTCTTTGTCCTTAAAGTTCAATACTTTCAGTAGAAAGTTGCTCTTCGTATTTTTTACTTCCGGGAATGCTATGTACTTCTGCTGTTGTTTTTTGATATGCAGGCTTTTCAGAAAAGTTTTATTTTGCTGTCTTTTAAATTCCTTTATCAGTTTTACTTATCTATTCTCTCTACAAATGGCAATGTTAGTTATTTTGTCTTTGAATATTTGTGTTATACAATTATTACTGTTATTATTTAGTTTTTCAAGACAGAGTTTCTCTGTATAACATCCCCAGCTGTCCTAGAACTTGCTTTGTAAACCAGGCTGGCCTTGATCTCATAGAGATCTACCAGCTTCTGCATCCTGGGTGCTGGGATTAAAGGTGTGAGCCACCACCACCTGGCATATACAATTATTTTTTAATCTTTATTTTCCTCTCATATTTGATGAATTCCTTTATCCTGTCTGTCATTTTTTGAGAGCATTTAAATAAATTATTTGGTATTTCATTATTTATTTTTATTTAATTTATAATTTCAATATTAAAATAGATTGCTGGTATATATTACTTTTATAAAACAAACATTGTCACATGTATATCAAATATACTTTGAGTCTATTTACTCTCTCTCCTCCCTTGAAATAGGCCCCCTTTACTTTCATGCCCCCCCAGACTAGATTTTGCAGGTAAGAATATGCAGCATTTATCTTTTGGAGCCTGGCTCATTTCACTTACTAGACCATCTCCACTTCTATCCGTTTTAGTTCTCTTACCTTTTCACTTTTTTGTGGTGAACTCTGACAAATGCAAAGTGGGTCCATCACCCTGAGTCATTCCCTTGGGTCATCCTTCTATAACCAGTTCCTTCCAGGGCTCCGAAGTCTACCCTCTAGAAAAGACTTCCCCATAGTTTGCCCTTTTCTAGAAAAATAAGTGAAGAGATATTTTATATAGGCTTTGGGGTCTGACTCCTTTTGCTTAGTGAAACGCACTTGAGATTCATTGACGTCACTGTGTGTATAGAGTTCATTTCATTTTATTGCTGAACACACCAACTTGCTTATTCAGTAATGTGAGATGTTCCCAGCTCTCAGTGATCGCAAACAAAGCACCTGCGTTATTCACACAAGTGCTTTGTGTGAGCATTTACATTTTCATTTCTCTTGGGGAACCTGTAAGAGTGGGATTACTAGGTTGTCTGTATGCCTGGCTTTGTAGGAAATGATTATTTCCCAAGTGGCTGCATAGTCTTCAGCCAGCAGCATATGAAAGACCAATTGTTCCACAGCTGAAGCAGCGCTTACAATTGTCAGGATATTTTCCATTCTGATAAGTGTGTGGTGGTATTTCATATATAGTTTTAATGTGTATCTTTCCTAAGGTAATTGATCACTTTTTCATGGGCTTCTTTCCCATTCCGGTGTGTGTGTGTGTGTGTGTGTGTGTGTGTGTGTGTGTGTGTGATGTCTGTTCAAATGTTTTTCCCATTTTCAGAGGATGTTGTTTGTGTTCTTGTTATCAAGTTTTGAGAGTTACTAAAAAATGCAAACTAGACATCAGTTCTTTGCCAGATATGTGACTTGCAAGTGTTTCTGCCAGCATGTGGCTTGTCCTTTCAGTCTTAATCATGTCTTTCACAGAGCAAAATGTTTGCATTTTGGCAGTGAAATTTACCAATTTTACAAAATGGACTGCTTTTGGCACCACCTCTGATTTCCTCCTGATGGACACCGTAGTGTCTTTTCTTGTTCTCCTTTCAGAAGTTTTCTGGTTTTCTTTGACCTTCAGGGTTATGAGCCACTCTGAGTTTGTTCTCACATATGGTGTCAGTGTTCGTGACCACTCTGATGGCTCGCTGCGCATCTTTCTCAAGTTTGAGCTAGAGAAGGAAACATCCCTGGTCAAATAGCCTAAAGATGAGAGCAGGTGTTGGACTCGGCATGTGGGAATGTGGCAATATCTCTAGAAAGCCTCAGGAAGACAAGGACTTGCACAGGAAATAAGTGGTGGGCACAGAGAAATGTTTATCCAGGGAAACAGCTGGGGAGGGTACGAGGTCTGGTGGGATGAAGACTGGCTATTTATGGGGTGAAAATTTGAGAATAATAACAAAAGTGATAATGGCTGGCTTTTAGTGAGCAGTTATCTATACCAGACAGCTTGAATATTTTTATAACTATCTGGCCAGGGGAGGCAGGCAGCAGCATCCTTTTCATATAGGTGAGAGAAACAAAGTCAGAAAAGCAAAGTTATCTGCTCAAGACTGCACAGGGAAAGCTGGAATTCAAACCAGGTTGAACCCTGAAACTGGTGCTCTGTCCACTCCAGCAAGCTGTCTTCCATCACTCAAGGACCTGGTGCTAAGATACTGAGCTGTACAAAAGATGAGGATGGAGGAAGGTAGACTTTCTTGAGGCTAAAAGAATCTTTGTACTTATGAAACAGTGTCTGTAACTTCTCACTCATGGTCAAAGTAGAGACTAAGGTTTGGACAAAATGACCCCGGTGGCCACTAAGGAGAGTCTCATTGGCTCAGCCCTGATGGAGTCATATGTGTCTGTTGTTCTGGATGTTTCCTTCCAGGGCAGACTTGGCATTATCAGGCCAATCCCACCCTGAGAAGCCGTCTGGTGACCAAAGACCAAGTTTGTTCCTGCCAGGTGATTGCCTACGTTTCCCCTTGGCATCTCAGGCAGGCCACGACCAGCAGAAAAACAGTCCTTTTGTAATTGTTCACTACTCTGAGGGATATCCAGGGCTGTGTCAGGGGGCAGGAAGTGTCTCCAGAGACTGGCCTGGAGCCTGAGAAGAGGGATTTTTGACAAAGGACAGCAGTTCTCGACCATTCTGCTGCTCTCTGCGCAAAGATTTTCTTCCCTCTGCCAAATATGGAGTCTCTCTGGCCTAGGTCATGGAGCTATTATTGGAAGGTGGGCAGTGTGCCAGTGTTCCAGGCAGGCACCACCATTCTTGCTCTGTAAATAAATGTGGTGGAGCCATGGCCCACGCTCCAGAGACCCACAGCCCAGCAAGCCTCCAGGTAGGCTTCCCAGAGCAGAGGGGCAGAGCCCCAAGAGCTGCATACAGGAATGTGGAGGGCTCCATGGTCAACCTCTGGGCCGGACTTTGTTAACCCTTGCTGAAGGCAGCCAACAGAGGAGTCTCTGATGCAGCCCTGTCACCTGACCTAAGGTTCTGAATGTGAGGGTCCAGGTGATAGTGCCTGTGCCCGGGCAGCTCAGTCTAACTGAAAAAAATAACATGTGAATAACCCAATATCCAACCTTCAACTTAGATACTGGAGCCAGCTCTGAGACAGGAGGTCCTTTCTAAACCCACAGAGACAAAAGCTGAGGGAAAGGAGTGGGAAGGAGAGGAGAGACCAACCCTGTTAGCTGACTCTGTAAGTTTAGTTAGGGTTTGGACAGATGCAAATATCACCTCAAAAAGCAGCATCCTGCAGACAAGGGCGGCAGTGTTGTGGTGAGAGGCAGCCCCAGCTTCTCTTAACTATTAAGTCAATCAACAGAATACCCTGAGCCTCAGATTTATGTGCTGTTATCCAGAGGATTAATTGATAGATGGGATTTGTACCGCATAGTGCCTGGCATACAAAGAGTGCTTCATAATTACAGCTACAAACATCTTCATCATCATCATTTGATACTTTCTCTAGTGCATTCAGAGTGAAAATACCTAGATTTGAGTCCACTTCTGACATTTAGGTATTATGTGACCCTGATAAATGTACTTGACCATCATGAGCCTAATTCAAACTAGGCTAATAATAATAATAATAATAATAATAATAATAATTTTAGAGAAAATAGGATCTTTAAATGACTGAGTCCTTACCACCCAAGCATAGAGCAGGCTCCAGGTACAGATGAGAAAACTTTCTCCATGCTTAAGAAGGTCGGGTTTCTCCTACAGGACAGTGATTCTTACATGGCTAGAGGTCAATTCATAGGGTTTATTACCTCAGGAGATGATGTGGCTTAGAGCCTCTGTGAGGAGTATTTCAGAGCTGAGCAAAGAAACCCAGCCCAAGCCATCTTGAGGAAACAAGGAAGCTCAGGGGAGTGGAGCTGGTGCAGCTGGAGGTAGATGATGCTGGCATCAGTACACTGTCTCTGCGTCTCTCTTTTCCATTATGCTGATGTCTCTCACAGACACTTTCCCTGGGGCTGCAAAGGCAGCTGCTGTTGGCACTGGGTTCGCAGCATCCCACAGCTCCCACAGCTTGCTACAGAGCAAAGAACTACACTCTCTCTCCCGGGAGACTAGCTCACACATCTCACTCCCTTAAAACAATTGTTTGGGTCACATGACCACGTCTGAACTGAAGAATAGATTGGATCTAGGTCCCAAGCCCAGCCCCGCAGCATGTCCCTTAAGGCTCTTTGATTGACAGCCCCAGTGCACTCTGTAGTGAGGGACTATTCCCATAAAGCAACAACCGTGGGCAGTTACCAGAAGGGAGAAGGTTCGCTGGACAGGCAAATGCAATTGCTGTCGGCTAGAGTTAAAAATATGCTCTAGGTAAATCCCTGAATTATCTAATGCATCATCGTAATGGGCTGTTCAGGGGAGTGGGGAATGCTTAGAAGAGTTCATTGTATGTTCACTCCATGCCTTGGCAGGATTTATGGACTTGGTCTTCTTTGAATTGCTTTGTATTTTGTGTATGGCCTGTCCCCTAATGGCTCCCTCACCTACCTTCACCCTTGAGGCCTCACTTCTGCTTCAAGGCTACCTTAAAGGCTTGACTTCTCTTGAGCTAGGAGTAATCAAACTTGAGGGTCTAAGACTGAAAACCATACCCGGCTTAAGTGAGTGCTGGGGATGGATAGAATGACATACAGACAGTACCTAGAACTCTGGACTTAAGATCAGAAACAAAGGGTCTATGACAGCCCAGTTACCTCACAGCTGCATGACTTTGGACACACCACTGCCCTTGGCATCCCCTTTTCCAAAGGAGGGGCTAGGCTAGATGGTCTCTGACGTCTTTTCCAGTGCTGACATTCTGGGAATCTGTGAATGTTATTAAATTCATGAATCGGCTTCTTTGCCTGGAACAAGTCAGCTTAAAATACATGCAAATTGCACTAAGTATAGCTGTTCCCTTGCTGAGGAGGCAGCCTGGCATATTTACATAGTTTGAAATTGGCTGCTGCATGCACGGGGTGGGGGTGCAGTAACCAGTTCCTGGCTGGGCCAGCAGTAGCCACCTTAACCTAAGTATGGTCCTTGACCTTTCCTAGCCTGGAGTTTGGACACTCACCGCTATCAGAGAGAAAGGAGAGCTGCTGTGTACAGGAGGACACCCTGGACTCGTTCTTGGCATTCACAATCTATTATCTTATTTAAATCTTATTGCAGCCCTTGATAGCAAGTCAAACTGATCCACTTTGCCAGTGAGAAAGCCCATGGTTTCTCAGGGCACATTGCTGGTCCATCTAGAGTTTGGAGTGTAGGTCTGGCTGACTTCAAAACCCTTGTTCTTCCTATCAGTGGTTTCCTCTTCACATAGTCACACTCAGCCACACTTACAGCTCTCTATTAGATCTTGGTGGCCAGCGTTGGAAGTCTGTATTCACTCAACAAACACTCAGTGAGTGCCTCTTATGTGCTAGGCTCCATTCTGGAGATTCTACCGGGATCAAGACAGGTCCTCTCAGAGCTTATATTCTGGTGGAAGAGTCAGAAAATAAACAGGCGAATAAATACGTGAAGCAGATTGTGGGTTGTGATGAATGTTCAGAAGAAAATAAACAGAGTGCAGATGCCAAGAACACGGAGTCCTGCTTATATGGAAGGGCTGTTTAGGAAAGACCTGCCTGCAATGGTGGCATCTAAGCTGAGAGCAGAAGGTTGTCAGCGAGGAACAGCTCTGCTCAGCGCCTCCTGGCTATGTCACCTTCAGTGACTCACTCTGGTCCCTTCATCTGTGAAACGGAGTTGTATCCAGCTTTGTACACAAAGTCTCTCACACAGAGTGACTGACACGTTAAAGATGTCCACTCTCTGATATTGTCATTGTACTTTCTGACCCGGACTGGATCAGGCACTTGTGTTATTTACAGCAATGTAGCTGTTTGATTGATTTCTCTATCTATGATCAACTCCCAAGATTCCCAAGCCTTGTAGGGAAGCTGCAGGTTCCTGGCTAAGAGTCAGGCCAGGTTCCTCTGTTAGCTCTGCTTTTTGCGGTTCACGGAACATACAGGGTCTCATCAGTAGGTCAGATGCGTCCCAGGATGGCTGTAGGACATGAAAATGCTTTGGAACCCTTTGCTTACGTTTGTCTCTCCATTCATTCTCATATGTTCAACTGACAAAGTTCTTTGTGTCTTTGGGCTTCACTTCCATCATCTGCAGAAGGGAATAATGGTTCACACCTTTCTGCTACTGCCAGGCTCAGACTATATTGAGAATGTGAGAGCTTCCTATCCCAGAGGGTGGGAAGCAAGGTTCTTTTTGGTCCTCATCCTTACCTCCTCCCAGCTGGCAGAGGTGGGGCTGGCTGGGACTTCTCTGACAGTCAGTAGGGGGACGCTGGGGATCAGAGGGTAGACATATCTGTGAGCTGTTATTGGGTCTCCTCAGGTAAAGGAAGGGGCTCAGTCTCACAAGCTGCTGAGTGGAGTCAAATGATGCTTGCTGAAGGTAGTGTTCTGGAGCATTAATCTAGAGGAAACGGAACTTGGGTTTGTACTTGTTCTAGCTTCTATAGAACTGGAAGGAACAGAGGAAGATTAGCAGTGACGGTTCCAGCTGTGTGTCAGTGAGTCTTTGCACCAGCGCGTCACAGGTAGCATGGCCCAGTTTCACAGGGGGAGGGAACTACCTCAGCCTCATTCAGTTTGCAAATGAATCTGAATCTACATCTGATCTGGAACTATTACAGCCCTGCTGGCTTATCGGAGAAACCTCTGTGCGGCTCAATCCCTTCATTCTTCAAGAGAAGGAGCTGAGACCCAGGAGGTAGAAGTAACCCCTGGTCACACACTTCAGCTCTATATTGGAGAGTGATGATGTCCTAGTGAGGGTTTCTACTGTTATGCTAAAACACCATGTCCAGGGAACTGGAGAGATGGTTCAGGGATTAAGACCACTGTCTGCTCTTCCAGAGGACTTGAGTTTGATTCCTAACACCCACATGGTGGCTCACAAGTATGTATAAATCCAGTTATTGGAGTATCTGCAGGTCTCTCCTAGTCTCTTCAGGCACTGCATGAATACAGTACATAGACATACAGACAGTCAAAACACCACACACATAAAAATAAATTAAAACAAACAAACAAATAAAGCTACTATGACCAAAATTAGCTTGAGTGAAGAAAGGGCTTATTTTACTTCACAGAATAGAGTTCATCACTGAGGTCAGTGAGGGCAGGAATTCAGAGTCAGAACCTGGAGTTAGGAACTGAACCACAAGCCATGGAGGAACAGTGCTTACTGGCTTGCTCAGTTGGCTTTCTTATAGCACCCAGGACCACCAGACCTGGGATAGCACTGCCTAAAGTGAGTTGGGCCTTACTGTATTGAGAACCATCAATTGGGAAAAGGCACCATGGGCTTGCTGATAGGCCAGTTTGATGGGGGCATTTTCTCAGTTGAGGCTCCTGCTTCCAAAATGACTGTAGCTTGTGTCAATTTGACATAAAACTAGCAAGCATGGATTGTTTGAGAGAAAACAGCAGACACACCTAGGTCCAAGGTTCCACTTTTCTAGGTGAACAAAACCTTGTTGAACCTCATTTTCTCCCTCTATATAAGAGGGTATAGTTCCCACTGTATGGACTGAACACATACTGATGCGTGTTTGAAAGAGCAGAGTACATTGGCACTGCCTCATACTTCTTACTCCAGGAGCAAGACGTACTGCAAGTTCTTGTCTGGGAAGGGTCAGTACATCTCATTCTATCATCCAGCAAATTAAGGGAGATGCTGAGTGTTGTCATATGGTTTGGCTCATATATGGAAGTCCTGATCCCAAGCCATGACACTCTTGGAAGGTGGCGGGGCTTTTAGCAAGTGGAGCTTAGTGGGAGGAAAGTATATCATTGAAGAGAGTGCTCTTGAAGGACATAGCAGGACCTTTCTCCATACCTCTTTGCTTTCCTGCTGTCCCAAGCTGAGTAGTTCCCTCTGCCACCATGCTTTTGTCATGGTGAACTGTGCTGCTCCAAGTTCAAAGTGACATGGACAAGTGATCTTGGATTGAAACCTCTGACACCCATGAGCCCAGACTCCCTATTCATCTAGGTAGGTTGATTTTTCTCAGATGTTTCATTATAAGGGCAGAAATTTGATTAGCTCAGATAAAGGGAACGAGAGCTGCTGATCAGGCTCCGTTAGTGGAAAAGCAGATGTTGAGACCAGGGAGGGGCTTTGGGGTGTTGGAGGACATGTGGATAAATGATGACAGTTCTAAACTGAGTGCCCAACATTGTGGGTCCTTGCCCTCAATACCCACATAGATCTGGGCTGCTGGTCTCAGACCTCTTATTCATATGAGTCAGACAATTTTTAAGGGCACTGCCAGCTCATGTTCCATTTCTTCATAGCCATGCCAGCTCACCTAAGCCACAAGAATAGTTTTACAACTGGATAGAAACAAGAGATCTGAGTTGTCTTTAGGGAGTCCCAGAGGGAGGTGGCCTGGGGAAGGAACTGTGACTGGAAAATGTGCATGACACTTATACTAGGAGAGGATCTATGGACCATTTGTGGACCCATTTTGGAGCTGGGGAGAGAAGCAATGTCTGAATATGCTCTCCCTAAGAACAGTGATGGGAGCTCTGGGAGGAGTCCCAGGCTGGTACCTGATCATGCAGACTGGGACTCCTCTGCCTTCCTCTTCCTTATCCTGGTGTGATGAGCTTCTACAGTCTTCAGTCTTCAGTAGCTTCATTTCTAGCCAGGTGCTCCAACACACTTTGCAACTGAACATGCTCTATCATTCTAGGATGCCCAGGTACCCAGGAGCCCATTGTTCCTTGAACTGTTTTCCTGGTCTAGTAATAGCTATCTTTTTCAGTTTCCAAATCAGCACTTGGAGCTCTCCAACTCTAACCCTGCATCTCAGTCAGTTGCAGATGACCAAGTCCACTATTCATGGTTCTTTCCCTTTCCTAGGAAGCTTAGATGTTCTAGTTTCAGTAGACTCAGGCCACAAATTTCAAGTCCTGTTAATCTTCACTGTTCATTTGGCTAGTTTTAGAATCATGATGGAAACACAACTCTAGGTGTGCTTCTCAGGATGTTTGTAAGAGAGGATTAGTTGAAGAGGAAAGCTCCACCTTGAAGGTGGCTGCACCATCCCATGGGTTAGGATCCTGTGTGGGAAGAAAGTGCGTTGAGAGCCAGCATCTGTCTCTCTTTGTTTCCTGACTGCAGATGCCATGTGACCAGTTGCCTTAGGCTCCTGACACCCCAACTTTCTCACTATGAGGGACTGTACTCTCAAACCGTGAGCTAAACAAACCCTTCTGAAGTTAAGTCGTTTTTATCGGGTATTTTGTTATAGCACTGAGAAAAAACACTAATACAATGTTCTAGATCTGCCTCCAGTAGGAATGGAAGTGTGTCAGATGCTAAGTGGCTACTGACAAGGCAAGTTGAGCCTGCTGGATGGGGCCCAGGGAGCAGTGTGTGAGCCTAACTCCCTCTGACAAGTCCAGGAACTGCACCCTAGGGGCTGGCCAAGTAGAGGTCCAGGGACATTCCTGCTGGCAGGGCATCTGGTCGGATTGATCTTATAATTAAATCAGGACTATGCCTGACTGACCATTTGGGCTCTATCCCCACTAGGGCTTTCACTCTTGGCTTCCAAGATGGGCCGGGTTTACCTCTTAGAAGGCAAAGGATTTATGGTGGGGCAAAATGTTCATGGTATGATTTCATGCAAGTGGTAATCTTGATTTAGTCTATGTCTGAGGGAAGTTCCCTAAAACTCAGTTGTCCACATCCAAGACTGTTGAAAACTAAATGGTGAGAGCTTACATGGGAAATTAAAGCCTTTGCTGGTTTTGTCAATGGATTTCTCCATCACTAGAAAAATATGGCTCCAATCTAGCAGATTCTCAGGCCCAAACCTCTGAGTCCTCCTGAATGTCTTTGTTTCCCTTACACTAAACAATCAGTCTAGCAATAGACCAGTCGACTCTGCCTTCAAGAAGTAACCAGAATCTAACTACTTCTTACCACCCTCTTGAGGGACCCCATGTAAGCTGACACGCTCATTCACTGATGCCATTGCGGTTGCTTTTCACTCCCTGGGTCTCCACTCTCACTCTTCAGTCTGATTGAGACAGCAGTTTGGAGGACAAGCCCAATAAAATTCGTTATGTTGAAAAGATGCTATGACTTCCTTCCTCATCAAAGCATAACCCAGAATCTTGTTTTCAGCTCACAAGGTGTCCCCAAGTTCCCTTCCAACTTTGTTTCATGTTTTCCTTTTCATTTTCTTTGATCAGTTTGCTTCGGAAACCCTGGCCTCGAACACACACCTTCTGTTCACACGGGGACTCTGACCTCTCTTTCTGAGTCTACAAAACTATTTCTCTGCAGGTCTATGTAGCTAACCAAGGCCTCCGGACAGTCTCTCTTTAGATGTCACCTTATCCATGAAGCTTTCCCCACCTGTTCTACATAAAGGAGTGTCTCCCCCTCCACCATTATTTTCTATTCTCATCACCCAGAAGGCCAAGTCAAGTTCACGAGAGTAGGAGCTCCGATGGTGTTGTCTCCTAGACTGGCACTCTGTATAAAGGTGGTTGAAGCACTGGGGTGTGATAGGTCTCATCCATGAATGCTGACTTGGTGACCAGGTCCCAGAACTTACAGTAATGTACTGCTGATAATCCGCCAGCTACCTAAGAGGTGTGTTATATGAGGTCTTTATTGTCTCAGCAATCTGGGAGGTGAGTAGTGTCATCTCTCTTTGTAGATGGGGAAGTTGGTACTTAGTAATCCCAGTTACACAGACAGAAAACCAGAGATGGTCAGTGCAGCCCCACGGGCTCAGAGCTGGGTACTTTGGCTTACATGGTACTTCTTTCCCTGAGCAGAAGTTACCATTTACTGCATGGCAGGCATTGTATGTGTTGAGTGACTTCCCAATTGTTTTTCTTCATAATTACCCCATGAAGGCATGTTTCCTGATCTTACCTTGACTTATAAGCCAGGAGACTTGGTTAGATCTAAAGGGAAAGGTGGTGCAGGCAAGCCCTTTATCCACTTCCTGGACGCTGACCTGGGAAGAGGCTCAGCAGCCCCATTCCTCGTCTTTTCTCTTTCTCAGGAGCTGAGCCCAAGGGAGGAAGGCTTTTTCAGGAACTTTTAATATAGCAATTGCTCATTCACACCTTGAAGCCTCATGAGTCCCATTGACAAAAATACCCAAGGAAGGTGATCCAATTCTACTGCACATTGTAATACCCAGGCTCCTGACTGTTCCCCCAGGCGTTGAGGTGGTAGCATTCCTATATTCTCCTGGAGGCTTCCACACACTGGAGGGCTCAGGGGAATAGAGTCAGTGTCCTGGGTGGACGCTGCTGCAGTGTCACTCTCACCTGGGTGCTGGCCCTATTAAGGTGGCCATGGTTTCCTGTCCTGGGTTTCAGCGATTTCCAGATGTCTTGCATTTGAGTACTAAATATGCTTCTCATCAGCTGTGAGTGAGTGGGTATTAATTTGCCTCCCTGCATTTTTAATTCCTCATCTAAAAATTCACATAGTGACAGTGACCTCATAGTGAGCCATAAATGAGATTACACAGGCGAAGTGCAGAGCACAGTGCCTGCACATGGCTGCTGTTCTTTTAACCTTGGTTAGATCTAAATCATGTATTCAG
Organism: Mesocricetus auratus; assembly: GCF_017639785.1. Classification (NCBI taxonomy): domain Eukaryota; kingdom Metazoa; phylum Chordata; class Mammalia; order Rodentia; family Cricetidae; genus Mesocricetus; species Mesocricetus auratus. The sequence goes on from NW_024429193.1 coordinate 49,621,818, forward strand.
TCACTACATCTATTTCTTGTCAGCTTTCAGAGCCATCTAGGACTTTGTATTTACCTACTGTGTATGTGTGCGTGTGTGTGCACGTGTGTGTGTGTGTGTGTGTGTGTGTGTGTGTGTGTGTGTGTATGTGAACATATGTATGTCTCAAAGTGGTTCTGTTCCCTCTTCACCACTGAGAGAGGCCCACAGCTACCAAAGCATCTTGCAAAGGAAGGAGTATTAGGAACAGTAGTTGTGGATGAGAGACTATGTTGCTAATGATATAGTCTAGGGGTCTTGATAGGGCTCATTTTCTCTGTTAGTTAAATAATTAAAAGGCAAACTTTTGGGGGAGGGCCCAGGCCCTGCCCTGAACGAAATGACAGACTCTGGATATGCCCATGGAGGGCCTCACCCTCTCTGGGGAACAGAGTGGGGATTGGGTGGGGGGCTGGGGGAGTAGTAGGGGGACGGGCAAGGAGGGAAGGGAGAGGGAGCTGGGATTGACATGTGAAGCAAGCTTGTTTTTAATTTAAATAATAAAAAAACTAGCAAAGCTAGAGAGACAGCACAGCAGTTAAGAGCACTGGCTGCTCTTCCAAAGGACCCGTGTTCTATTCCCAGCACCCAGGTGGCACCAAGCAACCTTCTATCACCCAGCTCCAGAGGATCCAACGACTCTCTCTTGTGAGCTCTGTGACACCAGGACATACATACATACAGGCGCTCACACATACACAAAAATTGCCTAGGACAATAAGAAAAAAGAAGATTAAAATGCAGGAGAATTCGAGTGCAACAGGTGATTGTGGAGACATCTCAATGTCTCGAACACTTCAGATGGGACCAGACAGAACTAGCAGTTGAAGAAAAGAGCTTACTGGGGACGAGGAAACATTCGAACAACAGATACACAGGGGAGGGGTGGGGGGACCCAGGACTCCTAAAGCTGCAAAATCCAGTCTCTACTGAGGGATGGGTTTAAAAAGTCTTTGAAGAGTCTTCCTCCCCTAATTTAGGGTTGGTCAGTTTGGAGAAAGTTAGGGCGGTTAATTGGCCCAGAACTGTGGTGTGACTGGTCCTGATCTGGCCTTTAAGGCCTTGAGCTAGTCCATCAGCAGGAGGCTGCCAGGGAGAGGTAAAAGCCAAGGAAGCCTTTGTTTTACACTGCTAGGTCTTTTTTTTCAAAGCAGGAGGGCGAGGAAGAAGTTGGCCATATTGGAAATTCGTTACCTTTTAATAGCTAGCCATGGTCCCCGTCTTTACCCGTCTGCCTACTGAGGAGTTTGTCTAACTCCTGGTCTTTCACAGACTTCTGGTTCCACCTAGTGTAGGAATGCTAGGCATGCCAAGCTTGGTGGTTGGCTTGTGGACCTTACACAAGGTACCTGTCACTAGCTGCCTTGGACTCTGTTGACTGGGACCTGAATGGGCTTTTGCCTCCTGAAATGGGGTAACACTCAGCTGGGGTCCTAGCCTTGTTACTGTGAACAGTGCCTGGCAGGAGATTCATCCATCTAACACCCTTAGCGCATGATGCTCTAGCTCAGCTTTCTGCCTGGTCTGGCTTCTTGAACTACAAAGGGAGGAACTGCTTCTTCCCCTGTCCACAGGTCTTTGCTGCCACTTTCCAGGGATCTGCATGATGGGCTTAAAGCCCAAACCAAGGCCTTTCCCAACCTAGCACTCGCCAGGTTACATGGGTTGGTTTGACTGTTATCAAGGTTACTTAGAGCAGATGGCATCTTATTTGTCTTCTTCCAAGGCTTTGAATGCCCTCAGTTACATGGACAAGAAGGCAGTGGTAACAGGAGGATTCTATTGATTGTAAGGCTCATTAAGAAAGGGCTTCATCCACACAGAGGCTCTGCCAGCTCTTTTGTTGTGTGACCTTGGCCTACAAATACAGAGTCTCTGTTTCATATGTTAAATGTAAATGGTAATACCCTTCTTACAAGACTTGCAGGTAAATTAATGATTCACCCCTTGGGAAGCACATTTTGAAGTACACAGCACACCAAGTAAGTCCTTGGCCCATGCACGGACACCACATACCCCTATTACCACCGTGCTGCCCCTCAAGTACCTCCACACACCTTGTTTTTGTAACTGTTATGTACTGTGCAATAGAGCAGAGAATGGAACCCAATCCTAACTCCCAAGGAATAACATTTCCTCAGACTTAGAATCTGCAAGTCTTGTGGGAGAACTCTAAGCTTCTGTGGGATTTGCCTTTAGATGACTCGAGATCTCTGGAACATGTGGGGGCAGGGCATTAGGCATGGGGGGCATTTTGTTCAAGGGCCATTTAAATCAGGTGACTCAGACCAGTTGCATATCGGTAAAGGGGTCCTAGATTTTCACCCTGTCTCTACAGGACCAACACCACAGACAGCTTGGCTGCCACTGTGACTGAGCGGTGCAGGCATTCGTTCATCCATTGGCCATTTGTTGTGTCTGGAGCAGCCTCGGGTACTAGGTATTGAGAGATTAGTGAGCTATGTACAATGCTGAGGTAGGTGAGGAAAGAAGGCGCTGTAACTCACAGCAGTTTTCTTTCTCACATGACTGTTGGCTCCTCAAACGATCAGCAAAACAGAGAGTGTAAATCTTCCATCGCAGCAGACCTGGAGAGAGGCAGCTTTTCCTTAGTGCTGGCAGCCGTGCAGATGAAAGATCTTCCTCCTAACTCCAATACAAACCATTAAGCATCCAGAGCCCTGGCAAGTGTTCAGAATGGAACAGGTACACGGCCAAAGAACCTTGATCTTTTCCTGATAAGGCAGTGATTTGTGGAAGCAGCTGGTTACTGACCTAAAGAGGACTGTTGGGAGGAGGAGGTAGCCTGAGGGAATAAAAGGGAGTAAAAACCAGGGTGAGGAAGTCAGGTTGAGTGTGGATCAAAGAGATGCGGACTTGGCATTTACATATCATTTAAATAGCATGAATTTCACATCTGAACATGTGCTCCTTCCGACAGCTATGCTAAACCAGCCTGGGGACACTTCAAGTCTGGGGGTCTCAGGCCCTGGCGCGGCTACTGCAGAAGGACAAATTAATAGAAAGAGATGTCTGGTGGGGCTGGGTGGGTGTGGTGGGTGAAGTCTGGCTCTGTGGTAACCACTAACACTTCTGGGTGAGTTCCTCACCCAGACACACAGGACAAGAGTATCCTAAGCTCCAGGTGCATTAAAAAAAATAATTCTGGGAAAATCTTTTTCCCATCCTTGATGTTAGAGACATGATGAAGTAATCTAAATCTAGGTCAGGATAGTAGTTTTAATTCTGGGGTCTTGTGGACAGTTATGGACACTTTCTACAGACAAAAAGGCTGCAATATGGCATGTCACATATGCTTTCTAGAGGTTTCAAACCTTCTGGGGTTCATCTTGGGTTAGATTAGGAATCCTTAGAATGGAAGAGGTTGGCAAACGCTTAACACTATGTTTGTGTAGGGCACAGGTTGATACACCTTCGTTAATCACTCCCCATTTATCTCTTGAACAGGGTCTCTCGCTGAACCTGGAGCTCATGAGTTTGACTAGATTGTCTAGCCAGGGAGCTCTAGGCATCTACTTGCCTGTCTCTTCGGCACTGGGATTACATTTGTGCATACCTTGTTATCCATGTGTTCTGGGGATCTGCAGCAGGCACTTTACCGGCTGAAGCATTTCCCCAGTCCCAAATTCTTCAACTTATGTCCCATAGTCCTCAGTATCCTGCCCTTTGTGAGTCTTTTCAACATTGAATTCCTGGAGAAGATACATTCATCTATTTTTTATTGATGTTTTAGATTTACCAGGTGCTCAACTAATCTTTACAGGCATCGTGACTCATTTTGTACATGTGTGGAAACTGAGGCTCGAAGAGGATAAAAGAGTGTGTCCCAGTGTCTCGGAGATTCCGAGGGACAGATAAGAGATTAAAATCGCAGTTCCTGACACTGGAGCGGTTCTTTCATGAGGGCAGGAGGGACCATTTTATGTCTCAGTTGGAACCCTGCAGTGCCGTCTCTTCCTGCTCACACCTGGTCATGAACTAGATAGGATCTGTCCCTACCCCATCACCATTCATGCTTCTTTGAACTGGGAGTTACTGGTGGGCATGGTCCAGGGCTTTGGCCTCTGTGATGGAGAGGGAACAGGGCAGGAGCTCCAGGCCAGGCAGAAAAGGCCCAGCATGATCAGTTGACTGGGGAGTTCCACAGGGAGCTATCTGAGCACTCACTCCACTCCAAGTAGAGAGAATACTCTACTGGGGGACCCGGCTGTTTCACTTCCCACCCATAAAAACTATCTTTTTCTTCCTTCCTTCCTTGCTTCCCATAACAAGACCCAAGGAGTCAGGGACAGGCAAATGTCTCCACAGCTGCCACCCTTAATTCAGCTCCTGGAGTCAGGAATTCAGACCTGGTGGAATAGACTACAAAAGGGCAAGCCTGGGAACCTGACTCCATTTCCCACTTCAACAAATTAATTCACATTTTTTTTCATCTTGTCACCTCAGTGCCTGCTGCCCAGAAACACATCTTTCTGAAGGTAAGATTAAGATACGAGGGCGGGATAGAATGGAGGGAGGGCATGGTCAGTTTTCTAGGGAAAGAGCATGGTAGACTGTCAGGAGGAGAAATGGGGAGGTCTGGAATGGGATACTTGGGCAGGATAAGGGATGGGTGCTGGGTAAAATAGGTTGTACTTGCTGGTGGCTAAGGGCAAGGACTTTGTTGTGGTCATACTCCATACTTGGCAGTTTCTGGGCCACCTGAAAGATTGGAAGTCCAGTTCTAGCTGCACTTAGCCCTAAAAGGCAGAAAGATATATGTGCCTCAGCAATATGTACCAGAACTTTCTCCAAGAGATGCCTTGTAGAAAAAGAGAACCAGCCCCACCCTGTTCCTTTTAATTTAATTTAATATTTTGGGACAGGGTGTTATGTATTCTAGGCTATCCTCAAACTCAATATGTACCTAAGGATGGCCTCCTGTCTCTGCTTTCAGAATGCTTAGATTATAGGCATGGACCATCATGCTTGGTTTATGCAAGTGCTGGGGATTGAACTCAGTGTCATGTGAGTGTTTGGCAAGCACTATATTGCCTGGCTATTTCTTGAGAGGCCAAGGTAGGCAGTACTATTTGAGATCTGAGAGTCTAGTTGGCCCAGACTCCTTGACACCTGCAGTAGTGAGTATGGTGATATTTTGTTTATGATCTAACAAATAAAGTTTGTCTGAAGATCAGAGTGCAAAGCTAGCTATACTAGCTAGCCCTAGAGTCCAGGCAGTGATGGCACACCCCTTTAATCCCAGGAACCACACTAGTTAGCCATAGAAGCTGGGCAGTGATGGTGCATGCCTTTAATCCCAGCACTAGAAAGTAATATAAGGTAGGAGGAGACAGGAGATAAGCAGTCTGAACTGGAGTCTGAGGACAGAATTGACCTTTGGTCTGAGTCTTGGTAGAGGTAAGAACTCTCTAGTGACTGGCTGCTTTGCTTTACTGATCTTCAGCTTGAACACCAGTATCTGTCTCTGAGTTTTTATTACTTGTGCTACAAATGAGAAGTGAGTTCAGGTATGAGGACAATGGGGCTGGCGAAGGTGGATGAAGTAGGAGTTGCAGGAATCCTAGGCTGCCTTTTGGACTTTGCAGTGGAGTCCCTTTCTCATACATTCTCCCGTTGTATGGAAGATGCTGATGTAATGGAGGAGATCCCAAACCCATTTTTGCTTTCCCCATGTCCCACAGTGTCAACATGGGACTTGTAGGCAATGGAAAATGGGCATACAGCCAAGGTGGTCCCTGATGCTTTCCAAGTGGGCAGCCCTGGTCTGATGAGCCTTCATAGCTTCAGAAAATGGAGAGTAAGGCAAGCAGATTTTTATTTTGTAAAGACAATAATCCAAACAAGAAAAGAGGGTAGAAAGCATTGATGTCTGTCAAAAATTTTATTTTTGTCATTTCACACAGAATGATGTTAAAATAAATCCTCAGTAATATATATTTATATACTTATTTACTTGTGTCAATATTTACAAAAGACTGTGGAGCTCTATGAAGTCTATGTACACCCATGGTAAGGTGAACAGGCAATGTTCATTGAGGCACATATGTACACATATATGTATAATCTATGTACATATACCAGACCCTACTGACACAGGAACTCTCAGCTGCAGAAGTCCTGGGTGGGGCAGTGTTGGTGAGGCTGAAAGCTTCCAGGATATGTCAGCAAGAATGATAACATCTCTACATCCTGTGCAAGCAGTTACAGCTGGTGTCTAAATTGTCATGAAGCAAACAAATAGTTAAATGACTTCCAACTCCCATGAGTCCTCCACACAAGTCCCGCTCCGCCTTCAGCTCTTATTGGCTCTCTGTCTCTTATCACCATGGAGACCCAAGTTCCCTTTCAGCATCATCCTTAGGAAGCTTTGCCATCAGCCTTGGAGTTCCTTTTCCTATTGATCCCAAAGAGGCTTATTTATCTTCCTCTCCTCTTTGAGTTTTCAGTGATTCTTTAAAGACGGGGCATGAGGGCAGCTGCAGAGTCATGCATGAACAGCAAAGAAGCTAGTGGAAACCCTAATTATTCTGTGCTTGCATGAGCCTAAGTGAGTGGCCATTTCCACATTGTGTGTATAAATACACACACACATATATATTTATACACACATATATAATATATGAAATATATTATATATAGATATGTTCTCCAGAGATGGCCTATATAATAAGCACATAAGCACACAACAGCCCCACCCCCACTTGTGAACTTTATAGCTCAGTCTGTAATGGAAACAAGAGAATCCTCCTTGCTTGCTGACACCATTAATCCTGGCTGTTCCAAGATCACCCTCAGTGGGAGAGAGGGGTGCATGGATGCAGAAACCCAGGAAGAGGCCAATTTGGCTGGGGCATTGTTTGTTCAGCAGGCTGGAGCTCAATCATGGGACTTTCCAGCTTCCTGGAGCCCTTCAAATGAGGGAAGCATCCAAGCACGACAACAAAAGGAAACTGGGTCGCTGGCTCCCACGTGAAGGCAGAACTGGGGCAGCACGGAGCATGTTCAAGCTCTCAGGAGCTGAGACTCACCCTTGCTGGAGCCTCCCAGGCCTCTCTTCCTGCTTCCCTATTCCGGTTCTTAGCCTTGAGCGGCTGTGCTCCTCTCTAGCCTCACCTGGCAGGCCAAAGTCTCAGCTCTATCCTTCGGAAGTTCAGAAGTCAGTCACACTTGCTGCTAATAGGGAAAGTGTCTGCTACAAAACAATCTCTTCCCTAAGCTCCTCCTCTGCTTTTCCCTGCAGCCCGGAGTGTTTATGCAGTCAGACAAACAAGGCAGCACTGTCTAGGGAGTCATTTTCAAGGAGAAGCAGGGCTTAGGGGCCTCTCACAAGGACCCAGAGACAAAGCATGGAGTCCTCTGGGTAGCTACCTAAGGTCCTATCACCCAGTCACTTCTCTACTTCCCTTAATTATGTAGCTGCTGCAGCGCTGTCCACATTATTATGTAATCACACCTGCCCTATGCATCCGTCAGTAGAATGATGCAAGGGCTTCTCAGCTGCACACTCATCTGGAACACATCTGCCTATTTTAGGATGTAGAAGAGCACAGGAAGTTAGATGAGTTTCCATGCTGAGGCTCATGCAGGATGAGAGGTGACCATATAGATAGGCCAACTGCAGCACTTACCAGCTGGTCATGCCAAGTCAAGGTTAAAGGTGTCTACTGCTGGATGACGGCTCGCTTGACCAGATTGCCAAGCTTCTGGGAATGTGGGGAGACGACAGCCACTCCTGTATCACCTTGACTGTTTCAGATACTAGTGAGGAATCCCTCCCACCCACTTCCAAGTAGAGTACATACAGTCTCATGCAGGAGATGAGGCTGAGGACAATGTTTCTCTGTGAGTTTAACACTGCCAGGCAAAATAGCGAGGAGGGCATGTTTAGGCTCCCACCCAGAAGTTTCTTGAATGGTGTACACAGCTCATCCCCAAGAAGACAAGAGGGCTTTGGTTACTCTAGGCCTGGCATTCTGCTCCCACTAAATGGTCTCTAAATGGATTCAACTGCATGCTGGTTTAGTTTCACCAAAAAAACTCAAGAAATTCAAACCTAGGACACTTAAGACTGACCAAGAGAAAACTAAATAGACCAGCCCTGTGCCAAGTCTCCGAGCATTCCACTCCCCTAGAGCTACAAAGTTGGGTATAGCTTTTCTAATCTTGAGAGATGAGGTTACAGACAACCAAGGCAGACAATAAAGGATAAGACAGCACCTGGCCCTGGGATCACACCTCCCTTTGATCCTTGAGTCAGGCAGCCACCTGGCAGGGAAGGGACAGAGGCGACCCTGAGCCTGTTCTTTTGTTTGAAGCAATGCCTTCTGAATAGTCTCTTAAGCAGAAAAAGCACAGAACTGGAGAGGTGGAAAGAATGCAAAAAAAAAGGTCATGTTAAAATTCAAGTAAACGCAGCGTATTCCTTATAATGCCAAATTTATTCCACACTAGTGAAACTGAGAATGGTCAACATCCATCTGTGTAATGTTTGAAATAATGGCATACATAGATACATGTACTATACATATCTACACACAGGCATATGTATATATGGAACAACTCTAACAACTCAGGACCAATGAACTAAAACCTTTATTGACAAGAATCATGTTGTCTTTCTATACTTCTGGTAGGAAGAGGCAAGCAAGGGCATCATCTGATACTCTATGCTGTGCCCACATCCACTTTGTTGCAGCCAGCACCACTCAACCTGTCTCTTTGATCTGCTTCACCTCCGTCTCCATACACCAAGAACTGAGGTTTAGAAGTTTGACTCTGAGCCATGCAAGGTCTTTTGTGTTCTCTAAATGCTCTACTTAACTAAGGCAAGAGTTTATACTAACCTATTAAGGAAGTACTACTTTCTAATCACAAAGACTGAACCACACATTTTCCCATCTCTCCTCAAATAACCAGGATTGTAAAGCATACAGGACACTCTCCTCCCTGAGATTTCCCACGGTTAGGCTATGTAAGGGTGTGTGGAGCAAAGAAGACTGAGAAGGAATGGAATGGGCTCCTGGGGTCGCCAGCCCTCCCTGATTCCAGTCTGAACATGAATAGCTCACTTCACAGATGCTTCAAGAAAGGGGTCCTTTCCAAAACCCTGGGTGATATGTGAAATATTTTCACAGCTGCATCCTGCAGTGGGAGTTGGGGTTTATTTCACTAATGATATTCCCTGACCACCCTCATCTCCGTACCTATCCACCTCTACCCAAAGCCATAAGACTCATTTTGCTCTAAAGCTCCGATAGAGTCTCTGTGGTTGAGCAAGTCAGCCTATTGTGAAGGAGAGTCAGAGGACAATCCCCAAACCTTTTCAAGTAACTGATCCCAGGTGTCCACCTCAGGGCTATGTTCCCTCATATTCATCTCCCCAGAGAGGGCTGCAAAAGAATCAAGTAACGGCTTTTAGTGCATGGAAAGGACCTTCTATAATGGCTCAGGATGCTTTATTCTTATCTATTAGTAAGCGCTCTCCTATAGGCTTCCATTATACCTGACAGATAAACACAAAGTCAACAAGATGGGCTGGCATGAGGTCACTCAAATGCAAGATTTCAGTGCCTGGACATTTCTAGGGTGCTGTTAAAGAACTGGTAGTCAGGAAAGGCAGTGGAAGAGGGCACTGAGACACACAGAGAGGTGCACACCAAAGAGAGACGGAAAGAATGCCTTCTCGTGGACCTTCCTTGGGCGAACACTGAACCTCTGTGTGTGTGTTCATTTCAGAAGGAGGTCAGACCTCGGCAGACAGGAACCATTCATGCGATCATGTGGGAAGAAGAACTACAGAAATGCATGAGCAAATGTCCAGAGATCAAGGACGTTATCTGATGAGCTATAAACTGTCTATCACTTTTCAGTCCTGAGAGCAAGGTTTTTGAAAGAGCTATTGCTAAAGAAAACAGTCACTATTGCTTTTATTGCACATTTCCTTTTTAAAAACATTAGACACAAACTATGAGGGATGGAGCTGAGTTCTACGGGCAAAGGAAGCAGAAAGAAGGGCAAAGGAACTAGGGTAAGAGTTCTCTTACCCCTCCTGTCCCCGCTTTCTGCTCCATGGGGGCTGGGGGGACTGATCTCAACAAGGGCCAAGTCTGAGGGTACAGATGATAGTCACAACAACTACTACGACAGCTCCCAGCATATGTCTCCTGCTGGTTGACTCAGGTGGCAAGTGAGGATGTTAAGGTCATGAGTTTGAACCTGGACAACGGAAAATTTATCAAGGCAAAAGGAACCTCTATTGTATAACCAGGAGTAATAGCCTAGACATCAGACCCTTTTCAGGCCAGGTAGCCATTGCATCCCACACATGAAGATTGTTATGACAGGTGAAGCGGGGTTCACAGGAGAGCTCTGGGTTCCTCCTCCCGTCTAGGTTAGCAAGTCAGAGCACTGGGCTCTCCTTATGGCCTTTGCATGCTGTTCATAGTTTTCTTTGGGGAAGATCCGTTTCTACCTCCTCTCCACCACTGCGACTGGCACTGAATTCCCGGGCTGAGGACCCTCAGAAACGCAGCCTTTTCTCACCAAGGCTTCACTCTCATACACCTCTGAAGTTCCAGGAAGGCACAGAGCCTTAACTAGATTAAATTTGGGTTCCTGAATTAAATTTAACCCATGAAAACTTGGTTCTTGATGAATTTACTCAGAAAGCCTACAGCTCAGTTACTTTTTCTCCCTGACAACTTCATTGCCTTCCTTTTCAACCTCCCAGAAACCCCAACTTTTAAAAAATCTGAGGCCACAGAGCCAACTCATGAAGTTAGGGTGGAAATTGACATATTGCTTTGGAAACACAAATTCCAGTGTATTAAATGTACAAGTTGTGGGCCACATGTCCATTCTCTGCTCCTGGTGCCTCCTCTACAGAACCCTGAAGGGAGGGTTAAGATAACCAGGGCCATAGGAGTAGAGCCCACAAAGTTTGGTCCAAGGCTGGATCAACTCCTAATTTTCATTTTAGATAAAGCCTTTGCCCAAATGCACTCAGTCTCCACCTGATCCTATTAGCAGGAAGAAGCAGCCCCCCAGAGCTCTAGGATGCTGGGTAATCTTACCAAGTGGTTAAATCTAGTGTTAGAATAGAGGATAAAAATCAGGCTCTCTAAAAATTGTTAATGCTTCTTTAGCCATAGGTTAATGTCCTTCATCACATTTTACTTCAGCTAAATTGGTCTGCAATTTTATCAAGGCACAACAATTGAATGGGGGGCCAGGCTTCCCTAGGAGCCCTGGTGGGAAAGCAGGGGGGAGGCATGCCTAAATTGAACACTCATAGATGGGGATCAAGAGTTGACTTCATTGGACTTGTGCCCAAGAGCGAGTGAAATGCCATGAGCAAGAAAAGGTGTCTGATTTTAGGGGCTAAGCCTATATAGAGAATGAATTTTCCGACCTGGCTTCAGACAAAGAGGTACTTTGGGAGGCTGGGTAATAAGGTCTTTGGGCTCAAAGAATGTTGGGATATTTCAACCTGATTTAGGGTTCAGAATCCTAGTTTTCTGAGCCATCACTGCTCCAAAGGAATAGGGACAAATCTGGAGATTTGAGTCATCTGTGTGAATTACCTCTGGAATAAAAAGTATATCGGGGAAGTCTATATTAGGTTGCTGGCGCTCATTTCACACACCCTGCACCCTGAGTGCTGTTTCAACAAAGGTGAAAGGTCAGGCCAGGAGATTGCAGTGCTTGATGCAGTGGCCCATCTTTCTGCTTAAAACCTCAGGAGTTCGGTCTCAGGAATGAGGCTGGATGTCAAAGAAGATGCTCCTTGGAGAATACTGAGGGTTATTGATATGGGCAAGGAAAAGCAATTAAATCTGATCCCTTGCCTTTGCCCATCAAGTTTTAGATGTAGAAGCATAGGCATGGTCAGTGATTCAGTGTCTAAATTTTGTGAGTATTATTGGGCATAGGTACTGTTTTTTTGTGCATCTAGTATAATTCTATGTACTATGTATATATGGTGAACTTGTGTGCAGAAACAATGACAAAGAATCATTTATGTATTTTGTATGTTTATCCATTGTTCTCCAGTTGGATTTATATATTTTGCACATGAGGTTTATGTTGTGCATTTGCACATGTGTTAAATACACCCCTTGCAGATATTCTGTGTTGGTATGCACATTCTATGCTTGGGTGGCATATGCATGTTTTGTCTACCTTTTATGGTTTTATATTATTTTGGACTGTATATATTTTGCACATATGTCACATATTTATATTTGTGTGTGGCAATGATGTATCATTTATTTATGATGCATGTGTGTGCATATTTTATGGTTCCCTGGTCAAGGATTGTGTGAATAGGTAACTTCCCCTGACCTACACTTCTGTATGGGTTGCTTTAACCTACATCCAAAGTATGTCCCTCCCACCCCACGTCATTAAGTTCAGCACCACCTCCCACAAAGGAGAAGAAGAGAAGCACAGAGGCTTTGTGCCTGGCATGGGATACCCTGCAGTCACCTGGGGATGTGGGTGACCAGGAACTAATGAGCACCCTGGACTAGCACCCTGAGCTGGTGCCCCCCTCCCCTAGGTACCAACTAGTGAACAGTGATGCCTGGGTTGGAATCAATGCTGAACACCCTGACTGTGATTCAATGTGTTTGGGGAATTAAAGCCACTGTGTCAAAAGGCAAAGAAGCCCAGCACGAAGAAGCAAAAACTGTCCCCACAACTCTTCCTAGGGTCAACACATTCTCTACTTTGAGGCTGTACAGCTCTCATTCAGACTTTACCTGTTCTTGGGGTGGGGGTAATTCTTTACCCATCCCTTGGTTCTTTTTTTCAAAAAGGTCAGCTCTTACTACCAGTGTGCTAGGGAGAGAGTGTGACTTTAGTAATCAAAATGATTCTTTGGGCCTTGTAGGGAATCCATCCCTTGGTTCTGGAATTTGGAAATTTCCACCAATAGGAGGCTTCCTCTAGATCAGCAGAATCTGGTTCCAGGGAGTTTTACTCCTTGGTTTCAAAGTAGAGGATCCATCCTAGGGACAGGTTCATGAAAATGATGGATGCAGAGCCAAATGATAGAGAATCAAACAGAGGAGAGGATAATAATGGAGATGATGAACGAGACGAATTGTAGAGAGGAGGCTTGGCCCAGGATAGCTGGAGCTGTGAGGGCTGTAGGACCCTTGTGCACTCAGTAAGACAAGCTTCAGCCATGGGAAACTGAAGCTGCAGCACATGGAGGGCAGAAAGACAATTCTAATGTCTAGGAATCCATGAACACTGGAGTGTGTCTGAGGCAATGACAGCAAACCCAGGTCCAGTGGGTTTTACCATACCCATTGGGCTTCTGATACAACCAACCCACCAAGCAATGGATTTGCTCCTGAATCTGTACTCCAGAGAATGAATATATATATATATATGTGCATGTATATAATGTACATATACACACTTTGTGTATGTATATATATATTCTAGTGCACATAGTCAAACACATGCATAAATTGCCCTGTGTCAAAATATTGCATAAGCTTATACAATGTTCAAATGCAATTTTCCTATAGCTTACTAGAGGAACACATGAGAAAGATAGATAGCTGATATATATTTATATACATTGAACCCACAGATCTGCCTGTCCTCAGGATCAATGCCCTGGTAAGCTTTGTAGTCATGCCCATGACTAGACTAATTCCTAAGTTTCAGTCATCTGAGTGTTTAGACTCTGAATTTTCTGTTCAATTGTCCTGGTGTGGCAGGGTCTTTGCTCCCATTGAAATAACAGAGATGGGCAGGCTTGAGGGCCAGCCAGAAGTTTTGGTTCCCCATTCAAATAGTCAATTTGCTTTTCCCTGATGGAGGGCTTTTGCCTTCTGATGGGGAAAATCCCAGTTCAATACCATTCCAAGGCTATTAATACTCTATGTATGAATACTGTATAGGATACTAGGAAAATAGATTATCTTCAGTGTTTTAAATATTGAAATTCATGCAGTGAACACCCATGCAGCTCTGTTGCATGACTGGTATACTCCACTGCAGTGGAGTGGAGCTGGGCCACACCATCAGGAAAGCAGATGTCTGCAAACTCCAGAGTAAAAGAAGAAATCAAATATGTTCTGTGACCCTGAAGCTTGCAAAATGGTATCTGAAGCTGAGAAGTCCCCAAATTAGGTAGCTTCTCCCCATAGGCCTAAGGGAACAGATGTAAAACTTGACAACTCATATTTGGTCATATTAACTGTCCCTCCCCCACCCCCCTGGACTTCCATCACATTGACACTGCAGAGAAAAAGCAGAATGCAGCATTTCCGTTACGAAACAGAAGCCTCCGGAGCATCTAGTTGGCAACTGCAATTCACAAACCTCAGCCTGTGACACAGAAAGTAATTTCAACACACAAGACTGTCTGTTCCTTTCACTGCAAAAATGGGAATGACCTTTGGAGTAGTCACCAGAACTTTCAAACTAGGCCATGATGGTGTTCCTCTGTGAGGGGGTAGGTGGGCTGAAGTGGGCTGGTATGGCGTGGTAAGGAGAGTGCACCTGCCAGGTGTGTTTGCATTTAGTTAGGAAGTTAGGATGGTGTTTATGACGGATGGTGTGTGGGCTATGAGGTGGTCGCATTGTGCCAGTCTGAAATACTGGCTCCATAGGTGACTCCCATCTTTGGAAACCTGTAAGTCAGTGATGAAGATTTCATGAAAGTCATGACAAATATTCTGTGTTCTAAATCAAAAATCAAAAGGTCAAAAGTCACTTGCACAACTATTGCTTTCCATGCAGAACCAGATGCACACTGTAGAACACTGACTACAATGCAGGTTATTATGCAACATCTGCATTAGTCCTGTTGAGCTGTGAGTACATTAATAGGTTTCATCAGACATCAGTTAACATTTTGGTAATATTCACATAGTTTGTGTTAGCCAACGTACAATTGGCTGTTTTTAAGTTTTCCTCTCTAAAGTCCTCATTACTGTTGTTTACTCCCTCCTGTATCTCCATGTAATCAGACTTACTTATGGTAGAGGCACTTCTACTTTTCTTTAGGTCAGGGGAGGATGGGATCTTTGGACAGCTTGTCACTTGCAAGTACTGGGCCTGCTCCTCTCCCTCTGTCTCCCGATGGTAGAAGTAGTTGAAATTAGACACTATGACAGGGACTGGTAAGGCAATAGTTAACACACCTGCAATTGCACACAGGGATCCCACTATCTTTCCCCCAATGGTAGTTGGAACCATGTCTCCATAGCCTACAGTTGTCATGGAGACGACTGCCCACCAGAAAGCATCTGGGATGCTGGGGAACTGGGAATCTCGCTCATCAGCTTCTGCAAAATAGACAGCACTAGAGAAGAGGATGACCCCAATGAAGAGGAAGAATATCAAGAGGCCCAATTCCCTCATGCTGGCTTTGAGGGTCTGACCTAGAATCTGCAGACCTTTGGAGTGTCTGGACAACTTGAAAATCCTAAAGACTCTTACCAACCGGATGACACGGAGAATGGCCAGTGACATGGCCTGCTGGCCTTGCTGGGCGTCCTCTGGCTTCTCAGCTAATTCTGTCCCCAGGGTGATAAAGTAAGGGATGATAGCCACAATGTCAATAATGTTCATGATGTTGGTGAAGAAGCCAGCTTTGCTGGGACAGGCAAAGAATCTCACCAGAAACTCAAAGGAGAACCAGATGATGCAGAGAGTCTCTACGATGAAGAAAGGGTCAGTGAAGGATGTGGACTGCTGGTACCCGATGGTGCTGTTGGAGTAGGTGTGGAAGGTCACCCCACTACCATGCATGTCCTCATTCTCATCCCGGAAGATGGGCAAGGTTTCCAGACAGAAGCTTACGATTGAGATCAGAATGACCATGACTGATACAATGGCTATAATCCTGGCAGGCCCTGAGCTCTCAGGGTATTCAAAGAGAAGCCACACCTGTCTCTGAAACTCATTTTCGGGAAGAGGACGCTCTTCTTCCTTGATGTAGCCTTCATCCTCCCGAAACATCTCCATAGCTTCTTCTCCTAACTCATAAAACCGGATTTCTTCAGAGAATATATCTAAGGGCACATTCACAGGTCGCCTCAACCTGCCCCCAGACTGGTAGTAGTACAGAATGGCATCAAAGCTAGGGCGGTTACGGTCAAAAAAGTACTCATTTCGGAGGGGATCGAAGTACCTCATCCGCTTCTTGGGGTCCCCTAGGAGGGTCTCTGGAAACTGGGCCAAGGTCTTTAGCTGAGTCTCAAACCGCAGGCCTGAGATGTTGATCACCACCCTCTCACAGCACTCATGGTCTGCCTCTGGGTCATAGGTGTCCTGTGGGTGTCCAGGGAGGGCAGCAGCCTCATCCACTGGGTCTCCAGTAGCCACTGTCATAATTGGGGCTGGGGAGAGTGCGTTGCTCTATGCCTTCCAGCTGCTTGCAGCAGAGAGCTCAGGGTGCTGGTAACTGGGCCCCAGGAAACACAGAAGCATTAGTCTGCGGTCCTGCAGGAGAGCCCTAGAGCCCCCTGAGAGCTGGAGACACAGTCTCGCTTGGCTGAAAGACAGAGGCAGGTAAGGATGTGTGAGATGCCCACTCACTGGCAACTAGACACGAACTGTGCTTGATGTCCCCCATCTCAGCCAAGACTTCAGAAACAAGGCCATAGCACCACCCCTGCCACTGTAGCTACTTTGCAACTTGTCTTGGGATCAGTGGGGTTCAGGGAACAATCTTTCAAATATAGAATGGCCTGCACTAGGGGCAGGTGGCCTAGACAGGCTCCGCATTCTGAGACACAGCTCCATAGGAGGAGGAGGAGGGAAGGGAGCCCTCTGCCAGGCACTGTGCTAATGTCTTGCCAATACCTGCACCACAGGAGGTACTCATGGTAGGGTGTTTGGGGCCTGGGTCTTTATCCATGATACCACTCCCAAAGACTCTATATGGCTGTTATTGGTTGATTGGTTTACCTGGTCAGGCAGGAGCCTGAGCTTCTCTTCCTTGAAGCAGGTCAGATGCCACTAGATACACAAACAGGCAGCTCAACTCCCCGTCACATCTTCTCACTTGCGCTGGAAATAATGGTGAGTCATTCTGAGCAGGAGGGCAGGCTCCAGGTCTTGGAGGTGTGCTCTAGGACTGGATAGAGCTGGAGGGATAGTTGGATGCCTGGCAAGGGGCATTCAGGACTTGAGAAGAGTGAAGCCTGGGTCTGAAGTCTTTGGAAGGAAGGAGGTAAGATGCACAGCTCAGCAAAAGCCAGAGTCCTCCTGGCTGTCCTCGGGAGGTGTGACGTTGCCTGGAAAACACAGCAGAGAGGTAGAACCCAGGGATCTCAGATAGCTGAAACAACACTTAGAAGGGCTCTGGCAGATACCCTCTCTGCAAGTGGCAAGTCCCCGTGCCTACTTTCCCCTGTGCTAGTGACAGAGAACTGCCCTGCACCTTGCTAGCCTCTCCTGGGTAAGCCTTTCTTCCCATCAGTTTGAAGCACTTTCTCCCCCTTAGTCCTCTGCTGCCACCAGAGTGACCCAGCTCTCTCCACCCTGGTGTCAGAACACCTATCCCCGAAGGGGAGGCTTTTCCTCTCTGACCTTAGCTGTGTCCGGTGAAGAAGCGAAGCAATCCTCCCCCAACACACACTCTTTCCCAGCCAGAGAGACCCTGCACACAGCCAGATCGCCTCAGTAGAATGCTGGATAGCTGGGGTCGCTGAACTTACTCTCCCTCCGGGATCCCTGGGCCTCAGGCCTTGCTCTGGGTTGGGTGGCATTTGAGCTGGGCAGGCGCTGGACCACCGATTTCTTCCCACGAGAAAATCACTCACATCTCGGCAGGGAAGCACAGAACAAACGCTCAAGCTGCCTGGCAGGCTGCAAGGCGGATTGGCTTCATGGAGAGGGGGAGCCTAGAGGAAGCTGGCTTCCGGGCTGGCCCCCCGCCGACCCAATCCTGCGGGCCCCAGGGGCGGGGAGGGGTCTGGGCCCTCTCCATCGCCCCGGGCTCCAGTCGGGATTCCGCCGGGCGCGCTCCCGCCGGAATCCGCACGGCTGACCAGAGGTGGCCGGCTTGAGCGTGCCACCTTAACCCTTTCCTGTGCAGTGCGGTGGGCTCCCGCTGCGGCCCCGAGGACAACCTATCTAGTGCCTGCAAGGTCCAGCTGAGGGACCATCGAGGCTCGTATTGAAAACACAGGAGCCTGAACTCTAAGGGTGCAGAGCAGGCTTCGCCAGGCAGCTGCCCCAGATCTAGCTTCCTCTTAGGCAAGGGGGCTCCGCGGCAGCCCACCACCCAGGCCAAGTGGAAAAACAGCGACTGCAGAGAAGCCTATTTTACTCCGTTGCCAAGAGGCAAACGCAACCAGGAGGACCCAAGTGACTCGCGTCCTACCCACCCACTATTTACCAGACATGGCTATGCAGTCAGCTGCACTTCCCATCACCCGCCACCTCCAATCTGCGCCCTCCGCCCTATGTCACGCACAGACCGCAGGGTCCCCGAGCCCATTCCATGCACTCTTCTGAAGGGGCAAGTCCCCCCTCACCCTGCCGGGGCCGGCGCAGGTCCATAGCCCTCCAGGTTGACAGCAGGGGTCTGAATCAGCTCGCCCGCCCAGACTACCGGGGTGCCCTGCAGCTCTCCTGAGCGCTGCAGCCGGGCAGGGATGGAAGCACGCGCAGCCTAACGCCGGACACTGATTTACCCTTGCGGATGGGTACCCGAGCCTCCATGTTCCTGGGTGACAGCCAGGGCAGGCAGAATCCGGGCAGCGGGCGGTGACGGTGGTGGCGGCGGGGTGCGGGCGGCCAGCCGGGAGCAGACTCTGCAGTCCCGCGGGCGGCGCGTACGGAGCGCCCGGCCGCCGCCCGCAGCCGCACCGCGCCGCACCGCGCCACGCAGCGCCGCACCTGGCCCCGCAGCGAACTCGAATTAAAGGGACCGGCGGGGCCAGAGCCGGCGAGGTGTGTCGCTCGTCGCCGCCACCGAGCTGGCCACCGGGTTAGACCCCGGTGTCCCCGACCCCTACCACAAATAAAACACCCCATTCTATGTCAGAGCGTCTGTTACCCACCAGAACTCCATGCAGAGCTTAGCTGGGTGCTGCCTGGGCCGGGAGAGGTGGAGAGGGCACAAGTTGAGGAGCTCTTGAGAGCTTCTTGCCAACATAATGAAGTAGGAAGATGAACCGATCAATACTAAGTATCCCGGGCCAGAGGCGGGGATCCAGCCCCGAGGGAGATGTATTTCTATTATTAAGATGCTGCTAGACCGGATCTGCAGACCCCAGCGCCAGCCCTCCGCCCCGGCGTTCTCCTGCTCCCGCGTCCCCTCCTATAGCCATGAGCCCCACCTTGATCTTACCCAGCCCAGCTTTGGCTTCTCAGGGCAAAGCGGCAGGTGCGGGCCTGGCTGCAGTGAGGCAGAAACTCACCGCTGTCTTTGCCCCCCACCGGGTGGGGGTTGGGAGGACCGCAGAACAACTGACTGCAGGGCCGGCCTCTAGCCTTGCTGGCTTCCTTTCCCTAGGGCTCTGGATAGAGAAGGCTGGGGGACACACAGTTGCCCTTGGGAAAGGCCAGCTTTTGGCCCTCTCACAGACCTGACAACACTAGCTGGCCCACGTTGTTGTAACTGAATTTGGGGGTTCAGCACCCTGGGGGGGTAGAATAGGATACCCTCTGTTTCTGAAAGAATTTATGTAGGAAGTCCTTGGTTTAGTTGGGGATGGGAGTGTCTTAGGGGTTCAGGCTGGCTTGCAAGCTATGCAAAAGCTCCAAGCCTTCATTAGTTCAGTTCTGCAGGCTCCTGTCAGGCACCATAGAGGTGCTCCACAGAGGAGATGAGTCACAGAGCTCTGTTGTTCAGAGTGGCTCTAGTGTGGGACAGACTCTTCCTGGATCCTACCTGCTAAGACAACCCTCAGTATGAGAAGCTCTGAAAGCTTTATCTGAGCTCTGAAAGCCTGTTTCCCTGCAAGGAATGGTTCTAAGGGATGGGGTTGCTTCCCAGTGGTAGTTTGTAGAGTGGGGTTTAAGACTGGGACCCAGCCAGGCAGCAGTGGCGCCTGTCTTTAATCCCAGCGATCTGGAGGCAGAGGCTGGTGGATCTCTGTGAGTTCCAGGCCAGCCTGGTCTACAGAGCTAGTTTCAGGACAGCCTCCAAAACAATACAGAGAAACCCTGTCTCGAAACTCCCCGCCCCCGCCAAAAAAAGAGTAGGACCCTACCTAGACCTGCAGGGAGTACTCTGAGAAGGCAATGGGCTTAGAGGGAAACTGACGACTGTTAAGACCCTACTAGTTTGGCTTCTGACTCCTGGAAGATGGGCTATGAAGATGGGTAGCCAATGAAGGATCCAGTCTCGCCTGGGCGTTTTGCC
Source organism: Mesocricetus auratus (assembly GCF_017639785.1). Classification (NCBI taxonomy): domain Eukaryota; kingdom Metazoa; phylum Chordata; class Mammalia; order Rodentia; family Cricetidae; genus Mesocricetus; species Mesocricetus auratus. Next base: position 49,642,207 of record NW_024429193.1, read on the forward strand.
TCTCAAACTTTAATCTCTGCCAGTTATTGGATAAGTAAATTTACTACAAAGGTGGCAACCTGTCAGTGTTAAATTGCATATGAAGAGTTTATTATGCAACAATCACTAAATAAACAATGTTTTGCAATGTTCTGTCCCTCTGATCTCCTAGCCTTCAGTTCATTTCTCCTTGTACCTAACCACTGGTCTGTGTTTCTTGTTCTTCCTGCTTCTCATGGCCTCAGCTATTCAGCAAAAATACTCTCCAATGCTCTGCTATGTACTCCTGGATGATTCCCCTGAGGGTCTCTGTTTCTCCTATTTGTTATGCTTATGTCCACTAGATAGTGTGTATGTATTTTCATTGCCTTACTTGTAGAACAAAAGATGTGGATAGCAGAAAAACCTTGTGGGAGAATTCATAATAATGTTAACTAGTGGCTTGTGCTTAATTTTTGTCAGGTGCTATGCTAAGCACCTGTGGCCCAGCACAACATTCAGTTCTCATAGTCTTCTGGCTTGTCTGTCAGAGCCATTCACTGGAAATGCAACAGAGGCAGAGAGAGGGGGAAGTCACCTGAACAAGGTCACTAAGTGGTGGCTCTGGGCCCTGAATCAGATCCTTGTGATTCCAGGGGTCTAGGGATCCCCATTCTCCATAGTGTGTGTGTGTGTGTGTGTGTGTGTGTGTGTGTGTGTGTGTGTGAGAGAGAGAGAGAGAGAGAGAGAGAGAGAGAGAGAGAGAGAGAGAGAGAGAGAGAGATTCCATTTCCCTGTGGGGATTTCCTCTGGCCCCTCTGTTGTCTCTTCACTTGGCACGTCACTTTCTCCCTTCTCTTTAAAAGCTGTCCTAAGTGCGAATGACAACTAATGAAGGCAAAGAAGAAAATGTACACTAGCTTTTACCCTGAAGGGTGCCTCTTTGGGTGCATTTGACAGTACTGGGGCTGGGATGAAATAGCAGGAAAAAACATGGGTCCAATTCCCAACATAGGCACTTGTTAGCTGTGAGAACTTGAGCAGCTATCAAATAGTTTTGCACTTCAGTCTCCTAATCTACCCAACAGGAAAGCAAAGCTCTTTTGCAGTATGGTAAGGACTAAACTGGATATAAGGAGTGGATAGCTAACCAGTTTCACTGGAAAATTAAGTCAGAAAGGCTTTGGTCATCAAGTTTCCTTTCCAAGTCTCCAGTTCTTAGTTCTGGTTCCAAAGGAACAACCAGTGTGTCCCTTGTTTCTTTTCCTTGGTGAGATGACCTCCCTCAGCAGACTTTTCCTTTCCCTTGTTTTGTTTCCTGCTTGGGAGCTAGGCCTTGCCTTTAGGGAAAGACTATGGTGACCAGGGCAAGGTACGGCAAGTAACTATCATCATTAAAAGAAGGGTTTATGACAGAATGACAAACATGGTATGTAGTCACTAATAATTGGATATTAGACACAGAGCAAAGGATAACCAGCCTACAATCCACACCTCAGAGAAACTAGGAAAGAAGAAGGACCCTAAGAGAGACATACATGGACCCCTGAGAAGGGGAAAGGGACAAGATCTCCTGAGTAAATTGGGAGCATTGGGGAGGGGGGTGGAGATAGGAGAAAGAGGAGGGGGGAGGAGAACATGAAGGGATCAGGAATGTTTGGTTGGGAGAAGGACAGAGAAGGAGAGCAAAGAAAGAGATACCTTGATAGAGGGAACCATTATAGGCTTAACAAGACATATAACACTAGGGAAATTCCCAGGAATCCACAAGGATGACCCCAATTAAGAATCCAAGCAATAGTGGAGAGGCTACCTTGAATTCCCTTCCCTTATAATGAGATTGCTGACTACTTTAAATGCCCTCATAGAACCTTCATCCAGTAGCTGATAGAAAGCAGAAGCAGAGATTCACAGCTAAGTACTGAGCTGAACTCCTGGAATTCAGTTGTATAGAGGGAGGAGTAATGAGTAAGGGGTCAAGACCATGCTGGGGAAACCCACAGAAATAGCTCATCTGAGCAAGTGGGAGCTCACAGACACCAGAGTGACAGCTGGGAAGCCCACATAAGACCAAACTAGGTTCCCTGAATGTGGGTGTCATTTCGGAGGCTTGGGCAGTCTGTGGGACCACTGGCAGTGGAACCAGTATTTATACTTAGTTCATGAACTGACTTTTTGGAGCCCATTCTCTATGGAGGAATCCTCTCTCAGCTTTAGATACAGAGGGGATGGCCTCGATCCTGCCCCCAAATGATGTGAGAGACTTTGATGATCCTCCCATGGGAGGCCTCACCTTCCCTGAGGAGTGGATGGGGGCTGGGATGGGGAGCAGGTGGGGGAAGTGGAAGGATGGGAGGGAGAGAGAATTGGGATTGGTATGTAAAATAAGATTGTTTTTAATTTAAATAAAAATCAATTAAAAGAAGGGTTTGTGTGGATAAACATTGAATAATCACACGAAGTATCAGAATCATTGTGCAGCTCCATTTATATAGCATTCTAGATACGAAACACTGATCTACAGAGACAGGAAGCAGGTAAGTAGTTGCCTGGCTAGAAGTATTGGGAAGGGAATGGGAGATAGACGATTTTATTATCTTGAGTGTGTTGTCAGTTTTGCAGGTATATGTCTATGTCAAAATGTATCAAATTTTGCATTTTAAGCAAAGCAACTCATTGTATGTAAAGCATACAACAACCAAGTACTAACAACCAGGAGCAGAAAAGAAGGGCTCCTAATTCTCTGCGCACTCATTCTCAGTCCCTCCCACCACCGTTTAGGGGCCCAGAAAGACTCCATGATTCTATTGCTGTCACCTTCCTGGTGTGGCCGGTACCTCTTCTTGGTACTCCTGTACCTGCTGTGTGTTGTACTGGCACCGGCAGGCAGAACAGAGGTACACTGTGAGTATTTGATTTGCCTATAGCCAGGCTTAGGGAAAGATGCTATTGACTGTTTTACAGAGAACGATACTGAAGCTCAGAGAGGACCAGACACTGACCAGGGTAAGGTAGCTAGTCAATCATATGGTTGGGACCAAACTCAACATGATGTGAATCCACAAGCTGCCAACTGAATACCAGGTTTATCCATTTAGGATGTGGATTCAGACCCTCAGAACTCAAAAGCCCTGAAGGCACATCCTTGTATCCTGAGGAGGGATTGTGACCTGACAGGAAGATTGCGTTAGAAAGGGATTGATGCCAATGGTTAACTGGCCACATGTTGACTCTGTCCGGGACTGGAAACAGTGGTGTTTGCTTCCAGACTCCAAGCCTCTTTTGTCTGTTCCAGTAGCAGCTTGGTGAATGCTTCTCATATTTGCACAGCCTTGGACTCAGCATTGCTCAGCCTGGTGAAAGGAGAGAACCAGACAACATCTGGCTTCAGTCTTGGTGGCAGAGCTGTGTGGTCCATGGGATACTCACTTGACCTTCCTTTTCAGGAGTTAGTCTGTGAAATACACACAACATTCTCTGAAGTCCCACCTCCTTGTTGGGGGAAAAGGGGCAAGGGACTGTAACGGACATTTGCAGTTTGTGCACATTAAAACCTCAAGGGATCAAGGAGCCTAAGGAACTTATGAGTGGACTTGGTGAAGTCCGCTGGTGAATGGACTCACCTGTGGGATGAGTCAGCTGTGAGTATCTCTGCTGTTGCTGCTGCTGTGGTGGGGCCCCACAGGCGTGTATCAAGGGATGTTAGAGAACATCCTTGGGAGTAGAGTGCTGCCCTACTGACCTCAGAAGTCTGCTACTTAACTCAGAAAAGTCAAGGTCAGTTTCTGTAGGAAGTAGATGAACTCCAGCTGCTTCCAAGGGGCTTGGGGGTGGAGCCCAAGACGTGGCTCCTGGCCTGAGTTATCTGCTGTGTCCCATATTCCTCACCCAAGACTGACTGCAGAGGGTGTTCGTCTGCTTAAGGCTGGGCTGCTCTGTGCAGGGCTCCCTCACGTACCTGTGAATGAGCTGGCACAGTGGTCAGAGCACAGAACAGGCGCCAGCAGGTCTCTAGGGCCTGGTTCCAGCCTGCTGTGCTTTAGCTGTGACTCAGTTTCCTCAATCATGCACTTACAGGGTGATGCTGCAAGATACAGCCCTTGGATGGAGCCTGTCCCATGCAGACAGGAGTGTAGTACAGACCTCGACAGCATTACCGTCCTCTACAGGAAGTGGGTGTTGAGCCGTCTACATCAAGCAGTTACCGTAGACATTCTGTGAGTTCTCAGGTCACCTATGATATAAGCTGCCTGTGAGCACAGTGGCCAGGTAAACTTACTCACTGTCCCTTGGTTTTTCTGTTTCAAGGTTCCTTTTGAGGTTGGCACCATGTGTCCCTTAGAAAGTCACCTGCTGGCTCCTTGATAGTTCTCAGTGTGGCCAGGACAGCATTCCAGCTGCTCACACCGGTAAGGGCTCCATCTGAAGGCCAGTTGGAGCAGGATAAAGTGTGGAACACAGGCCACTTGCCTGCTCTCATGACAAGTTCCCTGGGTTCTCTGCCTCCTGTGTAGGGCTTGTGTGAGCTTCACTTCCTAGGCTTACTTCTCTGTCATGTTCCTTGTGCTGTGAGACACTGCCATTTCCCCAGCTGTCTAATCCAGACACCTGGGAGTCATTATAAGATCCATGCTTCCTCTTCTACGTGAACAGCATCTACATCCAGCCAAACACATGGCCTTGACATCCTTGCATTCTGTCCCTTACTTCTCCTTCTTGTCTGGCCTGGTTCAGCCAACCAGGCAGGTTACATCTTCCAAAGCTTATTTGGGTCCTCTGCCTTCATATTAGGACCCCCCCCCCGCCCGCCTCTCCTTAAAGTGACTGTAGTCACCCTGTTTTTTTGTTTGTTTGTTTTTATTTCGAGACAAGTCTTGTCTGTGTAACCATCCTGGCTCTCCTGGAACTCATTTTGTAGACCAGGCTGGCCTCGAACTCACTGAGATCTGCTTGCCTCTGCCTCCCAAGTGCTGGGATTAAAGGTGTGGGTCACCCCCTCCTCCCAGTTTGTAGTCACCTTTCTAGTGTACAAATCAGATCACGTTACCCCTTTAACTCCTCTTTGACTCTATTGCTGTGATCAACCAACATTTCCTAAAAGGTAAATAAAACCTTCTATGATGGTCCTCTGTCCTCCATGACCTCCACCTTAGAAGTTCATACAGGCGATACACTAAACTGACTTGAAGGTCCAAGTGGCTTAATCTGGATGCACAGTAAGATCTGAAGTGAGACAGGCTTGGAATCTATACCTTCCTACCTCTGTGACTTGCCACACATGTGAATATCCATCTCAGTGATGGACAATGGCAGCTTTTAGAATTCTCAAGTCTTCCTGCTTTGGCTTTAGCAGTCCCTCAGCCAGACCCTAACACCCTCTCTGCCACCCAGTGATTTCTAATACTCAGTGCAGGCTATGTCTTTCAGGAAGCCTTTCTGGCCCCCTCTCTGGTTTCCATTCACTGACGCTATGCCCGGGACACGAACCTATTAGACCAGGTTTTGAGATGCCCCATTGACATTCCATGCTGTCTTCTACTCGGTGGGCAAGGCTATGTCCCTTCTTTATATCCTAGAGTGTGGTCCAGCCCAACTAAGAGTGGCTCTCCTTGCATCCGTTGCGGCCTTGTGTACTCCAGCAGATTAATAGACTCCGTGGCACATCCTGGCTTCACCACCTTCTCTTGTCCTGCACCAACCTGGCCATTCTCTGAGATCACTCTAGCTTCCAAGTGTCTGTACCTGTAGCAATGTCTCCAGGCTGAAGAACCTTGACTCAGATGGGGTCCGATTGGCTCAAAGGTGGGCATACCTCAATGAGTGCAGCCTGACACACGCTGGCCCTTAGTATCTAGGTTCCACCCAGGCTTATCTGTGCCTGGCTGCTACTCTGACCCCCTGTCTTTCTCTTTTCCTCTCTGATAATAGAGAAGGGGAACGGAGCAGGTACAAGAGAGGCCGCTTAAAATGATGCAATGACTCTGACCTGTCTTAGCTCTGCCTGCACTAGATCAAATTCTGCTACTCCTTAGATAACCATGAGGTATATAACATGGAGAATGCGACTTTTTCCTTCTTAGGCCCCGCTTTACTCAATGTGAAAGTTGGGTGTGGGTGCATATATGGTCTCTTTATTCTAAGCCAATTGTTTTGACTTTATTTAGTTAATGGAAGGGAGCCTCAAGTAAGCAATGGACATATCCCCCTTCATCTCTTCTAGCATCCTTAGTTCTACTGTACCTCATACTGAGAGACACTGAGACTCAGAGAGGTCAGGGTCACTTGGTCCTAGTGACAGAGTGGGACTGAGCTCAGGTGTCTTTGATCCCCATTGGGGCTCTCCCATTGCCTGTTTAGAAGGGGAGGAAGGATCTGGAGAATTCAGAGAACAAGTACTGCAAGAATTCATAACAGTGCCAATCTGATGCTTGGTGCATCATAATGATGTTCTCTGCATCCAAGCAGGACCATCAAGGGCAGAACAAAGGGAGTCTGCAGTGCAGAGGCCTCATGGGAGACAATGGGCTCACACTTCTCACTATGTAGATGGAGACACCCAAAGGAACCTTTTAGGTCAGAGTAGGAGCCTGACTGCTACTTTCATATCCAATGCTTGCTAGGTGAAGACAGAGTACAGAGTATCAGATAATGGGAGGAAACCTTGTATGGAGTGGACACACACACACACACACACACACACACACAGAGAGAGAGACAGAGAGACAGAGAGACAGAGAGACAGAGAAAGAGAGAGAGACAGAGACAGAGAAAGAGAGAGACAGAGAGAGGATTTTGTTCAGGGAGTTCAGATCAGGGGCCTGGAGAGATTCAGCCTTTCTGACACAGTCTTTGAAGCAGGGAGTGGGAAAATTAGAGGATCAAGGAGGCAATTGAGCCATCTTGGCTGATGGTTTCCTGGTGTTAGAGACCAGAGATGCAACTGAAAAGTGGAAGGAAGATGATTTGAGAGAGGAGAGGGTCTGGGGGTACAATGATCAGGTGAGAAGAGGAATGGGGATGGGAAGACACCTGGCAGAGTCCTTGTGTTTTCTCCTCCTCCTGCACACTTCCAAGTAGGAGACTTGGACCGCCAACTGGTCACCTGTTATTTCGGGATCATCCCACAGCGCCACCCAGTGGCCATATAGAGAAGGTGCAGGATCGTGCCTAAGAAAGCAGCAGCTAGGTCGGCAGAAGAGGAAAAGACCCAGATAATAGAGAAAACAGTATTCTCCTGAATTGGGCATGCGGTGTTGAAGTCCTCAAGAGTCTGTGGACCTAGGCAGGGTCAAGCTTTCAGGGACATTCATACTTTGAAGGGGTTTCTATCTTCTCTGAACTCTACAGCACAGGTTTGCAAATCTCCCTGAATCTGCAGATGGTATACAGATGAAGGCTTGAGCATGCACCTGACAGCTGGTCTTCCCTGGGGCATCCGGAACAAGTCACATTCATGAATCTTAGGTAAGCACAGTGGGCTGGAGATGAGCGAGTGGAGCTACCTCACTCCTCTTTGAACCACACCCTCTTCAAGATTGGTGAACTTCCCAGAAAGAAGCCCACGTTCTTCAATAATTGAAAGTAGAGCATAAAGCTGGCCCAGAAGGGAGGTGACATGGAACCAGGGAATGAGGGTCCAAACGCAGCTCTTCTTTTCAGGCACGAGTGAGAAGGACAGTGACCAGCAGAAGCTGGCACTGCTCTCATTCCCTTTGGAACCACTGACACCAAAGCTCAGTGGGGTAAGGTGACTTGCCCATGGCCACAAAAATGGGTGCCAGGGGCAGAAGGAAGAGACAAGCCTCTACCTGGCTGTCTCCCAAGGGCACTGGGCCTGCCCCTGTGAGGATACAGAGCCTGGTACATACATCTTGGTGGAATTTGTAGGCACTAAAGGGATGGATGAGGCAGCAAAGTGGCCAGCACTTCTTCTGACCCAAGGCTTAAGCTGGGCAGACCAGCAGCAAAGTGCATTTAAGAAAGAAAATGTTCATAAAAGATGGGCATTTGGGAGGTTTGGGCACATTTGCTTGTTTTTTAAACGGTGAGGTCTGCTACGGTTGATGGCCCAAGATGAGCTCAAACATGTGGGCTCAAAGCCATGCTGCTCCCTTTTTGGGTTTAAGCCTCTTGAGTAGCTAGGAATTGCAGGTCTTCCAGCAGTGCCTGGGGTGGGGTTTGGGCATTTGCAGGTATATCTACATGATCTACTCTTCCTTCCTTCCTTCTTTTCCTTTCTCACTCCCTCTCTCTTCCTTCTTTCCTTCCTTCCTTCCCAACCAGAAGGTGCTCTAGAACAATGTTTCAAGCAGCTCTCAATATTCTGCCCTTTATTGCACTGTAGCCTCTTCATTTGATGTACCTTTATCAATTTGCCGTGTATGCACTTTTTGTTTTTGGTTTTACGAGACAGGGTTTCCCTGTATTGTTTCGGAGGCTGTCGGTCCAGCCTGGCCTCGAACTCACAGAGATCCGCCTGCCTCTGCCTCCCGAGTGCTGGGATTAAAGGCGTGCGCCACCACTGCCCGGCGGTTTTCCCCTTTTCTTAGAAACCAGATTCTACAAGAAGGGGCAGAACACTCTGGGTGCTCAATTCATATCTGCAGAATAAGATCCTATGTGGATGAGTGAATTCCAGGGTAAGGAGACATCACACAAAACACAGATACAGCCCCTTTGTTCCCAGGGATGTGGCACTTTGCTGCAAGAATGGCACATACATCATGGAAGGTCATAGTGAATCAGGACAGGCCACTGGAGGTCATATTAGGAGTTTGGATCTATTATATCCAGGGGAGCAGGGAACTATTAGGATTAACTGCAATTCTTAGCTACTCAAGAGGCTTAACAGACAGACTCTAACCCACGTTTCAGAAGGAAACCTATAACAAAAATATCTTCAGAAAGATAAACGTTATGCAATTTATAGTGAAATTTGTAATGGAATCGTAGTATAATGAATGGATCTGGAAGCCAGGCAGGGGGAGGTTGGTTCCCGATGAGATGGCAAGGGTGGGGACTCAAGCCACTTGTTCAAGTAAAACAAGGTTAGAAGGGAAGAAAGGGGGCAGAGATGACAAAGGTAGAGGGTGCCAGCTATTGGGAAGTCAGAGTCCCCACAGCTGGGAAGTTCTGGCAGGTAGGAGCTGGTGGGGTTAGTGTAACAGGTTCCTTCATTGTCACCTCAGCAAGGCAATGCTCAGATGGAGGTTGAGGCTCTGGGGGCAGAGACTTCAACTCTATGATCAAGGAAGGACATTTGAAATCAGAGGAGAATGGGACCCTCTGGAGATGGAGTGAGGAATGTGAAGACACCAGGTAGAATTCCTTAGGATGCTCACATCACGGGGAAAGGGATGGAGAAAGGGGTCCTCCTGACGTTCCTGCACGGACTGTGGCAGGTTGGACACCACCGTGTCCCTTCTCAGGGCTAGCATTTGTACTGCATGGGGGTCAGGACCTTGGGAAAGAGTAAATAATTTATTAGCAGCATCTGTAGTGTTAAAAACAATTCTTTAAGGAAATCTGAGAAAAATTTCCATAGGATTCTCAACTAAAGCCCCTACGCGTCCTGTTTATCTGTGTGGCAGAGGAGACTGTGGTCTCAAGATGAGACCTCATATCCAGAAGTGAGAGCCAGATGGTGCTTTGGCTAGGTCTGGGACCACACGCTGCCACAGCTGGAGCCATCCTGTGCTACACAGAGGATGGCCCCTAGGCGTGTGTGGGAAGAGACTTTCTTCTAACTGCTTCCTGGGATGTCTGAGTTGCCTAGAGCCTGACTTCCTTCCACTTCATCATTTAGCTGGGTGTTGCCTGGAAAAGAAATTACAGACTCTGTTCTTTAACCTGGATCTGCGGCTTTCTGTTTGGAGGGGAAATGAGGAAGTTCAGGCCCTTAGAGAAGATGAAGAAGTGCAAATTAAGAAGGAATGAAAGAAACACAGGGACTGGGCTTGCTTGCTCATGCCTATAGTCACAGCACTCAGGAGACAGAGGCAGGGAGTTCACAAGTTTGAGGAAAGCCTGGACCAACACAGCGAGGTTAGCTAAAGCTACACTGAAAGGTCTTGTCTAAGATAAACCAGAACCAAACCAAGCAAGCAACAGGCATCCCACAGAGTAGGCGGAGGGGCTCTGAGCATCAATACTTAAACCAAGTGAAGACTTGGCAAGTTCTCATTTGCTTTTACACCTCCAGCCTCCCCCACCTCCCTAGGTAGCAACACTCCCTGATTGCTCAGACACAAGCCCCAGGATGTAGCCTTTGACTAATCCACTTGAATCGGGCGTCTAATCTGCCAGTGAAGCAAGTCCAGTACCAGACACTGTAATCTCGGATGTGCACTCCTAGGACCCCCGATCTTACCCTCACCCCTTGTAGAAGCAAGAAAGATAAAAAACCCAACAACAAAAAATCCGGGGGTGTTTTGACTTTGTTCAAAATTCAATGGCTGTTCCCACCCTCAGAGTCACAGCCAAAGTCCTCTGTGGCCTACAAGACTCTACCATCTGTCCCTGGATACCTTTCTGACCTCATTTCCAGCCACCCTCCCTGTGTTCATTCTGCTGGGCCAGCTGCCTCCTTGTTGGTCCTCAAACTCAGAAGGCACAGAGGCGGACCGTGGTTTGTGCACTGGCTGCCCCCAGTGCCGGGGAGACTCCGCCTCAGTCTTATGACTCCACCCCTTTTATGGTTCCTTTGCTTATACATTACTTGCATGCTACCTGCTAACCATGTGCCTAGCACATAGGAGGTGCATGCTAACCTCTATGAAGTAGTACCCTGGACCGTGCTGTCTGGCTGAGGGTATGAAATCTGCGTCTATCGCCTTTAGTATTTATCTGTAAAAACATGCACCCCCTTCCTCCATGAGATTGAAATCTCAAGCACACTGAGTCGGTTGCATGTGTGGCCGTCAGCCACCAGAGGGAGCCATACATAATGGCGCTGCAGACTGCGGCTCCGACTGAGGCTGTAGCAATCTGAAGATGTCCCTGAAGCCATCCTACACCCACGCACCAGGAAAGGCGTGGAGACTAGACTGCAGAGCTGCGGGCCCGAATTTCTGAACTAGCTGCACCGCCCTTCCCCTGCACACTCCTCAAACGATGTCCTGGGGGATTTATGCTTTTCAAAGGGGAAGGTGAGATTTTGAGAGTTTAAAATGAGTTTTCCCACCTATCTGTCAAGCCTCTAGCCCCAGCACCTCCAGTCACCTGAGGTCACATCTCTTAAGACACCTCCCTTCTCTATTCTAAAAATACAGAATCTAGAAACGGAAGCTCCTGCGAAGTTAAGTAGCACACATCTCTGCCCCAGCCTTACCCTGAACAACATTCCCGGTCTTCCTGAGGTTACTGGGATCTAATCAAGGGACCATTGTGCCCTGTACACAGCAAAAACTGCTGTCAGCTTCAGAACGGGAAGAGGAAGCATGAGGGAGAGAGAGGATATTAGGCACTAATATGGGATATTACTAGGGCCAGGGGCACCTATCAGTCAGCCTCCAACCAAATTTGTCATCACTGACTCTGCCCCTGACCTCACAAGTCCATGTCTCTTCATCTAGACACCTCCTTTTTTCCCTTCCACGTGGTCCCTGCGCCTGCAGACCAGCTTTGCAGGCCCCCAGAACGGAGCAATGTCTTAAACATCACCTCAGAGGTTTCCAGGCTTGCCTAATTACCGTAGGTGGCAGGAGCTCACAGCTCATCACCCCCACTCCCCGGGGGGCTTCTTGCTACACCTTGCCTCACTGTGACTGGTGGCATGCCTTACCCCAATGGAAAGTGAGTCCTGTCTCCTAGGCATGGCTGCCCATAGCTTTGCCTGACTTTTTCACTCTTTCTCAGGGTCAGCACTGTGAGGGAAGGTCCTTTCCTTGGCAGAAGGGATGGTGAGAGGTGGGGGTTGGGCAGCCCTGGCCGGGCCTCAGCTGTGAGCCGTGGATCTGCTCTACAGGGTCTGGAATGAGGGGAGTGGTGGACGAGCAGGGCTGACTAAAGGCACTGGATGAAGTGGAAATGTCAGTCTCTCGGGCCGCAGTCCCTCACACAGTTCCTGCCTCTTCTTTAGACTTAGTCTTGAAGTTTTTTTTAAAGTATCCTCACACCCATCCCCCAAGGTGTTCCATGTGGCGGATCTTTTTGCCTGAAACACTGCTTTTGTTATGCAACGACGAGTCTATCATGTCCTGTTAAGCCGTGTGAACATCTGCAACAGCCAACACAGCTTCTGGCCAGTGTGAGAGGCTGTGTATGTCTCACTAAAGTGTGAGAATTCAGCCCACAGATATGACACTGGATATTCTGTTTTGTCTGGGCAGTCTTGTCAAAAGTAAAGGTGTAAACTTGCATGATCTAAAATCACAAAAGCACTCATCATTGTCCCTTTGGGCATTCCATCTGGTGGGATTCTTGGGTTCAGGCACTGACGTGGGGGTCTGACTTGCTCAGCCCTCCTGAGTTCACACATTGGCTGCACCAGCAGTGGCTCATGAACCAATGTTTTAAATGTTTCCATAAAGATGGGTTTTAAGGCTAACTTGAACTGCCGTCCTCCGGGGCTGTATAACGCAGTGACTTTGTAAAATGTGGCGGACTGTGGAGTACAGAATGTGTGGACAGGCTGCTTACAACTCTTGTTAAAAACAAGGGGTAAGATTCCAAGCAATCTCAAGAGCAAAATGGTTGGCAAGTCCTCTTAAAAGTAATATGAGATTGGATTATATTTAAAAAATACCATCATTTAAGGGTTTAAGATACAAATAGTGCATTGAGACTATTCATGAGAAATGTAAGATCCTGTGGTGATTTTGCTTAGGACTGCTTCCTTCCCTCCAAGCTTGGGTGAGGTAGGGCTATGGTTTCCTTCAAAGGAGGTTGCTTTGGTCTGGAGAAGAGGACAAACATTCAATCTGAGTAGAGGTTTCAGTACAGGGAGCAAACTTGATACAAAGCAAATGGGCCTGCTCTGGGCCATGCTAGTCGGAAGTTTCAATGGTGTTGGTGAGAAGCTCAGCCAATGGACTATCCAGCAGTCTGACAGGAATCTGGAAACAGAAGAGCTTCAAAGGGAGTAAATAGCCTTTCCACACATCTCTGGCTGACTAGGAGGCTGTGTTAGTAAGTCCCAAGAAGACCTGATGGACAGCAAAAGTCGATTTCAAACTCGTCTGCACTTTGGAATTCTTTCTGTTCCAACCCCCATCCATTGTTAGTGAAAGCCTGTCTGACTCAAGGTTTCAAAGATTAAAAGTCATCATCAACTTGACTGGAAGACGAGTCACTTGTGGGCTACATCTTCGTGCATGCTAACAAGAGTGTTTCCAGAGAGGCTTAAGCCAGAAGGAAGACACACTCTGAATGTGTTCTACATTGTCTGGCTATTCTGAAGAAGCAAGGACAATTCTTCCAAAGTCAATCTGAAAAAACAAACAAATAAATAAATAATAATAATAATGCTAATAAAATAAACCCTGAAGAAACTGAACAGTGACACTGATACTAGCAGTGTTATACAAGGAAGAGGCACATACCATGGGGTAAGTTCAGGCAAATTATGTGAAAAGGGAGCTCAAACCAATCAGAAAAGCAGCAATAATTCTTAATACTGTTAATGGGAATTTAACTGGTCTGTTGGTTTATCTTCCTTGGAGGGCAATTTGGCAATAGTTTTCAAAACCACAATTATATTTACCATTTAACTCAACCACCCTGTGTTTTTTTAATTTTTAGAATTTTTAGAAATTTGTCCTAAGAATTCACCTGAGTATATCAAAGTGACGAATCTGCCCAAGGTCTTCATTGTTCTGCGATCTGTAACAGGAAGACTGAACACAGCCCTGGTGTCCATCCTTGAGCAGGTGACAGACTACAGTGTGTTGGCTTGTATCTGTACAAGGGAATTAGATGCTGAGCAGATAGCTCAGTGAGGGAAAGCACTAGCTGCATAAAGCCTGATGACCTGAGTTCAATTCCCAGAACCGACATAAAAGTGCACCTGTAATCTCAGCATTAATCTATGTCAAGATGGGAGGCAGAGGCAGGAGGATCTCTAAGAAGCTCTGACCTGGATGCTGGAAGGCCCACTAGCCTTAGGTTTGCAGCACAGCTGCCACAACAAGAAGAGAGACTCTTGCCTCAACTAGGTGGTTGGTTTTGTCCTCTGACCTCCACACCTGTGCCATGGTGTGTGCATACCCATATATGTGTGCATGTGCACACACACATAATAAATAAGCACACGGTAAAATAAATAATATTAGAAAGAATTAAGAGTGTTTCTATGTTTTATATAGAAAAAAGTTCTAGATATATGACAAACAAAAGGAACGTGAAGACAATATATTTAGTATGTCACTTTTATGACATAAAATTCAGGAGAATGAAAATATGCATACATATCTGATCATATCTGCATAAAGAAACATACTGGAACAAGCATAAATCTCAGGGTTGCCTACAGGAACTATTTTAATCTGTGTGAAATATTACTATTCAAAACAAAAATAAGAAGTTCATCATGAATAGATAATACACATAATGTGCCCCCATCCTGTTAACCCCACACAGAGAAATGCTCTTCCCATAGTTCATGGGATAAAGTACAAACTCTCAAGAGTACTTTACCAGTAAGTAAAAGTCTCAGTGACCTAGGCCTTAGGAATCAGCTGGGCCAGACTACCAGTGGGTCTTTGACCTTTCTATCTCTCTGCATGGGACATTCACTTTCTATTGCCTATTCAATAGCTTCTTTTGTGAGGTTTAAACAAGGAACATGGTAATAATGACGATGGCAATATTTCAGTTTACTTGCGTGCAAGGTATTTCACAAAATGCTTGTTACAATGAATGTAATCTTCCCACCAACTATATGACAGGAAAGTCACACACACACACAAGAAACTGTTACCAGAAGAGATAGCTCCAGAGATGGTACAGTGCGATGATTTTGATGCTTGGAGTCAGAGGAGTTTGGCCTAGAGTTCCGACTTGGCTCCTTCCTGGCTTTGTGGCCTTGGGGTGTCTCACCATCTGCAGAAGCTGTCACCTAATCATCTAATGTAGGAATAATAAACACGGCTCCATCATGAGGTTTCTCAGGATCAAGGAGGCACAGGCAGGAAAAACACACAGAAAGTGTTCAATCATTAGCTGACCACAAAGTCCTGGTGCTACCAGATCATACCCATTGCCCTGTACTGAAGTCCTTTTGCCTTGAATGGGAAGGCGCAATTACTTAAGCCTCTTGGGTTACCAACATCATGCCAACACAAAGTCATATTATCTCCATCTGTCTTGACTTGTCTTAATTTGACAGCGTATCATAGACTTTCCAGAGCCAGGATCAGCTCATGGGATTCTCTGTACCCTTCACTGGATTTGGTTCTTAATATGAACAACAACTATCTGCTACTTAACTAAATCTTGAGGAGTGTGGAAGGAACATTAGAAAAAAAAGCAAAAACAGAGAAGAAATCTAAAATAAAATGAGAGACATCTAAAGGCCAATTTAATTATTAAAAAATCAATCATTTCAGGTTTGTATTGAGGAGGAAGTGAGAGGAACGGAAGCTCCTATGTATGATGTGGACAGGAAGTGAAAGAGTAATGAAAGTTGTGTAATGTGATTAGGAAAATACTTATATTTAGAGGAAACATTTTCTGGCAATGCTGTTTCCTCTTGTATATTTTTTAAAAAATCAGTAAGGAATGGATGATTGAAATGAAATTAAAAAGTCTCTGCTAACTCCATAGCATCTTAGACATTCTGATGGGGGACAAGGCACTATGTCTGAGTCATTAAAGGGCCATAAGCAGTCTCCTATTCTGGTCTACCCTGGATATTTTGGGATTGGGGATTTACTTGCTGTTTGGACTTTGAAAAAGAAGGAGCAGCAGGAAGGAGTCTACAGTTGAGAGGGCCGAGAAGGAAATGTTCTCCCTCTTCTTCCATGCTCAGTCAGGATCTACACACTTGAGGCTGCAGTGAAAAAGTCTCTGGAATGTCAGAGGGATTGATTATGCTCCACATTCCTGTTCATGGGTTTCTACTCAGGACCTGTTTTCTATGGGACATTTCCTTGCTATATGGGGGCCTTGTCTGCTTGTCTTGTGCCTGACAGAACAGGTGTGCCATAAACCTTGTTGACTGAGGTCTTTTTGTATTGTTCTGGACAAAAGGCTTGACTTACAAAGGGCTGTATTAAATGCCACTTTCTGAGATTCCACCATGCCCTGGTCTTCTACATCCTGTCTCCAGTCTCCACACAGGATTCACACATGGCAGAGGGCTCTCTTCCAAGCATATCTTCAAGAGCACAGCATGACTACTTGTTTAAGGGAGGCATAAAGACTGTGCTAAATGACTGTTCACTGAATAAACTGACATAAGTTTATCATTCTGTGGACCATTTCAGAGTTCAACAGAGTTGATTCTCCTGGGAATCATGGGCTCTGAAGTCAGAGCAAGTCCTCAACAGCAGGATTTGATGTACTCTTTTAAAACTTAAATTAGATTCAATCCATCTCTTGAGCAGCCCATGAGGATCAGCTCCCAGATATGCCTGCAGTTTGGTTTCTTAAGGGAACTTTAAAATTCTTGGTGTTCTTGGCATCTTTCATATCAATTAAGCTAGAATGTCTAGGAGTGAGAACCTGACATTGGTGATGTTCAGAAGTTCTCTGTAATCCCAGGATATCCCGGGTGACCTCAAGACCCTGCGTGACCCTCAACCAGAGAGTCTAAAGACCTCTAATGGTCCCAAGGTCTTCAAGACACAAGATCCCTAATGGACAGTCAATTTGGGGAGCCATTGGCTTGGGAAATGCATTTTTATTATTGAAGTTGAGTCAGACTCTCTAAATCACATGATTACTAGGTACACCTAAGCCTCCAACATAATATAAGTGGAGTTTTAACTACAAACATCTGTAAGGATGGGTGTCCTGTGTGAGGGCTGGGATGTGTTCAGGTCCTTTAATGTCTGTCAATGCTCCTGAGAAGTAGGCTCAGATGAGCATCTTCTCTTCAGCACAGCCCTGTCTTCTTCCCTGGGCTTATTCAGTACTGCAATTATTTGTTGTCATATTGACCTATGAGCACCTTAAAGGCTTAGACCACAAGCAAAGTAAGTGTCTGACCTACAGTGGATGAGTGGCATGTTGGTGATTTAAATGTGTCTATGCATTGTGTGACAGACTTTTCCTGGGGAGAAGCAACACACACACACACACACACATGCAAATACATTCACCCTAGATAGGGAGCTTATGACAGATGAAAGTACAGATTTGACCTGAAAGGGAAAGTATCAGCTCAGGACCCCCAAGTTCTCAGCACAAAGGAGATCTATTTGCCCCAGAGGGACAGAGGGCAGGGATAAGGGACAAACATAGGAGACAGATGATGAGGGAGAAAGGGAAGGGAGCAAGGGAAAGGGGGCAGGGATATTTGTCCCAGAGGAACAAAGAACTGCCTCTGGATAGAGGAGAGACAGATGTCTCTTAGGCACATAGTATTCATAACAATACAGGTGGAAATCCTATGTTAGAACGAGGTGTTTAATTTTAATTGAGCATGCTAATTAGGTGAGTCATAGGGGGCTTCTGATTGTTGGACTTCAATTCTTCAATAACTGGACCTTGGTAGTCAGCCTCAGGAAAAGAGGTTGGAATAAGGAAATAGACCTTGGGGGCTAGCCTTAAGAATATAATCTAACAGTTTTTAGAAAGGCAGAGGGAATGGAGAAGGGTAAGGCCTGACAGAGCCACGCCCACCCCACTCGAACTGGTCAGAGTCCCTATACTACCAAAGTCCAACTTGGTGAATCAGTGAGTATTCTTTTTATTAATTTTTTCATTTATTTTACATACCAACCACAGTTTCCCCTTCCTCTCCCTCTCCCCACCTCCCATCTACCCCCTTTTCCTCCTCCTTTGTTCAGAAAGGGGCAGGCCTCCCATGGGAGTCAACAAAGCATGGCATATCAAGTTGAGACAGGACCAAGCTCCTCTCGGTGCATCAAGGCTGGGAATCAATGAGTGTTACTTGGGTTACTTACAGGAATATGGGTGAGGGGTTACCTACCTGGGCAGAAATGACTCAAAGACAGCTGAATCACCAAAGCCCATGCTGGCACGAGAAGCAGCTCACAAAGGCTGGAAACGGGGAACACACTACACAGTCCTCAGGCAGCTCAACAGCTTGGAGAGTGACCTCTCCAGGTGGCTTAGGTGGTCTGGTCAATTCCAGGCAGCTGAGCTGGTCTTTTGTTTCCTCTGGGCAGTGTGGTTGGTGTCTGATTCTTTCAGGCTGCTTGGTTGGTCTCTGGTTTCCTGGGATTTGTCTGAGAGGGACTGTCAGCAGTCTTGATGGCTTATACACTCTTGCCTAGAGGAGCTTAGTGCATCTGGTCAGCTTCAGGGACTTCCCAAAATCACTTTGAGTAATTTACTTCCTGTCCCAACAAGCTTTCCTGCAGGATGGAATGTTTCATTCCCCCTCTGAACATCCCTTTGTTTCACCTCTGGGTAAACATTCTGTCCTCAAAAACCCTGTTGTTTTGTTTTTTTCCTTTATATCTGAAGTCTTAATGACTTTCCCTTTAATGCCTGTAGATCCTGCTGAGAGGAAACTGTTATACAACACTGTGAAGCCACTCATTAATTTATGATTAATTCAATGAATGGTGGTGGTGACAAAGAGGCGCAGCGATTGCAAAGGGGTTAGGAGGAAAGAAAATAGATCCCCGCCCCCACAAAATTAAAAGCAGAAAATTTAAAGCTGAAGAAGAGAAAAAAGAGAGATCGTATTTATTTCTATTAACACAGTTCAGGGAGCAGTAAGTCATGTTGGGAGAAGTGTGTGCTCAGATAAACCTACAGGCTGTGAAGTTAGTTAACTTCTCCAAGTACCATGTACTTTATTTTTTCATTTATTACAATAAAATCAGTTTGTACACTATTACTTGAATAATATCTCTTTCCTCTTCCAAGCTTTTGTACTACTAGAGTGAGCTCCTAGGGGAATCCATCTTTGCATTCTGGTGTCTAGTACAGCACAACATATTGTAGATATCAGATTAATAGTTATCAAGTGTCTTGTAAAAGCATCGTCTTTATTTCAGGATTGCTATGCAGAAAAGTTTCAGTGAAATGTATAAGCATCTAGTGCATAGCAGGCAGGTAACATTGACACACACGAAGTTGCTCTGCTCTGTTTTCACTGCTATGTTCTAGGGGAGAGGGACAATCAAAAGTGCAATAGTCCTATCTTTTAGAGAAGGTAAAGGTTGGAGAATTCAAGAGATGCCATTAACTTCCTGGTCACCCTCCCCCCAAATCATAGGCAGTTTCAACATACACACACACACAGCACCAATTGACCCCACAGGAACCGATAAGATGCACGCACATTCCAGTCAACCACCAGATGGCAACATAGACCCCACTGACCCAGCTATGTTACCAGCTGGCTAGGTAACAGTCAGAGCATTTTTCAGGGTCTCTAAAAAACACAGGGGGGAAAGGGGTCTTAGCACTTGGCCTTCAAGCCTTATTATGGGGTTTGAAAATTACACAATGCTTTGAGATAGGCATTTTCATTTCCATTTCCAACCAATAGTCAAACCCCACCCTGGGGTCACCCTAACACTGAAGGGTCCTCATTCAGCATCTTCTCTAGAACAACTGGGATGCTCTTTCTTTCAGTATCTATTCAAGATACCCCACATTGTTTCGGTGGAAGCTTGGAATTTTCTTGTTTTTCCTTGAAGTTGCATGTCCCCCTTCCCCCAAGCTCTAATCCTTATTCTTATATTCCCCAACAGTGGCAGGGATTTGTATCCTCTTCTGACTTGTCTCATGTCAAGTTCACACATCCACATTTGTTCATTGCCTCCCTCTTGCCTCTTCTTTCCATCTCCACAAAGAAAAACCCAGCAGGAAGGTTTATGGTTTGACTCCGGATGAGGGCTCACTCTCATTCCTCCCCCAACGCTTTCTTTCTTGGTAAGTACTTAGAGCTAAGTTTCAGGTTTCAGGGGACCTGCGCATGATGCTTTATCAGAAATCTTCAGGGGTTTCCTGTCATACAAGCCTCAGAGGGAAGAAATAGATTTTTATTTTTTTGGTTCTTTCTAACTCCCTGGCCATACTCTACCTCCTCTTCCTCCTCCCCCTCCTGTTCCTCCTCCTCCTCCTTCTTCTTCTGGCATTTTCTTTTTAATTTTTTATTTAAATTAGAAACAAGCTTACTTTACATGTCAATCCCAGCTCCCTCTCCTTCTCTGCTGTCCCCCCAGCCCTCCCCCCAATCCTCACTCCATTCCTCAGGGAGGGCGAGGCTCTCCATGAGGAATCTCCAGAGTCTAACATTTCGTTCAGGGCAGGGCCTAGACCCTCCCCCAAGTGTCCAGGCTGAGAGAGCTTCTTTCATTGTGGGATGGTCATGCAAAGTCCATTTTTGTGCCAGGTATAAATACTGATCTACTACCCAAAGCCTCCTAGGTTGCTCCTCATTGACACCCACATCCAGGGGGTCTGGATCAGTTCCATTCTGGCCTCTCAGCCATCAGTCTGGGGTTCAAGATCTCCCCCTTGTTCAGGCCAGCTGTTTGTCTTGTTTTCACCAGTCCAGTCTTGATTCCTTCTGTCATCATTTCTCCCTCTCTGTCACTGGGTTCCAAGAGTTCAGTTTAGTGTTTAGTTGTGGGTGTCTGCCTCTGCTTCCATCAGTCACTGGATGGAGGTTCTAGGATGGCATATAAGGTAGTATCAGACTCATTATAAGGGAGGGGCATTTAAGGTGGTTTCTTGACTATTGCTTAGTTTGCCAGTTGGTGTCATCCTTGTAGATCTCTGGAAATCTCATTAGTGCCATATCTCTCCTCAAACCTAAAATGACTCCCTCTATTATGGTATCTCTCTTCCTGTTCTCCTCTATTCTTCCCAAACTCAACTCTCCTGCTCCTCCATGTCCTCCTCTCTCCTCCTCTTTTCCCACTCTTTTTTTCCTGGTTTCCTCTCCCCTCCCCCCATGCTCCCAATTTGCTCAGGAGCTCTTGCCACATTCTACCTTCTCTGGATTACCATGCATATCTCTCTTAGAGTCCTTCCTGTTTCCCAGTCTCTCTGGCAGTGGTGTTATAGGCTGACACTCCCCTGACACATGTCTAAAATCCATATATGAGTGAGTACATACCATGTTTGTCTTTTTGTGACTGGGTTACCTTACTCAGGATGGTTTCATTTAGTGCTGTCCATTTGCTGGCAAATTTCAAGATTCATTATTTTTTTTCTGCTGAGTAGTACTCCATTGTGTAAATGTACCACATTTTCTCTATCCACTCTTGAGTTGAGGGGTATCTAGGTTGCTTCTAGGTTCTAGCTATTACAAATAGTGTTGTTACAAACATAGTGGAACAGACGTCCTTGTTGTATGAATGTGCATCTTTTGGATATATGCCTAAGAGTGGAATTGCTGGGTCTTGTGGTAGACTGATTTCCATTTTCCTGAGGAATCTCCATACTGATTTCCATAGTGGCTGTATGGAGTGGAGTGTTCTTTCTCCACATGCTCTCCAGTATAAACTCTCGTTGGTGTTTTTGACTTTAGTCATTCTGACAGTAGTAAGATGGTATCTCAGAATTGTTTTGATTTGCATTTCCCTGTTGGCTAGTGGTTAAGTCCAAATGGATCAAAGACCTCAACATAAATCCAGTCACACTGAACCTCTTAAAAGAGAAAGTAGGGGATACCCTTGAATGAATTGGTATAGGAGACTGCTTCCTGAACATAACACCAGTAGCACAAACACTGAGATCCACAATTAATAAATGGGACCTCCTGAAACTGAGAAGCTTCTGTAAGGCAAAGGACATAGTCAGCAAGACAAAAAGACAGCCTACAGAATAGGAAAAAGATATTCACTAACCCCACATCTGACAGAGGGATGATCTCCAAAATTTACAAAGAACTCAAGAAGCAAGTCTCCAAAACACCAAAGGATCCAATTAAAAAGTGGTCTACAGAACTAAATAGAGAATTCTCAATAGAGGGGTCTAAAATGGCTGAGAGATACTTGAGAAAGTGCTCAATATCCCTAGCCATCTGGGAAATGCAAATCAAAACAATTCTGAGATACCATTCATCATATTCTTATGTAAAGGAGAAAGACACAAGTATGTCACATAGGGAACAGAGGAGAAGTAAGAAGCTGGAGGACAACCTGTTATCCCTGCCCCTGAGGTTCCCTGATGAATAGGAAATGATGAAGGGCGTTATCAAAGCCGAAGTCCCCAGAGAAATTGAAGTTTTATTTTTTTGGAAATGCAGCAACTTTTGAGACTTGGTGGAAAAGTAGTTCATTCGTTCATTCGTTCGTTCCTTCCTTCCTTCCTTAAACAAAGATAAGATCAAGTGCCAGTCTTCAGGGCCCTCAAACCTTGATAGATGAGACAAACCAGTAAAGAACCAGTATGGTTCAGGAGAACTGTGGACTGCAGTGAGTCGGTGCAGAAGAGGGGAGGTGACCACAGAAGGCTTCAGCAGTGGGCATGGGAGTGGAGTACTGAATGACCAGGAAGAGCTAGTGAGCTATGTAGAGTTGGCAGAGAAACCATCACTGTGAGAACATGTAGGGATATCAGTGAAGGAATTCATTACAGTTGGAGCAAAATTGGCAAAGAATGAAGAAAGAGGGTGGGGGGAGCCAGATCTTCAGGGTCAGTGTGGAAGATTCTCCTAAGGTTATTTGGACTTTACTTGGCTGGTATGGAAGCTAAAGAATTTAAACAGGTGAGCATCATGGTTGCTTTTTCTTCCTAAGGAAGATAACTCAATCTATGGGGGACATGTGGCTTTAGTGGTGAGGGATTAGGAATTACACAGATTCCTGATAGGCAGACAGATAGGAAGGGGATACCACAGATAGATAACAAAGTTGGCAAACGTATGGCTTCTTACATATCCTCCTGCCCCAAGACAAAGGCCTGGCATGCTTATTCTCCTGCTGGGGGTGGGGGGGCACGCCTGACAACTTCAAGACTGGGCCCAAGAAACATTTACCCGAAGTTGTTGGCTCATCTGTCAGCTTCTCTGTCTTTGTTCAAACTGACCAACCATAAATGTAGGGAGAGAAGACCCTTCAAAGATGCTTATGCACCCCAGCTTACCAGGAGGGCCCAATTTCAGACTCCCGAAGGGTTTTCCTCTTTGTGCTTTGCTGAGTGTGTTTCTTTGTCCCTAATAAGCCATTCTTTTTGGATGATAATGTTGGCAGTGTTTGAGGTCTTTCTTGCTACTAGTTATTGCACTCAAGATTTGTCCTGCACTTGAATTCTTTAACTGGCAGAGGAAGCAAACCTTGTTAAGACACCTAGATTGTAACACTTGGATGGGGAAAGGGTTAACACTGGAGGCAGAGAAATTATTGTAGCAGTCCAGGCAGAGTGTAACAAGCTTTCTTGTCAGACTATCTTTGAATTGTCAGCCCACAAATAATGACCCAGAGACTTATTATTTATAAAAACTTGACTTTAGCTTAGTCTTTCCCCCAACTAACTCTTATAACTTAACTAACCCATAATTTTTAGGTCTACATTCTTCCAAGTGGCTCAGTTACCTCTACTCTGTGCTGTATGTCTGACCTCTTTAGAGTCTTCCTAGCATCTCATGCATGCCTATATTCATTCCTTTCTTTCTCTTTCTCTCCAGAAATCCCACCTATCTTTTCTGCCTAGTCATTGGCCATTCAGCTTTTTCTTAAACCAATCACAGTGACACATATTCACACAGTGAAAAAAAAATTCCCCAACATCAGAGACCAGCGTATTAGTTGAGAAGAGACAGCATGGAGACAGAGTTTATCTGTAGGCTCTACAATGCGTACAGATGGATGGAGCCTGGGAGTTGGTGGGAAAGATGACTGAAAAATGCAGCGAGATTTTGATATTTCTGCCTACAGCTCAGAACAGGCCTAGTCTGGATCTTCAGGGAGATCTGGAAGTCAAGGCCTCTGTAGCATGAAATTAATCAAGGCCTAGGAACAAGTAGAAGAGATGCTGAAGATATAAAAGCATATCAAAACCAGGAAGAGAAGAAGGTGATATCAAAAGGAAAGAAAGGACGGGCAAGATAAGGAAGAAGGTCAGAGAGAGGGATGTATTCACTCAGATGGTGCTTTGCTGGAGTAACTATAACGAAAGCTTGTATGAGACAATTAGCAAGAAAACACTTCAAGCAATGACCAAAGACTCTAAACTGTCTATTGGCAGGAATGGAAACAGGCATAGGCTGGTAGGCTGGGAGATGACAGTGTTCTATGTGGGGAGGACATGAGCAAGATACCAGTGATCAAGTATGTGGCACATGAGAAGCAGGAAAGCCTAAAGGTTGGGGTGAAAGTAGGTGATTGATTGTAGAATTTCCAAGGAGTGGTATGTTCAGATCTTGTTAAAGTCTAAGATGTGGCTCCAATTGGAATGTCCAAGTGAGATCCGTCTATGAGAGTCTGGGATGAAGAAGATCAAAGGTGTTGGGTGGACGGTACCCAGGTACCTGGGCATCAAGATGATGTCTGGATTCTAGTAGAAGCCAGTGGAGAAGGTGCCAAGAAGTCAAAGTGGAGACAGAAGGGGCAGATTTACAAGTGGAAGAGAAGCTGTCCTTGGACGTGTGGGCTTTCATTGGCTTTGGGGAGAGCCATTTGAAAGGCTTCACAGCTTCTGAAGAGATGAATGAGGTTTCCTTAAATTGAGGAATATGAGGAACGTGGTCTGTTATGTAAAGCTTCAGGTGCAGGAGCTAGATCAAGAAGAGAGAACAGCAGAGGGACAGGGGATTCCTTGAGCCATGTGGAGCGAGAGGAGGGGCAAGTCAGACTTGGTCGCAGGTGTGAGGGCCTAGAGTGTTTGTATGGGCCTCTGTCCTCCTGCTCTAGCCCACTCTCCCATTCCGTGTTCCAACTTTAACAGGCCTAAGAAGTCCCTTATGATGGCATTTCAGCCCTTACTGCTGGTGACTGTTGTCAGAGCCGCAGAAAAAAAATGCTGAGCCCCATGTGGAAAGAGGCTTGGACTGACAAAGCTCCAGATCAGAGAAGGTTTTCGGGCTAGAATCCCCATTCTCTACCCCTCCCCTGAGTTTTGCTATGCTGAGCTTGAAGAATGAGTGAGTGATTCTGAGAGGAAGCCTTCTTACAGTCTGGATGCTGAAGCTGAGCCGGAGATGCTTCAGGAAACCACTTGGTCTAGGTTAGCCTTTGGCCAACTGAGTTGGAGCAACTTCTCTGAGGACAGGCAGTGAGGAAGAGGCCGTGTTGAAATGGACTGAATCAAACGTGTATACCTTTTCTCTGCCAGCTCTCACTAACAGTCTACTTGCATAGACGTTACAGTTCACAGAAAGCTTACTTTATAAGATTGCTTTCTATTATATTGAAAAAAAGCATTTTTATCACATGCCCTTGGCGAATGCATACCGTGTTCTACCAGCCTCATCTTCCACTGTGAGTAGTAGGGGTTGAAGCAGTGTTGGCTTTTGACCATGGCAGGTTAAGGTGTGAGGGCCTGGAGTGCTCTAGCCGAAGAGTGCTATTTATGGAGTTACAGGGAATACTGGGGCTGTTTTCTGAATCCACTACGGTGTTGATATGAGGATCTACCCTTGAATGTGCACTAATGCTATGCTTTTGTATGGGATCTTTGTTTGGAATGATGAATCTGTTTTCTAGCACAGTGTTAACATCTGTGTTCTGGCCTACCCTGACTCTGCACAATGCTTTGGTTCACTGAAAGTTTGGCTTGACTATAAAGGTTTTACTTACTCTTGTATGTTGAATGTAGGACATCTGTGGTGGGTGGCCTATCTTCTGCATAGCCTTTTGTTGCCTAAGTACTTGGTGGGTATACATCATATACATCAGGATGCCTCTGGACTGCATGCTGTGGTTGGTGGGTGCTCTTTGGTAGTAGTAGCAATGCTCCCCCAAATTCAGCTTTACTAACGTGATTTTGATGGGCTCAGCTTTCCTCAGGATCTTTGATGATGAATCACATCCTGAGTCTAATGAGTAGACAGATAGGTCCTGTAGCCAAGCCTGGACCTGTTCTTTGTCACCTAGCACCATCTGGGGGCCCCAACTCAGGCATGGCAGCTGGGTTTGATCACTTGGCCACCAGGAGCCTTCACAGCTGGGACATTTCTGAGAATCTGTGCCAGAGAAGCTACATCTGTGACTCACCACTCCAGGGGAAAACCCAGCTGCTGGGCTCAACATCAGTCCCAGGAGCTCTGGGGAAGGGCCTGGAGGCAGGGTGAAGAGAAGATAGCCCACTTAGACTTTCTCAGTTTCTATAGAAGCTTGCCATATTTTCAGTTCCCCATTTCACAAAGGAAGTTGAGAGAAGCAGCTAGAACCTTTTAGCAAAGAATGGAGCTTGTGGCTCTGGAGGGTAAAAATTTTGGACTGAGTCATTGGAGTCACTCCCCTGGCCCTCTGTAGCTTCCCCCTTGCATCTGGCCCACAGGTGACTGTCACCATGCTTATAGTCTACACATGGTGTTTTCACATTTGTTTTTGGCCCTCACAGGGAGCTATGGCCATGTTTATAGTTTGCACAAAGTATTTTATGATCATTGAAAATTTTAGCCTCAGGAAATGGGCACTTACACTGGACCCATGGAAAACATCCTCCAAATATTAGGAAAGAGGCATCAGAAAGAGGATAGAACTTGCTTCATAACTCAGAATGTTGGATTCTTGGACCATGGATTATCTTCTCTGAGGGAATGTTTAGCTAGGTAAGGCCTGCACAACACAGATGTTAAAGGATGACCTCAGGGCAGTTCCTTCAAAGATTCAAGTGACTGGGAAAACTTTTCAGGGTGGA
Source organism: Mesocricetus auratus (assembly GCF_017639785.1). Classification (NCBI taxonomy): domain Eukaryota; kingdom Metazoa; phylum Chordata; class Mammalia; order Rodentia; family Cricetidae; genus Mesocricetus; species Mesocricetus auratus. Next base: position 49,669,063 of record NW_024429193.1, read on the forward strand.
CACTATGTTACTTTTCACAACAGTGACAATCATTACTGAGACTAAGATGCCTTTGTGTTGGTGGAATAGAGGGGGCACTAAAAGCCTTCACCTAATATGAGGTAAATCCTTAGCTGCTGAGGAATTCCAGGGAGTTTGGTTCTAGTGTTGGATGAGTCCTTGTGTCCTGGGAACCCTCTTAATCTGCATAGACCAGGTATGAAAGATGAGATATCTTGGCAATCATGTGATCACACTGGAGTGTGTTGGAGTGTGCCTGGAATAGTGGGGCCAGAGTAGCAAAGTGTTGAGAAGACAACAGGAAGATGGTGTTTCGGAAACCCTGTAGTCACAAATGGTGGAATTTGAAGCCATAGGTGGAAATCCTAGGGAGAAAAATTGCGATTCATCAGTATAAGTCTCTCTGATTGTTTTAACATGCCACAGTCCTCTAGTTAGGTTCCTGGGCTCTAGAGTGGTGCCCCAGTGGGTAACTATTGGCCATCTTGCTCACAGATGTGCTTAAAAGAGTCTTTCAGTGTAGGCTTCCAGAGTGATTTTGAAAAATTGCATTCATTGCTAATAAAAATTGGGAGATTTTTGTATAAAAATCTGTATTTATAGGCTTTCTTAAAAATATGAAAATCTGATCAACTAGCTTCATATTGTTATATACTAATAAGTAAGACCTGGGTAGTAGCTGCTTCCTCTACCCCTATTCGCCATAGGAACTACCTCCCTGTACTTTTCTTACACTTGCTCAATTTCAGGAAGGCTCAAATGTCTCGTCCCAGGAAGTATTGTGATTTGCAACCTCATTCTAGGCAAAACTTTAGAGCGTGAGTTCTGGGGTTATCCTTTGAAACTATTAAGGGGGCCAGCTTCCTTACCAGGGTATGGGATAGCAACATGACCTTGGGTAGAAGACACTTTACAGAAAGGTGAACCCCTGAAAGAGCTATCTGGCAAGAGCTCATTGGCTCTTGGCTCCTGTCCATCAGAGTGGAACTTTGTCTCACAAAAATTTGATAGTACTATTACCAAAGTCAGAAACAAAAAGACTGTGATCCGGCTGATAACGTGGACTGCAAAAAAGCCACCAAGAATCTCTGAAGTACATGGGCCATGTAGGAGTTCTCCTTGGACCCTTCTAAATGACCAAACCAATGGTTCTGGTTTAGGGTTGTTCTTTGATGCTCGGTCAAATATATTTAATCTGGAAGAGGGTTTAGTAAGAAAGAGTTTGTTATCTAGAGTAATTTGCTTTCTCTTGGGAACCTGTGGAGTGCCCACAGAGAGGTGGGGGACTTCCAAGCATTGAGTGATTGGGTTGGGTTGGGGGCATCCTTTGCAGATTCTCTGCATCAGGGCTCTGTTCTATTTACTTTAAGCATACCTTTTGACACTGGCATGTGCTCAGCATTCATCTTCCCAGGATGAGCAGTCAGAAGTGTGTTAAAGCCTCATTAATACCTTGGTCTGTGATGGAATATTCCAATATAGCAGAATGCCTGGGCCTTGGCTGCTGGGACCAGACTGGGTAGCATGAATGCCCTTTATATGCTTGGACACAGACTGATAAGAGAGATTTTGGTGGGTGGGTACTCCTGAAACCGGAGAAGCTTCCTGCTGGAATCGCATGGCATAAGTGATATGATTCTGGGTCTTAAGACTTTGTGTAATTCCTGGCTCTAGGAGCAGAATATGCTTTGTGTGCTTGGGTTGCTGAGCCAAGAACAGACTCATCCTTACTTTCAAGGAGATACTTGAAGAGAAGAAGCAGAGGTGTATAGGTTGTGAGCATAGCAGTGCATGTCCTTGCCTACCAGATACATAGAGCACAGTCAGGGTGAGGGTGGTCAGGATCATAGGTCTGGAGGCCACAGAAAGGCAGACATCTGAGGAGGTGCTTGGGATCTGAGGATGTGCTATGAGGACATGTGTACTCTGGACTGGTGGCTGGTGTGAGGTGAGTTGCATATGCTGAGGCAATTGTGCTCCGAGTCTGTTTCCTTCTCTGCACCTCCACTCTTGTATAATCCATTCCCCATTTCTTTCTTTTTTATTGTTTTTTCCTTTTTCTTTTTTATTATTTATTTTTAAATTTAAATTTAAATTAGAAACAAGGTTGCTTCACAAGTCAGTTCCAGGTCCCTCTCCATTTCCCTCCCCTCCTCCCGTGCCCTTCCTCCAACCCCCCCAATATCCCCTCACTTCCCCAGGGAGGGTGAGGTCCTCCATGGGGGTGTCCATAGTCTGTCATTTCATATAGGGCAGGGCCTAGACCCTCCCCCAAGAGTTCAGGGTGAGAGTGCATCTCACATTGTTGGATGGGAGTCCAAAGTCCATTTGTATACCCGGGATAAATACTGATCTACTGCCCAAGGCTCAATAGATTACCTAGGCCTCCTCACCGACACCTCCATTCAGGGGGTCTTGATCAGTCCCATGCTGGATTCCCAGACATCAGCCTGGGATTCAAGAGCTAACCCTTGTCAGGTCAGCTGTTTCTGGAGGTTAAACCAGCCCAGTCTTAATCCCTTTGCTCATCAGTCCTCCCTCTCTGCTACTGGATTTCTTGAGTTCAGCTCAGTGCTCAGCCATGGGAGTCTGTCTCTTCTTCCATCAGCCACTGAATGAAATTTCTGTTTCCCAGACTCTCTGGCCATGGGACCATGGGATTGTAGGCTGGCATTCCCCAGATCTATGTCTAAAATCCATATGTGAGAGAGTACATGCCATGTTTCTCTTTTGTGACTGTGTTACCTCACTCAGGATGGTTTTATCTAGTGTTATACATTTGCCTGCAATCTCAGGATTCCATTGTTTTTTTCTGGTGAATAGTACTCCATTGTGTAAATGTACCACAATTTCTCTATCCACTCTTCGGTTGAGGGGCATCTAGGTTGCTTCCAAGTTCTGGCTATTACAAATAATGCTGCTATGAACATAGTGGAACAGACATCCTTGTTGTATAAATGGGCATCTTTTGGATATATGCCTAAGAGTGGAATTGCTGGGTCTTGTGGTAGGTTTATTCCCATTTTTCTGAGGAATCTCCATACTGATTTCCAAAGTGGCTGAACAAGTTGGCACTCCCACCAGCAATGGAGGAGTGTTCCCCTTTTACCACATCCTCTCCAGCATAAATTGTCGTTGGTGTTTTTGATTTTAGCCATTTTGACAGGAGTCAAATGGTATCTCAGAGTTGTTTTGATTTGCATTTCCTGGATGACTAAGGATGTTGAGCACTTTCTCAAGTGCCTCTCAGCCATTTTAGACTCCTCTATTGAAAATTCTCTATTTAGTTCTGCAGCCCACTTTTTAATTGGATCCTTTGGGGTTTTGGATACTTGCTTCTTGAGTTCTTTGTAAATTTTGGAGATCAACCCTCTGTCAGATGTGGGGTTAGTGAATATTTTTTCCCATTTCGTGGGCTGCCTTTTAGTCTTGCTGACTGTGTCCTTTGCCTTACAGAAACATCTCAGTTTCAGGAGGTCCCATTTATTAATTGTTGATCTCACTGTCTGTGCTAGTGGTGTTATGTTCAGGAAGCTGTCTCCTGTACCAATTCGTTCAAGGGTACCACCCACTTTCTCTTTAAAGAGGTTCAGTGTGGCTGGATTTATGTTGAGGTCTTGATCCATTTGGACTTAAGTTTTGTGCATGGCGATAAACATGGATCGATCCGCATTCTTCTACATGCCAGCCTCCAGTTATGCCAGCACCATTTGTTGAAGATGCTTTCTTTTTCCATTGCATATTTTTAGCTTCTTTGTCAAAGATCAGATGTTCATACATGTGTGGGTTAATATCAGGGTTTTCAATTTGATTCCATTGGTCTACCTGTCTATTTTTGTGCCAATACCAAGCTGTTTTCAGGACTATAGCTCTATAATAGAGCTTGAAGTCAGGGATGATGATGCCTCCGGACGTTGCCTTGTTGAACAGGGTTGTTTTGGCTATCCTGGGTCTTTTGTTTATCCATACAAAATTGATTATTGTTCTTTCAAGGTCTGTGAAGAATTGTGCTGGGATTTTCATGGGGATTGCGTTGAATCTGTAGATTGCTTTTGGCAGGATTGCCATTTTTACTACATTGATCCTACCTATCCAAGAGCATAGGAGATCTTTCCATTTTCTGAGGGCTTCTTTAATTTCTTTCTTTAAAGATTCAAAGTTCTAGCGATACAGGTCTTTCACTTGTTTGGTTAGCGTTACCCCAAGGTATTTTCTGTTGTTTGTGGCAATTTTAAAGGGTGATATTTCTCTGATTTCTTTCTCAGCCCTTTTATCATCTGTATATAGTAGGGCTACTGATTTTCTTGAGTTGATCTTGTAGCCACTTTGCTGAAGGTGTTAATCAGCTGTAAGAGTTCCCTGGTAGAGTTCTTTGGCTCATTTATGTAAACTATCATATCGTCTGCAAATAGTGAAAGTTTGACCTCTTCCTTCCCAATTTGTATCCCCTTCTTCTAATAACCGTTACCCTGACTGTTGAGGGATATTTGATTGCACTGTGAAACTCGAGACTATTGATAAAATTAACCTTAGATCAGGGTGCAGAGCCAACAACTAGTTGGCAGGAATTAGCCATAGAGAGGACGGGGAAGCCAGGAACATGGGTAGAGATACACAGGAAGGAGCAGGGAGGGATTTGGAGTTTCTCTGTCTTTTTGGTTTGGGACAGCTGGAGAGATTCTTGCTGAATCTCCGGCCAAAAGGGAAGATCAGATGTTTGCTTATCAGTCTCTCTGAGCTAGAGATTTTCACTCCAACATCTGATTCCTGAGTCTTTACTGGTAAATACAGTAGCAGAGACTTAGCTACATTTGGGGACAGCAGCAGAGTCAGTGCCATCTCTCCAGGCTGCTGTCTGAGTGGCAGGCACTGACTCTGCAAGGCCATGGGGACCACAGATGGTAATTAAAATATCAGTAGATTCAGCTGCTAAGCTGTTGGGAAAGCAAAACCTGAGATCTAAATATCAGCCAGAGAACACGACAGTAAGTAGTCCCTGCCTCACCCCTAGGGTGTGTGCCTCCCATGTAGCTGGCCAGAAGCAAGTGAAGGAGCTGGAGGCCAGTACTGGTCTAGAGCCTACCTTTCTACACCACCACTAGGCAAAATCTGGACTGGCAGTCTAGCTTATGAGATGGCAGGGGTGAGGCTTTGTGCCCATGCTTTTGCTGATTGTCCCTTTTGGAGAGGCTTTCCAGCCTCTGCCCCGTGGCACCCTTCCCCATAGCTTTCATTTAGTACCTTGGTAGCACTTACTTTGTTACCATCTTCAGCTGTTCAGACCATTAACTTTAAACATTAGATCATGGAGGGCTGCAGATATTTTATAACATGACCTCATTGACATTTATTTATTCTCCTCCTTGATATCTCAAATTAGTAACTATGTAAAATCCCACTTTGACATTGAAATTTGACTTGCTTATATTCTGCTGAAGTGCTGCTTTGTGAGGGTGTGTATATGTGTCAGGCCTGGAAGAGCAGAAGCAGACAATAGAGACTTGAAAAGGAAGGCATGACTGGAATACTGACTTACACATGGAAACATAAGCCATCCAAAAAATACGTGGCTCACTGGGTGGTGGCGGCGCATGCCTTTAATCCCTGCACTCAGAAGCAGAGACAGGCAGATTTCTGTGAGTTTGAGGCCAGCTTGGTCTACAGAGCAAGTTCCAGGACAGGCTCTGAAGCTGCTACAGAGAAACTGTCCTAAAAAAAATAAACCAAGCCAAATCGAAACAAAACTGTGTGGCTCACTTGCTGGTTTAGATGTCAGTGTGAGAATAAAGTGGAGAGTACGTCTTTGCTCAGGAAGTTTGAACTGGGGAATGGTAGCAAATCTTCAAACACAAGCTAAATAGCAGAATGCAGATACAGAATGACTCTTTCTATGCTCCACTGAGCAAAAACAAGAAAGTACACATTTGTACATTCCTGGCCAAACATGTAAAAACCAAGCCAGGCTTTCAGTTTTGAGACTGGATTATCAAAACCTACACACAGAATCTCTTCCTTTTGAACTTGCATTTTCCTGTAGTATGGTGGTGGTGCATGGGCACTGGCCCTGAATGCAAACAGCTCTCTCACACTAGCTGTTCAAGCTCAATAAGGCCACAGGACCTCTCCCTGCATCATTTTCTTCATCTATAACACAGGACCACAGCTACTCAGAGGGATGCTGAGAGGTTTAAAGAGTTTAAAGCATGGTCGTGCTTCCAGCAGAGTCTGACCATGGGTAGGACTTAATAGAGACAGGAGCACACAATGACATCCCTTCCTCATACTAGATCCTAAAGGATTTCACCTTCTCTCAGTACTGTCATAGACTAGCAACTGAGTCTTTAATGTATGAATCTTTGAAGGATATTTCAAATCAAGTTATTCCATTGTGAGAAAAAGCTCTCTAGTGTGTTGGACCAGCAAGTATCAGGTGGTAGTATGAATCTGAGTGAGAAGGCAGGGAAGTTTGTCATGTGTCTGTGACTGAAGAGGAGTCTAATATGGTTGGAGCAGGTTGTATGTAGATAGGTCTGAGCTTCCCATGGAGTGAGTGGCATGCAAAGACGGGCATTTTATTAATAGGCAACCAAAGGCCACTGAAGATTTTTCCGGACATGACAGTAATAAGAGATATGGGAAGCAGAATCTCTTTGTATGTTAGAAGTAATAGAACATAGTGGGCGAGGAAGTTGGAGGAATCAAAGATGAGAGCATAGTTTGTTTTTGCCTGGGTGACAAGGCTATGGTAACACATGCTAGAAAGGGCATAAGAGGACAGGGCCACTGCCCTGAGAGATACTTTGCTCGGACAGTTTGCATGTTATGCGTCAATGATTCATCCTGGAGGCAGTGACTGGCAGAATTTTAAAAATGGAGCAGGTGATAAGAGGTGGGCTAAGGATGGAAATGTGTGCGTTCGTCCCAAAGAGTCAAAGCATGAGAATAGATGTGATGACATGGGGAGACATTGTAGAAGTGAACTAAAGGTGAAACTTAGTGATAGGTATTTAAGGGAAGGCCAGCTAAAGAGGAGACAGAGGAAAAGGAAAGGAAATAATTACCAATGAGAAATTGGTTCAACAGCAACAAAGCCAAAATCCAAAATAAGGCCAAGTAGGCAAACATCAATTAAAGGCTTCCGGAAGCCACTGTGATCTCTACATGGAGTTTTAGGGAGGGCAAAGTAGGATTTGGCGTGGGGCGGAGGGTGGGAAGGTAGTTCAAAGGATTGAGTGGAACGTTAAGAGGTTTGAGGAATTAATGGGAGAGATGAGCTACTAAGATTGCTTGGGCTGTCTATCTTCTTTGCTTGAATTAAGTTTGGAATTAGATAAAGAGGTTGGATGGTTGCCAGAGGTTAGGGAATTAAAAATGGATGCCAGCAGCAGAAATGGAGAGAATGAGAGGACACATGTAACACAACCGCTAAGAAAACACTAAGATGCCATAATATAGAATCTCCTGGATTTGAGCTAAATAGAAGTCATTTAAATATTTTTAATTTGGTGCTGGAGAGATGGTTCGGTAGTCAAGACTGGCTGCTTTTCCAGAAGACCTGGGTTGCATTCCCAGCTCACAACTGTCTGTAGCTCCAGCCCAAGGGAACCCAGCACCCTCTTTTGGCCTTGATAGACACCAGGCATGCACATGGTGCACAGATATATGTATGTAGTCAAAACACCCCCACACTTGAATAATAAAACGAATTAAAAAATTTTGGAGGAACTTCTAGGCATGCTTTGTACCTCTTAGCTGAATCTCCAACCCTCTTTGTACTTTTAAATTTTGATACAGGGTTTTAGTCAGCTGTCCAGGTTCACTTTGGGTTCATTCAGACTAGACAGACCGTGGACTTGTGATGCTCATGCTTTGACATCTAAATAGCTGGAACTATAAGCCTGCATCACCAGGCTCAGAGGAAATGCTTATTCAATATCTAATACATTGAAAATGTTAGCTAGGCAGAGGTCATGAAAAACGGTCATGTGAAAGTAGCTCATTGTCCTCCAGTTGCTTGGCTAGGTTGTTAGTAACCACAAGACTTCCTGTGAGTAACTGATTCTTTTCTATTGCAGAGTCCCACCTGATAATGCCAATGTAACACATTTCATGGCATTTGTGTTATGTTGTATTTTATTATGCACGTGCTCCATGAATTGATTACTTTCATTTGTTGTTATAAAATAATATGCAAGACTTGATGACACAAAGAAAAAAAGGTTTGTTCTGAAATCTGGTAAGTTTAAGATTGAGCATCTGCCTCTGGTGAGAACCCTCTTGCTGGTCGGGCTCTCTATACAACCCAAGGAGGCACAGAGCATCACAGGATAGGCAGAGCATCCTAACTAGGGCTCTTCTTTCTATAAAGCCAGAGCCCCATTAGGCCAGTATTCCAGTCTCCTTCATCATCTTGTTTAACTGTAGTTACACCCCAAAGGTCTCACTTCTAAATACTAAAGTCTGATGAAGGTTTTGCTCTCTTAGTAACAAAAGACACCAGTACTGAATTGCATATTACGATGTCACAAGTCGGACTTTCCGATGTTTGAGTTAATCATGCAATGGTATAATTCACTACAAGTCAAAAATTCTGCCTTTTCTCTAGTTTTTCATCATCTTCTCCCATCCCCATGATCATATGCAATTCTGTCATTTCCCAAGCATCTCATTTTTCTTTTGTTTTCACACGTGAGGGCTAATGTTTTTTTTTTTCGAGACGGGGCTTCCCTGTGTAACAGACCTGGCTGTTCTGGAACTCTTGTGGTAGTCCAGGCTGGCCTTGAATTAATTGAGATCTGCCTGTCTCTGTCTTCCAAGTGCTGAAATTAAAGGTGTGCATCTCCCTCCCTAGTTGAGGACTAAATCTAACATGTTCAGACTGCCACTCTTCTTTTCATTCACTCTTTATTTACCCCAAGTTAATGAACCGCTTTAGGAAAAGCGTTCTGGAAGCTGATAATCATGATCACTTACACATCCACTCGCCCAGACTCTTTCCTTTCATCCTTCATTGTTTCCTAGTTTGAGGAGCCTTTGCTATACCCAAATGAGTTTTGTTTGTCTTTCTTCAAAACTATGTAGTAAATGAGGCTTGTTTGGTGGTACCCAGGTGTGTGCACCATTACTCTACTCCAGCAAGGTGATGTGTGGGTTATTTGGAAACTGTTTTTTGTCTAGCCCCCCAAACTTTCTTCATTATCACTTTCAGAGTATGGGGGAGGATTATACTAAACATCTGCTACATTCTCTGCTACAACTCAGTGTACTTAAAGTGCATTAAAAGTCTTTAAAATGATCTTGGGTTAATCTTTATTTCCTCCACACTAAAAGAAATGATGTAGAATTGCTTATGTGAATTTACATGAGTCTGTTGCCCCCCCCTCCACTCTAACACACACACACACACACTTTCTCTCTCTCCCAGAGGTGCTAATTAATGAACAGATAGAATTGTCTAAACTGTCACAATATGTGCCTGAGACCAGCTAAAAATTGTGCAAATGATCAGCACTGAATCCATTCCCCAGGAAAGATGTGGAATTTTTGCATATAGAAATTAGCAATTAGGTTATTCTGTCTAAGCTGGTTTATCAGGTTTCATGGCAAAGTGATGTAATTCCCCACTGCTGAGATGGCTCTGCAGTGTAAATGAGATAAAGTGAAAGAACATGATAATCTGTGAAGTGATGAATAAAGACTATCCCTTTATGCTGTGTGTCCTTAACAGTATCTTTGTATATTTAAAATATGTGAATTAATCTATGTCTTATGAGTGGGTGGAGTTATGGTTAGTACTACTCTTTCTGATTTTCTGGAGTCGGTCCAGGAGTGAGGAGTGGGGATGGGGAATAGTGATTCTGGAATTAATATCTAAAAGTATATATAGGTGGAGGGGTAGCAGTTTTCAGGAGGATGCTAGGAGCCTTCCTGCTTCTTAGAAGAAACTGTCACTTACCTATACATCATTTATTAAGGACAGTTCTTTGGCTGAGCTATGAAGATGATGATCAAGTCATACCTCTGGTGGTCTCCTTGCTTCATGAGGAGGGACAACCATTCATGAAACCCATCCTTTGTTTCCCTAGCTCATTACTCATTTGAAATTATTCTTAAAAGAGAAAGAAAGGAAGAAAGGAAGGAAGAAGGAAGGAAGAAGAAAGAAGGAAGAAGAAGGAAGGAAGAGATTATTGTCTCTACTCTGTGTCATTCCACTTGTGTTACATGCCATTTAGGCTTTCTCTATTTTCTTTCCTTTGTTTACTATTTCTGACTTAGTTGTACCCACTCTTTGAAAGCTGAGGTAATGGTTGAGTTGTCATGGCAACCATTTTATCCCCATCCCTTTCCCATTTCTCAACAATTTTTCTACATTTTAATAAAATCACTATTTATAGTGCACAAAACTGCAGTCCTTTCCATCACAGTTCTGCAAGGGAGGTTTCTTCTCTGACCAGAATACTAATGACTCAAATACGGCTTCTAGCTAGGGAATGAGGAAGCCCTCCTAACAATCACTTCAGAGACATTTGTACATTCAGGCATCATTTAAGTACATGTACAGAATGAGACCTGTATGTATCAGGATACATATACATATATTGACAGAGATGAATGCCAAGTCTTGTAAAATACACCATCCTGGTTATACTAAAATAGTCCTGTTGCATGTGGTTGGAGGGAGAGGTGTGAAGTGTGGTGTTTTCACTTTTATTACATGGATAGAGGAAACTAAGCTCCTGAGTTCTAAATGTATTTAGTTGAGATGTCACATCCAGCTCATTAGGAATACCTGGGAGATTTGTAACATTGAAGGTAAACAGAAGACACCACAAAACAAGGACAGAACACAAGCATTACTATTTACAGGCTGCAAGAGTGTTCTTATCTGTCTACAGTACCTTTCATGTAGGATTGTGTATATGTTTCTGTGTGTGCATATGTATGGGAGTTAGAGATTTATGTCAGTTGTCTTCCTCAATCACTCTCTATTTCTCCTATACCTGGAACTTGCCCATTTGGCTAGGCTGGCTGGCCAGTAAGCCCCAGGGATTCTTCCGTCTCTGATTCCTCAGTACTTGAAGTACAGGTGGATGTTTCTGTTCCCAGCTTTACATGGATGCTGCATACAGAACTCATGTCCCCACACCTGTGCAGTGAGCACGTTACTAACTGGTCCATCTTCCCAGCCCCTTTCAGGACTGCTTCGAGAAGCAGAAATGTGTATCTTAAGCACTTGTTGGCGGCATAACTTCATGCTTTTTTAACTTCATGATTTTTATATTCCAGGTCAGCTATTGCCTCACGACTTAAAGGGAGCTATTTGTCTTCTCTACATATCAGTTTCTAAATCTCTAAAATGGGAATGGTGGTGATAGGATCTGTAGTTTAGTGTTTTGAGGCTCCAGTAAGTTAATACAGGCGAGGTCTTACAATGGTGTTGTCATTGGTTATAGGTATTTGATAAATAAGAATTATTAATTTTGTAGTTCACTCAAGTCCAGAAAGAAGTCTACATCAATCTTGTGGCTTTGAGGGGCAATGAGATGTAGAATCCAGTTGAAAATAGAAGAGTGTTTGTATAATTTTTAACAACTAACAGTAACGGTGATAGATATTGGCTGTGCTCACTTCTGACTACTAGATGAATTAAAGGTCCAAGTCATAAGATGAGAAAGCTCATTATTTGATAGAATGAATCAGCAACTTTTCAACTCTTGGAGTGTAGTCATGAAAATATTCCTTTATCACCATATTTTTGGACTTTATGAAAACATATTTAAGTAAGAGCAAGCTAGGTTATTTGGTAATAATCCAATTTGAATTTACACCCTCACCTTATTCTAATGGCTCGCAGGTAGAAAGGCTGAGTGAGACTGCACAGTTACAATCTGCTAGCGGTGACTCTTACCCTTTCGTGTGTATTTACATGACTTTGGAGAATTTAGCAAAGGTCTACTTGTGATTCAGTGGACTTGGGGAAGAGTCTGTAACTTTGAATGTCTACAAATCACATAAGTAATGCTTATTCTTTGGCCCCCAGGTACCAATGAGTAACAAAATTATGAAGCTTTGTTTTTTTATTATTTCAGAACTTAGTGCAATGTGATTTAATCATATACACCCTTCCCCAAACTCCTCCCAGATCCACCCCACTTCCCTACCTACCTAATTATATGTTCTACTTCTTTCTTTTTAAACAGCAAATCCAATTTGTGCTGCCTATGTATAGTCTGGGGTGTGCAACATTCCAATGGTCAACTTACCAGGGGCTACACTCTTAAGGAAAACTGATAGCTCCTCTCTCAGAAGTCATCGCTTGCCAATAGCTCCTTGGCTAAGAATGGGATTTTGTGCCCACCTCCCCTATCCACACTGAGATTTGGTCTGGCTTGAGCTTGTGCAGGTCTTGTCTATGCTGTCAAAAGTACAGTGAGTTCACATGTGCACGTGCCCTGCTGTGTCTAGAAGACAATTTCCTTGTAGTTATCCACTGTTTTGGCTCTTACTATCTTCTGTTCCTTCTTCCACAATGATCCCTGGGCCTCAGGAGAAGGGAGGTGATACAGATCTTCCATTTAGGGTTGAGTATTGGTCAGTCTTTTATTCTCAGTTCTCTGGTTAGTTGTGGGTCTTATGAGAACAGTTCTTCCCAAAGACATCTTTGAACTCTGGCATGGGTTGGGAGGTGGGGATCTTATTTCTTACTCTGAAGTAAAGCTGGAATTACCCAACATGAACAGATCCAGACAGCTAGGAGACAAGGAGATTATGAATGATAATTGGAAGCTAGAAGCCTGTTCTTTTTCTGAAGTTTTGACAAGAGAAATCATGGAAGTCTATATAAAATCTTCTGGGGATGCGTAGAGCTCAGGGATGTCTGAATTATGAAAGGGCTTTTCTTTGACTACTCACTTTGGTTTCTTCTTAACACTCAGAATCTAACAGGCTTACTATTTTTTTCTGAGTGTTGCTAAGGCTTTTTGGGGATGGCGGTGTTTGATTTAGTGAGAATATTAAAAAAACATGATGTTTGGACCAAAATACAAGTGAAGTTGAGCCAAATGAAGATTTGATTATTAAAATATTAACTTGAAATTTTAAGTTCCATTTGAAAGTCCTGCTTTCCCACTCTAAATCTCTGATAAGCTCTTAGTTTAGTAAAAGCTTTGTTAGGAAGAAAAAAGCAGATGATTCTCTTGACATGCTTTTAACAACTAACAATAATGGTGATACACAGCAGCTGCAATCTCACTTCTGAATTACCAGTGGGATTAAAGGCTCTCTTATAGGATGGGAGGGTTAGCTATTGGATAGGATGAATCAGCTTGTGACTCATAATCATGAGTCATGTGACTTAAAAGTCATGGTAGTTGTGAGCGTCTCTTGCAGGGTTGGGCGAATTGTGAAGAAATATATTAAATTAGAAGAAATGTAAAGTAGACTTCCCTCTGAACTTTAGGTTAGCTGTGACTCAAAAGAGTGTGGTAAGACATCTATGTTTGCTCATTTCATTAGAAAGGTTATTTCAGTCTAGATCACTTGCCATGTAATCTGTTCCCTTTAGCACAAGGAAGCATTCTATTTATCCTAGTGTATAAAAAAGTGTTGTTGCCTCCGGATTCTTAAACCAGTTCATTATCATCTATCAAAAAGACTCATAACTTGAGATATGTTGATGCCAGTTGAGGAGTATGTGCTCTGACAGTAAAGATTTTGATGATGTCAGTTCAGTTAACCAGTAACAATTGTGACTGGAGGTGGTTGAGCGCTGTAGTGCTTCGGAGCTTAGAGACACTGAAAGAAGTTTGAACTGACAGCACATAACTGGATTCCAGATGAAAGGTTCTCAGTTGACAGATGCACACTGAGAAGAGATGAGAAGAGATTTATCTGAAAATTCCATTACCTATCATTCTTAGGACAGAGGAGCTTTGCCCCTCTGAACTTCCTGGAGCCTGTTATAGTAGTCACTTCACAATTTGCCACTGAGCAAATTCCTAGCAGCAGTTACATGAATTATATCTTACTCTGTGACTCTCTAACTCTCGCTTCACAGACCTGAAAGGGTTGAGATGTATAGGGTGTTGGGACCCATTTGCAGTCCTCACAGTATTTTCTTCTCAATAATCTAGATTCTTTATTAATGTGGATAGAAAAATCCAAATTTTCAGTTTTGTGGAGTTGTTTGCTTTGAATTACTCTGTCACTTTTTATTTTAGTAGTATATGTTAATTGCATATAACAATGGAGTTAAGTGAGAGATTTCAGTGCATATATAGTATGTCCTGATCCAGTCTTCCTGGGTGCTCTGCCCCCAATCTCCCTAGCCTCTATATATCACTAGTCTATATCCAGGCTGGCTTTTTTTGTAGAGCTTCCACATAAGTGAGAGAACACACAATACTTCTCCTTTTCTGTCTGGCTTGTTGCAGTTAAGGTCCCCTCAGTGCCACTAATTTTACTGTGCTGTGTGTACACATAGCTAGCACATTTTCTGTTTTTCATCTGCCTGTGGACACTGAGATGATTGTATAACTTAGCCACTGTGACTAGTACTGCAGCACATATGAGAGAAGAGGCATCTCTTTGATATGCTGACTTCATTTCCTTTGGATATACACCTAGACATGGGGTAACTAGGTCATGCGGTAGATCTAGTTTTAGTGTTTTGAGGAGCCTCAATACAGGTCTCTAATATACTATTTTACATTCTCACCGATATTGTATCATTTTTCTTCATATCTTTGCCAGCATTTGCCATCATCATTTTATGCTTGGTGCTTGCAGCCTCAATAGGCTACTTTCCAGTAGATTACGCAGGAATGAGAGAACGTGTGTATATTTTTGAACTGAAGGTCATTTTGACTGGGATTTATAGAGAAATCAATGACTGACGCCTTCACAGTTTAAGCACAAGAGCCCTTATCTGAGCAGAATACTTCAAACGATTGGAGATTAACGTATGAAGTCTAGAAACTACTGGAAATGTTTAAATATTGAGGTTAAAATTACACTTGAGATAAAATCTATTTCCTGTTTCTAAGCCAGAAAGCTTACAATAAGGACCCTGAAGGTTTCTGGAATAACAAATTACCCCTTCTTCAGCAACTGTATGGGGTAAGTGTGGCTGACTTAAAAGTACAGATCAATTTCCTCAACACTGTTCATGTTTTAATATTCAGAGAGAAAATTTCTGAGAGACATATTTGGAAGGTTATTGAATACAAATATTACAGCAGTTTGAAACATTTTCAAAAAGTTTTCTACTGCTCAATGATTACAATCTCTTATCTTATTTTCTATTCACTTGCTTTTTGAGACAATGTTTTGTAGTCCAGATTGACCTCAGACTTCCTTTGTAGTTGAGGATGACCTTGAACTCTAATCCTCCAGCCTCCACTTCTTAAGTGCTAGGATTAAGAGCATATGTCAGTTCAGAGAGCTAAAGATTACTTTAGAAAGTAGTACTGTGTCAGGCATGGTTGTGGGAAGGGTTCATGTACTATTGAGTTCCATGGTAATCAAAATTAAATGCATGAATATTATGCATTATATTAGAATACTTAAGGTTTGTCAGACTTATTACTGATACATATTATCAATTTTTAATCAATGTAGGTTTTTATGATTTTAGTCAAGTATATAATAAATAAATATGCAGTAAATTTTCAAATTAAAAAAATAAAAGTTTTTTAAACTACTGAGACAATTATCTAGTTTCTTCAGACTACATTTGCCTTACCAATCTAGTTGTGGAAGTATCAATGTGTAGAAGTTTTTGTAACTGTACAAGACAAGTTTTGGCCCTGACTGCAAAGACCTAGAATCCCTTCCATACTTTCATTTGCATACCTTAGTCTTTTCTACTTACCTATTATGCCTCATCCCTTCTTTTATTTTCTCTTCCTCCTTTCTCATTGTACCCGAACCTGCCTGCTACAGAACTTGCCACCACGCCAGGATTAGATGACCTGATTCTTATGATTCTACAAAGTATTGATGGCAGAAGCACACCTTCCCAGTGTAGTATTCCTTTAGCAAATGTTTATTGAACTCCCCCTGTGTATCAGGCATTGTGAATCCAAAGATGATTAGATGAGTCAGCTTACAAGTTCCACACTTTTGTAAAGGAAAAAGGAATAGATAACTATATTTTGTGTTAAGTTCTACAACAGGCTACTGGGGGCACAATAGAAGGACACTTAACATCTATTCTTGAGAAGGTGTCAGAAAGCCTTGAAATATAATTAGTTGTCACCTCATTGAGTCTAACAGTGTGGGTGGGGGAAGTTGAAAGACGTGATTAACTCTGGGCTATAGGATCAGTAAATGTGATGATATATAGAAGAGTATCCCATGCAGGATCCTAATAAGTCTTGGATGTGAAAAAGTTTGGCCTTTATTCTAAAGATAGTCTTTGAAATATTTTAGCTAGGAAGATCGTTATATTTGTGATCGAGAGAACTCACATTGTCCAGAGTATGAAAAATTTAGGCAATTGCCACAACATGGGCAAAAATCACAGATACGGAAGCAATTCAGAGGTGGAGGTAGTGGCAACAGTCACAGGATGAAGAGTGAGGGAAAGGCTTGAGGTTAATTGATTCCAGGATTCTAAGCAGTTGTATTATGAAGCAATAGTCTGATTCCACAAGATCATAAGATGGGTTGTGAGTGTGTGATGCTCTTAGCCTGAACATGCCAAATTTGAGAACTTTTCATAGCCCAGAGACCACCCCAGATGATATTTCTATCAAGAAGATTGATAAACAAAAAATAAGTTATCACCAAGGGACAGAAAAACCCATGGGCTGGCCAGTATCATCACAGATTTTTAGGTTTATATGAGTCTCATAGACCCCAATTGCAGTGAGCAGAGTTTGGTACTCCCTAACTGGAAGATTTTTGTGTTGGAAAATTGTAGCTTCTTTCTATCTTTCACCTAGGTAAGAGCGCTGTTCTTGATGTTTGCTTCGTTTTTCTTTTGGCACAGTGGTGTGATGGTGTGATACAACTCTCAAAGACTTTGTAATTTTCTGTTTCTATCTCTAAATCTATATTCTGAGTTCTAAGGAAAAAGGATCTAAGTTGCTCAGGGGATGTACTGTGGCTAGAAAATGGGCTGACATGGGTCTTAGGGCTGTCCTGTTTAGACTGTAGAGTGGCAGGTTCTCTATGAAAGGAATGTGAGCAGCACTCATGAATGGCTGCAAAACCATCTGACATTAGGAGTGTGGCGAGATGGCAAGAGTAGTGTGTGATCTGGGGCAGAGATAGTGGTTATGGGAAAGGTTAAAACTAAGGTGGTGGGGAAGATTATAGAAACAGAATCTAGATTCTGAAAGGATCAGACCCTTGGGGAGCAGCAGCATGTAAGAGGAAGATAAATAAAAAAGTGCCCGAGAAGAGATGGAAAGAGACGAAGTGTCAAAAACCTAGAAGGAAGGAGGTGCCACTCAATAGTGTCAGTTCTACAGAGATCTGGGGAGGCCGAGAGCTGAAGTATGACAAGGAGTGTAGTCTGGAGGAAATGTTCAGTGAAGAGGTGGAGACAAAAATCAGACATAGTGGGATGACTGATTTGTGGCAATGGAGATGGAAAAATTACATTATGTCACGATCTCTACCTATTCTGGTGTCTTACAGATTGCTTACACGTCTGTAGTGTGTGCGTGTTTAAAGAATATTTATTGGAAATCACAGGATAGCAGCAGGTCCCATTAATACACACTCAGCCATTCTGAGTATGTGGAGTAACTAACTATGAGGTGTGTCCAGAAGGGCTCTCTAACCTAGCCTAACTATGTAACGCATAAAACGTGGTTTTGGAGGACTGTTTGCTAGGTTTTCTTGGCTACAACACATGCTGATGGCTTAGCCTGACAGTGCATAGCATTCTTGCTGGCATAATATGCCCAGAGGGACAAGAAGATTAAAATCACAAATTCATTACTTTCTTGAGAGTAGGACACATAACATTCTAACACTCTTATAAACTGCCTTCAGAAATTATAAGGCAAAATTAATTCTGTCTCAAAATTGCTTCCACATTTATGAATGCCATTTCTCTCTCCCAATTATTCCCATCTTCATTGTCACAAATACAAAGATAACACAGTCATTTTTTTCTATCTGGCTCCTAAGCTTCCCTATAGAAATATTTAAAACTAAGCTCTCAAAAATGTTATTATTATGGTACAACTTCCTTATTCTAGTCAGTATCTCTGCGATGCCACCTAGTTTTTGATTTTTTGTAGATTCAGTTTATATGGAAATAGTCACCTCTTTCTATGGTTAGTATAGTGGGTTTAGATTACACAAGTGATACCTGACACTTAAGAGTAAATGGTAGTACCCATGAACCCATGTACTCTGCATCTTCACGTACAAAGCATTTCTTATGCCAAACGGGATGAGGCATAGACCGTCACCTGCTAGCTTTCTTATCAATTATGGGTTTTGAAATAAGAGCTATGGATTATTTACTTTTCTCTTTCTCTTACTTCATTTAAAACAAGTGGAAACAACAACAAACCCCTGCTCCAAACTTCATTGACTTTAAATTTTAACAGAATATTGGCATCTGGTTTTAGTCTGGCTCTTTGGTTTCCATGATAGACTTCTTTCATGATTCAAGCCAGGTATCACTTAGAGTGAACAAAAAGGGACAATATTTTTTGGTTTTATACGAGACAGGGTTTCTCTGTATTTGTTTTGGAGGCTATCGGTCCAGCCCGGCCTCGAACTCACAAAAAAAGGGACAATTTTAAAACAAATTAAGTAGCCTCCTTTTGGCTGTGACTAGTGAAACCTCTAACTAGTCAACTTAAAGTGGAGAAAGGCACAGGACTGATAAAACTAGGCCCAGAAAACTAGAAGATGTTTAGTGGCCCTACGTTGCCCAGTGCCATTTATGTGCTCTTTTCAATGTTGAAGTCCAAAATATGTGGATTATTTTAGTTCATAGTCTACCTATAATTCCTTGGATACAGCTTGAAAATTTTTGTTCTCTATAATTAAACAAATGGTGGCTCATGGAGTTGGCCATTAGAATTGTACAGCCAGAATGCTTAAAACAAAGTTATTTCTTATAGAAAATGGATGCTTAGAAATAAATCCTTTGTTCTCTTCTTCACAGTCAATCATCATACATGTGAGGCTGTTTATATATCCCCCTGCTTTTGTCTGTTTTAGATAAAGTAAAATTCCAGATGGAAACTAGAGAGTTTTGATGATGACACCTTTGCTGACATTCCAAAAGCATGAACACCTGGGAGGAGCTGCTGCTAGAAAAAGAATGAAGACCAATGTTGGGGAAGTCCTGTTATTTGCCTGTGCATTTGTCAATAAAGTACTGTCTGGCCACTAGAAAACCTAGATAGGAGGGACTAGGAGTCGAGGAGGATTCTGGGAAGGGGAAAACACAAGAGAGTCAACATGTGACGCCATGGGGGTAGGACGCCGGGAACTATTCTCCGGTAAGAAACATACTTAGATTAACAATTATGGGGTAATTACTTAAGGCAGAGCTAGCCAGTAAGAGACAAACAAGGCCAACAGCTTCATAATTAATATAGCCTCCTGTGTGTTTATTTGGGACTCATGCGGATCTAGAACCAGGCTGGCGCGGCAGAGCCCAGGCGACTGGCGGGGGGATAAACCAAAGCGGCTAGCAAAAGAAAAAGCTTCTCTTAACAAAATGGTGATCAGGAGTGGGATTGAATTTCCACGCAAAACAACAAAAGCTTTAAAGGAATTTTAGAAACAGAAGAACGGAGAGAAGCACAGATTTTTGATAGCAGCATTTTTCTCAGGTGTTTTGCTAGCGACAAGCCGAGATTCACATGGCTCGCTTACCGGAGTCTTCCTGACTCGGCATTAAAAAAAAAAAAAAAAAAGCCAGCAAGGTTGTTTTAAGAGACTCTGCTAACGATTGAAAGGTGTGTACATACAGCTGGAAGTGGCAGCTTTTGCTGGATGTCAACATGGATTGAGGCAGTAAGCTCGAATCACGCTTACGCCCGCCATCTTGGAAAAAAAAAACCAGCAGTTTAAAACAGCCACGGTTTTACAGATAAGACACGTGGCCAGAAAAACGTAAAGATTTACAGTAAAGTCAGACTTGGATGAACAAAACCTCTAAAGGTTTACAGTGTGTTTAAAAATATACGTGAGATTGAGAGAGAAAATGAAACGGCAAAGTGGTAAATAAATACAAAAGCCGGGTGTGGTGGCACACGCCGGTAGGATTGCTCCAGAGGCAGAGGCAGGCAGGTTTCCACAGAGAAACCCTGTCTCAGAGAAAAATAAATAAAAGTGAAAGAAATAAAGTAATATTAGATAAATAAATAAGCCACGTAAAGATGGAAAATACACAGAGAGTCTGGATACTGTACGCTATTGTGTTTTTCAGTTTTTTGATTGCTAAGGAAGGAACAAATGCTAAAGTACACTTGATTATAAATGCTGCTGAATTAATCCAACTTCTATCTTTTAAAAATGCCTTGACTTCAAAATTTAAGTGTAAGGATATGTTACTTGGAAAAGGAGTTTTTATTTATGTTTCTACAGAAAATGAAAAGCTAAGGATTCCTTCCAGGCTTTTGTGGTTTGACGAACCAAGACCCCCAGAAGCAGTGGACCAGATGTTCCAACAATTGAAACAGCGAAGATGATGCAGTCTTACAGACCCCGAAAATATGGACTTATACAGTTATAAAGTTTGCTTTCAACATGGCAAGATTAGCCATTTGGGCAAGAAACTGCTCTTGCCTAGATTGTTTGACTGTTGTTGTATAATCTGGACATGCAGGACCCACAGGAAAGTGACTGCTGAACTGAGTCTTACAGGGTTCCTGCTTGATGAAGAGTCTACGAGACTTTCTGCAGGACAAAGAAAAATGACTGACAGACTGCCAACGCAGATGGACAGTTTGAAATTTCCTGCTTTGCTGAGAAGTGTTCCAGACACATTGTGGCCTATGGGCTGAAGATGGATGCCCCAACGCTACAGAGGAACTTCGGGTGACTGTCCAGGCAGTAAGATATCTCTGTCAATCCTAGTGTTTATATATTATCCTTCTGTGGTCTTTGATGGAGTTGAAGACAGATAGTTATAATTATAGTTTTCCTTAGTTATGATAAAAGATAAGCTACATATAGGACTTTGGACTCACAAGAATGGGATGGATGATATTTCCTTTAAATCTTGCTAAAATATTGTAACTATGTTCTTACTTGATAACTGTTCTGTCATATACAATTTGCCTATGTTAAAATTAAGACCTTTCTTTTGTTTAAACAGAAAAGAGGAGATGTTGGGGAAGTCCTGTTATTTGCCTGTGCATTTGTCAATAAAGTACTGTCTGGCCACTAGAAAACCTAGATAGGAGGGACTAGGAGTCGAGGAGGATTCTGGGAAGGGGAAAACACAAGAGAGTCAACATGTGACGCCATGGGGGTAGGACGCCGGGAACTATTCTCCGGTAAGAAACATACTTAGATTAACAATTATGGGGTAATTACTTAAGGCAGAGCTAGCCAGTAAGAGACAAACAAGGCCAACAGCTTCATAATTAATATAGCCTCCTGTGTGTTTATTTGGGACTCATGCGGATCTAGAACCAGGCTGGCGCGGCAGAGCCCAGGCGACTGGCGGGGGATAAACCAAAGCGGCTAGCAAAAGAAAAAGCTTCTCTTAACAGACCAACATTGCTGGGCACAAATGATTGCTTGCTGGATGTTAGACTCTGTAATAATGTAAAAACAACACCACACAAAACAAAACACTAAAGATATAGAGAGACTGCAGTGAAAATAAAATGTCCTGAATATCTCACTGTTCTGGATAGAAATAATTACTCTCCTAATATACAAACTTTGGAATTTCTGAGTATCTATAATCCATCTGATAAAAATAGGGTCATCTACACACTGACCATAATGCCTCCACAGTGTTTTGAACCGGGCAGTACATAAATGAATGTGATCACTCTTTGTAAATAAATTACTGTCATAATTTACTCTATGACTGAAATAAGGTATACAGGTGCAGCATTCTTGTTAATTATTTATTGTTCTTGAGACTTTATTGGTATTCTGGAACTGAACGACAGGAGCAATGGAGTAACATCTAGGGAATGTTAGAAACCTTTGCTGTGAAGGAGGACAAGTGATGTTAGAACTGATGACAAGAGCTTAGCTTTTGATGTTTCTTCTTTTGCCAAAAGAAAGGAATAAAAGAATGGAAGGAGGGAAGCAGAGGGAAGGGAGGAAGAGAGAGGGAGGGGGTGTATGAAGAAAGGAAACAAATAGTCATTTGGAATTATTACTGCAACAGGACGTTTCCAGGTGTTTTATTGGATTCTGTTTTTTAACATTTGCAATAAACACTTCAAGTCCAATGACAAATTAAAAAACAATCATCACAAGAAAATAGCACACAATCAAAACTCATAGATATTTACTTAACAAAAGGCCTCACAGTAAGCAGAGAACATGGTATAAGAATCTAACTTTACGTTACTACATGGTAAATTGACCTAACTCAATGTCAAAAAAAGAATATAAAAATATAAAATGCATGTTTGATTTGACATTGTAGTTAGAATACCATTGTTATTGAGAATAATTATTACTTCATTTCATACAAAATAATACCTGATTGACTTATCTATTTGATGGAGAAAATTGAAGTCAACATTAGGAAATATTAAATGCCAGTATAATAAGCATGTTTCACTTAAATATTCACAGTTAACACTGCATTGCACAGGGAAGTACAAAACATATCACAGACTACTGATTTACAAGGGAAAGCAGTACTAGCGGCAGCCTGGTGTTTGAGAACAAAAATGTAGTATCTGTCATGGATTGCAACATGACTGTTCTTCATATTCAAACTGAGGTGTCATTAAGCTGTAAAGTAACTTGGGGAAATCCTTAAGTACACTATTAAATGAGTGAAGAGCTTACCAGGATTTGAACTATGGCTGACGTTAACAAACTGCTACCTATGGCATGATAACCAGTATTTCCATATAGTTACTGGAAATGAAGAGTTTTCTTAAAATATACACTCCCTCCTCCTTCTGTCTTCTTCCACTCATATAAAAACAAAAGGCTAAAAAAATGACTGCTATGCCATTGAATCAGAATGGCTGCATTTTCTCTAGTTGCTTTATAAAAAAACTGTTCAGAAATTAATTGTTATGATGGGCTTTTAACAAAGCAAGTGAAAGATAGATGAAGACCATTTTGCATGATGCCATTAAATGAATGAATGAATGGGTGTATGATTTGGGTGCAGGGACTTCATATTAAAATATTAAATATTAAAATCTTTGGGTATTTCATGTAGGTAGATGCAGTTTGGAAGTTATCTAAGATGGTCTAACACAATACCAGTGACTCCTTTTCACTAAAACTTTGAAATATCAACACATCTTTTGAAGTTTCAGTTTGAATTAGAATGGCAGTGATAGAGAACATACACCATGCCAGCATGAAAAGTGTAAAAGAGAATAACATTTAGAGCCACGTATGGGCACATGATCTATGATAAGTCACTTTATTCTTTAAAACCTTAACTGTTCTATCTCTAAACTCCAGGTGGGGTTAGTAATTCATGTGGACAGTGTTTAGAAATTAAATAGACTATGTTAATGGTCTTTGCAATGCATAAGTATTCTATGTAAATAAACACATGTAGACTCTAAGAAACACTACATACACTGTTTGCTTTCTTTTGTATATGGTATATATTGTATGTTACATACATAATATATAAGCTTTTTAAAAACACAAATGACAGCATTTATGGGCTAGTCCCCAAAGTAGTCTATACATTTCTCTCACATCTCAAAAAGAGGATATTCTATTTGGTTTATTGTCACACAATTTTATGGCATTTAAGAAAAACACCTTGACATATTAAGTAAACTAAATATTTAACCTTCCCCACCCCCAACCCCAGCATGAAACAATCACACCATAGAAACAATTTACTAGAAGAGAAACACTATGGTTTGCTTAATGTGGTCAGTTCACAAGTGGTTGTAGGATACAGTACTAACACAGTATGTAGGAATCACCACTTAGCACATTTTATCAACTTAAAAGAAAAACAAAAGTGATGAAATCATTCCTCACGATCACAGACAATATCACATATGCAAGAGACTAAATTACACCTAAGATGAAAATTCAGATACACAAAACTAAAATCATCAGATTAAATGCTTTAGTTAATTGCTCCACTAGTTAAAATATACATTTCCTATTATGATAGAGGCATTTGCCCCCTTTTCTGAATGGAAGGGATATAAGACTAACTTTCTGGACAAATAATCTCAGTATGACAAAATAGTTCTGTTATTCGATGGACTGCTACCATTTTAATAACTTTTCTAGTGTCCGATTCTGTCATTCATCTAACCTATCTCTTCCTATACTAAAGCCAGCCACAAGAAAATACTCCCATTTTCATGGGTATCATCACCTGTTATCTTTGTTGTGCAAACGATATAACCCTTCTTTCACCAATTGTCCACTAATTCCAAACAGAAGTGTTTGGGTTATCCCTGAATGTTTTTCTCACTCCTGAGCAAAACTAATTACAGTATGACTCCATCGGGCCTCCTTTGTATTAAAAAATTCACAAAATTTTATGAATGTTCTTTTATATTATAGTTATAGCTTCTAGGACCAAAAGGGCATTTAAATGTGACAAAATTGTATCTTACAGTCAGCTATAGTCCATTTGTATGCCAATATATTTATTTGATTATTAAATTACAACAAGCTATGGAGAGTAACTTGAGAAGGCATTTGTTTAGGTAATGCACTCAACATTAAAAGATGAAATGAAAGATTTCAATAATTCAGCCACATCTGAATGAGAATGAGGTCTAAGTATTTTAGGTCTTGTGGAGGTCAAAGAGCAGTATTAGGAACATACATGTTTGAGTTCATAATCTATTCAAGTACTTGAGAACTATGTGGCATCATAGTGACTGATGGAGGGAATCAATATATGCATATGCATGTATGCATATATTTTAAGAATCTGAAATGCTACAGAATATTAAGAGATGAAAAGAAATATGCAGATTACTAAATTCAAATTTAAACCCTTACTTTACAAATTAAGAAACTGGAGTTCTGAGAAGTTAAAGGGAGTTTCCCAGGGCAAACATGTGATTGGCAGATCTAGCACTGCAAGGCAGATCCCCATCTAAGCTCCCAGAGTAAAAAGAATAAACTACAATAAGGCAAACACTTCTGTTCTCCAGTCTTTCCCCATCCATTTCCTACCATTAGTCTCATAATGTGCAATAAAGTTCTGGGACCATTTCAGCGTTTCACGCCCTCTGTGCAAATCACATTAGCATCCAATTAATGTTACCAATACCTGCCCATCTTGTCAGCTATTTTATTAATCTGCTTCCCTTCTGCAGAGGGATGCCCCACCCCCACTTCATTTTTCATGATCCTGTTATAGATGAGTGAAATCTTAAAGGAGAAGGAATCCTATTTCCTCTTCTCACAATTTGAAGAATGAGATATATTCATGAAACTTTCAAGGCTTAAATCTTATTTCATTTTATTCTTTAGAAATGCATAAAAATCCTAGTACATAAGTACTCTTCAAAGTGTTTTAAAGAAACGTGTATAACAGGATTTAGTAGCTGGAAAGGGCTTTTAAGTTTGCTGAGCCTGGCATGCCCACTCTACAATTCAAGAAAACTAAAGCCTAGCAATGGTGATGATTTACCTGGGGTCCCAGAGGTAGGCAGTGGGTAAGAATGCCAGTATCCTGTTATCTAAGATCGTGCTATTTTTACCACTCATCATGTGAATGTTTTGGTATGTTATGCATCTGTTACAGTTCTGTGCTTTTCTTTGGTGTGTGTGAGGGTAAAAGTCCAGGTTTTGTCTTTATTCGAACTGTAACTTATAATCATAAAACAGATATACTATTACATATATTACATTGCTTAAAGTTGTGTCACTGTATGAAGGTAGTCCTTGTATAATTTTGCAACACCTACTGATACTTACATCTGAACAATTAAGATGTTTCCATCCACCAGAATTGTTTTACTGTTAAAGGGGCTGTGACCATCAGTTAAGAGGATTCAGATGATTGCAAAGTGCTCATTATTCCCTGTGCCATTATCTCGACTACATGAGTGAACACTAACAAAAACAAGGTGGTGGCTATATTTTCACTTTAGTCACAACCATCTCTATTGGAGGCTCACATCACTCAAACTAAAGGTAGTTGTCATCTCTTTATCTTCACTAAAATGGTAGTGATATGGTCTCCATGTTTTGATCATGAAGAAATTACCAGGAGATTATTAAAAATTCATTTTAGACATTGCCTCAAAGAAAGTTACCTGGATTGTATTTCTACCTAGTTGGGAGCTACTGGGTAAATGGCTATTTAGTTAAGATTCTTATAGATTAATGAAATTCATCTTTTGAATTTTTTAGGTCATCAGAAAGCTTATAATCCTGGCTTTGAGACTGATATACTTTATTGTAATTAAAGTTCTGAAAATATTCATTTTTAATGTACTTGTTCAGGCATATTTTGATAAACTATGGAAATGAATAAAGCAGTGTACATACTAAATGTTCACAGTTTGACTTTCCATAAGGCTTAGGAAATAATCTACAAATAGCTACCATTCTGCTGAGATGTCACAGTAAATACAATAATGGCACAGAAGTTAGATGTTCCCAAATGGGATGCCATCTTTATGACCTCCCAAGTCTTTTTTTCAACTAAAAATTTGCTCTTTTTAGTTGAAAAAGAGTTCCATTCTAAAAGAATATAAAAATAGAAAATGAGTCAAAGAATCTCATACACATATAATTTTGAAGGAAAAGCTATAAACATCAGATGATATATATATGTATATATATATCTTTAAGAATGTACTTTGTCTCACCGTACCAAACATTCTGTGAAAATAAAATAGAATTTGATATATATGAACCACCTACGTATAACTAAATATTATAATTTTAGTTAACACAGACAACTTAAACAGAATAAGTACTAATACATTTTTTTGTAAAATTAAGGTAAACTAAAACCTACCTAAAATCTAATTTGTTAATCTATCATTTTGAATCAAAAAATAAAAGAATGTTTCATCAAGCAAGGCACATTTCTTTTAGGCAAGTCTGTCTTTAATACCATTCATCTGGGCACAGTGTTGACTTCACTTATTTGGGTGAATGGGCTAGTCTACCAATGGAAGCCTTTGGTATAATCACACCCTCACAGATAAAGTTAAACCTAACCCAGAACATAGACTACATGAACATGTTCCACAACTAAATACAGTCCAATAGTTAAATGATAGAAATAAAACAGCAATAGTTGACTGGTTAGAAACACACAGGAGGCTTTCTTTATCTGTGACACTGATTGTAGTTTTTGGGTGACTTGACTCCACCAGAATGTCAACAGGTTGAAATGATATGATACCTTAACATTTAATTTTTTTATTCTTAATGTTGCTCTTTCTCTCCTGCTCGATATCATTTGTAACCACTTATAATCTGAAGAGCGCCCTCCAGCTTTGAGTTCTTTCCTCCATATGAAGCATTTGTCAGAGATGTATCTCTGAATATTAACCGAAACAAAAACATGTAGTGGCGAGTGCACTCTCATCCAAGCAGTTTAAAACTGAGCATCCTTCTGGCTAGGGTCACTCTGCAGTTCCTTATGTGGGGCTCTTGAGGGACCTGTTGGATAGAGAAGACTCAATAATTTACAGTATATTTAGCATTTGAAATAACAGAATTTATGTTAATAGAAAAGTTGCATTCATTGATTTTTTTAACTTTAGGTTTTCTTATTGTAACCTGTAAAGTTAAAAAATTTCTTGCTTTTAAATACTGTAAACTATATTTTGAATGACTTCTATTTGCATATTAGAAAGTTTCAGATTATGCTGGTTATAATTTTTCAATTAATAATGACCCATTAGTCCAATTAATTCAAGTCACTAGGATAGCATGCTTTGAGAAAGAGAATTTACACTTATCCTCAAGGCCATCTGGCAGGTTTACAGTGACTTTTAGAAAAGTGTATTATCTTCTCAATAATTTCTGCTTATAGCTCCTCCTGTGGTAAGATGAAATGAGAACTCTCTGAAGTGAACAGACTTTCTGTCCTTAGAGAGGTGCTATACGAAGAGGAGTAGGGGTGAGGATCTGGGAGAGGGAGAAGGAGACAAGGGGAAAGGAAGGGAAGAGGAGTGGGGAGAAAGTCGTGTGAGTGCTAGGGCCTAACCCCTTTTCATTACAAATCTAATGATCCTTAAAAATATGAGTCTGCACAGTTATCTTTAAAGAATTAAGACAACAAAAACTACTCTATCAGAGGTTGTGGAGGACCAAGAAATAAAGGCTACAGGTTTGGTGACCTTCCTCTCTTCCCACTGGAAAAACTCTTAGAAATACAGACAGCAATTTGTAAAAATTGCTAGAATGGACTGTGGCACACAGTAGAGACTTATGTATTACAAAGGTAAGTCCTGACCACTTTGCACAGTGTCTGACACATTTTGGGTCCTCATTATAGGTATGTTTAGTGAATAATAAAGGATATATTAAAATTAAGGTGATGTAGTCAAAATATTGCTTAGTCTATAATACAAAGGAAACTCACCAAGACACAAACAGAGACTACTACATCTAGATTGAATGTGTGAACACTATGTATCAGACCCATGGAAAGACTGTTCCTCACATACACTCCTGGCTTTAGCAGATGTCACCGAACCTTGGGTAAATACCAAAAGATGAGGATCTGGAATTAAACTGCATTTTTTTAATAGGAGGATTATTCACTCATCAAGCAACATACCAGAGGTCTACTGTGAGCTGGCCAATCATCTTTGGAAACATTTTTCTTGGATTGCTCTTGGTCAAATGGTCAACACTTTCCTTACACTGTTTCTCTTGAGGAAAAAAGTAAGTGCATATTCAAAATAAGCTTAGTTTTCATTATGAAAATGCCAGTGGTTTAACTGTTAATTGCCATTAGAAAGAAAACACCAATGACATGAATGATCTGGGCTCTATTTTAGAACCTAAGTCCTTATTCTTTGCTTGGTGAGCCTTCAGCCTACTTGTCTTGAGATGGTTCTGTTAAGTTTCACTTGTTTTGATACTGTTACAACTCAGTAAAAGTGACTGGCTTTCACATTTTAAATCTTACGTGTCCACTACTTGCTGTGAAGGCCTTTGAAATTACTGATAAGAAAAATGTAGCATGAGGCTGGGAGGATGACTCAGTAGGTAAAAAACTCGCTGCACAAGCATGAGGACCTGAATTCGAGCACCAAGACCATGTAAAAAGGCAGGGCATGGTGACATGTGCTTGTAAAGCCATCCTGGGGAGGTGGAGACAGGTGAAGATCCTGGGGCTGACTGGCCTGCCAGTCTATCCTGCTTGGTAAGTCCCAGGCAAATAAGAAATGCTGTTTAAAATACAAAGTGGACAGCACCTGAGAAATGACACCCTAGGCTGATCTCTGCTTTCTATAGACTTGTGCACACACACCTGCATACATACATACACATGCACTCACACCAACACATATCAGTCAAGATGTGTGCACACATGTATACATATACACGTATCATACAGCATTTTAATAAGTTATAATTGTAAATAATGTTGTAATTCTATAGAAACAAAAAGGTAATATCTGTATAGTAATAAGGATGCTTATGTTAGTTGATAAGACATGTCCTGAAAAGAAATGAATAGACATAATCAAAACAAATTCTATAAAGGAGACAGGAGGTATTGAAGAAAATGATGACCTATAATTAGAGACACTTGCTCAAAAGGGAACAAGAATGGTCAAAGTTTAATAATTATTCATTTGCAAAGACGCAACTCATAATTCTATCAAGTTCAAAATGAAAGAAATGTAGACTCAGTCCACTGAACACAGAGTATGTGATAAGACGGCTGAAGTTATTCTAAAATATGTAGATTTATGAGACCCTTGTTCTCACGATGAGTCTGTACTTTGACATCTATTAAAAGACTTAAAATTGACCACATTACCAGTAAGCTTTACATTTCTATCAGCTAAATGGTAATGAATAAACCCAAAGACTGGAATTTTTCTCTGTTATGTATAGTTTTCTGATTGAAGTCTTGGCAAGTAATGAATGGTTTAAACACAACAATACTTAAAGTTAGCAATATGAAAGATATGGGTATTGTCAAAAAACCCAAGAAATTCAAGGTAAAATGAGCCTGTGAGACTTAATCAATACGACATTTGAATAAATGAGGGATAAAAGTCTACTACTATTAAATATCTAAAACCCACAGATCTAAATATTAAGTAAAATATTTAAATTTTACCACATCATAATAAACTGCTCTTCTCAAATCAGAAAAAATGCTCACAGCTAAAAGGTCTGTAGACTCTAGAAATACAGCAATTAAACTTCAGTTTTTATTTGAAGAAAATATCCGTCTTTAGTATACCCAGTAAACATGGCCATTTAGAAATCTGACCTATGGGCACTAGCAAGAAGGTTTAGTGGGTGAAGGAACTTGCCACCAAGCCTGAAGACTGGAGTTGGATTCTTGCAACCCACACAGTGGAAAGAGAGAACTAACTCCTGAATGTTAGTTTCTTGTGACCTCCACATTTGTATTGTGCGGCACACCCACTCAGCCACCCACAAATAGACACACTATAAAAAATTAAAAGCATGAAAAAATAAGAAATTAAAGTATTCATGTCTACTTTTTATGTCATCTCTTTAAGAGTACCTACAAGATACTTTCAGATAAAGTATTTGGTCCTGTATAGGCTTATTTGATAAACTGCTGAAAGAAGTTTCTAACTTCTGTTGGCCTACATATGGAAGCCCAAACATATATGCTGATTTTAATTTGCTGACACATTTAGCAAGAAAACTGACACCTGGATGTGCAGAATAAACATCTACTTCATCCACTGGTCTGGTTTGCCTAGGATTGGAGACAATTCAAAAGGAGAACAGAAATATTTCTATTCAAATCAGAAGAATCACATTCCCTGCAAAGGGGAATACATCTGTCATGTTACCTAAAATCATGGCAGTATCTTTGTTTAATAGAAAGATTAAGTCCCCTGGGGAATCATTTGTTTGTTGGGATTTTCTGTACCATCTGGGCCAATAAGTCTATGTACAAATATATGAGGAGGACTACTATTTATAAGAAGTATACTACTAGCTGCTCTGTAGGATCCATGGTCTCTGGGAAACATCCTAAGTTCTAAGCATCCTTGATGACACCAATAGTTAAGTTATTTATATTAAGGGGTTCCATCCTTACAAAAGCACAGAGCTTGTTGTAGGAATCTGAAGTACGTTACACTAAGTGGAAGCCTTTCCAGAGGACAGAACTGCAGGAATTTTATCCATAAGAGCATGGTGAGGAGTCTGAGCCCAATAGCAATGAAAATGATGCAAGAAACCCAATGTTTTCCTACAATAAATACCTATTGAACACAATATTTCAAGTACTAATCCAGTTCATGGCCTCAAGGAAGGAAAAAGAAAATAATAACTCTAACAGACAAATTTATACTATGTTAGAAGGATGATTAGACAGAGAAAAAGCAAGTAGGTCTGCAGTGGAAGGCAGATTGGTAAGGGAAGATTGTGATGAGAAGGTAACACATCAAGGAGGTGATGGACTGAGCCATACGGATGTTGTTTGAATGCTGGAGCATATTATGCAGAAGGAACAGTCTGCACAAACCCTGCAAGGTGGAGATGACTTCCACATTTTAAAAAGAGCAAGAGGAGCACAATGGTTCAAGTGTCAGGAGGGTAAATAAGGTCAGAAAAGTTAGGGAACTAGGCAGGGTAGTGCAGGTTACTGTATGGTTTATATGGGAAGACTGCTATGAGTTCAAGATGCATTTGGTATACAAAGTGAATTCTGGGCTAACCATGTCCCCAAACAACCAACAAATACCCCCCCAAAACCCCGCAAAAAACAAACAACAACAAAAAGGCAAAAACAAAAACAAATCCCAACCGACTAAACAACCAAACAACCAAACAACCAAAAACCAAAGAGAAGAAAGGATTTCTGAGGGTTCCACGCTAAGAAAAGAGTCAAGTAAGGGAAAGGATAGATGCTGGGGTGCCATTCAGTAGGGTCAATAAACACCCAGGTGAGAGACAAGATGGGTTTGAGGACAACTTTCTTAGTAAAAAGCTTGTGGGGATCTCACCATAAATTCCCCAGAGACTTTGTACTGGGACAGTTCCAGCTTAGAAACTCACAGGAAGAGAAATATTTCCCTTACTTTCATGCTTTCTTCCACAAATGAAGGTGGGACCTCACTGTCAGCAATGTCCGAACAGTTATTCATAACATTCTTCAGATATGATGGAACACCATTTGGGGCTCATTCAACTGCTGTATTATTAGTGATCAGAATCCTAGCTATCTTCTAGGGCATAGTTGCTTCCTATTCTTCACAAAGGTTATGATAAAAATACAACACTCAAGAAAATGGTAGAGCCTCTCTCTCAGGCCTCCTTTTGAGAGCACATGATGGTGCACATTTTGAAGGGCAAGGAGAATGCATCTGATGGAGAGAGAAAGGAGGAAGGAAGAAGAGGGGGGAACATGAAAATACTCTTCTTGTAAATAAATTTTCTTTTGCAATTTGGAAGAGAAAATTAGACCACCGCACCACTAAAACACAAGAAAAACATCTGTACACCTATCAAGTTGGAATCATTAGGCTGTATTTGCAAGCTGAGAATGAGTATATGACAAATACTACTATCAAACGCTAAACTGATCATTTTCTGCCAGGAAGTTAAAATTTGTAAGTAAGGTTTGGGCTTTGTATAGCTTTCCATTCTTCTTTTAATTCCCACTGATTTATTGTTCCTCAAAAATAAATATGCTCACAGAAGGAGTATAAAACACACACACACACACACACACACACACACACACACACACGAGCATGCACTTCAGCACAACACAGGGAACACTATAAACCAGTAATTCTATCTTCCTTAGTTGAAAGGGCCCATTACAAAACAGAAAGGAAAAAAAGCACTCTAAGATGCAATCCCTACATAAATAGCTTCTCCCAAGTCTAGAACTTCTCACCTCTCCTTCCCAGTGTTTTCTGTAAGTTTTCAGATTGGAGAGGGCATGATTGTTTGCATTTCTTAGAGGGAGTGGTTATCACTTCTATTTATAGCTGAGAGGTAGAAAGGGCTTGAAACTTCTGTAGACAATGTTAAATATTTCAATATGTAGAAAATATAGCTATGGTTCTCAAAGGAGCGAACTATTGTTGTATGTCATATATGCTGTGTACAAAGTTGTTGCTTGGGTGTGCTACATGACAGACATGTAAGTTTTATGTAAACCATAACTTTAATTTTTTTTAACTGTGCATGTAAAAGTTGATCAATCCTGAAATTCTGCTTAGAAGCTTAGAAGTAACACTTTCTTTTCCATGTAGGTGTCTTGTTTTGCCACCATAGTTGATATTTTAATTAGTCACAGTACGAGTTTAAAATACCACACAAGAAAAAGATATAACAAATGTTAGCTCTGGATCACTGGCTGTGGGGCACAGACATCCACCCACAGTGGTGCTGAGTTGGATCGATCCAGCCACATAACTCACAAGAATCTCTTTTCAACACTCAAGATGTTCAGTTAAGTTCAACAGAGAAGCCTGTAGCTGGCAAAGCTAACTAACACAGGCAAATGTACATTCATCAGCACATTACTTTAAGTCTCAAATCACTATCTATATCATGCTATATAGAACCTTGGTGAAGGGGCTACATCCGTACACATGACACAAATATGTCCTAATGTTTTTTTTAACAGTCTCTTACTGACTTATGGAGTGGCTAGGTGAGCTATTAATGCCATAAGTTTCAGTGACCCGAGAACCTCCTGCTTTTTATCCTGTTGTAATCAATTCTTACTTTCCTGCAGGAGTCAAAATGTTTACACTAATTTCTGGCATGGTTCCTCAGAAACCCAGGCAAAGTAAAGGATATGAAAAGTATAATAATTTACGTTATGCTATTTATCACATTCCAATAGAAACACATGCAACCAGGAAATTAATATAAAAACTGAGGAATGACCTTGTCCTGATGGGTATCCCTAACATTACTGACGATGGTTCCTAAGGTTAAATCCAGATACATCAATTATGACACAAGGAAAGTAGATCTGTCTGACTTAAATAACTTAGGTTTGATTCTCCTGGATATATAGTTCTTATTGTTAAGGAAGGGTTAATTTTTCAGTGTGCTGAAGAGAATAATTACTAACCTGGACTGAAGTCAAACTTAAAAGCCTAAGAGATTTATTTATCTTTCAAGACACCCAATAAAATTAGAATGGTTTTAGAGTCATAATGACTTAGCTTTTAATTGTGGCTGGGTGTCTTGCTAGCTTGAAGTCATAGAGAAATCACTTCAGCATTGGTTTTATCCTCCTTAAAATGAAATTAATGACACATACCTTACTGAACTGACAAGTGTTCAGAGCAATGTTGATTCATAGTTAATTGTGTTATTACACAAAGGAAATTACTAATTTCTTATTCATAAAGCCTTGTATTAATTATACAGCGTTCATAAGTGGTGACCACAAAGTAATGTAATCTCTTAACTTGACATATGTCATGAAATTATTTAATACAACATGTATGAAGTACTACTTGCTACTTTTATATTACAGAAAAGAAACTAGGGAACAGAGAAGTTATGTAATGTTCTCAAGGTCATTCAGTAGGAACAGGAGACTGCTATAAGACTGCAGAACAGCTTCTTTCGACCACTCCAATAAGAGTTGGGAATACTAATGTAAGAGCATATACCTGGCAAACACAAGGCTCTTCCTGTGCTAGGCACCAGTACCCAAAGCATCAACATACCCAAATCAAAATACAGAACCTATAACCTTTGAGGAGTTTCCAATATGGCGACGGGAAGCAATTACATCACCTGAGAGCTATGACTCAAAACCTGTGCTATTTCTCTGGTTGAGGAGACAAAAGGTCTACTTCAAACCCCTCTTACTTAAGAAGCATAAAAAATATGGGCTAACATAATTTGCTTATGGAATTAATAAAGGTGTCTACTTTCTAAATAGGAACAAAACTGTTACCTTTATGTTAGTCTTTTATGTGATTGCTCTAATGTATCTAACATTATCAAAATGGGTCATGAAAGGAACACTTCTCTACCGAGAATACCAACTATTAGATCAACACGTGGATCAAAGCCCAAAGGAAGTCACACAAGCAAAGGAAAGTAGGTGAAAATCCTGTTCAGAAACAAAGAACAAACAACAACCAGGTAGATACTGAATTATTGCCTCTATCTTTTTTTGTACATTTCCTTTATCTTTCCTGTTACAGTTTCCATTAATTATTTCCCACTCTCAAATGCACAAATATGTTAGGTAGGCTTATGAGAGATTATCTGAAATGATTTATGAGCTTTAAAAATAAGGTTACTGTCATGTACTCTAGAGGGACAGATGACTTACGTGCAACCCCCCCCAAAGCAGTTGTGTACAATTCATCCAACATGCATAAAGCAAAATGACTATGTTGAAGTAAAATGCTAATCCTATTTCAATTTTAAGCATTTGCTTTAAGAACTTTCCTACTGATACTAAGTAATTTTGTAAATTAAAACTGGACTACTAACCTAGCAGTTGTAGAGGCTGCATTTTATTCATTTTAAAGGGGAGACAAATTGTTCAGAAGCCAAGTGGGTTGGTCAAAGTAGTGGAATAATTTTCAGTTCAGCTTGGGTGAAAGCTGTTTAGAGGGGAATTTTTTTTGTATTCTCTTGCAATGAACAACAGAAACCAAAGGATAATCAGAAACATGGGGAAAATGGGAAATATTTCATGGTGATCTTTTCAAAGGCAATTGGCATGTAATACAAAACTGTGTATTTTACAAATATAAAACTAGATATGAATGACATTTCCTTGCAAAAAAGGACCACTCTTTGAAACATACAGCTCAGTGCTCACCTGATTCTGTCTGTCTGCTGGCACCCCTCAGCATGTGATTGAAAATTTGCAGGTGTTCTTTCAAGGTCTGGTTATTTCCCGATTTTCCTTTTCACTGACTATAATCCGTTCATTAAAATCTGCATTCCTCATATATTTGAGGTTAATTTTGCTTTTCAAGTGCTGTGATGGCGTCAGTCCTGTTGTGGGGTCTGGATGTTTTCCCTTTTCTTTTTTAACGAGTAAACCTGAAGGTATCTTGCAGTAAGACCTCGGGTACACTGACTTCCACTTGCTTATGTACAGAACGTGTTTATATTGCTGTCTTCATTTCATTCATTGGCTCGTCTCTCTCGGTGAAAGAACTGCACAGAAGCATCTTTAAAAATTGTTACCAAATAACTGACATTTAATTCAGATCCTGCCTTATTGTGGCTCACGTGTAACGTGTAAAAGATGACATTTTCCTTTTTGATTCAGTCATTATGGGATAACATCAATGATTTATATAAAATGTAAAAAGCATTTTGTGATTAATTTCACCTCTTTGTCATCATACACTTAATTTATGCCATTTATTGAAATAGTGTTTTTTCTTATGAAATCATGTAAGTAGGAACCATCTGGAAAGGTTACTGTGGAAACAGCAAGGCCTGAGGTGGGTGGGGCTAAAGAGCAAAAGATGCCATGACAACCTTTTTCGGGTTTCCCAGGAAACATGGGTTGCTATGGGAACTGCATCAGTCAGGTCCGAATTAGTAACTTCCGCTGGAAGGGGTGTCTGCCACTTTAATCTTCTTGTGACACCGCATAAGCTTATCTCTCACATGCACTAGGAATTTTTGTTGTTTCTCTTGGCAGCACTGAAAACAAGTTTCTAGACTTTCGTGGATGTTGGCTGGGCATGTACTCACAACTTCACTGGAATTCGTGTGTAATACTTTCAAAATTCTTTGCAAACTCCAAAGGGTTAATAGTCAGATCAGGGCATTTGGGCCATTTCCCTTTTGGTTCAAAGTTATTGTGAACCTCAAATTCTTAGAGGGGAGATTCAAACTGAAAGGCCAGTCAAAAACAAAATAAATTCATGATGGGTTTATAAGTCACTGCTTTAGACTTTCTGTCTACATATCCAAAGGCTGGGTTAATTAAACTAAATAATCAAATAACAATGAAAGGTCCACCAAACAGGGGCATCATTTAAGTTCTGTCTCCTTTACTTAGTAAAGAAGCAACTCTCTTTTGATTTTGAGGTTAAACAGTTACTCCGACGCTTTAGTTTCATTTCCTCCCAGGATGCAGTTTTTCATAGGGCGTGCACTAGAAACCAAGCTTTAATGTAAGCTAGTTGGTCACAAAATTAAAAAAAGACGGAGGGGGGGGGAGAAAAGAGCTGAGAGAATGCAGCCCACTTGCAGAACAGGCACCTGTTTCAGTATGAAGCAATAGGGAGAGGGAGGATGAAGTGTGCTTTTCCACTTCTTCACGTCCGTTCCTTGATGAATGGTCTGGAAATGTATAAATCAAGGGCATACACAGACCAAGGGGGCACGTTCCACATAACACTGGGCATAGTATGCCAATTGCATCGTATATTAGACATCAGTGAATATCTTTTTAATGTTGACACAGGAGTTGGGATTATTGTTCGTGGTGCAAGTGGCAGTGGAGTTGCCCGTTTTGAAAGGGGTCTGGGGGAAAGCGCTGTGGTTCATACCCCCCTCTTCGATCACCATATACTCCGACTTACTCAGGGTGGAGTTACTCCGGGCTTTTCGGAGCTCCTCAGCCGAAGAGGAGAGGTGCTGGCAACTTCCCACGTGCATGTACTGGGCTTGCTCTTCCCCTTCTGTCTCCCGGTGGTAGAAGTAATTGAAGTTGGAAACAATTACAGGAACTGGCAATGCAATGGTCAAGACACCTGCGATGGCACAAAGAGAGCCCACAATCTTGCCTCCTATGGTCACTGGGTGCATATCCCCGTAACCGACAGTTGTCATGGTTACCACTGCCCACCAGAAGGCATCCGGGATACTGTTAAAACCCGAAGAAGGGTCGTCTGCCTCAGCAAAGTAGACGGCACTGGAGAAAAGGATGACCCCTATAAAGAGGAAGAAGATGAGCAGCCCCAGCTCTCGCATGGAAGCCTTCAGTGTCTGCCCCAGGATCTGCAGCCCCTTAGAGTGGCGGGAGAGCTTGAAGATGCGGAAGACCCTTACTAAGCGGATGACCCTCAGGATGGCCAGAGACATGGCCTGCTGCCCATTACCCTGCCGCTCAGCCAGCTCAGTGCCCAGAGTGATGAAATAAGGGATGATGGCCACAATGTCTATGAGGTTCATGATATTTCTGGAGAAGGTGGCTTTACTGGGGCAAGCGAAGAACCGCACTAGCAGCTCAAAGGAGAACCAGATGATGCACAGGGTTTCCACCACGAAGAAGGGGTCCGAAAAGCTGGAGGCTCCAGAGGCGGCCCCCGACGTGCTGTTGCCGGTGGCCTCGAACACCTCCTGCGACGGGGAGGCGGGGTAGTCTTTCTCGTCGCGGAACTCGGGCAGGGTCTCCAGGCAGAAGATGACAATGGAGATGAGGATGACCAGCACCGACACGATGGCAATGCCCCGGGCCGGCCCCGAGCTCTCAGGGTATTCGAAGAGCAGCCACACCTGGCGCTGGAAGTCTCGGCGGGGCAGAGGCCGCTCCTCCTCCCTCAGGAAGCCCTCGTCCTCACGGAACTTCTCCATGGCTTCCTCGCCCAGCTGGTAGAAGCGGATCTCCTCGGAGAAGATGTCGATGGGCACGTTGACCGGCCGGCGGATGCGGCCCCCGGACTGGTAGTAGTAGAGGATGGCGTCGAAGCTGGGTCGGTTGCGGTCGAAGAAGTACTCATTGCGGAGCGGGTCGAAGTACCGCATGCGCCGCTTGGGGTCGCCCAGCAGCGTCTCGGGGAACTGGCAGAGGGTCTTGAGCTGCGTCTCAAAGCGCAGCCCCGAGATGTTGATGACCACGCGCTCCCCGCAGCAGTCCTGCTCGCCCGCGGCGGGCAACGCGGGCGGCAGCGGCTCGTAGCGGTCGCAGCCACCGCCGCCGCCGCCGCCACCACCACCACCACCACCACAGCCTCCCTGAGGCGGGTCCCCACCGCCGCCACCCGCCGCCTCTGGCTCCAGCAGGTGGTCCCCGGGCACCACGGTCATGTCTGGCGGCAGCTCGGCGCGGCCGGGGCTCTGCAGAGTGCGCGCGCCGCCGCTCGCGGGGTCCTGCGCAGGGTGGGCGCGGTGGCGGGCGGAGGGCTGCGGCGGCCGAGCGCGGGAGGCGGCGGTGCTCTTCTTCCTTGCAGGAGGTGGCCGGCCTCGAGTCGCTCCTCCTCGAGCTCCCCGCCCCACCGCCGCCTCCGCCCCGCGAGCCCGGCCCGCCGCCTGTTGCTGCGGCTGCAGAGATGCTCTGTCTGGAGCTGGCTCGGCGCGCGGGGCTGCAAGGTCCAGACGCCTCCTCCCTCCTCCGCACCCCTCCCCGCGGGGGCGCGCGCCCGCCTCGCCGCCGCCCCCGGGTTTCCCGCCCACCGCGCGCGCGCACGCCCCGCTTCCCGCTTCCCGGCCGCGCTCCTTGCGGTTCTTTGTCACTGGATCTATTCCAATTTGCACCCTCTTCCCCAGACCCTACCGGACCTCTACCCAGCCAGACCGGCCCTAGAGGAACCCAGCCGCCTGGCCTCATTTCTGGGCTCCACTTGCTTTTGGATAGCGTGCATTCCCGTCCTGCGCGTGGCCGAGTCCCAATCTCAGGCTTGTTAGATCTGTTCAAGGACTACACCTCGGATTCAGGCCTCCTGGCCCTTCACACTTTGCTGGGCAGGAGGAAGGGCAAGTTCCAAGAGCTTTAGATAGCAGACAAAGGAGGAAGGTACCAGGCTTCCTGACCCAGAATGTTGTGGGAGGAGAGGGTGAAGGCTAAGTGGTTAGCATGGGCAAGAGGCGAGTCTGGGGCC
Organism: Mesocricetus auratus; assembly: GCF_017639785.1. NCBI lineage: Eukaryota > Metazoa > Chordata > Mammalia > Rodentia > Cricetidae > Mesocricetus > Mesocricetus auratus. The sequence continues at coordinate 49,709,133 of NW_024429193.1, forward strand.
AGCATCCGGATTTTGGAGGGTAGAAGATTGCTAGAACCCGGTGTGTAGGTGCTGTGAAGGACTGTGTTTGGACAGGAAGCCCAACTGAATTAATGGTTGCATAGGGTCTGAAGTCTTCACAGGGGTCTAAAGAAAAGGTCCTTAAAGGCATTCAGAGACTTCACTTTTGTAATGGCTAGTTCACCCTGGACAGAATCAGGACAAAGTTCCAGGTTGAGATTAGTGAAGGCAGTCTGATTTACTTTCAGTAGGAAAATAAGAAAGAGAATGTTAAAGAAAATCCACCACACCTCATCTGTGTGGTTAGATAACTCAATTATTTGGCTGCTGTTGGACAGATATAAGCAGGCCGGAACCTAGATTTTATTTAATACAATGCCACCTGCCCTTGTGGTGGGGAACTTGTTTTAGCTGCTAAGGTGGGAAAGCCTTCATTTTGCCGCTTGTGCCCCTGTTGCTTGATTTGGGTCTAGAGAAAACATTTACCCTTCCTTAAACTTTCTCCAAATTGTTGTGATTGCTTTAAGCCTAACTTTTGTTCTCAGACATTTTAGCTACCCCAAGTATAAGCACTAGAGTTACAAAATTCTATTTTGAATCATTGCAATTATTTGCAAAAGAGGAATTGACATCTAGACATCTACTTATCCCTGGAAGTGAGCTGATGATTCAATTTGATGTAAGAGTGATTTGTCGTCATTCTTTGCTATCACCTCTCCCAAACTCAGTGATAGAACGGGCTTGCCCAACTTCTGTTCTTAGCACCCTTCAAAGCACCTTGGGAATCATGGGAAGTCAACAGTTGAGTTGAATTCCCCGACAATTGATGCTTTGTATTTATTTCTATCTGCTCCAGGCAGACACTTTTTTCTGTTGAGTTCAGTACCACACTGTGATACCTGTGATGAGGAGTGTGGTGATAATTGTTTATGATTTATTAAAGCTTGCCAGAGGATTCAGAAAGCAAAATCAGCCACAAACCATAGAAGTCAGGCACATACCTTTAATCCTAGCAGTCAGAAGCTAGGAGGTGGTGGTACACACCTTTAATCCTAGGACTCAGGATGAAGAGATGGACCGATCTTTGTGAGTCCAAGGCCACCCAGATCTATACAAGAGTGAATCTGTCTAAAAGAGAATTATAGCTCACACCTTTAATCCCAACATTAAGGAAGTATGTAAGACAGAAGCAAGGTCTCAGATAGACATTGTTCTCCAGCTACACTGAGGAGAGGTGGCAGTTTGAGAGTTGGTGAAGAGATCGTGCATGGAGCAGCCCTTTCAGCCTGAGTCTCTGGGTACCTTATTTATTCGTGTTACACAGGAGTGAGGGGAAACTGAGCCGGTAGTATAGTCACCCTACAGGTTTCTACAGCCAGCACTTGCCAGGGTGTAACAAGCACCAGATTCTTTATCATTCTTTATCTTCAGCTTTACATCCAGCCCAGTGCTGGTCACTGCAGAGTTAAGTGTATCGTCAGATGAAAGAACTGGGCAACACTATAAGACCATTTTAGACACACAACTTCAGAGTCATTTGTTGTGTGATGGTCGCCTCATTATTTTACATGCACTGTGTTAGCTGGTCATTAGCAGAGCAATTGAGCAGCTATTCATGTATGTATATCAAATCTAAGAATGGGGAAGACTGAATGCTGAAGGATAGCTCACTGAAAGGCAAAGACCCTATTTTTAAAGACCGAATGTTTCATGCACTTCCAAGTCTGACTTAGAAGGTGATTTATTCTTCCTTTTGCAGGAATTAATACTGAAATTAATATTAATCAATGGCAAAGGAGACTAAAGCAGAGGATGGTCCTGTGATGGATGGTCCCAAGTTTCTCTGTGCTGTGAAGTGTCCTGCTTTCAGAAATGACGATTTCCACTTTGCCTTGTCTGGAGGAGACTCTGATGATGGGTTTGTTATGGCTCTTATTCTGTATTTGAGACCCCCAGGAAATTTAGCAATTCGTTCAGTTTGCATAACTAGTTAGTGACAGAGCTGGTCCTAAAATCTTGGATTATTTCCAAAGCCATTGTTTGCAGTATTTTATCACACTGGGAAACTCACATGCTGATCACTGAGCACTTAATAAATACTGGAGTTCTAAGAGCTGCCTATTTGCTTCTGATTGCTGACTGTTCACTTTCAATTCATGTTTATTTTAACCAAAAAAAAAAAACCACTGCCTTTTGATGGCTACTCGGCCGCCTATGGGAAATGAGGTGGTGGGTGCTTTCGAGCCCTGTTGGACAGCAGAACCCGTTGCAACAAATCAATGTCAAAAGTGGCACTTCAGGGGGAACACATACCATTTATTAAGTACCCCCAGGGGAGTAGCTCAAAGTGATTTGATAATGTCTCATTAATCCTCATGACACCCCTGTGGGATAATAATAATATTATTATAATGTTTAGATGTAGAACTGTGGCAAAGCAAACAGCTTCTCGGAGCCTGTTCAGGATTGCTGGGTCTTGCAGTCTTCAATATTCAAATATAAGTAAAGCCATCAGGTTTGCAAGTAGCAAGTGACTCTTGGCATTTGGCCTTTCTATTTTGTTCTATGCATAGTCTTGGCTTCTGACTGACCACAGCGGGACTTGAAATAAGTCTCTATTTGCTCACCAGATGGGAGGCAACATCTGGGAGTAGCTCTGCAGTGTTTGAGAATGTGAAAGGATTAGGAAATATTCTAATCCACATTCATAGATAAGAGAACGCAGAAAGAATACTCACCCAGATACTAGGTATTGTGCCTTATGAACTTAAATGTAGATCTTTCCCTTATTGTGAATTCCGCTTCCCTAGAATTCAGAATCTGTTGAAAAATTTCAATGCTTTTAGTTAACATGCAAAATAAAAAAAAAACTAATGTGGAAACGACAGAAGATAAACTGTGGCCATTCATCCTATTGAAGCCAGGTAGGATCATTATATCAACCCGCCAAACTATTTTCTGTTTCAGAGTCTTCACGCTTGCTCTTCCCTGTGCTCTTTCTGTGGATTTTCACGTGGCTTGCTCCGTCACATTAGATCTTCATGCAAAAAGTAGAAAATGCCTTCCTTTCCCACTACTTTTTTAAAATAAATTTTTATTTAAATTAGAAAACAATCTTATTTACATACCAATACCAGTTCCCTCTCCCTGCCATCCTCCCACTCCGCCCCCTACCAACCCCCATCCCACTCTCCATCCACTCCCAAAGCCCATTAGTTGCACTAGGAATAAATACTGATTCCACTGCCAGAGGCCCCATAGACTGCCCAGGCCTCCCAACTGACACCTATATTCAGGGGGCTTGATTCGGTCCTATGTTGGTTCCCCATCTGTCAGACTGGGGTCCATGAGCTCCCACTTGCTCAGGTCAGTTATTTCTGTGGGTTTCCCCAGCATGGTCTTCACCCCTTTGCTTATCACTTCTCCCTCTCTGCAACTGGATTCCAGGAGTTCGGCTCAGTGCTTAGCTTTGAATTTCTGCTTCCATCAGCTATTGGGTGAAGACTCTAGGATGACATTTAAGGTAGTCATCAATCTCATTATAGGAGAGCCCATTATTTCTTGATTTTAAATAAATACCCTCTCTTCTCTTTTCCATATGGAGTCTGTTATCTGCTTTTACCCGTTTGCATTAATTTACTGAAATTATATTTTGCATTTGTATCTTTCAGATCTTGAACAGTGCTTGACACATAGTGAATGCTTGACGTATGCTTAATAGAGGAAAGAAAAAGTTAGGAATGAGCATTAAGGCGTACTGACACAGTGGTGAGCCAGTTTTGTTGCTATAGAAGAATCATTTTGGGATGCTAACTGTCCAGTTCTGGAAATAACTGGACTGTGAAGATATGCAAGGGTTCTTTGTTTTCTTTCCCTTTTTAAAAAATTTTACCCTTTCTCCCCATTTTCCCCACTTTCCCATTTCCCCAACACCCTGAATGAGTTTATCCTGAGCACCAGAAATGTACTTCAAACTCCCACTTGACTTTCTTCCTGTAGACAAACCCAAATTTAATATTTATAGCACCCAACTCATTATCTTTCTTCCCCAACTTGCCTCTTTTCCTGTTTTTCTTACTCAGTTCTAGAATACGGAGTCACCCCCACTTCCTTCAAAAGCTCTCTGTCCAGGTTGCCAGCAAGTGCCTTTCATTCTCCCTCCGAGTCCCTGTCCACCTTCACTCCTTCCCTATCACCCGACCCTGTCCCAGTTCAGGCTGCACTAATGGTTTCATAAAAGATTTCCCATTTTCAGTCTCTTATGTATTTTGTTCTCCAGGATGTAGCTGAGTTATTTTTGTAAACCCAGATTTGATCACGTTGTTCTTGGCATTGCCGTGATGGTAAAGCCTGCTCTTGACCTATTCTAGCCGCATCTCTGCACCGTGTGCTGGACTGAACAGGTCATTGCTTACACGCACAGGCCTTTGCTCATGCTTTAGTTCTCTGGCTACTCCTGCCTTTATCCTACCGGTGAGTTACATCTCCTAATCCCCACCTAGAAGTCACTTCTTTTGAGATCTCTACACTCCCTCTCAGCCTATTACCCTTCAAAGAGTACTTAGAACAGGCACTAAATGGGTGCGGTAGCTAGCAATAGTACTTCAAGCCAGGCAGTATTCCTGTTATGCCATTTCACAGGTAGAGAAACTGAGCACAGTGTGAGAGAAGGACTTGTACAATACCAAGTATTATAATGACAAAACACAGTCAGGAAATGTAGAAACAGAGTTCACATGGAGAAGTACACTCCCTCAAGCCCTAGATGTCTGTGTCATTCATCTTTATATTTCTACTCTCCGTGTCATGTTGCTACACTGTTGAAGTAGTGTAGCAGCGGAAGAATGATTATGAAACACCAGTTTAAACATGATAGACCGTGACTAAGGAGTTAGTGGATTTAACTTCAATGCAAAGATTATAAATGGATCCTCCTGAATTTGTGCGATTGCTTTTTCAAAGAAGGCCTCTGTGTGTATAGAGGAATTTGTTACAGAAATAGATACAGATCTGTGCCCTGACTGGGGCCCAGATGACACTTGAATGTCCCTCAGACTGGCTCAGTAATCTATGTTCTCACACAGTAGAGTGACTTTTAGAAAAACATTTCTGTCAGGGAAGATGAAAAACCTGTCAGTGAATCAGACAACCCAAGAGTTAGAATCATGGTGTTAAACCAAGCATTTTAAGGAAGGAGCCCCGCGCGTGAGAGGAAACAGACAGGCACAGGGACACCTGCGTGGCCTTTTCTGATTCTGGCTAATTTATTGAAGAAGCAGGCACAGTAACACCTCTAATCACAGATGAGATGCAGTTAATGATGAGATAGGCTGTAAGGGCTCCTAGTATGTAGCAATTATTCATTTGCAGATGTGAGTCTTTGCAACAGTCAACACCAAGTAGAAACAATGGAATGGCTTCAAGAGCACCAGCGAACATACATTTTTCTGGCAAGGGGAACATTACAAACAGTACTGTTTGCTGTCACCATGGTTTTTGTCCAAGTGGATTTGACAAAGGATGTTTTAAACATTTCTAGAGAATTCCTGTAATTTGTTTCCTCATGTGTCTCCTGAGAAGTACTTTGTTTTAAGGCCCTGGACGAGCTACAATTAGCTCTTTATTTCAAGAGCTAAAAGAAATTATTTTAGTCACGTGATTGTGTTGCCATTAATGCGAACTATTGGGCATAAGTTAACATGAAACTGAAAAGCTTTGCAAACACTTCTGAGACTGTAACATTGAAAAGTCTTGGGTAAATTTGATTGAGGTTTTTTTTTTTGCATTGCTAGTCTGGTAAAAACTGAAACCCATTTTTATTAAACTACAGATTTAATCTTGCAGTGTTATTACCTTTTCATTGGTTTTACAATGGTGCTGACAAAGCAATTCAAGACTGTGTCTATACCACAGTATTAAAATTTTATTGCATTTTCACTTATAATAACATTAATGAAAGTGTATAAAAGTCTATAATGAATTAATGTCAATTACTATAATGACAAAAGCATAAAAACAATCCTTTGGGGGTACTTCATCATACCTAAAATACAATACAATTAATATTATTTGTTAGGTTATAAAATGGATTCACATAAAACAGAAGCATGTTGTGATATGTCCTTCCCCAATGGACTCAGATGCAGCTCTAGGCATTGGACATCTTCATTTCCAGATTAGAGACATGTCATGTCTAAAGCTCATTTTAAGCAAACTTGTAGGAAACTGTCAGAAAATCTGTTCCTTTCTGCCGTCCCTGGCTGTGGGTCTTGGTTCTTCCTTGTTGCACTAAACCCAGAGTTTCTGAAGTGGACTCCCCACTACCTATAAAATTTCAGGAGATTCTGAACACTTACTGTGATTTGCATCACATTAGAGCTAAGCTTGGCTTGCTATTACTCCATTTTCTCTATGGAGATTGAAGTCTTATTTTGAACTCTATCTACCTTACTTGAGACAATGTTTTTGTTTTGAGCACTTATTAGATTTCCCAGGAGTTGAACCCTTCCCTGTAAGCAGTCTTTAATATGCTAAATGGGCCTCCTGATGCTATGCAGCTTCGTCCATCTATCTAGCAGTATTGCCTTTGCCATGCCCATCCCGTGGCTTCCCATCATCCAATGGCTTGAAAGGAAGTTTTCCCGGTAACATGCAAATTTCATTCATTCTTTTGGGAATTTCTGTCTTGAGAAGTTGACACCCTCCTTGGGGACCTGTTCAAAAGCTGTGCTTGTCTTCCCTGCACCACATCTCATCACTCTCAATTTCCTCCTGTATCCTTACCCACCCCCTGAAGTCCTAGCATGCCTTCTGATTGAATCACGAAGCTTGGCAGGCAGAGCTAGAAGTGAGGAACCAGTTTACAGTGAGACACACTGCTTACACAGTTATGTAAATGAACTATATAATGAATTAACTGACATACACATACCTACCAGCTGTATAAAGGATAAGTTATTTTGATTTTCCACCCCTATAACATTTTCATTTAAATTTTGAAATTCGCCTGGAGGATGTCAGCCAGCTTCAACACAACTGTGAATAAATTTCCTGTCAAATGTTTTTATACTTGGGGTCAGCTTTAAGAAAAAAGTCCATTGTTTAATCTTATTTATCTATTATGTTATTTTAAACTTACTTTTTATTTATTCTTTGTGTCTTTCACATCATGCACCTCCATTCCATTCATTTCACCATCCCTTCATATCTGCCCTCTGCCCTTGCAACCTTTCCCCCAATAAAAGAAAACAAAATTTAAGAGAAAAAAAGAAGAAAAGGAAAAATCAATGTCATTATGGAAGCTGTAGTGTAGCACAGTGAGTCACACAGTAAACCGTTTTATCCATATATCTTTACTTGCAAGTATTCATTGCAAAGAGTCATTGGTCTGCCTTGAGGCTTCTGGTTTCTGCTACACTATCAATGCTGGCAGGAGAGCTTCTCCTGCCTCTCATCAGCAGCAGCACTCAGGAGAGCAGGCTCTGCACCTCACCCTGGCAGTACTGTAGAGCTGGTGGAAGAGGTGAGCCAGCCCTGGAGTTGAGAGCTTGGGAGAGCTGACCCAATACTCATCTCTTGCTGTCCCCCTTTATCCCTTGCCCCTCACCTGCAACAGACGAGGGACCTGAACCTCCCCCTTACCAGCTGTAGCAGTCAGGAAAGCAGGCCCTGCTCCTTGCCTGGGCAGCACAGTTGGGTTGACCCCTTTGGTGGAGGCACAGGTGAGCTGACCCTGAGGGTATGACAGTTGGGATAGCTGGCCACACCCCACTTGTCTGCCTGTGGTGGTGTGGGTGAGGGAAAGATGCTCTTCCTGCTTGATCCTACCACCTGTGGTGGGTGAGGGAATTGACCCTCCCTCCCACCAGCACTTAGGAAACTGGGTCCTGCATGCCTCCTGGACAGCACAGTAGAACTGACCCTACTAACTGCTGAGGGCCATGGGATATCTGGCCCTGCCCCTTATCTGCCATATAGTGGTGTGGGCACCGGAGAGATGCTCCCCTCCCCTATCCCTCACCTGCTACTGCACTTGGGAGAGTGGCTCCTGCACCTTGCCTGGCAACACAGCAGAGTTGGCTCTGAAGGTGTAGGTGTGGGAGTGTCAACTCTGAGGTCAAGAAAGCAGGATAACTGTCCCTATCCATTGTTTGTCTCTGCAAGGGGTGAACTAGCCAGGGCAATGCAGGAGAGCTCACCCTGGTGATGCAGACAAGGGAGAGCTGGTGGGCTGAGCAATCCGGCAACTACCCAGACCGAGAACCAGGGCTATGAGTTTTCCTACCCCAGCATCCACCCCATCTGTGATCTGCTGGAGCATGTGAAGTGGCTGGCCCAGCAGATTCAAAACTGCAGGATTTCCACAACACAGAGCAACAACGGAATGACCAGGAGGAGTCCCAGGGAGGGCCCAGCATTGATAGTGTACCAGAAACCAGAGTGCTCAAACCAGACCGATGACTCTTATGTTATTTTTAACAAGCTGTTGTAGTGTGGCAAGTAGAGCTCAACCCTTGGATTCATGCTACCTGGAACTAAAGTAACTTTGAGAAATTCCTTTTACCTCTCTCAGCTTCCATTTTTCACCTGTAAAATGAAGAAAATATCTAAGCTACACACTACTACTACATATGAGGGTTAAATGAGATTATACATGTTTAGAAAATTTAGAAAACTAGACTGTTTACCTTGCATTCAATAGATGCTCTGTAACTTCAATTGTTTATTTTTTCTGTATAATAAAATTGTGATAGAAAGTGATAGACATTAGGACTTTCTCATTTCTTGTGGCAAAAGGTGGCGTGCAGTGCAGGCCCACTGTCTGCTGGCACTCAAGGTGTGGGCAGGTCTCTCTTGATTGAATTAACAAGTGGTCTATGAGTCTCCATATTTAAGGCTTATGAAACTAACCAGAAAGCAAAGGGCATGCTGTATAAGAAGCATACATGCATTCCCTAGTTAGAAATACCTTATCAGCCTCTACAGAAGTTGGTGCTTGGAAGGTAATAGGCACTCAAAAACATTTGTTAAAGTAAACTTTTGTTGTTCAAATTTACCATACATATTTAGTTTATACGCAGAGTGACTATAGTCTCAAGATATTAAGTAGATCATATCCAAAGTTCAGAATTTAGTTAGTGGTAGAGTTGGGGTATTATCTAATGTTGCTAATTTCTGGAAAAGTTACTTGACTTACACCACAATTTTCTTTTTAAGTGATGCCCCCTCAATGTCTTTTCTTCTGTAATACATGTAAGTAGATGGATGTTGAGGATCTAAGATGAATGACATCTATGGTCCATTTTGTCCTGGTTCTGACCCAGCCGCCTGGTGTGGACTTGCCCTCTGCCTACCCACTGTGTCTGCATGATTTTTCCAGTCACATCTATGTTCACTTCTTTTTCCATATCAAAGTTTTTACTATTGAAAGCTTTGGCTTTTACTTATTTAGCAGCAATCCACTAATACAGTAATACACTTTCCTGGACATCCTCCCCTTTGGGGTCTACAGTCAAATCCTCTTGTAACTAGGTGCTGTGAGACGCTCTGGGCAGAGGATGAAATTTTTTCCTTCTGGAGGCTCTATAGGCTCCCCATGCTGGAATGAGCAATTCCTCACCATCATGGTCCATACTTAATAAGATCAATGCTACAAGGAATTTTGCTAGTGGGCAGCAAGCGGTACACAAAATGTGTCATAAATCCCTGCAAGACTTGGTGGCAACTCTTGTAAGTCCAGCACTCTGGGAGGGTGGGCAAGAAGATCACAAATTCAACACCAGCCCAGGGAACATAAGGAGATGCTGTCTTAAAAATGAAAAACAACTTTGAATAATGGCCTGGGGTATAATTCAATGGCAGAGCACTTGGCTATGGAGGGTGAGGACCTTGATTCAATTCCCAGTACTAGGAAACAAAACAAAACAAAACCCATGAAACAATCACAACAAAGCATTGATTGTGGTGTGCTATTGTGAGGATAATGTTTCTGAATGTCTAGCAAGTGGTCTGCCTGTCTCATAAATGAGGTTTTTAATCTTATGCCTCCCTTCCTTAAAACTAGAGTACCTAGCTGTTTTTATTACTCTACCTTGAAATCTGATATGGTGATCCCTCCAACATCATTGCTTCAGGATTGATGTGGCTATCTGGCTTTTTTTTGGTGTTTGTTTTGTGCTTTGTATGCTGTTTCTGTGAAGAATATCATGAGGATTTCTTTGGGATTGCACTGACTCTGCATATTGTTTTTGGTAGGTTGGCCATTTTCACATTAGTTTTACCAATCAATAAGCATGGGATGGGCAGGAGGGTCTTTCCATCCTCTGGCATCTTCCCCAATCTCTTTCTTTAGGGAACTGAAGATTTTATTGTAGAAGGTCTTCACATCCTTGGTTAGTTCTATTCTTGAGTACACATAATTATAGCCATCTCACATTTGACAAAGATGTACACACAGAAGTGCACATTGGAGAAAAGAACAGTTTTGTCAATAACTGGAGGTGGAGAAACTAGATGTTCACATGTAGAAGAATGAAATTTGATCCATATCTACCACTCTGCACAAAAATTAACTCCAAATGGATACCAGGATTCAGTGTAAAACCTGGAATGCTCTGGCTGCTATAAGAAAATGTAGTCAAGCTTTACAAGCTGTAAGTATAGGAAAGGACTAAATCTACTAAATAGGACTTAATTCACTCAGGAATTAAAGCCAATAATTAACAAATGGTTCCTCATAAAACAAAAAAGCGTGTAAGTAAAGCAGAAGCCTGTAGAGTAAGGTGAGAATCTTTTCCAATATAAGTCTGTGTGATAGAAGATTAACATCTAGAATATACAGAGAACTAAAAAAAAAAAAACCAAAGTCAAGAAAAGAAATGATCCAAAAAATGGTCTAGGGATCTAAACAGAGAGTTCTTCAAAGAAGAAATAAAAATAGCTAAATATCTTAAAAATTATCCAACATCCTTTGCAATTATGGAAATGCAAATTAAAGCTATCATGACATGGTTAATATAAAGAAAGTAACTAATAAAAATGATTGTGAGGATACAAAGAAAGGGGAATCTTCATTCATTGTTGCTGGAATTGCCAACTGGTATAGCCATTATGGAAATCACTGCAGAGAATTCTCTTGGAAGCTAAAAGTAGATCTCCCATGTGACCTAGCCATACCACTTCTTGACTTATGCCTAAAGGACTTGTCATCCTATTCCTCATATACTTGCTCATCTCTGATAATTGCTGCTCTATCCAAAATAGCTAGGAAATGGAAACAACTTAAATGTCCTTCAGCTGATGAATGGGTAATGAAAGTGTGACACATAGCATATACATTATATAAAGAAAAACAAAACTGTGAAATTAGCAGGTAAATGGATGTAACTAGAAAATATATTGAGTGAGGTAACCCATACTAGAAAGGCAAATGCGGGGGAGCTCATAGACTCCAGACTTATGGCTGAGAGGCCAGCATGGGACTGATCCAGACCCTCTGAACGTGGATGTCAGTGAGGAGGCCTTGGCAGTCTTTGGGGCTTCGGGTACTAGATCAGTATTTATCCCTGGCATCTGAATGAACTTTGGGAATCCATTCCACATGGAGGGATGCTCTCTTAGCCTGGACACATGGGGGAGGGCCTAGGCCCTGCCCCAGGTGATATGACAGACTTTGGAGATCCCCCATGAAGGGCCTCACCCTCCCTGGAGAGTGGAGTGGTGATTGGGTGGGGGGTTGGGGGGAGTGGGTGGGGGAAGGAGGAGGGGAGGAGGTAGAGGGAGCTGGGATGGACATGTGAAGCAGGCTTGTTTCTAATTTAAATAATATATATACATATATATCAAATGTTTCATGTTTTCTCTTATTTGTGAATTCTAGATATGAGTCTTTAAATATGAGTTCATAACCTTGAATAATTACAGAAACTAGGAAAGCAAAAAGGGACCACAGGGTAGGGAGGGGGGGTTCTAGAGAGGAGGATAGTAGGGCAGTAGTTGCATGTAGGGGGAAATGAGAAAACGGGGCAGGATTTATCTGGAAAGGGGAGAAAGAGGACAATACAGAGGGAGAGGGAAGGAGGAGGGGTAAGGTACACGAAGACTGAAAAAGTCATAGGGAAACACTTAATATTTACTTAGAATGCATATAATATGTAAATGTTATTATGCTACCTGTACTGATGATGCTTCCCCCAAGAATCATAGATTACCTAACGAAAACCTAGTGCCAGGCATGGAAAATCTGCATTAAGTCATTGGTCAGAGGGGTGCATGTGATTCCCAAAAGAATATAGGCTACTGTCATTGCCCCTGTTGCCTCCTAGAACTTGAAGGTAAGATTCTATTGCTGAAGACACTACACACTTTGGACACCAGACAAACAACTAGAATACTTCCTAACAACCCTTATCAGGCTTCTGTTTGCCACCCAATCCAGCAATTGCTGCCTAAATCTTTCTTTCTGCCAAACCATTTCTCTTTGATTTGGATCGCCAAGCTACCTTGATTTTTACTGCTGTCTGAATCCCAGTGTGAACATGAGTGGATGTCCTCACACTGTGGGTGTGTTTGGCTTCCTCACTACGTTTGGCAAGGAGAGATGGCTCCATGGTGGAACTCTGGCGGGACTCAGGCTTCAGAACTAGGTACTGGAACTTTGCCATCTTGACCCTAGTGGAACAAAATTGACAAATCTAGGAGAGATTCGATCCTTAAATATCAGTGTGCAAGAGCTAAATGAGCTGAATGTGCTGAAATAATGCAGTTGTTAATGGGTATAAGTGCTTCTTTATGCCCTCATAACACTGGCTACAGAGTTTGGGAAGATAATATATCTGTAAGTACTCCTGGCATTCCACTGTAAAGTTGATTTCTAAATAAATGGATTGAAACTCAATTACGAGAAAGGTTCTAGGGCTACCTTGGTCTGAATAACAGAGTCAAAGGTGCCAACTAAAAAGCATATTCCAGATGCTTGCATTCAAATATGTAAACTGAGAGTGTTTTAAGTGCATCTGAGTACTTCAGTATTTCACAAATAGTGTAGTAACATTATCAAGCCCGGATATTGAGAAACTAATAAGAAAACAGCTTGCTCACTTTTGATAATGATGTGTAATAGAGCCAAAGGAAATACCGAGGATGGCTAGAATATTGGGATACTCCTTTTTCACTCAGTTGTTGCTGAATCCTAATAGTATAAGGAAGTAGGAGAGAAATATTTACTATATGCCACATAGCATCTATTATAAATGGGGTCTTCTGAGGTTGTTTTGCTATGATAATAAACATGGTAACAGAAAATTGTTCACAAGGCTAAGAAATGCAGTACATTCAGCTTGCTTGGTTTTTTACTCTTTTATTTGATGAGTGGATGATGTCTTGGTTCAGTGAAGTTAAAAAATACATTTAGGAAACTCTGAGATAGCCTGCATTTATAATCTCTCCATTTAGGTTATGCGGACAGTGTTATATCTTTCACGGTTTCTTTCCTCAGTGACTTGTTTGGAGTTTTCTGCGTAGTAGGATTTTCTCCATAGATATTGATTGTACATTTAATGAATTATTCACCTTCTTATTAACCAAGGCAGCCACCTCACTGGTAAAACCGAACATGAGTTTTCTTTTATAATAGAGCCTTGATTATGTTCTGCAACCATTTTATCATTTCTATATATTAATTCTCTGCACTATACCCAGATCTATGATATTTATTAGACAGCATGTAACATGGAGAATTATGCTTCTTTCACATGTGAAAAGAACTGTTTGGTGGATTTGAAGCATATGTGTGAACAGGAAGGTATCATGAAGATAGATCAGAGTGTATTTCTAGTCACCTTCCCTACAGCTTCATTCTCCTGTTCCCTTCCCAAAGCTTCACAGAAGCCCAGGGAGGCTTTAGTAGTTTAAATATATCTACAGCACTTTTCATGTTTGTTTAATGCAACCAAATCCACAAAAGTCCTGTGTAATACAGGGCAGAGCCAGGCAAGGTCCCTTCTGCTAAGCATTAATGATTTAGAGCCAGAGAACAGGCTTCAGCCCCAGTCAGCCCAATTTCTGTCAAGTAACCAAGAAGATGAATGTATCATTCTTAGAGGACAGAAGACATGTTGGAAATCAGGTAACTTAATTTGAAATATGAAATGTATCTAATTGATTTGCAATACTGTCCCTGAGGTACAGTCCATTGGAAATGCAAGATTCAGAGGTTTGTGGGCCTGTGATACTAGATATGAAAGTATCACCTATCACTTTTTCTTAGGGAACAAGAAGAAACAGAAGAAATATGAAGGCGGGTGTTGCATGACTTTGCAACTCCTGGGGGCTGCTTCACCTCATCTACCCTCTGGAAGACGGATAGCACAGAAATCCGTGATAGAGATGCTCTGCTCTTAGCTATGACATTAACTAGTGTATGTATATCTCCCAACCCTCAATGAAGACTCTCAGAAACTTAAGAACAGGATTAGATTAGGATGTGAGTGGGCCAAAGAGGCTGCTTTCTGGCAAGAGGCAAAAACATTCTTTTATTCAGCTTATGTTTATTTGGCTAATGAAGTAATATTACCAAGTGCTGAATTCTTTTATTCTTGTGGTCTAACTTAGGTCATTTCTCTGTCTCTAGAATGACATTAAACTTTAGAAATGGAGCTTCAGTTAATATTACAGTAATCCTCGTTGCCACCAAAGTTCTGCAAGCTGTTTTAAAGATGCAGAAGAGATTTTAAAATCCCGATTAAATTGTCATTTCTTATATTTTTGCTTGTGTGAGCTTAACCTTTACAGCTGAGCCATCTCTCCAGCTCAAATACTGCCATTTCTTACAAGCATGGGTTTGGACAGCTTGAAAGTATTAAGATAATGATTGCTAAGAATAGCAACATGCACAACAAATATGTTCATCTCCTGAAAACCCTAATGTTTATCTAATATGTTTTCTTGAATGTTGCCTCCCATTTAAAAAAACAGACTCTTGGAGAGTTCTGTTTTGAAGAAAGGATAACAGAAATAATTTTGCATAGTTAGATGACAGCCAAGTTATATGTCTGTTATCTATCTAGAAACTGTTAAGCATAAAATATTAAAATAATATGGAGTGTGTGGATAGTTAATTTCAAAAGGTAAATTAATACTACAGATGAAACAAGAAAATTACTATCATTTTCATGTATATATATGTGTGTGTGGTATATATGACATGTCTTGTGTGTATGCATGTTTGTATATGTGTGTACAGTCATCAGTGTATTTATGGGTACATGTAAGTGGAAGTTTGTAGTGGATATTGGGAGTCTCCTTGGGTTGTCTCCAGCTTATACATTAAAGCAGGGCCTTTCTGTTGAACCTGTAGGTCTCCTATGTGGCTAGTCTAGCTAGCCATCTTGTTTTGAGGATACCCTTCCTCTGCCCTGAGAACACTGGAATTACAGGTGGGTCTCCACATCCAACTGGAATTTATGGGCATTCAGAGATCCAAAGTTTGGTCTGCACACTTGCTGCTTGCAAAGCAAGTGTTTTAACCACTGAGCAATCTTCTCAGCCCCATAAATACATTATTAAATGAAGTATGGATTGATTAAGTTGCAACGATTATTACTTCTTCTAAAAACAGAACAACTAGCCAAGAAGTAATACATTTTGGTAATTGTATATATTTTCCCATTTATAAATTATAATGATGACTTTTATGTATATTTATTTCTTGATATAGGTTAAGGTTATTGCCTATGAATGGGGAAACTGACTTTTGAGAAAGGATGGTTTATTGAAATTCTTAAATTGGTTGTTTAATATGTAAAGGTTGAGATAAAATAGTATGTCAATTACTGAAGTACTTCATACAATCTTAGTTTACGACGGTCTGTGTGATGGGAAACGAGTCACACTAAGGATGTTGGGTAAAAAGGTAGTTGGATATTTATTAATATATAGAGAAGTAACTTACATGAAAAGCTGAGAACTGGTCAGCGCTCTATGGTCTCTGAACCTCAGCCAGAATTCAAGAGAGCGCGAGAGCCCACCCTGTACCTTCTTTTATCCCTGATTATTCCCAGGTTCCTGTGACCACACCCTAAGGGGGGCGTGGTCAGTGCTGTGGATATGTGATCTTCTCCCTACAGACAGGTCTGTATACACATATGCCTATATATACACATAGCACACATTAGGGATACTATTTATCATATAATACATATATATATATTTGATAGAGATGATTACTAATCACGTCAGCAATAATTACTGTGTTCTGACTCTCAAATCATTCTACTGTTTGTGTTTTGTAGTCCAGATACATTCACAGCATTTTATTTTTGGTAAAAATCTTTCCTAATGATATGTTAGCATCTGATGGATCCCAAAGCATCACTTTGATGCTCTTTCATTTCTGTTGGCTCCCTTCTCTCTGCCAGAATCCCACAGTTGCTCCTCTGCCTCTAAATGATATTTCAGCTCTAGAGAGTTTGGTTTGATAATGAGTTCTTAACCTCAGTTTGCATGTGCTCGGCAATTTCCTCTTGTTAATTTCTATAACACTAAGCCATATTTTTTTACTAGAACACAAATAATTCTTCCTCAAGTATGCAAATTCTAGGATACCAGTTAACAACAGTATCACTCCATTTATTTCTTTATATATATAATAATTTTTAATTTAACATGTTACACATGTTATTCTCAGTTCCCTCCCCTTCCCCTCCTCCCCTGGGTCCCTTTTCCTCCCAACCCTCCACCTCACTCCATCTCTCCTCTGCTCCCCAGGGAGGGTAAGGCCTTCCATGAGGGATTTTCAGAGTCTGTCATATAATCCTAGGCAGGGCCTAGGCCCTCCCCCATGTGTCCAGATTGAGAGGCCATCCCTCCATGTGGGCTCCCAGAGTCTATTTGTATGCCAGGAATAAATATTGATCTACTCTTCAAGGTCCCATAGATTGTCGAAGCCTCTTCTCTGACACCCAGGTTCAGGGTCAGGGAGTGTCTGGATTAGTCCCATGCTGGTCTCTCAGTCATTATTCTGGGGTCCATGTGTTCCCTCTTGTTTAGGTCAGCTGCCTCTCTGGGTTTCATCAGCCTGGTCTTGATTCCTTTACTTATCACTACTCTTTGCAATTGGGTTCCAGGGGTTCAGATTGGTTTTCAGCTCAGGATGTCTGCCTCTGCTTCCATCAGTCACTGGATGAGGGTTCTAGAATAACATATAAGGTAGTCATCAATCTCAACATCAGGAGAGGGCATTTAAGGTAGCCTTAATGCCAGTTGGTGTCATTTTTGTAGATCTGTGAAGAGCTCACTAGTGCCAGATCTCCCCTCCAACTTACAATGACTCCCTCTATTATGGTATCTCTCATCCTTCTGTCCTCTATTCTTGCCCTGGCTCAACATTCCTGCTCCTCCGTGTCCTCCTCTCCCCTCCTCTTCTTCAGCTCTCTTTCTACCATCTCCCTCCCCCCTCCCCTCCTCCCAATGCTCCCAATCCAATTAGGAGATTTCCTCCCATAAGCCTTCTCCAGGTTACCATGCATATCTCTCTTAGGGTCCTCCCTGCTTCCCAGACTCTCTGGTGGTGGGGTTGTAGGCTGGCAATCCCCTGCTCCATGTCTAAAATACACATATGAGTGAGTACATACCATGTTTGTCTTCTTGTGACTGGGTTACCTCACTCAGGATGGTTTCTTCTAGTACCATCCATTTGCCTGTAAATTTCAAGATTCCATTTTTTTCTGCTGAGTAGTACTCCATTGTGTAGATGTACCACATTTTCTCTATCCACTCTTCAGTTGAGGGGCATCTAGGTTGCTTCCAGATTCTGGCTATTACAAATAATGCTGCTATGTGCTATGTACATAGTTGAGCAGATGGCCTTATTGTATGAATGTGCATCTTTTGAGTATGTCTAAGAGTGCAATTGCTGGATCTTGTGGTAGACTAATTTCCATTTTCCTGAGTAATCTCCATACTGATCTCCAAAGTGGCTGCACATATTGGCATTTCCACCAGCAGTGGAGGAGTGTTCCCCTTTCTCCATATCCTTTCCAGCATAAAGTGTCATTGGTGTTTTTGATTTTAGCCATTCTGATGGGAGTGAGATGGTATCTCAGAGTTGTTTTGATTTGCATTTCCCTGATGGCTAAGGATGTTGAGCACTTTCCCAAGTGTCTCTAAGCCATTTTAGACTTCTCTATTGAGAATTCTCTATTTAGTTCTGTATCCCACTTTTTAATTGGATCCTTTGGTGTTTTTGAGACTTGCTTCTTGAGTTATTTGTAAATTTTGGAGATCAGCCCTCTGTCAGATGTGGGGCTGGTGAATATCTTTTCCCATTCTGTGGGCTGTTGTTTTGTCTTGTTGACTTATATATTACGTTTTAGAAATCTAATTTACCAGGTAACTTTAAAATCATCTTTGTCTTGAAAGTGTTTTTAAGATAATATTTTTGTGTTAAACTATTTTTCATCATAAAATATACTGGAACTACAAAAAATTTCTAAAAATTGTTAATTACTATAAAATTTTCTTAGATTTCACTGAGTAACATGACTTGCTCAAAACAAGAAGTACAGGCTTCCTTATTCATAGGTTTGCCCAGTGCAATGGAGTAAAATATGTACCTCTTTTAGTAAATGCTTATGTCTTGCGTCTGTTTTGTTCACAGACTATTCCTTAAGTTGATTTAAATTTCAAGCTGTTATAGTGTAAAGTCTGTGCAAAGTATGTGCAGGTAAATTCTAGAGGAGATTTGGTGGCATAGGAAGAACTCAAGAGTCTTTAGGGCAAAGATGCAGGTTTGAATTATATATCTCTGTGTTTTCCTAAATTCCTCTGAGCCTTCAATTTCCTGATCTATGATAAGGGGTGACAATAAACAGTTTAAATTGGGATAAACATGAATTAGATAAAATATATGTATCTATCACAGTATATGATATACATTTAGTATAACATTCTCTAAACATGTTTGCTTAGTTTTGCTGGAAGTCAAACATTGGTGTTAGCTTTTCTTCTCAATTGAATGGGTGAACTGGTCACATTACAGAAACAGTTACGTGTCAATAGTTGGCTCTGGGTCCATTAATTCAATTCAAGTCAATGAATAAGTGCCTACCCAGCACTTCGTTCATTCTTTCTTTATATTGGTCTGAGTTACTTCCCTGGCAGCATCCTTATCTGCTGAGTATCCTGGATCTTCTGAGCTAAACAAATTCATTCACATCCAATGCCCCCCCTGGATTGAAGATCCATGGACAGGAGCAGGGGCAAGCACTTCCTACCTGAGAGCACCTCCCTAAAGGATGCTAGTCAATGACAGGTACCCCACCAAGAGAAGAACAAGAAAGATGAACTTGATATTTAGAGATTGTTTTGAACACCAAGAGTTCCATCACAGCAAACTAGAGGAAGAGAATGGCTGAACTCAGCTAATCTATTCCTGTCAGTTGTGAAACAAAGGCAACGTTTGCTTGGCCTTGTTTCCCCCTTGGTTAGATTGTGGCCAGGTAGAAAAAGTGACAAACAGGGCAGAAAGAAGCAGAGGAGAAACTAGGTCTAGGGAATGTCCAAAGCTGAATAGGAGGAGCAACAAATGCCTTTAAAAGATTGATTCATTTGCTGGGGACCTAGATTGACAAGTGTGAGCCCAGTTGAGGTTCCTAGTGGCAACTACTGCCAGTTTAACAAAAGAGCAGTGCTTTGGGAGCCAGATTTGGAGAACAGATTTTGTGAAGAATCCAGGATTCTGCTGCCTCCCAGGACTTGGTTCTAATTTTGGTATTGGGCTGTCCTCCCTGCTCCCACCTCTCACGCATTCATTCTATTTGGGGGCTTATTGTGGAGGAAGCCAGTTAATGCTACGTCCAGAAAGAGAGGGAGAAAAAGTCCAAGTATAGTTTTCTTTGTTACTGAAACAAACTCAAAATGATCTGCATTTTTTAAGTATATCTGCCCCTAGCCACTGACAGAGCCCAACAATGCACTCATTGCTGTTTACTGGAAACAGATCCTTCAGACACATCCCCCCTCACCTGTGAAAGTAAATGCTATGCCAAAGACCTGGTGTTCACATGAGCAAGACAAGTGAGACCATCCCTAATGATGGCCATTGCCTGAGATCGAATCTGCACACCATCTTATCACTCTGTTTTATTTTGGTAAGATATGTTCACTCTGTGGCACTCAAGCAATGCATGGGGCTTTGTCCTACTTGCCAAATCGCTGCCTAACATCTTCATTTTGAAATTCACATATTTTCAAGGGTCCAAAGACCACTTTAATGATTAGGTCACAATCCAGGGATTTATTCTCAATTTCTCCATATGTATATTTCTGAAATTACAAGTGCTTTAACTTGGAACTGGAGTTGTGGCTGGGTAGTAGGTTTTGACTGGGACTTTCCCATTTTTAGCAGAGTGCAGCTGCTTTTGATAGTCTGAAGATTCTGAAACCAAGTCCCACTTTCAGAATTGACGCCATGGTTGTGGTCACTACAGAAGCAGTCTGGATTTACAGTAGCTTTCTCAGAATCCGCAGGGTACTTACAGAGAAAAACAGAAAAGGACAAGTCTCTGGAGAGCTGGGATTTTCTTTGTATCCAGTAATAGGTATTAAGATACACACAGCATTCCCCCAGCTCATACAACTGTCTTGGAAACTAAACATCTGGGTGTGGCTCATTGGAAAGTCCATAAGGAGATTTATCTTCACATTCTCTTTACATGGATGGCATCTCAAAACAGCTATGTTAGGATGTAATAAAGAGTAAATCTCTGACTGAAGTACTGCTACAGTCAGAATGTAGTAGTTATTACCGTTCTGCTAATGTTTGATTTTAGCTTATTTTTTCTCTCAGGGGGCGCACTGAATATTAGGACTCATGGGACTATGAAGATGGAATGAGATAATCTGCAGAAAGCTCCCACAATGTAGAAAGAACCTGCCACATTAGCCCTTACTCCTTTAGGTTTATCAGTACCAGTTTAAGGAAGAAAAGAGAAACAAGGACATTGTTTGTAGTAAGCCCTCTGGTCCTTTAGGGCTGCCTCTGGAGGATGAAGATTCTGGTTTGCTTCCTAGTCTTTGCATTATGCCAGAATCAGCTATGGAATCTCAAAATGCACAAATTCTATCTCAAGCTCTCCAAATCAAAATTTCCAGGCTTGGGTTTGAGAAGTCCACCAAAATAACCACGTAGATAAGTGAACAACCAGGCAGGTAACATTGGATGGTAACATTGGGAATCTTCTAGGATTTTGCCTTTGCCAGTGGCAGTAAGTTTCCTGAATATAAACTCATTAGCACACTTATCCCAAATGACTGATAATGGATCTGAGTGACAATTAATAGTAAGCATTACACTGAACATCTGGTCCTCATTTGTTGGAGGTTCTGCATTCTCCAAATACCTATGTAAGTCAGTTTTCCATTACTGAAACAAAATACCAGAGCAAATTAACCCATAAAGAGGTTTATTTTGGATTGTATTTCTGGAAGTCTCACGCATGGTTAGTTGACCTGAATATTTGGTGCCTGTGTCAAGGCAGCACTTAATGGCAGAAGCCCAACTGCTCTCTTCACGATTAGAAGTAAAAGAGAAAGGAAGACCAAACTCTCTTTGAAAGCATGCCCTTCTTACCTGAAGATATCCCACTTCCCAGAGTTTATTGCCTTCTAGTAGCACCAAGCTGGAAACTCAGCCTTTACTACATGGACTTTTGGGGAGACACAGCACCAAAACTATAAAGAGTTGACCAGGAAAGCAATGACCCACAGGAAAGAGAGGTAGGTGATTCTGAGAGTCAGGGTCATTAAACATCATGAATGTGATACACCCAGCCTCCTCAGAAGTCATGCATAGTACAAAGAGAATAGCACATGGTCATAGGCTCAGATGAATCAACAGATTTTTATGTTTGGTTACATTCATCGCTAATGATGTAACCCTCACTGGCATCCTAAAACAAATCATTTTAAAACTATAAAATAAAGTAGATTATATTTTTCTACTTAAAAGAAATCACAATCTAAATGTCCAGAGTTACTAAGAATCATGGAAAAAATAGATACTTTTATACATGGCTAGTTAGTGGAAAATTAGTATAATCTTTTAGGGGGGCCTTTTGGCACAGAGTACTTGTAGCTGTTAGAGTATATGAAAAATAGTAGCAATTTCACATCCAAAAATAGAAACAGATCAATTTATTATTGCATATAGACACAATAAAGTGATTCATAGTTGTGTTTTAGGAAAAACCTTAATACACAAAAAATAGTTAAAATACACTCTAAAATTAAAAAATAGGCACACCTCTCTGGAAGAGTAATGGATGGGTGGAGCATGAGTAATTTTAACTTCCTCTTTTTACTAATCTACATGTTTGTTTTAAACCTTAATTCATATGCTAATTTTGTCATAAGAAAAAGCGAAACATTATTATAAAAGATTTAATCAACATAATTTGTCCTAAGGTTATATATGGATCACCATAATCACATTTTAGGTCATCTTCAGATATAGTATTGTATTGTATTATTTCTGTGAATAATGACTACCACCCATTACCACATTATCTGGACTAACAGACTCAAAGAGAGACTGTTTTTCTTCTCTTAGGTAAGGTATTTATTTTTTCTTAGGTGCACTGTTTCTTTTTTCTCCTCTTTAGGTACTTTGAGACAGGAGCTCTCCATGTAACTCAGGCTGGCTTTGAAATTCTCTGTATATTCCAGGCTAGTCTCAGGCTTATGGTGACCCTCCTGTTTCAATCTCTCCAGTGCTGAGATAATAGGTTAGTATTATCATGCCTTTTCAGAGGAGGCCATCTTCTTTCCAGTTTTGAAGTTTGTAGCTATTCACTCCAGATGCTGTCAAACAGCAACAATAATGAAGACATTTATCTAATAAACATTTGATGAGGACTTTCTTTGCCAGATTCTGAAAATATGCATTTGAACAATAGATCACTGCTTTAAAGAAGTCATTAGGGATGTTACAATGAGAGCAAATCACGGATGATTTCTTAGCTATAAGATAGTGGTATCCCAAATGAGAGAGCTTCTAATTTTGACTGGGGAGTCAGACATACGTTGTTAGGGAGGCCACTTTTAGACAGACTTTTAAGATAATGAGATGAGGAAGGAAGGAAGGAAGAAGAAAGGAAGGAAGGAAGGCAGGAAGGCAGGAAGGACATTTCTAGGAAGAATGAGCAGCCCACAGCCAGGCTGTGTGAAAAGACACAGTGTAGAATGTTAGGTCAGAGTGGTTGGCGCAAGACGTACTAGTGAGACAGGAAGAGAACAGAGATGGGAAAGGAAAATCGACTGGAGTGACAAGTTAGTGCTGGATAGTAAAACTTCTGGTGTGCCCTGTTACAAGATTTTAATCTTTGGAGCAATGGAAATTGACAGGGAAAGCGACTGATAAGATCAGTTTAAAGGACAGCACTGGGTGAGGCTTTAAGAATGGAAGCGATTAGGGTGAGAGGTCTGAGGCCTGAGGCAGAGCAGTTGGTTAGGAAGCTATCACTATCATCCATTATTGGGGAGAGATAACAAGGGTTTGACCTTAGTGAGTAGTTCTGGAAATGCCGTGGAAAGGCTTGATTTGAGAGCCCTCTAATCAATAGGGAGAAAAGTTCCACCACGCTTGTCAGGTTTAATTGTTTCTAATACATTTTCCATACATTTTCTGAGATGTAAATCTCTATACTGAACTCTGCCAGCTCAAACTTGATTAAATGCACCTGCATCTGACGAAGCCCAGTGGCTCCAAATTCCATTTGTATTGAGTGCATCACCCCCAAATGAGTAATTGCTGCAGTGTACAAAACAAAACCACCCCCGGCTCACATGTGCGCCTGTGATTCCTTAAGATGCAGGGAGAAGATGAAAACAGTCCCCAGTGTTGGTTTTTAAGAAAATGTCAGATGCAAAACATTCAGAGACATTCTCTATCTGACTCAATATGCCTTAGTTTTCAGCAAGACACCTTCAGAAATTATATAATATTTTTGATTGAGGTTGACTGTTGACTAATGGAGAAAATACAAGATTTGGATTCAGATAGGCCTGGGTTTGGAATAAATATGTAATGTTAGGAAGGTTAATTTTTTTAGTTCATTCACTCATGAAATTGAAATGTTTATATCATTTCTTCAGGACACTATAAGCACTATAAAGCATTGCACATCCTTGCTCTACAAAACTTCAAGAATTAGCTTTTTAGTCCAAGCCACTCTTGCAAAAATTTGTTCTTGGAAAACCATATGTTAAGGACTGTGTTTTTTCTGCTTATGACACCATAGGGAAGACAGTGATGAAACAAATTGAAACAAATGCTATTAGAAAAATAAACTGAAGATGCAGAGTCCAGAAATGTTTTCTTTGTGTGTGCGTGGTGTGTGTGTGTGTGTGCGTGTATGTTTGTGTTTCTTTGTAGTCTTGGCCTCCTGATAACTCTGATGTATGTTAGATACTCAAATTCAGCATCTATGTTTGAATGGTATGTTTCATTCTTTGGAAAGAAATAAAATATATGTATATTCTTATGATTTCAAGATTTGAGCCCTTGTCATGTAGAAGAGAAGATGTGTGTACATTGTTTTAATCATCAAAATAGAATAATTACTGAAGTGAATAAATAGAGAGTAAAACAGTATAATGAAAAGGAGTTGTTTTAACCCTGTTCAACAAGGCAACGTCCGGAGGCATCACCATCCCTGACCTCAAGCTCTATTATAGAGCTATAGTCCTGAAAACAGCTTGGTATTGGCACAAAAATAGACAGGTAGACCAATGGAATCGAATTGAAAATCCGGGTATTAACCCACACACGTACGAACATCTGATCTTTGACAAAGAAGCTAAAAATATACAATGGAATAAAGAAAGCATCTTCAACAAATGGTGCTGGCATAATTGGAGACTGGCATGTAGAAGAATGCGGATCGATCCATGTTTATCGCCATGCACAAAACTTAAGTCCAAATGGATCAAAGACCTCAACATAAATCCAGCCACACTGAACCTCATAGAAGAGAAAGTGGGTGGTACCCTTGAACGAATTGGTACAGGAGACAGCTTCCTGCACATAACACCAGTAGCACAGACAGTGAGATCCACAATTAATAAATGGGACCTCCTGAAACTGAGAAGCTTCTGTAAGGCAAAGGACACAGTCAGCAAGACAAAAAGGCAGCCCACAGAATGGGAAAAAATATTCACTAATCCCACATCTGACAGAGGGTTGATCTCCAAAATTTACAAAGAACTCAAGAAGCAAGTCTCCAAAACAGCAAAGGACCCAATTAAAAAGTGGGCTGCAGAACTAAATAGAGAGTTTTCAATAGAGGAGTCTAAAATGGCTGAGAGGCACTTGAGAAAGTGCTCAACATCCTTAGCCATCCGGGAAATGCAAATCAAAACAACTCTGAGATACCATCTCACTCCTGTCAGAATGGCTAAAATAAAAAACACCAATGACAATTTATGCTGGAGAGGATGTGGTGAAAGGGGGACACTCCTCCATTGCTGGTGGGAGTGCCAACTGGTTCAGCCACTTTGGAAAGCAGTATGGAGATTCCTCAGAAAAATGGGAATAAACCTACCACAAGACCCAGCAACTCCACTCTTAGACATATACCCAAAAGATGCCCATTCATACAACAAAGATGTCTGTTCCACTATGTTCATAGCCGCTTTATTTATAATAGCCAGACCTTGGAAGCAACCTAGATGTCCCTCACCCGAAGAGTGGATAGAGAAAATGTGGTACATCTACACAATGGAGTACTATTCAGCAGAAAAAATAATGGAATCATGAGATTCGCAGGCAAATGGATGACACTAGAAGAAACCATCCTGAGTGAGGTAACCCAGTCACAAAAAGAGAAACATGGCATGTACTCTCTCATATATGGATTTTAGACATAGATCTGGGGAGTGCCAGCCTACAATCCTATGGCCAGACAGTCTGGGAAACAGAAACTACATTTAGTGGCTGGTTAAGTACTGAGCTGAACTCAAGAAAGCCAGTATCAGAGAGGGAGGACTGATGATCAAAGGGATTAAGACTGGGCTGGTTTAACCCCCAGAAACAGCTGACCAGACAAAGGTTAACTCTTGAATCCCAGGCATCAGCCTGGGAATCCAGCATGGGACTGATCAAGACCCCCTGAATCTGGGTGTCAGTGAGGAGGCCTAGGTAATCTATTGAGCCTTGGGCAGCAGATCAGTACCCATCCCAAGTATGCACACGGACTTTGGACTCCCATAGAACAATGTGAGGTGCACTCTCACCCTGACCTCTTGGGGAAGGGTCTAGTCCCTGCCCTATATGAAATGACAGACTATGGACACCCCCATGGAGGGCCTCACCCTCCCTGGGGGAACGAGGGGATAACGGGGGGGGGGGATGGGGGAGGGCACGGGAGGAGGGGAGGGAAAGGGAGAGGGACCTGGAACTGACTTGTGAAGCAACCTTGTTTCTTATCTAAATTTTAAAAAAAAGAATAAAAAAAAGAAAAGGAGTTGTTTTTAAATAACTTTAAAATTTTTATATATTCTTTTAAAATTCATTTTACATTCCAACCACAGTTCTCCCTCCCACACCTCCTCCCAGCCCCCTTGCCTTCTAACACCTCTCCTCAAATGCCCCCCAGCTGACCCCCAGTCCACTCTCCTCATGGGTAAGGTCTCTCCTGAGGAATCAACAATAGTCTGGCACAATAGGTTGGGGTAGGGCCCAGTTTCTCTCCCATGCATTAAGGCTGAGGATGACATCCCACCATGGGGGGTGGGCTCCAACAAGCTAACTCATGTACCAGGTATGTATCATGGTCCTACTGCCAGGTGCCCCTCAGCTAGTACAAGCTTCACAACTCTCTCCCACATACGCAGGGCTTAGTTCGTTCCCCTGGAGTCTCCACAGTTTTAGGTCTAAAGTTCACCAGTTTCCACAAACTTGGTTCAGCTGACTCTGTAGATTTCTCCATCATGATCTTGACCTCCCTTGCTCATATGTTCTCTCCTCTCTCTCTCTTAGACTGGATTCCTGGAGCTCTACCTGGTTATTGGTTGTGGATTTCTGAATTTGGTTCCATCAATTACTGGATGAGGTCTCTCTCTATGATGGTAGTTGGGGTATTCATCAATCTGATTGGGGTAGGCCAATTCAGGTATCCTTTCTACTATTGTTAGGAGTCTTAATTGGGCTCCTCTTTGTGGATTCTTGGGAGTTACTCTAGCACCAGGTTTCTCCCTAAGCCTGTGGCTGTCTCTATTAAGATATCTCTTTCATTGCTTTTACACTGCACCCCCCCACCATCCCCTTCCCTCATGTTCTCATCCCCGCTCTGCACCCCCATACCTCCCCCTCAACCCCCAATATACCTCATAGATCTCACCTAATTTCTCTTCCCACAGTGATCCATGTGTCCTTCTTAGGGTCCTCCTTGTTACCTGTGGAGCTGTGGAATGTAGTCTGGTTATCCTTTACTTTATATCTAGTATTCACTAGAGTGAGGAGTGAATACATACCATGTTTGTCTTTCTGAGTCTAAGTTACATCACTTAGGATGGTTTTTGTCTAGTTCATCCATTTGCCTATAAATTTCATGAGGTCATCTTTTTTTTACAGTCAAGTAGTACTTCATTGTGTAAAATGTACCATATTTTCCTCATGCATTCTTTGGTGGAGGGAGATCTAGGTTGTTTCCAAGTTTGGGCTATTAGGAATAATGCTGCTGTGAACATAGTTGAGCAAGTCTCCTTGTGGTATGATTAAGTGTCCTTTGGGAGTATGCCCAAGAGTGGTATGGCTGGGTCTTGAGGTAGATTGATTCCCAATTTTCTGAGAAACCACCATTCTGATTTTCAAAATGGCTGTACAAGTTTGCACTCCCACCAGCAATGGAGGAGTATTCTTCTGACTCCACATCCTCTCCAGCATAAGCTGTTATCAGTATTTTTGATCTTAGCCATTCTGACAGGTATAAGATGGGACCTCAGAGTCATTTCTATTTGCATTTCCTTGATGACTAAGGGTGTTGAGCACTTCCTTAAGTGTCTTTTGGACATTTGAGATTCTTCTGGTGAGAATTCTCTGTTTAGCTCTGCACCTCATTTTTTCAATTGGGTTATTTTGTATATATTTTTAAAAATATATTTTGGAGATCAGCCCTCTGTCAGATGTGGACTTGGTGAAGATCTTTTCCCATTCTGTAGGCTGTAGTTTTGTTTTATCAACTGTGTCCTTTGCCTTATAGAAACTTTTCAATTTCAGGAGGTCCCATTTATTGATTGTTGCTTTCAGGGTCTGTTGATTTATGTTGAGGTCTTTAATCCAGGTGGATTTGAGTTTTGTGCATGGCTATAGATACGGGTCTGTTTGCAATCTTCTACATGTTGACATCCAGTTATGCCAGTACCATTTGTTAAAGATATTTTATTTTTTTGCTTCTTTGTCAAAATCAGGTGTTCATAGGTGCGTGGATTAATGTGTTTGACTTAGTTCCATTGATCCATCTGCCCGTTTTTATGCCAATACCAAGATGTTTTTATTGCTATAGCTGTATAGTAGAGTTTGAAGCCACGGATAGTGATGCTTCTGGAAGTTCCTTTATTGTACAGGGGTTGTTTCAGCTATTCTGGTTTTTTGTTTTTCCATATGAAGTATTGTTCTCTCAAGGTCTGTGAAGAATTGTGTTGGGATTTTGATGGGGATTACATTGATTGCTTTTAGTAAGATTGGCATTTTTATTATGTTGATCCTACATATCCAAGAGCATGGCAGATCTTTCCATTTTCTGATAACCTCTTCAATTTCATTTTTAGGGACTTAAAAGTTCCTGTCATACAGGTCTTTCACTTAGAGTTACCACAAGATATTTTATATTTGTGGCTATTGTAAAGGGTGATGTTTCTCTGATTTCTTTCTCAATCCGTTTATCATTTGCATGTAGGAGGGCTACTGATTCTTTTGAATTAATCTTGTAACCTGCCATATTACTACAGGTGTTTATCAACTGTAGGAGTTCCTGGATAGTTTTTGGGATTGCTTATGTAAACTATCATACCATCTGTTAATAGTGATAGTTTGACTTCTTCTTTTCCCCTTGATCTCCTTTGTTGTCTTATTGCTCTAGTTAGAACTTCAAGTACTATATTGGATAGACATGGAGAGAGTAGACTGTCTTGTTTTGTTTCTGATTTTAGTGGAATCATTTTAGTTTCTCTTCATTTAATTTGATATTGACTGTCGGCTTGCTGTATTTTGCTTTTATTATCTTTAGATATGTTCCTTGTTCCTTGATCTCTCTAAGACCTTTATATCATGAAGTGGGGTTGGATTTTGTTGAAGGCTTTTTCAGCATCTAATGAGATGATTATGTTGTTTTTCTTCTTTCAGTTTGTTTATATGGTGGGTTACACTGATAGATTTCCGTGTGTTGAACCAACCATGCATTTCTGGTAGGAAGTGTACTTGGTCATAGTGGATGATGTTTTTATGTGTTCTTGGATTTGGTTTGCCCGTATTTTATTGAGTATTTTTGCATCAATGTACATGAGAGAGATTGGTCTGGAGTTCTTCTTTGTTGTATCTTTAAGTGGTTTGGGTTCAGGGTTATTGTAGCCTCATAAAAGGAGTTTGGCATTGTTCCTTCTGTTTTTATTGTGTGGGACAATTTAAGGAGTATTGGAGTTAGCTCTTCTTTGCAATTCTAATAAAATTCTGCACTGAAATCATCTGGTCCTGAACTTTTTTGATTGGAAGATTTTTGATGTCTGTTTTATTTCCATAGGGCTTATAGGTCTATTAAATTGTTTATCTGGCCTTGATTTAATTTGGGTATATAGAACCTACCCAGAAAATTGTTCATTTGTCTTAAATTTTCCAGTTTTGTGGCATATAGGGTTTTGAAGTATGATATGATGATTCTCTGGATTTCCTCAATGTATGTTGTTATGTTTCTCTTTTCGTTTCTGATTTTGATATTCTTTCTCTTTCTTTTGGTTAGTTTGGAAAAGGGTTTGTCTATCTTGTTGATTTTCTCGAAGCACCAGTTCTTTGCTTTATTGATTCTTTGTATTGGTCTTTTTGTTTCTATTTTATTGATTTCAGCTCTCAATCTGGTTATTTCTGTCATGTACTTCTCCTGGCTGAATTTCTTTCTTTTTGTTCTAGAGCTTTCAGGGGTACTGTTAAATCTCAAGTGTGACTATTCTCTAATTTCTTTATGTGGGCACCTAGTGTTATGAACTATGCTTTCATAGTGTCCCATATGTTTGGGTATGTTGTATATTCATTTTCATTGAATTCTAAGAAAGATTTAATTTCCTTCTTTATTTCTTCCTTGACCCAGGGGTGATTCAGCTGGGAATTATTCAGTTTCCATGACTTTGTAGGCTTTCTAGAATTCGTTTTGTTGTTGAATTCTAATTCTAAGCCCTTGTGATCTGATAGGATACATGGAGTTATTTAAATTTTTTGTATCTGTGGAGATTTGCTTTATGACCAAGTGTGTGATCAATTTTAGAGAAGGTTCCATGGGTGCTGAGAAGATGAATCCTTTTGTGTTTGGATGGAATGTTCTATAGATGTCTCTTAAGGCCATCTGAGTCACAACATCTGTTAGATCCCTTATTTCTTTGTTAATTTTCTGTCTGGCAGACCTGTCCACTGGTGAGAGTGGGTCTTGAAGTCTCTCACCACTAGTGTGTGGGGTTTGATGTACAATTTAAGCTTTAGTAATATTTCTTTTACAAATATGGGTACCCTTGTATCTGGAGCATATATGTTCAAGATCGAGACTTCTTGATGCATTTTTTCCTGTGAAGAATATGAAATGTTGTTGGGGAAGTCCTTTGTCAATAAAGCACTGCTGGCCAATAGGAATCTAGATAGGTGGGACTAGGAGTCCAGGAGGACTCTGGGAAGGAGAAACACAGGAGAGTTGAGATGTAACGCCATGGGGTAGGAAGCTCGGAAACTTCTCCGGTAAGAGACATACTTAGATTAACAATTATGGGGTAATTACTTAAGTCAGAGCTAGCCAGTAAGAAACAAGCAAGGCCAACAGCTTCATAATTAATATAGCCTCCTGTGTGTTTATTTGGGACTGATGTGGCTCTAGAACCAGGCTGGCGGGAAGGCTTCTCTCAAGGAAAAAGCTCCTCTTTACAAAATATCCTTCATCAACTCTTTTGATTACCTTTAGTTTGAAGTCTATTTTGTTAGATATTAAAATAGCTACACCAGCTTGTTTCATAGATCCTTTTGTTTGGAGAGGCTTTTCCAAAATTTTACTCTGAGGAAATATCTGTATTTGAAGTTGAGGTGGGTTTCTTGTAAGCCACAGAAAGATGAATCCTGTTTTTGTGTTCATTCTGTTAGCCCATGTCTTTTTATAGGTGAGTTGAGTATATTGATATTAAGGGATATCAATGACCATTAATTGTTGATTTTTCCTTTTTTTTTTGGTGGTGGTGTGTGGGCGTTTCCTTTTTTAGGATTTTCTGGTATGGGATTATCTATTGCCTGTGCTTTCCTGGGTATCTCTAACCTCCTTGGGTTGGAGCTTCCCTCCTGGTAATTTCTGTAGGGATGGATTTGTGGATAGGTATTTTTAAAATCTGGTTTTGTCATGGAATATATTGTCTTCTCCATGTATGGTAATTGAAAGTTTTTCTGGGTGTAGTAATCTGCATTGGCATCCATGGTCTCTTAGAGTCTACATAATGTCTGTTCAGGATCTACTGGCTTTGAGAGTTTCCATTGAGAAGTTAGTTGCTATTCTGATGGGCCTGTCTTTATAGGTTATTTGACATTTTTCCTTTGCAACTCTTAATATTCTTTCTTTATTTTGTATATTTTGTGTTTTGATTATTATATGATGAGAGGACTTTTTGGGGGGTCTAGTTTATTTGGTGTTCTGTAAGCTTCTTATAACTTCATAGGCATTTCATTTTTTAGGTTGGGAAAGTTTTCCTCTATGATTTTGTTGAACATATTTTCTGTACCTTCGAGCTGATATTCTTCTTCTATCCCTATTATTTTTAGGTTTGGTTTTTTTCATGGTGTCCCAGATTTCCTGGACATTTTATGCTATCATTTTACTGGCTTTAATTTTTTGTTTGACTGATGAATCTATTTCCTCTATCATATTTCCAACACCTGAGATTCTGTCTTCTATCTCTTGCATTCTTTTGGTTATGCTTGCATCTGTAGTTACTTTTCATTTACCAAGATTTTCCATTTCCAGAATTCCCTCTGTTTGTGTTTCCTTTATTGTCTCCATTTCAGTTTTTATGTCTTGGACTTTTTATTGCTTTTTCTTGACTTTCTTTAAGGGATTTACTGATTTCTTCCATTTTTTGTCTTTTCCTCCATTTCTTTAAGAGAATTTTCAGTTCTTCTTTAGGGGCCTCCATTATCTTAATAAAGTTATCTTTTAAGGCCATTTTCTTCTGCTTTTTCTGTGTTGGGATGTTCAGTTATTACTGGCATTGTACCACTAGGTTCTGGTGTTGCCATATTGCTCTTTAGGTTGTTGAATGTATTCTTGACATCTACCTATCTCTTCTTCCCATTGGTGCAAGTATCTTTGCCTCTTGAGTCATGACTCTCAATCCTCTCTGTGTAGCAGATGTCTGTGTCCCAGGGAACACCTGAGGTCATGGGGTTTCCTGGATTTGGGGGTGGAAATGGGGGTGCTGTTTGTGTAGCCTGCCTGCAGGAATTATTTTTGCTGACCTGCTATTGTTGCTGAAATGGGTGCAGGAAGAGCCTGGGATTTAACTCCAGGACCTAGAGCTGAGAAGCTGTTTGGTCCAGATGGGAAGCTGGTTACTCACCTCTCAGTTCTCTCTGTGCAGTTGAAAAGAAGTTGTTTTTCATGAGGAAAACTTGTCCTCTCCCATTGGAAGAATTATACTTACCACACAATTCATTACAGCATCAGAAAAAGTAATCCTAAAATATATATGAGCACACAAAAGAGCCACAATAGTCAAAGCAATTTTTAATAACAATGAAAAAGGCTCAAAGTTCACACTTCCTCATTTCAAAATATATCACAAAACCACAGTAATCAGGACAGTACAAAGTTGTAGTAAAATCAGGTGTGTAGACCAATAGAACAGAATAGAGAGTCCAAGGAGAAAACCATGCATCTATCATCAAGTGATACCCGAAAAGTGCCAAGAGTACAAAATTGGGTTGGGTGAGTGTCTTTTTGAAATATTTATTTACATGTGGGAAAATAAAAATGAATCTTTATCTCATGCCATGAACAAAACACAACTCAGCATGGCCTCAAGACATGAAAGTAAGACACAAGCTGTCTTATTATTAGGAGAAAACATAAGGAAAGATCTTCCTTGCCTTGGTCTGGGAATTTATATACTTCCACAGTAAACTTACCTGAATAGCCTGACTACAAAACAGGCATTAGATATTTCTTTTTAAAAATAATTCATTTATTAGCACATAGTTAAATAATTTAGCCTCTAAGGTCATATTCAAGATTCCATTTGAAAATTAACATCAAGTTACATAATTGACATTTGCTCCTATTGAAAACTTGCACATATTACTGTGGTTATAGCTTAGCGTGGGGATGTTAAGCATCAAGAAGGATGAAGCAAGGTCATTAATGAGAACAACCTGGGTTCCAATGAGATTTTGAAGGTAGCCTGGGGCGCAGATCAAGATCCTTTGTGAAAAAAAGTATTTCATTGAAATCAAGCAAAGTCATGTCCTTTCCTGCTCTATTATAATTTCTCAAGGTGATTGCTTTTATTTTCAAAAAGTTACTCTGTGAGCATAAATCTTAATAACACCAATGGATTATATGAGCTTTCTAGTATAAAACATTTAGCTTTTTTTTGGCAAGCATGCCAGCTCTCAGTCAGACCTCTAGCTCACCTAATGTTCTTACTTCCCAAGTGATGTGTTGCTTGCTAATGTGGAGTTTGGCCGAGTGCATTTTCCACTAACATCACACTTATAGTAATCTATGATGATTAGCATTAGTTGTCAATTTGATGGGGATCTGGAATCACCTAGGACAGTGGTTCTCAACCTATGAGTCACGACCCACTCAGATGGTTGAACGACCCTTTCATGGGGGTCACATATCAGATATCCTGCATATCAGGTATTTACATTATGATTCATAGCAGTAGCAAAATCACAGTTACAAAGTAGCAATTAAATAGTTTTATGGTTGGGTGTTGGGACATGAGGAACTGCATTAAAGGGTCGCAGTGTTTGGTAAGTTGAGAACCACGGCTCTAGGAGATCGGCTTCTGAGGCATTACAGGGTGGGAGTGGCTGTCTTCTGTTCATTGATGTGGGAAGACCCATTTTGATTTCCAGCTGAGTACAGGCAGTTATTAGTCTCTGCTTCATGACGACAGACAATGTAGCCAGCCACATTAGACTTCTGCTGCTTTGACCTTCCATGCAATAATCGACTGTATCTCAACTCTGAGCCAAAGTGCAGCCTTCCACCCTCATGTTGCCTTTGTCAGAGCATTTTGTCAGAGGCAAATGGATAGAAACTGAAGCAGGAGTCTATTGTGAACCCTGTACATTCAGGGAGGCACGGCAGCATGGTTCTCTGTACCAGGCGCATGTGCTGTGCCATTTTGTGCAGTTTCTGATGCCAGCTGAGCTTTAAAAAGGTTCTGACATTTTTCATCTTACAGTTTCTCACTTCTGTGGGTTCTGATTTCATTTCAGGAAGACTTCCGGTAGGAAGATTTATTATCACCCCCCCCACAGGGTGTCTTCCTCTGCTGTGAGGCAGTGAGCCAGCAGCACAAACATAAAAATAAATATCCTGAGATTAAAAACACGTGTCCTTCTCTGACAAAACTATTGACTGCACATAGTCTCTTACTGGTATAAAAATTAGACATTTCTAAAACATAAAGACATACAAGTGACCAATGGGTAGATGAAGAATATTAGTTATCACTACACATGAATGAAATGCAAATTGAAATCCTAATGAGCACTGTTCAGGAGACCAAAGCATGGGGATCTCAAGTGTGAAGACAGTCTGAACTACATAAAGTTTACAACTAGTCCGCACTACACAGTGAGGCTGTGTCTCAAAAGCAAAGCAAAACCAAACCACACACATACACGCTTCTAATTCTCTTCCAGAATAAGTTCAATATCTTAGAACTAAATTCCTGTATAACTAACTGAGGAAGTTCTGGGACAGCAAAAGAGGAAAGAGAATGTACTTCAAAGGACCTTCACACATTAGCTGGCATCAGCTGGCAGGAGTTAGAACAATCACCAATAGAGCAGGGGAGCAACTGATCTATGAACACAATTCTGAACCAACAAGACTCACTCCATTGGGTGCAGTTTCTCTTGGCCCAAGACACAACATCCAAGCAAGAATCCTAGGAGACAGAAATGAAGCAAATTCAATGCTAGGTTGATTCTTAGCAAGACAAATGGTCATAGCAGCATAGGCATATAATTCCAGCTACTTGGAAGGTTGAGGCAGGAGTATGTCAAGTTCAAGGCCAACTTGAGTTACAGAGTGAATTCAAAGCTTGTCTGGGTGATTTAGGGAAACCCTACCTCAAAATAAAAAGTCAAATAGTTCTGGGGGTATAGCTCAGTGGATGAGTCCTTGCATAAGCTCATTTGTAAGGGCCTAGGTTTACTCTCTAGTTTCTCAACATAAACAAACCAATGAACAAACAAATAAGCAAACAACCATAATCAGATATCAACTGTTAAAAAGCCATTAACAAAACCATGGAAGATTGCAAGTATTGGCAAGAATGTGGACAAAAGAGACACTTTGTATGTTCATGGTGGGGATGAAATTTAATGGGGAATTATTGTTTCCATTATAGGAAACAGTATGATGGTTCCTAAAGAAGTTAAAAATAGAGCTGCCTTAGGGTTCACAAATTCCAGTATTGCATATAAATTCAAAACAAATAAGCTCAGTACATCAAAGTGAGGGCTTTTTTCTTGTCCATTTTAGCAATATTCATACCAGCCAAGATGTGCACACAACCTAAAAATGGATGATTAGAGGGTATATATGAGATATATGTGCATATAATATATGTAGTTTATATACACATATAATATATATATGCATATATATATATGATGGGGGCATTCTTCTGTATATATGCTTCTCTTATTGATTAATGAATAAAACACTGATTGGCCAAATAGGAAGTGATGTAGCTGGGCAGAAACTTGCTACTAGCTAACTATAGAGGTCTGGAGGTCTGTACAGACAGGAAGTGACATAGCTGGGCAGAATCAGGATATAAGCAGGGACAAACAGAACATTGCTCTCTTCTCTGTGGAGATGCTTAGCAGTCACCATGTGAGCTGCCAAAGGAGTTAGTGGTCCAGATCTTTCTCCTGCTATTAAGACAGAGCTAGCCAATAAGAAGCCCTAGTCATTGGCCATCAATTTTATAATTAATATAGCACCTGTGTATTTCTTTGGGAGCTGAGAAGGATGGTGGGATCAGCAGGGACAAAAAATCCCCTCATGTTACATTAATATTTTGGCCTTTAAAAAGAAAGAAAGTATGTCAGTTTCAATAATATGGGAGAACCTGTAAAGTCGGTGGAACAAGTCAGGCAGAGCGTGGTCAATACTATACAATCTCCTTTATTATGAAATCTAAGGTAGCTGAGATCATAGACAGCTGGAAGGTGATTGTTGGGAGTTGGGGATGAGGGAAGTGGTATTGTGGTCAAGAGGTTATACAAGATAAATAAGTTATAGAGATTCAGTATCCAACAAGGGAGCCATAATAGTCTCTCCCTTTGTATGCTGGATATGATCAAAGATATTCCATGGATGCCTGAAACTGGAAATAACTATGCATTCCACATATGCCATGCTTTCTAATCCTCCATACATTTAACTGAAAACTTAAGTCCAGGCAAAGATTAACAATAATAGTTCATAAAAGTGCATTATAACAATTCACTTAATAAAAGCATGAATCTCATGGAACACAAAAGCATGGATAGGGAAGGACCAAAGTTACTGCTGTTGACTGCACAGTGTATTGGTGACTTAACACAGTAGAAGTCTATTTTTCATGTCACAATTATATTCTTGTTTGCCATCTATCTCACCTTCAACTATGCCATGTGGACAAGGAGGCTCCCAAAGCCACAGAGCAGGGGGAGAAACCAAGGATTATTATAAGAATATTATGTTATGATTAATATTTCCCAAGTCATATTTTTACATAATCCCTTGAGGTTAAGAAAGTGATGCTCTCAAATTGCTATCTTCCTTCTGAGGAATGGGCACATTTAACCACATTTTGCTTTACAAGGATGGGATACAGACAAATTGCTTAAGATGATGTGGTACAGTGTAGGCTCCTGTACTGACCACAGCTGAAAAGATCCACCTCTCAGAAGGCAGTTAGAAATTGGTGGGAGGGGTGCTCACTCCCTCAACCTCAGGGGACTGTATGAAATATAATTCTGGAAATATGGTTTCTTTACTCTCTTTTCTTAAGGGTGCTTTGATATCCATTATTGTTTAGTGTCCCAAGTATGCTTTTTCTGTGGAAAAGCTGAGCATATCTGGGGCATTAATTGACAGTCTAGGAATGGAATCTGTTGCCTCCTTCATTTTGGAATTTTTATACCCTATTCCTCTGATGTATGTAAAAGATTCTCTGACTTACTCCTTTTTTTCCAACCTTCTAAGCTGTGCTCCTTCAAAAAGGTTCATTGACCATTTCTTTTTCAGTGCACAGAAGCCCTGTTCTCAGTCAGCAATCATCCCTAGACATCCAGCAAATGCAATGCAGCCACCTGCAACGAGGAAGAGGCTTAATGTGGGAAATGGCTACAGCAGAGCTAAAGTGTATGTTTTCAGGAGAATTTTACTTTTGCATCTGGTCCCTAAAAGATCCTGACTCAGCAATAAACACATTGTCGAGATTTTGTATTGTGGTCATCTCTACACACATGTATAGCTTTTTCTCTTGATTATCGTGAGAAAAAGCAAGACAAAATCCAGAACATGGTCTTTGCATGTGTCCAAGACTACTAAACAAGAACATGTGAATTTAATCAGACTCTTTTCTGATAAAAGTTAGCAACTGGAACTTGGCTTACTCAGGAAAGAAATAAGTTACTTGTTTCTTTTTCCCACAGCTGTGAGAAAATAAGCCTTCTACACCATGGAAGATGATTGAAAACATTTGCTCCTCAGTATTTCAGGCTTGCTGGTGGCAATGTAGAGCAAACACAGTCTCCACACAATGCTTTCCCACGCCTTACTCCTTCTCAGGAGGCTCTCAGAAGCAGGTGCCAATGTTCGAGATGTACTTTTTGTTTCAATTCACGGAGAAATGAATTTGCAGATATCCTAGAAAAATGCTAAAATATGCTTTCAGAGAATGGAGCACGTATCCCTATAAAATGATGGGTTTTAAATTTCTTTACTAATGTAGGTAGTTAATGTACTGTTTATTGTCAGCTTGATATAAACTAGAGTCACCTGGGAAGAGGGAACCTTCAATTGAGGAATTACTTCCATCAGACTGCCATGCATGTGAGACATTTCCTATTTATTTTATATGATATCTATATCTATGTCTCTATCTATCTATATATCTATCTATCTACCTACCTACTACCTACCTACCTATCTACCTACCTACTATCTATCTATCTATCTATCT
Organism: Mesocricetus auratus; assembly: GCF_017639785.1. Taxonomy (NCBI): domain Eukaryota; kingdom Metazoa; phylum Chordata; class Mammalia; order Rodentia; family Cricetidae; genus Mesocricetus; species Mesocricetus auratus. Next base: position 49,747,842 of record NW_024429193.1, read on the forward strand.
ATCTATCTATCTATCTATCTACTGAATGTGTGCCTAGTGTCTGGGGAGGCCAAAAGAGGCCACTGGATTTCCTGGAAGTGGAGTTATGAGGTTATAAGGGGTTGTAAACTGTGACGTGGGTACTGGGAACCAAACCAGGATCCTCTGCTGAGTCATCTCTCCAGCTCTCAAACATGAGACATTTTCTTAAGTGTTAGTTTATGTGGAAGGGTCCAGTTCATTGTGCGTGGTGCCATCCCCAGGCAGGTAGACCTGGGCTGTGTGTTGAGACAGGTGGCTGAGAAGGCCAGAAGACAGCATCCTCCATGGTCCTTGCTTCAGCTCCTGCCTCCAGGTTTCTGCCTTGAGTTTTGGCTTGATTTCCACCAATGATAAACTGCTACCTCAAAATATAAGATGAAATAAACTTTTTTAAAACCACAGCAACAGAAAGCAAACTGGGAAAGTTAGTAAATTCCTTTTGTCACTATTCAAACATAAATTGATAAATTCCCTGTAATATGGAACCCTCCAATAGTAAATAAAAGTGTGTGTGTGTGTTTTGCTGTGAATCCAACCCAAAAACTTTGCGCTAGACAAGTCCCTTACTTACATTAAACAACTTCATAATTTTTCTTGTCAGTACACTTATAGTAGATATTATGGGAATGGTAATCTGGAGGATAAGGTCCTTGGGGGACATGGTACATAGTGGGTAAGGGTGTGTGTGTGTGTGTGTGTGTGTGTGTGTGTGTGTGTGTGTGTGTCTGTTCTGTCTGTGCTGGGGAAGTCCAACCTTGTAATATGTTGTGGGAAGTCACAATGAGTCTCACATAACCCAAAGATCTCACTAGGCTCTTTCCTTTCTTTAGCCCATGGGCAATCTTTTGGGACTTAATTTTTGTAATAAGGTGCAATTTTTTATCCTTTTGTATTATTATCCTTCTATGGATATTGATTTTCCATTTAGCTAATTTCCTTGTTGATTTCTGGCGAGGGCCTGGTTAGAAATTTTAGTCTTCATAAACTTGATCGGGAGAATTTTTCCCAATTTTAAGGTTTTCCTCATTCCATCAAGTCTAGATGTCTGTATTTCTGTTTGACCCCCAGAGCTCACACCCCCTTTACTTCCAGCCTGTACCACATTGCATATCAGTTTCCCCATTCTTAATCCAGGTCAGAGGCTTGGAACTCCAATTGTTGGTCACATTAAATCCTCAGTGTCGTGTCTGAGAGTAAACTCAAATTTTTCCCCTGTGACAATGCTCAGTGTTGGCAAAAGTTGTGGTAGGATGAAGATGAGAGAAGCAGAAAGAGGGAAGCACTCACAAGTGTCTAGGGGCACTCACCGGTACACACATGCCAGGAACACATTGAGCCTTGAGGCCCTCGAGCATCACTGTCCTATTTTATAGAAATGATAACTAAAGACCGCAGGTCAGAGAGACCCCAGGTCAAACACTTCACATGCACTGAGTATAGCCCATCCTTCCATATGAGGTTCAGTGCTCCTCTGGACTCATAATGGTCTCTGTGGCAACTTTCTGTTTTGCTGGTCACACGTTAGGGTGGATGCAGGTTCCTTTTCTGTTTCTCGTAGGAGTAGAAGAGGTAAGATTCTTTCCACTGTTCTGCTAATTACAAGACCACATCACCGTCTTTGAAGTGAAATGGAATTTCTCAAAGTCAGGAATTTGTGAATGGAGGTCACCATCAGGGTTTGTTGGTGTCTGCAACTCTTCTGGAACTCTGAGCTATTGCCCTAGTGTTCCCAAGAATGATAGTAGCCTGAAGCATCTTTTGAAGCTTGTTTCTTGAACATGTACCTGCTGATTAATTAATTGAAGAGAGCCATTGGAGCACAAATAATCTCACCCTGAGTTAGTCATTCCTGGATGGGGAAGGGGGGAATCATGTTAACATTAACAGTTTCTATTCTGCCCGTGTCTCTGGAGCCCATTTCTCTGGCTCACAGAGCATGAGCTCATGGTTTAATTGGGTTAGAAATTAAATGAATGCTTTTTCCTTCTAAAAGAGAAGGAGGGCCGCCCCACACTAAGACTAACAATTAAAACTACAAGATGATACTTGGCAGGAGCATCAACAGTGAGGAACACACTAAGTGGAGAGGAACAAAGGCTTTATCTCCAGCCAAGAGCCTGAAAGTTGGTGAAGAGACAGATTCTGGTATTGAGAACTTTGGGTTGGGGGATATAGTGGGTTCACAGCAATCTATTTTACAGTGGTGAGAGAAAAAGGAGACTAAATTATGCTGTAGTCATGTGTTTTTGTTGTATAAAAATCAAAGACACTTCTGGATGGAATGCTTAGTTAGCTGAAATGATTCTAAAGTTCCTTCCAAATCTGAATTCTATGATGTCATATGAAACTCAACCCTACTCAGCTGCTGATCTTACACAGCACATTTTTCTCATGGTGTCTGTTATTTCTGGGAGTTCTCAGATGAGTGTGCCATGTATGTCCCAAATACAGTCTGTCAGCCACACACATTGAAGTGTCTGTTACTTATCCACCTTTAGTGCCTAAAAATCCTTCAGAGAAGCATTCTGTAATAATGCTTACTTTGTGTGTCAGTGTTCACCAAGGGGTGTCACCTTTTGGCAGTTTTGAAAGCTGCCAGCCCTAAGCAAAGCTGAGGAGAATGTGTTGTTTGAATGGCAGCAGGTTCCCAAGGGGGTGGGAGCATTTGACTTCTGCTCTTCATAGCTTCTCAGGTGCAGACCAAGGGGTCACATAAACAATACAATGAACTGACCCTTTTCAACTGCCTAGGGTATAATTTTCCAGAAGTTGGGATACACTAATGAACACATAGACACAGCCAAAAGCATCTTCGATAGTTATATATTTGCAAAAAATGTTTTATGTCTTAATACATCACTTCCGGCTGGGCAGTGGTGGCACATGCCTTTAATCCCAGCACTCAGGAGGCAGAGGCAGGCGGATCTCTGTGAGTTCGAGGCCGGGCTGGACAGACAACCTCCAAACAATACAGAGAAACCCTGTCTCATAAAAACAAAACAAAACAAAATACATCACGTCCATCCATATTCCCTTACTAATTCAGAAAAAGACATAGTGGGGGATGTGGGGATGGCACAGGGATAAAGTCCTCCTTTACAAGCACAAGGACCAAGCTTTATCTTTTGAACTTATGTAAAAATTGCAGGGCATGGTGGTGGCAAGTACTATTTCAGTACAGGAGAGGTGGAGACAGTTGGCTATTTAGGGATAGCTGGACAGCCAGCCTAGTCTGCTTGTCAAATTTCAGGAGAATGATAATATCTCAAAATAATGATGGATGACATCTGAGGAACAATACCCACGGTGGTTCTATGGCCACACACATGTACGTTCGTGTGTGCCCACGTGTACCAGCTCTCTCCCTATCTCCCCTCCTTACTTATTGGGCTACCAATGTATGGGAAATTCTATTTTAGTTGATAGGAATGTAACAAAGCATCAGACAGATAAAATTCCTGCCTTCTAACTCTTTATTGTGGCTTAAGAAATTTGATATAAGCCACCCTTAATTAAAATGAACAGTGTGTTAATTGGTTGCTCTGGGTAAATAAACCAAGTGCTGAGGGAGTGCTGAAGGAGAGGCTGGTGAGAGAGTTAGTAAGTCCCCTTAGAGGTGGTGATGCTTGACCCCTGAAGATGGTAAGGAAGTGAGCCACACAGATGTCTGAAAGAAGATGGGAAGCCTTTCAGAAGAGCTAATATGAAGATTCAGAGGCAAAAAGGTGACTGGAATAGGCCAGTGTGAAGGCCAATGGACCACAGTGCCGAGAGAGGAAGAGGGGGATCATGGGTGAGGCCAGCCAGATCTTGTATGGCCTGGTGTTTCTTGTTTTTTTGCTTTTTTTTTTAAGCATTTGGTTTCAGTGAGATAAGGAGGCTGAAGAGTCATAATGGTCTAACTCATGTTTCAACAAGAAAAGGAAAAGGGTTTGAAGTAGGGATTCCAAGAGAGCTGAGGAGACACCTGAGGTGAGAAGCGGTAGGGGCTCGCACAGAGGGATGAAGGGATGTGGGGAGAAGGCAAGTGATTTCCTTTCAGAGTTCACATTGCTGACTCTAAAACCACATATTGTAACAGTTGGTGTCTCTCACAATGTGAGGTTTTGATTTTGACAAGAGGAAATGAGTTAGGGTATGTAAACTGCAAAGTTGGTCCCTGGCATATGATAAGCATTTAATTAGTTCTAGTTATTGCTTATTGCCTATGTTTCCTACCATGGCTATTGATAAAGAGCCATTAGTCAAATCTCTGCATCCATATACACAATTAATTAAAGTAAAAATAGAGACAAAAACAGTGTAGTTGTAATTGAACCAGAAATTAGATTATTATTATAATTAAATCTTAATTCCATCTCTGTGCTATGTGAAAGGTAAAACAATGAAATGCCATAACTCATAAGGTTATGTCTAATAAGAGGCAATATCAACATCAGTTTTCAGGAGACTCAGGCCTGATCTTGGTGTGGAGTTCCTATTGATTTTCAGTGCAATGGACTAAATAGATGATGTCCTCACTGGCAACTCAGTAGGCAATGCAGAGATTTCTTTTATTGCCACATAGTAGAATTATTAAATAATAACTCAGTAAAGCCATTAGGAAGACAACATGGTACAACTAAAGGAACACTAGATTAGTTCTTAGAGGGACAGGATGTGAGTCCCAGCTGTGCTTATGTAAGTGAAAAATAACCTCTTTGAAACTCAGTTTCAGCACTGATAGACTGGACCCTAATCTAAGACCCTCTCTATCTACCTGGTTACCATGACTGTGGCTTGAATCCTTGAACCCCAACTAGAAAGGACATACACACACACACACACACACACACACACACACACACACACACACACACAGAGAGAGAGAGGGGGGAAAGCCACATCATGGATTGACATACCACAAGTAGCAAGAACATTTAGCCAGAAGCAGAACCACAGATGCCAAAAAGCAAGGTTAGAACAATTATGGACTTCCCCAGAGCTATTGGCTTTGATTGACCATGTCTTCATTCTCTTTTGACAGGTGTTGTTGCCTACATGCTGGGTTGGTTCTGAGACCTTAATGGTAGTTCCATCATGACATCAATTGTGTTAAGTTTTAGAGGCTTGTAACACCATGTCCCAGGGTTCTACAACATTCTGAAACTGGACCACCTGCAGGGGATCAAGTATTTAAACACATTACCCTGTGGGGGATAATTCACATTCAAAATATGGCAGGGCTTCAACATAAAAATTGTTGGGAGACACAATCCAGTTGATAACAACCTACTTTTTATATCACTGAAGATATTCTGTAACCATGCATAAATGTCCTTAGAGTCCCCCACTCCACCCCTGTCCTGGGGTTTCCTTCTTCCTTCACCAAATTCCCATAAATTCCTTAGGATGCCACCTCCTCCAGGAATCTCTGCAGGATCAGGCCCGCAGGCGTGTCAAATTCCTTGTTCTTTTAAAAAAAATTTAGCATGAATCCAAGTCCCTTTAACTGCAGCAATAAAAGCATTATTTTTATGGTTAAACTCTCAATCTTGGGGGAAAGAATTGCATCTACATGTACTTGTCTGTCCTCTGGTTAATCTCTCCAGTGTAGACTGACATTACAATAGATGTGCATTCAGAGTATCTGATTAACATATAACCTAGCATCTCATCAGTATGAAGACTCTCACTGGTAACCAAGGCAAGTATGCATAAAAGAAGACAGCTGTTGTTAAGCACGCTTGTCCAAAATGTGACTTCCTTGAGAGCATCCTTATCATCCACTGATACCTTTCTTCTATGCTGAATCCTTACCTGCTGATAGAAGTATCTTAACCCATATGAGAAAGGTTAACATGTGGTACCCAGAAAAGTCACAGTTTAGTTCAAAGTGATGTGCTGAGTTACAATGGTCATCATCTGCAGTCATAGGTCAGTTCATTTGGAGATTTCTTTCTAAATTCAAGTTGACCAAACTGTCCAAATTGTCCACACACAATGTCCATCCAAAAGCAGCCTTCAGCCCTATCTTCTGTTCTTTCTTGAGACTGAATATGAGTCTGAGGGAGTGAGCTGTGGTTTCATTGATGGGAGTTTGTAAAATTCAGTCCTAGGAGGACTGCTTGTATCTTAGTTTTGTTTTAAATGCAATCACCCTTGTTAGAAAATAATGGCAGGCCATTGCTTCCAGTGCTATGTACATGCTCCCTGACCATCTGGCAGCTCTCTAGGCTGCTGGTGGGATTAATGGACATCTTTCAAAAGCAGGTCAGCAGAGTGGATAATAGCTGTGGTCTAGAGTCAGCCTGCCATTTGTCAGCTATCTGTCCTTGAGTAGGCCTGTCTCATTCTGTCTGTAAAATGGAATTAATGATAACAGCTTCCCCAAGCACTGTTGTGATGATTCCATGGGTATGCAGAAAGGGCTTAGAACACATCCTGGGAAACATCAGCTACTTACCCACCAAGTGGTGGGTATTGGTATTTTCTGTGCCTTTGTGACAGACTCCCTCCCTGACTCCAGCCCATGATGGTGGACTTGCTTCCATAATTCTTTGCTCAACCCTGCTAGGTATTTCCCCATCCTGAACAGGAGGGTTTTGTTTTTGCTTTTGTTTTTGTTTTTGTTTTCACAAAAGTGTTTTTGTATAATGCAGTATACACTAGCCATTTCCCCCGATTTCATCTCCGAGTGTGAATCACCTTGTTCCAGTATGGACCCCTAACTGACCCAGATCTGAACTGAGATCTGTACTCAGTAACAAAGAAGTCTCTTTAGAGTGCAAATCCAACTGGCACTCCTCTGCTGAAAATGTTCAGTTTCCTTCTACTGCACTTGAAATCAAAGACCTTTCTGCATGGCTCCCAGACTCTACCTGATCTGGTTTGAGTCCCCAGTGGTACTCTTTCTGATCTTGACAGGCAGAACACAGCTCCACCGCAGAGTTTACCTGCTTAGTTCCTATGTCGGAATACTCTGTGGATCTATGCAGGTGTAGTGCCTGGTCATCCAGGCTTCAACTCAAACACAGGCAGAGAAGAGTCATCACCATGGCATGAGGAATCTGACTGCCTGGGTTGTTAGCTCATGTTTTACCACTTCCTGGCTGTGTGGCTGTGTGAAAGTTACTTGACTCCAGTTTTCTTACTTATTATAAAATGACGACAGGGGTTGGGGGTTTAACCCAGAGGAAGACTACGTGCCTATCATGATGTAAAACTGTGAGTTTTGATCTCCAGCAACGCAATAAAATAAAAAACCAAGAAACCATCCGAAAGGAATGAATATATATATATATATATATATATATATCTTCATTGTATTTTTCCTGTTTTCTTTTTTTTAGGTTTGATGCACTTCAAAAAAAGAGTGATCCAACAGTCAAACAGTCAATACCACTTAGGTTATGTTTAATGAGTGAAATTGTAATTTCACTCCCAGATTATTTTCAGATCCATTCCAAGTTACTACCTTTCCCGTGAATGCCACTTAAAATGAAAGCATGTTACTTTTATTTTCTGCATTCTAATTTTAGTGGACCCTTATTTGTTCATGGTAAGAAAAATTCTATCTGCCTGTTCGTTATGGAGCTGCCATTCATTCCTAGCTCTAAGAACAGTGTTAGCACATATCCTTAATTAACATTGAGCACTCAAAAGAATCTGAGTTCTACTCATGACTCTACTGGGGCAATTGTTTTTATCTAGAAGATGCTCAACATTTCTAGGCTCAGTTACATAATGCATAGTAATACCTACAGCTACTAGAGGTATTGCATAGTATAAATGCCTGAGTGTTAATGCTGATTATCTTTGGAAGATGGAATTACAAGGGATTTATTTTTCTATTTTGTTCATTTAAATTAGTTTAAAAACAATGAGTGTGGTCTTATTTTGTGATTAATAGCCATTCACAATTAAATAATGTTTGTGAAGGATTTAACAGAGTGCCCGATTCACTGCAGGCACTTAATTACCGTTTAATTTATAAATTTATTTATTTTATTACCATTTATTTTATAAGCCTGAAAAAGCTTCCTTCCTCAATGGCACAGGGCCATTGCCCAGTACCCCAGTCTGAAGCTTGGAGCTCACTTATTTTCACATCTTAAGAGGTGAGAGCTTGCTTGCTTCTCTCAGGCTTAATGCCTGTTAGCCCAGGGGCTTTTTCTTTCAGAACAGCACATTCTCAGCCTATAGATCCCAGGCTCACACCCTCCCTCTGGTTGTGGGAGGATGAACTTCTCACAGCCCTCAGTACACAGCATCCCACTCCTGACAGAATGCAGAGAATATTAATATGGCAAATTCCATTGTTGGTCACACCCCTCCACCCCGCCCTTTCATTGTTGAGGAAAGAGATTGTGCCCAGCTGCTGGAATTTAATCAGGAGCTATGCTGCACAGTCCTGGGAAATGGAGCTGTCTCAGAGCTGTGATTCTTCAGCTAGTGAATTTCCAGGATAAGAAGGAGGCTTGTTTACCAAGGCCCAAGCCTGGAGGATGGACCTATGCTAGGAAAGGGAGGTAGGTTACCTCTTCTTCAGGGCTGAAAGCAGCGGCTAACAATTCTGGAGGCCAGGAAACTAGAGTGAAAACTCATCTTTCAGCAGGAATCCTAGAGCTTTTCTCCTGTCAGACTATCTGTCCATGCAGCTGGCTCCAGCCACGCAGTCTGGGTCCTAAAGATCTGCTTTCTGTTTGGCTTCTTTGACTCTGTTTTTGAAGACCACCTTGAGTGAATGTGGAAGTCATTGCTTTTGTTCCAAGTAAACCAAGGAAAACTATCATCTTAAAGGTTCTGCAGGTTTGGCAGATGTGCCTCCTCAGAAAAGAGGAGGCATCTCAGGAGCCGCCAGTTTGAAGGACAGATGACTGCTAGATGATTCTGCAGCGCCAAGGTTGTGCTACTGTGCTCAAGAAGCACAGATGACGATAACTGGGATTTCATTGGTGTTCTGAATGCCACTAATCCTTCACTGTGAATCCAGGGGAAGATTCCAGAACAAGTCCAAGTACTGTTTTAATGTGTCTGGAAAAGGCAGAGGCTTGTCTCATAGGAGCTATTCATGGAGTCTGGATCACAGGGAAGAGAGATTTTTAGGCATAAATTCTGCATTCCCTTTTATGGCAGCTCCATTCATCCGCCCATCCATCTGTCCACCCCATAAAACCATCTATCCACCTATCCAACAGAGCAATTTTATATAGCTGCTGCATGCATAGTGGAAACTAGGCAGGTGGAGCATGTATGCATATGAGCCCCAGAGTCACACTCTGGGTCCACAGGCCGTCACTATGCATATGTTGGCTCACTTGTAAAACAGGGCTTAGAGTCTGTTCCATAGTTTTCTCGAGAAGAAAATGAAGTGATTTATGTTCCATGCTTGGGAAGTTTTACACATCCCAAATTCTTCATTAATAGTCAGTAGTGTCACTGTTTTTCAGTGCAAGACACAGAGAAATTAAGGTTATGGTGTCTGACCTTGGGCAGAGGGTGAATGCACACAGGGGGCATCTTGGCACAGACCAGGATTCAGATGATCTTCTCTGGAGCAAGGGGCTTTCCTTATAGGCCGTGAACTCCCCAGACTACTTCTGGTGGTGGCCTAACTGCAGTGGATCCAGTAGCTGACCGCACATTCTAGTGATACTCTCTTCCCATAAGTCTTGAAATGCCTGTGTTCTGCCACTTCTTACTATTTTTCCCCTAGGGTTTTCCTTTTCTTTAGTTTGAGATAAAACAAAATGAGTCACCTGAAGCTGGGACTGAAAAACAGCCTGGCACTGTCGTTTGAAAATAAATTCCCTTGTTTATGCAGCTTCTTGGTGAGCGATTCCCTTTCACCATGAGCCTTTACTGGAGAAATGATGGACGAGCTAGCTTCTCTCTCTGTGGTTTATCTTATGTCTGGGCCAAATTACTGTAGGAAATCCTGAATTATAATTTGTGTGATAATTAATTTATCTAATTATAAATTCCTCACAAGTCATAGCACTGGAGAGAAATTACTAACCAGCCCATTATATATAATATGCAGCTTTAAAAAAATGATAGCTAATAAGTCATCTGAGATACCCATTGGTGAAGTAACTTACTAATGGAAGTCTTGATTTTCTTTTATTGAGTATTCTTGCTTTGATGATAACTGTTCTTTATATTATATAAGTACAAGCCCTACTTTCATTTTCACATTACCCTTTATGGTAGGTGCTGTTATAATCAGGTGGAAAAAAGCCGAGGTATAAAGAGAGAAGAGACTTGCCTAAGGTCACACAGTAAGTGTATGGTAGGCCAGCATTGTCTACATTGGTTGGTATTAGATCCTTTCTCTGACAGAATACTTGAGCAGTCTCCCTTTCCTGAATACAACAAATGCACACAGTGGTCCACTCAATGAAAAAAAACACCCAAAAGAAGAACTATTAAATCTGGTTTCCTAAGAAGTCCTTTCTCTTACCTAAGGACAACAGCTTCCTTAAGTACTGTTTGGCTCCTCATTTCCTGCTTCCTCTCGTGGGATTTGGGTTTTAATCGGTTTTGCTTCTTCTCCCTATATGACTAAGATATTTTCTTTACTGTTCTTAAAACCTCAGATTATTTGGAAATGTGATCATCAATCACAGCAATTTAGGAGGAAGAAAGGAGAACAGGCCGTTGTCCTGGTGGTTGATAGAAGGTGGTCAGTACCTCCTTCTCATCTTCACTGGAGCCCATTCTACCCAGAGGCAAATCAAAGCTGTTCTCAAGCTTTCTTCAATCCACTGGCCAGGTTGGTCTGTTGCCTCAAAGAGAATCCCTGTTTTAATCCTGAGAAGAATAAATCCAGCACCTCATCTGCCCAGAATCTCTCTTTGTTGAAGTGAGGTCAGTCCCAGGTATTGATTGGTATGGCGCAGATCTCAAGGTGAAAGGCAAAAGCAGAGAGTGTGAAGGGGACAAACAATTCCTAGAGCACTTTGGATTTTAAAATGATCAATACGGGATTCACAGAAGCACAGCGATACTTCCTAGGTTGCAACTGTAGAGAATAAGAGACTGTGGAGTGCTCAGCCCTGAAGGGGACATCTACATCACCCCACTCCTGCCCCACCCCAAGGCTCAGAGACAATTGAAGAAGAGGGAGAAGGAATGATTATGGGACCCGAGGTCTCAGAGGACTGCTGTGAAACAGTATTTTCTGAACACGATGGGCCTTCTGCACAGGTGAACTCATAACCACTGTGTCTGTGTAAGATCAAACCAGTCAAAATTGCAACATGGATGGCTCCTGTTGCTCCACCCCTGACTGAATAGCTATTGGTAGCTGATAGTTGCCGGGGAGAGGAATACTGGATTTCTTAAGGGATACAAGCCAGGATGTGTTGTCCATGCTCCAGTGGATAACCCTGTGCCATGTACATACTTATAGTAGCAACTGAATGCAGTGATTTTAATAAAAGTACATGAAGTTGGGAGAGAAAGAGATGTGGAGGTGGGGATGGGGGGGAGATAGTTTTAGGGGAGGGGCTGGAGTGGATATTACATGTATGAAGTTCTCAAAGAATAAATAAAAATGTATTTAAAATCATTTGGAGAAATATCCTATGTTGATCTCTGGCTTCCACATGTACACACATGCACATATACACATATGAACGCTTCCTCTTCCCACACACTAAATGGCTACCATGATCTCAGAAACACATCCCAATTTCCTGGTGACTTCCAATGTGTACACAGTCTGTTCCCTGCTGGATCACCTCCTGGATGCTAAATTAATTTGTCTTCTGCTTTTTGCTGAGGTGAACACATTGACTACTTCAAGGAGATGGGAAATCTCAGAGGAGCTAGCAGGAAAGACACAAAGGTGCTGGCTTCCTTCAGGGCTTTCTGTTCACCTTGCCTGTTCAGGTCACTCCCAGGCCTGTGTTTCAGATGGAAATGAAACTATCCCTATTCTTTCTATTCTGGTTCATAACAGCAAAGTGTTTGGTGAGCTCTTTATCAAGGACTGACAGGTTGGTGCCAACCGAAGGAGGCCAAGCCCATTAATCACTACAACTGGATTGTGCCCTACCCTGGAGACTGTGCCTACCGCTTGTCATTTCCTGGCAGCTCCCCATTCTGGCACCCAGGCTGTTTGTAATTGAAAATCTCCAGCTTCTGTGACCTTCAAGAGTGGCATGAAAAATGACCAATTGGTCACAAGCATCTCTGTGTGGCAATTGAATTTTCAGGCCTCGCTTGAACCAAGGTGTGGTGGTTTAGCCAGAAAAGGTCTGTAGAGAAGGTCAACTCACAGACTGAGAGTCATTGGCATCCTCTTTACCTCATAGGCCAGTCCTGGAGGGGTGAAAATGATAGGGATGGATCCAGTTGCAGAGTTTTTATGCAAGGACTTAAACTGCACACTTCGGAAAGAGGAGCTAGCACACTTGTTTTAATGATGAACTTGAAAAGAAAGCAGTTCTCGAAGTTAGATTGTTTAATGGAGTAAGTTTTGGGGTCAACTCTTTAGATGAGCATTGGTGTTCTTATTCAACATACTTCTCCCAGCTGCTCTGTGTGACATTTCCAGGGCTTCCTTGCTCTCTGGCAATTGAGTAGATGTGGCAGATATTTAGAGACAAGGAGAACTGGGCAAGCCAGAAGCATCTGTTCTAGCGACTCTTGCTAGTAGCATCTCCAGAAGAGTCTGCATGTGTACTTTGACCCTCACCACTGGACCACTCAGCCAAAGTCTTGCCACTTTGTTTGGGTTAAAGTAACACCTTTCTCTTTCTTTCCATCTCTGGGGTTGAAAAAAACATCCTGCTGTTTGTTATTTTGCTTTTGTAACACTGACTGCTGTCTTTATTTATCTCTTTTAACTTGGTGGCATGGATGCCAGTTTCCTGATTGGGCTTTCCTTCTCAAATAGTGCATTGGCACAGTAAGTAGGAATGGACTAGATGACATACATTTAGTAGAAGCAATTGGAACCTTTGATCTTTGCTAAGGAGATCAAGCATCTACTCATTTCAGATTGGGTATGGAATACAGACCAAAGTGACCATGCCACAAAAGTCCAGCTTGATGAATGGATATCTTTATTGATTGTTTATAAAAATATGGGTGAGGAGTTACTTCTAGGAGCATGGATGACTCAGAGGCAGGTCATTATTGAAAAGCCCACCATAGTCTGGGTACCAATTCCTGAAAGTTGCATCACTGGAGGTCTCCACATGAGTTTCAGGCAGCTTATTTGATCAGACTGTCTTCTGTCCCCAGCAGGCCTTACTGCTTATATGACTTGGGAAGGGATCCTGTCACCGTGTATGTTTTAGGAACTTCCTGAAACTTGTGTGTTGTATATGCTGACTCTTGCGTGTTTTGTTTTACTTTCTGAGTCCTTACGAGACCCACCCCAGGATAGAATATTCCAATTCTGAGGACATTTCTATGTAAAGCATCTTTTCACATACCACACTTCCTCTGCCAGACAGGCATGTGAGGCATGAAAAGAAAGGGTTGTTGTGACTTCATGGATCCTATAGGGCACACATTTTTCTTCCCAAACAATGTTGGTTTAGGAATGTTTTGAGGAAGGATGAGAGCAAGATGGTGTTCATTTGGGAGAGTTACAAATTAGAGAAAGAATCAGAAACCAGGAGAAAAACAGCAAAGTCATTGGTGTATTGCAAGCTAATAGTCTCATTATCAGTCTAATCCACTCCTCTGCTGACGAAGCTAGTCAGAAAATAGCTAAAAGGTACTATCATCAATCTTAGAAAGACAGTTTCCAAAGCAGAGTGTCCCAAATACATTTCACATGTCCCCACACAATGATAGCACAGAGGCAACCTTAATTTTATATATTTGTTGCATACTCAGTTTGTGATTAAGTACAAATATAAAAAAGTCTGAAGACTCCATCCTTCAAAAGGCCTCTGTTCTGGTGACAGAGGTATGGTGAACTCACCCCAAACATCTTTTTATATGTACCATGCTGCCAATTAGGGTGAAGATCTTGAAGAGGACAGGGAAGGCTTACACTGGTTTAACTCTAGAAAATTGCATTAGAATCACAGTGCACTAAAGAATGGATACTTTATAGGTATTGTTCTACTTGATTGTTTCTCCAATCCTGAGGCTCTATGTCATTATTCCTACTTCACAGAGACCTGAGACTACAAGAAATGACATATTCCTTATTTACATACCTAGCAAGTAGTAAAATTTGACTTGATGCCTATTTTATTTAATTTTGATCTCATTACATTTCTACCACTTCCTTCTGTCCATATTAACTCTGCTGGATCCTGGATACTTTGTATTTAACCAGTAAAGATATTGAAGTAGGATGGAACCTCCAGGAGACAACCCTGGGGAATCTGTGTTACAGAGATGTGCAGAGTGTCGTGTAAAGGACTAGAGGCAAAGAGATGAGTCAGAGATGAGTTAGGGGGCTATGATGACATTCCAGATAAGATTAGTTGAGAATGGAAAAGAAAGACATTTAGGAAGAAGATTGTCTGGCAGGTCTGGTTGGCTGAATGAACAAAGAGGATGAAGGGAAAGGATGGGGAGAATGAGCTTGGATGACTCATAATTGAAATATATCTGACTGATTTTTGAAAATAAATACCTTCCCCACTCTAAAATTGAATACAAAATGTTGTCTTTTGTCCCCCTCCAGGTAGAAAATGTTTTGTGGTTATTAAATAAAGAGCTGAGTTGTATCTGTGATTTATGATCAGGATGGTTTGCCAATCTGTCGACTCCATGGGCCAGCAGAGCTGCACTTTAGCTGTAGTTTGCTTCCTGGTAAGCAAAAGGAGGCTGGCTCAAGTTCATGCTCAGGAAAATGCAGTGCCCCACAAAGAGGCTTCAAATTAGACTCTGAGTAGTGGTGGTGGGAGTGGTGGGAATTGTGAGTATTTCCTGTCATGATTGTGCTTAGGAGATTAATGCAAGTGGATCCAGAGGTCAAGGCCAAACTGGGCTGTTTAGTGAAACCCTGTGTCAAAAACCAAAATAGTGAAACAAACAAGCACGCAACAGAAGAGTGTTTCTAGGTTTAAGGTGAAGTAGCTACAGAAAGGACCTCGTAGCCTGAAGTTTAGGGCTCACCAAGAAAGAATTAAGTCTTCTGAGTAATGAGACTGAGTAAATCAGCTAATTCCTGTAGAGCCCAAACACAAAGATGATAACAAACAAATGTATAAACACAGGCTTATTGTTTAATATGTAGTCAATAAGAATTGATTAAGTGACAGCCCTGTAATTTGCTTATCAGGATGGGCAGTGTGTACTGTGGCATGTGATGTCCTGTTATTGTTAGGTGCCCATTGTTTTGAAGAGGTGAGCAAAAATACCTATCAAGGATCCAAGATAAAAAGCTGTAGGTCATAGTATAAAATCAATTCTATCCCCCTTAATAAAGGTGTGGGAGGAGCCACACAAGTGAGCTGATATGAATATTACTGTTTTCACTGGGGGGCTTCAGTGTGATTAGGTCTACCAGGAAGAAGAATCTGCTTATGAGAAGAAACACTAGTTAAGCTGGGGATAGTCTAGCCAAACCCCTCATTTCAGAGACCAGGAAATAGAAGCTGAAAGGAAAACTGCTCAACAGTGGTGCTGATAGACTTTTGGGAAGGGGTCAGGCTGAGCGATGCAGATTTTGACTGAGAGAGAGGAGAATTAAGAAAGGAGAATGCTGATACTGAATGTTTGAGTTTTGAGAAATTCTTTAGAGAAGAAAAGATATACTGAGTTGTGTATTTACTTAAACAAGGGACAAGAATAGTTCAGCATAAAGAAAGTCTAAGGAAAAGATTTGAGAAGCAAAAGACTAGCTAATATCAAGAATTGTCCCAAATGGGAGAAAATAAGATGCAAACAGTTTTTGGTTTTGCAATATGATCTTTAAAGGAACAGTGTTCATTAAGTGACCCGAATGGGAGGACAATAAAATGGTGGAGTGTACATGTTGGAGGTGATGTGTGTGGGATATGGCTGTATGTATTTGGTGTGTTTGGTATATAGAGTGTTTATGTGGTGTGTTTGTTTACTGTATGAAGAATGCATCTGTTGTATGTATATATTTGTTTGTGTAGTATGTGTATGGATGTGTGGTATGGAAGTTTGTATACGGTTTGTGGTATGTGTGTAGTATATGGTAAGTGCATGTAGTGTGTGTGAGAGTGTGTGTGCACAGGTGTGTGTGTGTACATGTGTATGTATGCATGTGTGTGTAGCATGCATTTTATTTTCTGATGAACACAGAAAATTATGTCTGAGTCTTCCAGCCCTGACCAGGAGGTAGAGACATCTGAAAGAGAAGACTCCTGCATATGATGGGTCCTGTCAGAGCAGAAGTTGAGGGTGCCTCACCTTGACACCATGGAAAATGCCCAAATCAGGAACTTAGAACCAAATGGGGATCTGATTTCTGAGAGGGGGAAGTTAAAAAGAGCTCCAGGCTTACACACAGAAGCACACACTGCAAGCTTAAGATATAGAGCTAGAGAATGAGAACAAGGCAAGGGCAAGACAACCAGCCAGAGCTGATTCTGGATGACCTGATTGCACACAGCAACTGCAACATCTGCAAACACAGAATTCTGGTGGAATTACCATGTGTGGAAATTGATGACACAGCATACACAGGAATCAGCATGCTGCATGCATAACCAAGTAATCAAGGATGCTAATTACAGTCCTAGAGACCATCATTTCCATTCAACGAGGTTCACACAGAAAGAAGGTAACAGTGTGTTAAGAAAACACAAGTAAGCAAGGAGTGCCCTCATGCACCATTTCTGTATATTCACCAACGACTTACGTTATATACAGCACCAAAGAAAAAAGGGAAGGCGGGGCACCTCATAGCTTACCTTTCAGTTCTCTCCTGCTCATTAGCATAATGGTAGGAGTGCACATTAGCAAGCTTAGAATGAAAACAGAGTTTTCACATTTGTATAGTGTTCCTACCCACCATCGCTTTATTCTTGCAAGAATATTAGATGCATATACAAACAAGTAAATATAAATTGTAATATCAATGATTTCATGTGTGAGTTCAGGTCTCATTTTTTCATTTAATGCTAACATTATACACTATAAAGATGGATGGATGAAAACTCACACCGATAATTACATTTTACTTTTTACTTAGAATGGCATGTAAAAGTTATCATGTTTAGTCAAAAGAGAGACTTGGAAGAAAGCAAAAGTTTTAATAACCTTCAAAAGCAGGTTTTATTTTTTATTTTTGATGGACTTTGAACACGGATCTATCCATTTACATTTTGCTATGTTTTAGGCAGTTCTGGGTGGTTGTAGCATGAGTTCTAATATATCTGATCAGTAAAATTTCAGAGTGAGAATTAGGGGGTGAAAGCTGAAAGATCAGAGAAGCAAAGCAGCCAACTACTAGTTCTTAACTTTACCACAGGTGATCCTGTCCTCAGACTGCCCCCTCAAACTGCATCCTCAGACTGACGGCCTCAGTCTGCACTGCTCCTCAGACTGCCTTCTTCAGATTGGGGCTTCAGACTGCCACGAGCGCCTGTCTCCTCCTGCCTTATATTCCTCTCTCTGCCCGGCCATATCCCTTCCTGTCTCCTCCTCCTTAGTGCATGTCGTTCCAAGTGCTGGGATCACCTTTGTGTGAGCTCTGTTTCTCTTTTAGACTGAATCAATCTTGTGTAGCCCAACTTGACCTTGAACTAATAGAGATCTGTCTGCTTCTGTTTCCTGACTGTTGCGATTAAAGGTGTGTGCCACCACTGCCTGGCCTCTATGGCTAACTGGTGTGGCTAGCTCTGCACTCTGATCTTCAGGGAAGCTTTATTTGGTGTAGCATAAACAAAATATCACCACACTGGGTGGAATGTTTGGCTATGTATATGTGACAGGGGTTAAAAGACAGTTCTAAGATCCCAATAAATTGATGAAGGTAAGTCTTGGTTAGATACTCAGGGGCTCACCGGACCCCAGCGTTGGTAGTAGTGGCTACTAGTGGGGAGTCCAATGAACGACAACACATAGGAAACTATGGTCTTTCTTTTGGCAGCTCTCACATACTCCACTACACCTAACACTTCTGCTTCTGTTATCCTGGAACCATTCCATGTCACATGACTGATATTTTTCTCATGTTACTCCTGTCAGATCTCAGGCTCCAAACGATGGTCCTTAAGATCAGGGAGTGCAGGCTGGTGGAGGGAGGGTGTCAGCTTGGCAGACCCTGCCTGTGCCTTCCTGCCTCCTGTAGTCCTGCTCTGTTCTCCATCAGTGATGGATTGCAGAGGACGTGACTCAGGGGCCTCCTCCCAGCTGCTTATAGTTTTGGTGTGCTTCTCTGTGCTGCTCTCACCTACCTAAAAGATGCTCAGGAGACTTATCCACCCCAATGTGGTTATAAACCCAACCCTCTGCTGCTGACCTTCAGGTAAAGAAGTAGGAGGAGTAGATTGCAGAAGGATGTAAGGTCCCTAAAAGCTGAGCAGATGGGTCACACTCTTGTGATAAATTTGAGTGGATTGATAGATGGCAGCTACTTAGCTACAGATGGAATTTGGGGGAATAAATAGGATTCTTAGAGCCTAGACAAAGCAGTGATGAGAAGAGGGTCTGGGAAATTGAAATTAATGAGAAATGGAAGCAATGGCCTAAGGAGAATAAATATAAATGTAAGAGAAAGCTCTAGACGTAGTGGCATTTAGATGTCAAGGCAGATTAGGTACAGAAGTGAAGAACGCCTGTGTGTTTCCTGAATGATTCCTGGGGAGATGCAAATAGTCTGCTTCCTTCAGACAGGGCACTGTGGCAGAGCAAAATAACCATTCCATCTCAGTCCAACTTGGTGAACCAATCAGCTTCCTGGGATTACTTAGAGAGCATCCATGAAGTACTGCCTAGAGGAGTGTGGGTGACTCCAAACAGTGGTGTCACCAGAAATTCTCACCCCAAGCATGAATGGCATCTTAGTGGCTGCACAGATAGGACATTCTACAGTTAACTTCTCATGTATTCTATTACACTCGTACATACAAGGTGGTAAGAGGGGTACAGGGGGGTGTCTGAGATCTCAGATGAGGGTCTGGTGTCTCTCCCCATCCCTTCCCTCTGTGAGGGAATGTCAGTGTCAAAAAGCCCTATCTTGAATGTATCTCCTGAGAAATCACAAATGCTTCTGGTGAAGAGGATAATGAAAGTTATCGTGCTTCAAGGATGGTGCTCCACAACCCAGCTAGAGAAAGAAAAGGTCAAATTAGATGATGACAACTAACATTATATTAGTTAGAATTAGCAATGGTGTTATTGGCCACGTGAGAAGTGTTACAGGGGAGTGATGTGGTAGATGCTGAGCACTGAGGAGTGGGAGTGGGAGGTGAGGAAAAGCCTGGAGCAAATATAGACTTTTCACGAGGTTTGACTTCAAAGGGAGAAAAGAAACAGGGTACAGTTAAAGCAGGACCTGGGATCCAAGGAGAGTGTTGGCTTTGAGGTTTAAAAGTGTTGTTTAGCAGATTTAAATAAGTGTCTGTGTGTGTGTGTGTGTGTGTGTGTGTGTGTGTGTATCACAGAGAGAGAGATAGAGAATTGTTCCAAAAATGCTTTCATATTTACTTGCTTATTTAGCCTTACAGTTAATTTAGAAATTATCACCCCACCCCCTATTTTCAGGTAGACCAACCAAATGAAACACAGCATTTGAATTGAATTCACTAAGATTACATGTCAGGAAATGAGAGAGATAAGCCTAAGCTCAGGTTCCAGTAGATAGTAAAGCTTCAGGAAGAAAAGTGGATCTCCATCAGTGAAATCCCTTGAGCTCACCAGACATTCAAGGTACTGTAATTAAGGTACCTCCAGCTTCCCCCCTCCAGCAGGGAGGGGCCATCTGCAGCTCCTACCAGACTGAGCTAAGGCTTTAATGAGCAGCAGCAAGCTGCTATTTCCTGCTTGTTTGCCTTGCAAGTTGCTCTCTTAATTCACATGGAGGGGAGGAAAGGGGGATGAATATTAAAAGCTCACATCAAGGGACCTAGGGATGCAGAGAGACAGGGACTTTGTCAGTATGCAGAGAGAGAAGCCGGGCTTTGACATGAGGCAAGAGCAGCAGCCCCAGATGTGCTGATCCCTGACAAGCCTGGCCTTGGGGAATGTTGCTCACCAGACAGCTTGGCTGCTGGGAAGGGTTTGTTTTGGAATCATCTGCCCTGTGTCAGCTCACCCTAAGAAGACAACAGAAAGAAAGAAAACATATTTGAGACCTTGAGAGAACTGTTTGTTCTGAGGGTGGAAGCAGGGTGAGCAGAGTGTCTCTGGTACAGGACAAGTACTGGGAAGGGCATTCTGGGTGGTCTGGATGGTAGCGGAGTAGGGAAGATGGATAGAAACGGCCTCACTGTTAGTGGTATCAGTATTTTCTTTGGCTCTTACTCAATTCTGGGGCTCAGGTTCTCCATGTTAACTTCCTAATTGGTGAAAATCTTGTACAGAGATGATAAATGATTGGATTTTTGTTGTTGTTGAAGCTGGTCAGTTTGGAGGAAGGAGTCAGGGGTGTTGGGTGAAGATCAAGGTTGTTGGCTGATCTGGCTGATCTGGGTTGTTTTCTGTTGCTGTGATAAAATACTGACAAAATCAACTTGGGGAGGAAAGGGCTTATTTAACTTCCATGTTTGGATGACAGCCCATCATTGGGGGAAGCCAAGGAAGGAACTCAAGCAAGTCAGGAACCTGGAGGCAAGAACTGAGGCCTGAACTGTAGAGGATCACTGCTTACCAGCGTGTTCAGTTTGCTTTATAATACTGAAAGGTTCAGGCGTTATACTGGCCTGCCCTGTCTCCTGGCAGAATGCACTCAGGCAGCACTCTGGTCAGCGCAGGGTTCCATGAGTCCTTTGTGCTGCATCGCGCCGGCCCCGGTTCCATCTTGTGCCTTCGTCCTTTTCTAGTTTTTAAACTTTTACAAAAGAACAACAAATACAACACAAGACCACCTTACCAGAGGTGGTACCACCCACAGTGGGCTGGACCTTCCCATATCAATCATTAATTAAGAAAATATCCCACAGACCTGCTTGCAGACAATCTGATGGAGACATTTTCTCAATTGCGTCTCCCTCTTCCCAGATGACTGTGTCAAACTAAAAATAAATTAACCAATACAGCGGCTTTTTGTTGAGGCAAAGATTTTATACCAAACACAAGATGACACACAGTTGGCTTCTCCAAGTTCTGTCACAGTGCATGGAGCACGGTAGTACATGAAAGATCATTCTTCTTTATTCGAATGACTATGGCAAAGCAATTCAACACGCATTTACTAAGTTGCCACTAAGAAGAGCCCAACAGGTCATGTAAGGAGCTTGTCACACTGGTCACAGCATGTGCCATTGGTGTATGTATAGCTATTCCTTTGAAACTTGTTTCCTGAGCAAGCCTTCAGCTAATTACTGGCATCATCTGTGACTCCCTGGGCCATACAGGTTTCCGAGGATGCAGGGCACTGCTCAGCCTGTGCAAAGCACATGTTTGGGATAAGGCAAGTTGATGCTTCTGGGAGAAGTTTTGAGTTAAGGGAGTTGGGGGATCAATCCCTCAACTTCCTGATCTTTTATACAGAACAACCCTAAATGTGTTCTTCATAGTCTGCTAGATGGTCCCCAAGAAACCGAGCATATTCCCTCAGTATACAAATATTGACTTCCTGACATTCCTCATTCCCAACTCCTATACCGATGCTTTTAGGGAATGTCTTCCAAATAAGGACTTGTAGTCAAATTGTTGTGCTCAAATTCTGAACCTCAAAATCACCAAGAAGCCCATTTCGATGCACAAGCAAAGAGTCTTTTATTGTAGTTGTTTAGCGAGTTAAACCCATTAGCTCAGGCATTTCTTCCATTTACCATGGTGGATGGCCAGAGAAAGACCCCAAGAAGCTGCAAGGCGGGGATCTTAAAGGGCAGTGTTTAGGGGTATGAAACAGTCTCAGGATTGATGCACTTCCAGGTTTGGATGACATGCCCTGTGTTGATTGGTCAACTGGTTGTTATGGCCCATAGGCCCTCCCAGGATGGTTGCTATGCTCTGCACATCACTGTTGTGCATTTGTTCATAAAGCACATCCAGAGCCATAAAGCACAGCCCTGCCAGCTAACTTCAGATTGGTTCCTTGCCACGAGGAGGGCATCTGACCTCCTAGTGACCAGAACAGGAGCGGCAATGTCTTGCAAACACATGTTAGCCTGTCATGGCTGCTAAAGCAGGGGGCTGGTCACTCCACAATGTTTGTGTTAAGGCCCAATTTTTGAAGAACATAACTTAAAAGGCACAAAGACAAATAGAAAGTATACTGTGTATAGAACAAATTGTACTGTGAAAGGACATTTTAGTAGGATTGGAAAAGATGAGAATTTGCATCAAATGTTAAGACGCAGGACCCAAGATCACAACTGAATATTTGCATAAGAGCCTTCTTAGGAGAAGGGCCCTCTCAAGATAGTGCTGTGCTAGGTTGAATGGTGTTCCTGCAGATATATGTCCACTCTAATCTCAGAACATGACCTCAATATTTAAAGATGGAAATTACTTAAGATAAGCATACCAAATTAGCACACTCCAAACCCAAGGACTGACCACTAAAGGTGGAAATAATACAAGGATATATACCCAGGAAAAAGCCCATGCAATGACAGAATAGAGTGATGTAGACATATGACAAAGAATTCAATTGGCTTCTAGAAACCTCCAGAAACCAAGAGGAAGTATACAAAAGGATTTTCCCCAGAGTCTTCATGGGAAGCATGGCCCAAGTGGTAGCTTGATTTTAAACTTTCAGCTTCTAGAACCATGAGAAAATAAATTTGTGTTGCTTTAAGCCATTGGGTTTGTAGTACTTTGTTATGGCAGCTTGTAGGAAACTAGTACAGAAATAAAAACACAATAGACAAGAAACGTGAGAAAAATAGAGGGTTATATATAAACTGTAATGTAAAAACAAGGTGATTTTTTTATTATTATGATTTTCCTTTCAGTTACCCATTTCTCTTGCCTGCCCACAGTGTTCATTAATTAGGTAAGCAACCCTAGAGGGAATCTAACAGGCGCTTTCTCCTTTCTTCTGCCTCACACAGGCAGCCCTAGGGGCTGAGTCTGCAGTCAAGTCTGTGTTTACTGCAGGCAGACGCCTGTTCTCTGAGCGCCAGGACTAGGAGGATGGAGGACTTCAGAGAGTACTGAAGGCACTGAGAAATGTCAGCCGAATGCTCTCACAGTGTGTAGGGAGAATGCTCTGCTGCCTAATAAGTTTTGAAAAAAATTAGTAGGAAACATCAAAGCAAATGGCTAGGAAATTGGATAAGAAGCACAAGGAAGAGGAGAATACATTAGGTTAAGAGAGGAAAAAGAATGAGTAGGGTGGGGGAGGGAGACAACTGAGCTCCCATCTTTCTCCAGGGCCAACTCACTGTTTCTCTTTTGCATAGCCGTGCCTCCCTTCCATGTTAGGCCTCTGTTTTCTTTGGTCAAAGGCTGTGTACACTCAAGGGCTGTCGGACATGCTTCAGTGAGAAATGCACTGTGCCTCCAAAGACTTTCACAGTTTGCTACCTCCATCTTTCTTCATTTGCTGACCAGTTCTCACAAAGCAAACAAAAGCCCAGGATTGTGCATGCAAGCAGCTTAGGGTGGTAACATGCTGTCTTAAATGTTGACTCAGAGCAGGTTTGGAGGGAGAAGAGGAAGAGAGAAGGCAGATTCAGTGCCCTCTGCCTCTTCTCAGAAACAAACCTGAATAGCCTTCTCACAGAAGCTAAGAACCTAGAACAAGCTAATCATGCCTTTCAACCTCCAAATTCCTGCTCCTCAGTAACTCTTTCTCCATACAGTGGCTGCACTTTCTATTTCCCAGAGGAGATCTTGCTTGAAGCACTCTTGGAAATAGGAATGGAAGTAAAGGTTGAATCTTACTGAAAACCCCTTAAGTAATTATTATGCAGGCCTCTCTGTTCTTTTGGGAGTGGAATCTTGTCTACACTGAAAAGGTCTCTGAGGCCTGCTGAGCCAGCAGGACACTAACCAGTGAAGATTCATGGTAAGGGCAGGGAAGAAATGCTACAAGGAGAAAGAACACCTCACAAGAGCCAGGCCTGACCTGGACCTGAAGACTGTAGAAGTAAGACAGTGGTGGGAATTAGGAGGCAGGAGTTTGGGCAGACATGGTAGGGGACTCCCCCTCTTAACTGACTACATACCTCCTGGACTTTCAAACTGGATTTGATTGTTTCTGATAAAGAAACCTCCTTTAGTTAAAGGATTCATTTACTCAGACACCCCGAAGCACTTTCTGGGCAGGACAAGGAATGCCCAACTTTGAGTGGGCATGAGCAACTTGACTACCATAGAAACCAGGTAAGGAAGCCAAGCCAGGTGAGTCAGTGACCTGCCTCCTCTTTCCTGTTTCTTGCAGGTGAGGCTTTGGCTACATCAGCCCAATAGAGCCAGTGGTATTGTGAAAAATGTTCCAGTGGAGGCAGGAGAAGACAGTAGTCACAAGCCTCAAGTGTGTTTCTTCCCTGGGCACACTGAATCATTGCACCAGCCCAGTTCTAACTCTCATATTCCTGTAAGCCCAGAACCTGTTTATACCCTCATCTTGGGCACTCCTTGACCCCCTCAGGAGCAGCTGGTAACATCTGAAAGGAGAGACAGGACCTCCTCCAAAAGCAGAGTTTCTTCACAAAGAACTGCCACAATGATGAGGAAAAGCATGAACTTCAGTGTCGGTGACATTGGAATTTTTCATTGCCTACATCTTTTGGGAGTTTGATGTTCTGAAGAATTTTAAAAATCCAGGTCACCCTTGAAGTCCTAGGAGACTTTGATCAGTCCTTCTCCCCAGGTACTTAATGAAAAATCTGTTTCTCTCCATTTTAGGCTACCATGAGGGGGCTAATGTCTTAGGACATCCCTTGAGGGATGTGTAGAGGCAGGGAAGACCTAGGGACTTCCAGAGAAGAGTCACTGATTTTTCAAATATCAAGCTGTTTACAAGGACACTAGGAGCCTGTGTGAGACCTCAGTTCTGCATTTCTAGTGAGTTCTTTTTTTTTTAAAGATTTGTTTATTCATGTATTTGTGTGTAATGAGTGCTCTGTCTGCATGCACACCAGAAAAAGGAACCTGATCCCATTACAGATGGTTGTGAGCCAACATGTGGTTTCTTGGAATCAAACTCAGGACCTTTGGAAGAACAGTCAAGTACTCTTAACCACTTAGTCATCTCTCCAGCCCTCTAGTGAGCCCCTAAGTCATGAGTTCACACACACACCACACACACACACACACACACACATACACACACACACACACTTTAAAGAGACAAATAGCAAATATTTCCAGCATTTTAGCTCACAAAGAGGCCGAATAGGAAGGGCCAGATTTCCAAGCACATTTTCTGTCTTTAGTGAAAAGCAGGTTTTCGCAGGATACACATCCTAAGTTAGCATGCTTATGCCACCTGCTTCCTTCAAATTTTGGAAACCGATTTTTTCTAATTTAAATGTGCACAGAATGCCCAGCTAAGGTTGCTTCATGATCTTCCAAGGGTGGTGACAGTGACTAACTCTACCATCTTGTGTGGCCTGATTGCAAAGGGATTCAACATGTATGAGTAAGGCACTGGGTTGTGAACTGTCCTGGTGCTAGAGCTGAAGACCAGAAGGCATACACGAAAAAGTCCTGAGCCAGGCATCATTTCTACAAGGCTGCCTAAGCAAGCCTCCTGTATAAATTTTACTCCATACTTTCTTGAGGAGCTGCTCTGAGACCTATCCTACCGGTTAGCTACCTGTGCTGGAGCACAAACCCCAACATAACCTCATCCATTTGGTATTATTTCTCTTTCTCTCCTTCTCTCTCTCACTCTCCCCCTCCCTTTCTGTCTCTCCCTCTCTGTTTCTCTCCCTCTCCCTCCTTTCCTCCCTCTTTCCTTCCCCCTCCCTCCCTCTCTCCCTCTTTCCATCTGTCTGTCTGTCTGTCTGTCTGTCTGTCTGTCTGTCTGTCTGCTCTCTCTCTCTCTCTCTCTCTCTCTCTCTCTCTCTCTCTCTCTCTCTCTCTCTCTCTCTCTCTGTGATTTCTGCCCTGACTTGAGAAATCATGTCAGGCTGAGGTTGCAATTACTCAAAGCCACTATCTCTGTGGCTAATGAAAGTCGACGGAACCACAGCAGGCCAGACTTGACTCTAAATCCTGCCCTACACAATGAAAACATTTTGGTACGTTGAACATATTCTGAGCAGAGAATGATAAGGTCCAACCAACTTGAGGACTTTTCGACTTCCTTGGCAAGGATTACGAAGAGCTGTTCTCCTGGGTAGACCACTGATGGTAGAGTGCAAGCTCTTCCTACCAGGGTGAAGTAGATGCACTTGTTTTTGCCCACAGAGGACCCGGGGGAGACTCACTGCAGATGGAAATCTTGACCTATGAATTTTTCAGTGGCATTTATACTTTTTATTTTTTCAGTCCAGGAGAGAACCCTCTTCCTTGAGGCTGAGTTGTTATGTTAAGTGACCCAAAGGAACCTGACCTGCTTTCACTAATTTTCTTTCCCCTGAAAATTTCTCCCTGTATTGGTAAGAGAATGCAGGCTGTGAATTTTATAGTCTTTGGAGAGGTTCTAGAGTCCTACCTATACCCATCCTTTGAATCCAGGCATTGCATACTTCTGAATGAGCACATCACCTTTTCCCTAAGTCTGCTTGTCCTAGATCAGTCACCATGCAGAAACAGACTTCTTCTGTGGAGGAGGAAGAGGTTAAGCAAAACAAAACAAAACACCCCACAAAAGAACCCCAAAGGCAACTAATGCTGTGATTTAATTACATGTATCATTTTAGCATTTTGATTAAGAATTTAGGTTTTAGATATCACCATGATGTTTACTAGTTGTGTGGCTATTACCACACTGATTTAAAAAAATTTAAATCACAGACATGTATTTAACATGAAAAGTAAGATGTTTCCTGAATAAGATTGTGACTTTCTCACCCCTAGGATTATCTCTCTGTGTATATTTTCATTAATTGCCTTTCTCATTGCTGTAAACAAATACTTGACAGAAGAAAACTCCAGGGAGGAAAGTTTTGTTTTGGTTCACAGTATACCATGTCAGGATAGGGATGGTGGTGGTCCCAGTTCATCCAGACTGAGGAGCCAGAGAGAGATGGATTCTGACACTTATGTTTTCTGTTTTACTTTTTTATTCAGTTCAGGACCTCAGCCCCATAGATGATGTGGTTCACAGTCAGGTTGGGTGTTCCCTCCTCATTCAAACTTTTCTGGATATACCCTCACAGGCATATCTTTTAGGTGATCTCAAACACAATCAACTGAAAATAAAGATTAATTATCACCATGTTCAGCTTGTGTTTTTTTAAGTGGATATGATAATATTAAAAAATCCTCCCATGGTTTGAATGGTTCTTTTAAGACTCAAATCTTCTATCTTGAAGGGAAGCTTGTTAAGACACTGGGAGGTGAAGCAGTCTACCCTCCATTAAGCTCAGGAAGTATGCAATGCAACAGCTTCAGGAAACCATTGAAACTGAGCAGATTCACTGGGCTCCTCCCTCCCCAAGTGTATATAACACTAATGACTGCTATGAACACTTGCAGACCAACCAAACTGCCCGGGAGAAGCAGAGAGCAGCTGAACTGTCTGAGAGGCTCAGATCAACTGAGTTACATGGAAAGAGTACTCTCCAGACCCTTGAGTTGCCTAAAGGTTGTGCAAGGGGGGCCAGGTTTTAAGCTTTTATGTGTTGTTACTCAAGCTGGGTGGCCTTTTGGTGACACAACTGTCTTTGAGTCATTTCTGCTCCTATATGTTACCCTTCACACATATTCTTGGAATATGGTTTATTGATGCTGCAACGATAAACGGCACACTTACTGAAAGTAAAAATAAGTATTTATTGTAGAAATTACTCACAAGAGACAAACAAGCAACCCAGATGAGCTGAGTAGTTTTCCGCTGCTGAACTAGAAGCCGGAAATCCGGAAAAAAAGAGGTAGACTTCCGCTGTTCAGTCTTTTATACCTTTCTCCGTAACACCCCTAGCCATGCCCAAAAGTGGGCTTGGCTAGTGACATAGTTCACCGCCTATGTCCATATATGTCTTTAGTCATGCCTAAAGTAGGTGTGGTTAGTGGTGCGGTAAACTGCCCTTTTATTACCTCATCTGTATGCGCCTCTAATAAGTCACATGGTTAACGGCGGAACACTGTTTCCTCCTACAGTTTATGTATCCTTACTTTGGTCTGTCATTGGTTCCTTACTTAGAGTGAGTAGAGATTTGTCCATGTATCCACAGGAATAGTTTCAATGAACACTAATGGTCATACACTATCAACTGTTCTTTTGTTATTATTTGATTTGCTCTTTTATCACTACAATATCTTGTGCATCTTTTTGTATTAGTATATAAATATATCTTTCTTTTAAAACTGGCAAATGTTATTCTGATACACTATAATTTAATAAAAGACTATTTGTTTAACTCTTCAGTTGTAGGAACATGGTCCACGAACAAAGTTGTGTGAGGAGATTTCTGAGATTAGTAAGAAAACTCCAAATAAGCAATACCAGAGTCTTGTGATCTCTGTTCTTCTATTACATGGGTTATTCTAAAATGCACCTCTGCGTCCCTCCTCAGTAGAACAGGTAATAGTTAGCTTACTTAAGATTATTTATTGCAGTTGGCTATTGTTGTTTACTTATAATTTAAATGCCTCTATGCAAGACATGTGCAGCTTGTCCTGCAATTGTACACTTTATTCCAGTGACTCTCCTTAACTTGGAGATTTTCTAAATAAAGTTGACTATTGGCTGTTGCATAAGACTTCAGTCTGCCTCATTTTTAGGCTCCACTCCCAGGTTCATATCACCAACTAGAGTGACAACATTCAATTATCAATTTTAAGGATAGTAATAGTACCTTCATAGGGCTGTTGTAAAGGTAGAATTAATTTCTATTTGTAAGGGATTTAATATAGTATTTACTGTATTTTTAAAAGCTCAATGATTATAATTCTGTGTAATTCACATCTCATGTCTACATCTGAAGAACTTGTAAAGGCATAAATAGAGGTAAAAATGAAAATAGAATGCACACCTAGCAGTAGCAGACAGACTGGAAATGCTCATATCACTGCAAAGTGGCCCACTATATCAAGTTCCCAGATGTTAAGAATCATCAGATTAGCCAATGTACAAGATTTATCTGAAAGATAAAATTTAATTTGGACCTCAATCTTTACTGAATTTTTTTATTAGTGTAACATGGATATAATTAGAGGCATGACATGGCTGGATTCTTGGTTTGTGGTATGACTAATTATCCTAGTGAAGGTTGTGATCATGATTTTGATATACTGTAATAATAATAATGGAAAACACACTTGGTATGTATTCCTAAAACATGGACTTAGCCTGGGTTCTGAAACTAACAGACCTAAGCCCATGTTTTAGAATTATATTTTATTTTTATTATCAACAAAAATGTTTCTCACACTTTTTATGAACATTAAATCATGGAAATCACTGCAGAAATCTTTACCAAGATCACTAAGTTCATGCTGCAGTTAGGCAGGAAGAGGACATAACTGTTCAGGCCACAGTTCCAAGAATTCAAAGAGAGGATGTGGCTCTTCTGCTGGGTTCTGAAATGCTCTCCCTCAGGTCATTTGAGCTGGTCTAAGCTTCTGGATGTGGAACACGAAGCATATTAGACACACAACTGCCTCCACATCCTTTGTAGTAGCTGAAGGGCCTCTGTATATAACCAAAGACAAGTACAGCCTGACCTTTTAGATGATAATTTCAGAAATTTCTATTCAAAATAAGAAAATTTTACCTACAAAGTTGAACAGAGAAAGGATGTTCCTAGTAGATTCTCTGAACTGGGGTGTGTGTGTGGGATGGTGTGGTGAGCAAAGTTGGGTGGCCACAGGCCTCTCACCTTAGGAAGGTGAGAATTGGTTGAGACAGCTTACCTCTGGATCTTCTGAGATTTTAGTAGTCAACCACACCATAAGTGGTTCTGAGAAACAGACACAGATTTATATTTACTGGCAATGGCATATTGCATGGAAGGAAAGAACTTGGGATCATTATTCTTTCAACTAGTTAAGATACTTTAATCATTTCTATACTACTATAAAAGAAATAAAAAGCCTGTATTTGTTATGGCTTATGCTATTCCAGTATCTGTGATCTTATTTGAAAACACCATCTTTACATATTACAGAGGTATCAAAATGAAGTCATCAGATTATGTACTAGAGCAGTAGGACTGATGCTTACATAATAATGGGCATGGACACAGAGTGTGACACACATAGGAAAGAGATGGTTTGATGACTCAGAGAGAATGCTCACACGCAGACAGAACAGCAAAGAGATACTCGAGGCTACCAGAAACCAGGAGGCTTCAAAGATATTTTTGCCCTAGCACCTCCAGTGCCATCTTGGCCCTGCCAATCCTGTAGTTCAGACTCCCAACCTTCAGAGCTATAAGGCAATAGATTTCCACTACTCCAAGGTATCTAATTTTAGTGCTTTGTTATGGAAGCCCTAGGAAACTGTAAACACACGTTCTTGTACTATGTGTTGTGGCAAAGAGGTATACATGTAGAAAAATGAATAGTCCCTGCCATTTTGGAGTTGATAAAATATTCTAAGTAAGCTAAGAAAATTTTCAATAAAGCTTAAACGTGACCAGAATAAATGATATGCCAAAACACATGGGAAAGAAAGCTTATACACAGTAGGAGAATAAAATCACAAAAAGAAGACATATGTTAAGCATTTTGGTTGTTAAAGATGTTCGAGGCTTCTTTAGCCTTGAATTGACTTGTTGCTGCAGTTTTACATTTCTGTTTAGAAGATAGATCAAAGTTTCAGATAATAAAAAGAGGTCTTAGCTGTTGTTGCCCTGACTCTCTGATAGGTTTGGTAATTGGTGGGAGATGGAGGAGAACTGTTTGCTTGTCTAGGCTTCAGGGCAGAGACAGGATGTGGGTTGGGTTTCCACCACATCTACTTTGTTTTCAAGTTCACAAGCCCTGTGGGCAACACCAGAATAACTCTGCCCACAGTTAGGGAGTAAGCTCAAGCACTGATGTGTATGTGGTATTTGTGTATGTGCGTGCGCACATGCATGTACATGGACACAGAAAACATTGAGAACCCAGAGCAAAGGTGAATAACTTTATTCTATATTTTATTTATTTATTTCATTTAAACTTCTTTTTAAACTTATTCTTTGCATCTTTCACATCATGCATCTTGATCCCATTCATTTCCTGGTCCTTTTGTATCTATCCACCCTCTGCCCTTGTACACCGCCCCCAAATAAAATTTAAGATAAAAAGGAAGAATCTCATCATGGAAGCTGTAGTGTATACAGTGAGTCATGCAGTAAACACTTTCATTCATATATCCTTACTTGAAAGTGTTCATTACAAAGTCACTGGCCTATTTTGATGCCTCTGGTTTTCTCTACACTACCATTGCTGGTCCCTCACTGGGACTCCTCTTGGGTATCCTATTGTTGCCCTGTGTCGTGGAAATCCTGCAGCTTTGGGTCTGCAGTACCAGCCACTTCATGTGCTCCAGCAGATCATAGATGGGGTGGATGTTGGGGTGGGTCAGTTCATAAGCCTGGTTCTGGGCCTGGGTAGTTGTAGGGTTGATCAGCCAGCTTGCTCATCCTTGTTCTTACCACCAGGGTGAGCTCTCCAGCATTGTCCTGACTAGTTCACCCCTTGCTGTAGCAAGGGGCAGGGTCAGTTGTCCTGTTTTCATGTCCTCAGGGTTTGTTTTTCCATACTTGCCCCATCAGGGCCAGCTCTACTGTGTTGCCTAGGGGAGGTACAGGGGTCACTCTCCCAAGTGCTGCAGCTGATGAGAGGCAGGGCCAACTCTTCCTCTCTTATGACCTCAGGGCCAGCAGAATTTTACTTTTTAGAAATGATTCCTCATACAGTCAACCTTCGGAGTTGTTCTTTTCATATGCAATCAAAATTATTGAATTCTAGAGTTGGAAGATGTTTGGGAAATGTAGATGAATGACCGCATTTTTCAAAGAAAAAAATATGCCTGATGCCTATTGGAAGTAAACATGGTGTTTATATGGCATTATTTCCCTCATGTTCAGGAAGGGGACATAAACCAAAGGGGGAAAGATGTGGGGCTATGGGATTATCCTTAAAGATAAAATGACTCTGTCTATGGGGAGATATGCTCCACTTTGTATCAGGTGCTTGTCACATCACATTTAGCTTTCCCTCCTTTTGGAAATAAGCAAGGAGTATGTGTAAGTGAGCAGAGAGAAAGCCAAAAATCTCATCTTTCCCATGAGAATAAAAGGAAGGAAACACATTGCTTATGTCTGTCTCTATGATTAGTTGTGGCCAACTAACAATGCCCAAATGTTTCTTCTAGTGGTGATAAATTCAATCCAGCAAAATTCAATCCAACAATTTCTCATTAAGGACTGATTCTTAGTTAGTCAGTGAATCATATTATGGACACTCTCTGCCTTCAAGAAGTTTATGAATTTATGTCAAATACTACAGAAGAGATGTAGTTGAAGGAATATGGGAAGCAAGGGCCAGTGAGATGGCTCAGCAGGTAAAAGTACTTGCCATTGAGTCTGATAACCTGAATTTTTATTTCTAGAATCAATACAGTAGAAGAGAATCAACTCTTTAATTCTTACAATTGTCGTCTGACCTCTAAATGACTCCATGACATGTATGAACTCACATACATACATGCTCATACACAAAATAAATAAATTGATATAAAATAAAAAGAGAAGTATGAACAGTTAAAGTTCTTAGTCATGGCTCATGGGAGAACTATGTAGGATACTGTAATAACACACTGATCACCAGAAAAAGTGCATATTTAAGTGTTTGAGATTGAGCCCAGGTACAGATGCTTCTATAATCTCCTCACATAGAATGGTCAATAACTGAATAACAATTGAAATAGGGTAGTAAGAGGACTGAGCCCCAGTCTTCACATAGCTCAAAATCAACCATAAAATTCCTCATGAAAGAGTACTTACCGAGCCCGTGTCCTCCTTCGTCTCATTTTGTTGACCTGATTGTCCCTAGTCAGTTCCATTCAATCTATAATCCAGGTATCCAATCTCTATCTTGGCATCAGGGATGAATTGAGTCCTACAGTGTTGATAGAATTCACATGGATTAGCCCATGGAACTGTGATTTTTAAGTAGAACAGAAAATAATAAACCATAACATGAAAAGGCAATTTTTGATATGACAGATGGGTGGTAGTTGAACGAGAACGTCAGTGCCAACATTGTCATGGACCACTAAGCACATAGCTTCTACATCTCAGGGTTCAGATTTGTAAGGCCACATAACATTAAAGTGATATTCAAGATTTCATGGATGACTTCCAGTAAACAGCAGAAGAAAGGATGAGTTTCTGGTGCAGCCTTGGATCCAGTTCCCAAACTACAGTCAAGTGTCTGTGATGCCGCTGTCCTTGGTGCTGAAACAAAGACTACTGTTTTTTGTTTTTGTTTGTTTTGTTTTTTGTTTTTTTCCCCCCCAGAATTGTATCTATTGTCTCAGGCAGTGCCTGAGGTTAGTGGTGGGACACAATGCTTCACTCTGCTTTCATAGGGAATGGGGTATATGCTAAAATGTACTAGATGTGTGCCTGTTGGCATTGATTACTAAGAGTGGCCTGGGAAGTTGATCTCTACAACTCTATGCTCCTCTGAGTCCTAACAAAGCATGTACACTTTTCAAGAACAGGTCTTATCATCTAGTGTTTAGAGTACAAATATCAACCCCATGCTGTTGCTATACAAAAGATGTGCTGTTGCTATTCCTTGTACGTGTGGCTGTCATGGTGTTTTGGTTGTGATTTGCATTTAAGGACATTAGGCTGACATGTTTAGAGATCGCCCTTACTACATAATAAGTCCTATCAGAACTTTTTTTATTTATATCAATATTTAATAAAACATTAGCATATGTTGGATATCCAGTGGATTCTTTGGAAATAAAAATAAACAACTAGCTTTTGATTATATGTTTAAAGAACCTAGAGCAAATTTATAAGTCTTGTTTTCTAGTAAAATTTATTTCATGTTATTTAGTCCTCTTTCTAATATATGCTAACAGATTAAATAGGCTAGAGAAATGATATCTAAAGTGGGGTATAGAGAGTATAACTTACCAGAATGGTCAATTAAATACTTGTTTTTTTACTTGAAAAAAAAGAATCTAGGCCCAAGATTATTAACTCAGGAAGATTACATTTTTCTCTATAGTGCCTCTTCTTAATAAGAAACCACATGGACTTGTGATGTGCATAGCATCCAACCCCGTCAAATGCTCGTTTCTTCACTGTCCTGTCTCCAGCATGATGGTGGAATGTTGGATAAGAAGCTAAAGGCAAAGAAAGTTACCCAATGGTTCTGGTATAACATTGTTGAAAGTCTGCATTCCTTTTCCTTTTCAATGTTTTGATCACAGAAACTTGGAGATTAGTACCTGCACCAAGCAGGGGAATATTTATAAACATGCAATAAAAGAGAGACTGAGAAACATTAAATGTTTAGCCAACAAAACAGTAATTTATAGCTTCTCTCAAAGAGGCAATTTAAGTTCCTTCCATTGCTCAGTAGCTGTCAAGGCACTGTTGAAATAAGCCTGATGTGTCTTGGCTGTTCTACTGGGACCTGTGGAGATTGGGGACCTTTAAATGAGGTTTCCTGATAGGAACCATTCCATCCCAGTAGTAGATATGCTTTTCTCTTTCATGGGAACGAACAGAAACAACTGAAACACTCAGCTTGCTGCTGCCTAGTGTTATTTATTCTAGATAAACCACATCTCTTGCCTTAAAGCCATTACAGCTTATAAGTTCTTCATTTTTGGTTATTACCTTGGCCTTTCTTACATTTAGGACTATTGCAGTGGGCTCCAGCACTAACCATAAACAGACCTATGTTATATTGTGTGCTTCTTACTTATTCATTTCCAATATTTAATGACAAAATTTCCCTTTATAGGTAGACTTTATTTCTTGTAGAGAATCTATGACAGGGCTCCAAAGTGACTTGGTCATGATGGGACTTCACAGTATTGTTGGAAGATTCTCTATAAAGTTGTGAAATGTTGAGTCATGATCAGGATAGTTTAAGACAAGAGGAGATTTATCATAAAGAAGTTCTTGACTGACAGTCAAGTCAGTGTTGTAGACAAGATAGCTGTAGTTTTAAGATACTGCCTATTGCTTTCAGATATTTAATTGGACTAAGCCTAGCTAAAGGAATATATTGTATTTCCATAAAAATTCAATGAGAGAGAGAGATGGGGAGAGAGAGAGAGAAAGAGAGAGAGAGAGAGATATGACAGGATGACAGGCAGAGAGTTTGGAGATTAAAGGAAGGCAAAGAAATAGATACCAGTTTCACCTTAATCTCATGAATTAAGAACAACAATTTCAAGGTTTTGAGACAAAAGTAAACTACACTTGTGTTTTAAGTATTAAGTATGAAAAATAAAGACACAGGCATTTATTTATCTAAAAATCCTTATTGATCCAGGTAGAGAATGATAAATACCACAAGTTCTCACTCATACATGGAAGTAAAAATAGTTAATTATCCTAGAAGTAGGTAGGTAGATTAGTGGTTAACAGAGGTTGATACATGAAGGAGATAGACAGACAAATATTAGCCAATAGTTAAGTTAATCTATCTATCTATCTATCTATCTATCTATCTATCTATCTAGAAAAGGAACGGTGTCATATACCTTTAATCTTAACATTTGGGAGACAGATGCAGGTGGATCATTGGAGTTTGAGGTTAGCTTGGTGTATTGAGTCATTTTATGTCCTGCCATCCAGCTCCCAAATAGTAACATGAAACTTATTATTAATTATGAATTATTGGCCTTAGCTTAGGGTTTAGAAAAAGCTAACTCTTATAACTTAAACTGATCCATTTCTGTTCATCTACCTTCTGTCATATACTGCCCATCCTTCTTCCTCAGTGTCTCCCATGCCTCAGTTCTCCTCTTCCTCTCTCTGTCTGGAGGTCCTGTCTATCTCTCTTGCCTAGTTATTGACTGTTCAGCTTTTTATTATACCAGTCACAGCAATACCTTTTCACAGTGTACAAATATCCCACACAGCTTGGTCTACATAGTGAGTTCCAGGCTAGCCAAGGATACACAGTGAAATGATTAACTTCTAGTTTTGTACACAGAGCAAGCATGGGAACTAATAGTAACAGCAACCTAGTATATTCAATAGCTAGAAAAGAGAATTTTGAATATTTCCAACTAGAAGAAATGATAAATATTTGATGTGATAGGATATATTCTGATTATCCCAATTTGACTGCTTCATCCTGCAACTTGTATTGAATTATTTTGTACCACATGGCACAAATGTGAATAATGATTGTGTCAATTAAAATTTTTGAAACTATAAAATTTGAATATACTGAGAGATACCATGGATTGTCACATGAAGAGCAAAGAGTACATAAAAACACAACAAGAAAGTGGCCAAAGACAAAGATTTAGGAGAAAAAAAAGACTACTGCTATCTTGATCTGGAGCTTTTGATCTGCAGATGCATGAGAAAATAAATCACTTGCTGCTTAAGCGAAAAATCAGACAAACAAAATCCCTATTGAGTTCCCTTGTTTCCTCTAATGGGCAAGCTAGCTCTCCTAGTTGCCATGGTTCCTGAACTCTTGGATCATACAAACCAGAAGTAGGATATATAAATTTCTGAGGTTACGCAGAGGAGAATACAGCATGTACCTCTTTAAGGGTTAGGAAAAGTAGTTTAGAAGAAATAAATTTTTAGTTGAGATTTAAAGTTCAGGTAGGAATGGAGGGTGATTGGAAATGTCAGATGATTATTTCAAGCAGAGAAAACATGCACAGTGGCCCACAAATGAAAAGCATATTTTAAATAAGAGATGTATAGTTTTCTAGAGCCCGCTGTTTGAGGCAGGAAGTCATAAAGCTGTAGCTGGAGAAATAAATAGGGACCAGATCATACACAGCCTTGGGTTTTGAACAGAAAAGCAGGGCCTACCCAAGAGGGGAGATACACACTTCATTTTTTACAGATTTTTATAATTTAAATTAGAAACAAGCTTGCTTCACATGTCAATCCCAGCTCCCTCTTCCTCCCTTCCTCTCCCACCCTCCCCAGCTTTCCAGCCCTCCCACACAATCCCCACTCCATTTCCCAGGAAGGGTAAGGTCCTTCATGGGGGATCTCCAGGGTCATTTCATTCATGGCAGGGCCTAGGCCCTCCCCCAAGAATCCAGTCTGAGAGAGCATCCCTCATTGTGGGATGGGCACCCAAAGTCCACTAGTATGCCAAGGATAAATACTGAGGGGAGATATATATCTTAAAGGCTGTTTATCAGAGAAATAGCATGAGCCCTGTACCCTTGAAAGACCTCTCAAGGTACTTTGTGAGGAGTAGAACGGAAGGGACAGCTATCCCAGCTGGGGGTGTATAACTATATTCACTTAGGCAAAAGCTAATGGTTTGAGGAACTATGAGTCATGGAATTGGTGGGTTTGACATATCCTTGGGAGTCAGACTATAAGATTAATTATGGGTTGAATGTAGAATGTGAGAGAAATGAGGAGGGAGTGAGGATGCTTCAAATTTCTGGCTCTTACTGCATCACACTTTCTTTTTGTGTGTGACTGACTCATCAAGCAATTGGATCCCAGTATTGAGTCTCTAAGTGGTTCATTTGGCTGAGTGATCTGAGGATGTATGTGTACCTTCCCACTCCCAGTACCCACTACTGTTCTCATCTCTGAATTCTGATTCTTATTTTCTCTCCTGAGACCTTACCTAAATTCCAGGAAGACCCAGAAAGGGGATAAGGAGTGATACAGGGGAAGACTAGGGAATTAAAGATGACCATGTGATTTAATTTGCTTTTTTTGTTTCCAAGAAAACAATCTGTCTTCTGACTTCAGTATTTGCTTGAGCTACAGGATAAATCCCCTGTCTATTTTAGTCTGCCACTTAGTGTCAATCTTGGGATACTTGGAGAAGTAAACAAATGTTTTCTGCATCGTAGAAGGCAAGGAAGACCTTGCCTTAACTATTCATTATTTCCTTCCTTTATGAACCCACAGTTCCTGTCTTGGGCATATTGGAAAGGGGAGCTGAGGAAAGCAGATCTGGCCTTGTGAAACATCCATTGTCCTCTTACTAGTTGGCTGAAAGTCTGTCAAAGGGTAAAACAAACATCGGAGTAGAACCATCGTCTGCTAATCAAGATGTGTAGGTGAAAGGAAAGTCTGGGGAGCAGGAGAGAGGTGCTTGACAGATAGCTCAGCTTTCCACAGACAGAGGGCACCTGGACCACTAGACAGAAGCCAAGGGATGCAAGAAGGCAATTAAACAGTACCCAGCTCAGGCTTCTGGCAGATCTGGACAGGGGATGCTTGGGAAGCCATCTTTTTAGATAGCACCTTCAAGCTGCTACAGTTATTTTAGGGAAAGCCGGGATGTTTCTCTAACCATTCCCTTTCTGACTTAGAAACAAGAGGATGTTGCTTTCAGCCTGCAGTGGAAACGACAGTGCAGTAGGAGGCATCACTTCTGGGAGTCTCAGAGGCTGACTAGATGGGTTCCAAAAGAGCCTTTCCACAAGCTGGGGTGGAGTGTGACAGAAGTGTGACAGAGACCCTTGTTTCCATCAGCTTTTCAAAATATTCCCAAGAAGTTTGATCTTGCTTGGCAGGAACTTTCTACCGGCTGTGCTGGTAAAATAAGGAGGACTCACCATTTTGAGCTGTTTTTCATCCTGGTGACACCTTTTGAAGAACTACATCATTAGCCAGGCTGGAAGTGGTTTTCAAAGATTTCTTTGCTCAGTCATGTGAGGCAGGGTTAGAGAGGCTGCTGCAGGGAGGGCAGTGACCTTGGAACCACGTGGAAGAACCCTCCTTGGGGATGCATTGTCTCCAGAGTTGGCAAGTGGTGAGACAGAGGTCCTCAGTGTCCCTGGAAAGAGCAGATCCTTTGTGGGTGCATCACCCCAAACAGGACTGGAAGAGTAGTAGCAACACTATTGATGTGGCTTGAGGTGCTTTATGGTGTTTAATCTTGCCTTTTGACTTCACCTTTATGTCTCATCAGACACTGACGAGCTCAGGTCTCTGTGAGAATGCGCTGATTGCAGAGATTTCAAGACCCAAATTCCTGGTTTCTATTCTTAAAATATTGACTTTTTAAAAAAGTGGATTTTTCAGTCAGACATGGAGGTTTGCATTTATTATGACAGCTGAGATATGAGTATTGTCCTCAGTGTTAAGGTAGCCTGGGATACAGGATGCATTCCAGATGAATCTGTGTTACAGAATGAGATCATATCTTGCCCCCTCTCTCCAAAAGAAGAGTGGAGGTCTCAGAGCTAGCTTTAGAGTTCCTGAATCTGATTATGTCAGGAAGCAACCACCTGCATTCTTAACAAGCCTCTGGAGGGCATAAAATGCACACAGACATTTGGAAAGTATTATGTTTGAGCATCTGTTCCTGAGCATTCTGTGCTCCTTGGCTCTCATTCTCTAGCCAGGGGACTTGGAGTGTGGGTGTGTGCCACAACAGCGGTGTTGAGAGTTCCCGCAGAGAAATGCAGGAAACCTAGGTCCAAAACAGAGACCACCTCAGGGTAGCAGCCAGGTCGCTGCTGGAGATTCAGAGGGAGCTGTCAGGCTCCTCAGCCAGCTGGGAGCTCATGCTCTGATTCTGAAATGTCAGGGCTTCTCAGGATGCCTCTCTGGAGAGCTGACTGCTCCCAAAGAATGAGATAATAATTGCACTGAAAATTCAGGAGAAGCAGAAGGCTTGTAGAACACATTGGGAATTTTAATCACTTTCTCAGAATGGCTTTGATTAACATCCCTTCTAGCCTTTCCTAGGTGTGTCCAAAGCCTCCCTCATTTTAGTTGACAGGTAATTAGTGCTCTGGCTGAGAAGGGAATGGCAAGCTGCTCAGATCAAGGAAGACAATGCACACAAAGACACTGCAGCAACTGTGGGGGCTGCGGCTGGAAAGGGAAGCTCCTGACCCCAATGCAGTTCAAACTGCTTTCACCCAGAGCCTCTCAAAGACCCATACACATCATGTCATCTGACACTATTGCTCAAGCTGTCTTCTTCCTGTCCAGAATGCATGGATGATCTGTGCTTTTGCTGCCCACAAACTCCACTCATTTTTCAAGGCTGATTTCATAGGAAATTGCTTGGGAGCAATCCCTTTCTCCCTGGCAGAATCAAGCACTCATGCTTTCCTATATTAAGGTGTTTTGAAGAAGGCTACATTTTCTGGCATGTAGTAACTACATGATAAATATCCCTTTCCTTTAGCTCACAGTTGTTTCATTCTTTGCATGTCTGTCTCCTCCAGCATAAGAAATGAGCCTCTTATTCTTGATATTCAACAATGACTACACAAAGCCTGGCTAATGAGTGCTCAACAAATGTTTGTTGAATTAAAACAGTAACATTAGTGAAATGAGATAACCTGGAAAATGGGAGAGGGAAGGAAATGACTTGCTGAGCTGGGAGCCCTCCAGGAACACCAGTTACTCTGAGTTCAACCAAGAGCTATATGATAAAAGGAATACTTCTTATTCTAATGCATAAACACTAAGAAACCCTCACCAGCATACCTATATTTTAATAGTATGCAGTCTTGTTCATCACTGGTGGTGTTTTGTGTTGCATTAGTTTAGTGTTCTAAAGGATACACTGACATGTCACTTTAGTCCTCAGTTGTTTCACCTGCAATGAGGGACACAGAAAGTCATGACCTTTTGAGTAATCCTGCCTTTTGTCCCCTCCCACACATCTTTAGAAGACAGGTGTCGGAGGGGTGTGTTTGTATAGTGTTTCAGAAACAGAGCCATTTGTTACAAGTGGGAAATAAGAAGGGTGGGCCTGGAGATGGAGAAGAGACTCATAGTTGCTTTCCTCTTGTTTTTCCTCAATTTTCTTTGATGCCACATGCCATGCTGACTTGTTCAAACCTGCAAAGAGAAGAAGAGAATAACATCCCTGCTAGCATACCGCAAAGGAGCTCTCTATTCAAGGCTTTGACCAACAGTTTTGGCATCACCAGGACCTTCTTAAAATGCGTATTCTTAGATGCAGGTGTGGTGGCACACACCTTTAATGCCAGCATGCAGAAGACTGAGGCAGAAGGATCTCTGTAAGTTTGAAGACAGTCTGGTATATATAGTAGGTTCTAGGCCATCCAGGTGAGACCCTCTCTCAAAACAAACAAACAAACAAACAAACAAACAAAACAAAACATACAAGAAACCCCAAACAAAGCTACAACAAACTCCTGGAATCTCAATCTCTGTCTAGACCTACTAAGTTAGAATATGTCTTTTAATAAGACCCACAAGTACAGGCATGGTGTAGCATAAAACATTTGTGAAGGTAAAGAGAAACAGACAAAAACATGCAAATGATGTTAAAAAGGTATTATGTTTACCAAGGTATGTGCGTGTGTGTATATATATGTATACAAAATTTTCCTTCAGTAGTTGGTGTTTGCTTCTTATAATGTGTTTGGAAGATAGTCCTAACCTCTATTTTCCCATGTTTATATAATAGTATCATTTTTGCCTAAATATTTGACTTACTTTACCATTGAACTATCTGGGACTACAGTTTCCTTCGTGGGAATATTTTCAAACATAGCTTCACGTTATCCCACTCATTATGCAGAGTTGCAGCTACTAAGGTTTTTTTATTGCTTCCCCCTTTTCAGAGGCTATGGTCAAGATGTAAGGTGAATAATTAGTAAAAATAAAAAGATTTTTTGTGTCAGGTACACATTTTAGTAATTTTCCATGTAAATTGTCAAACATTTGGCATGATTTTGTTTACTATATTGCCCACCTTTTCCTTTTACATGTGTAATATAGATAGGGATACCCTCTCATTCTTTCCTGAGATTAGAAATTAACATTTTCTCCTCTAGTTCTCTATCAATATTTGGATTGCTATTGTCGCCTAGAAAATTAACCTTAATGCTAGAAGCTGAAAACCACCCATTTAGTTTGTGGCTCAGAAGTTTTAGAATAGTTCAAGTGAACAACTGGAATCCTCAGTGGAGCTGTATTTAGCTGTCAGAGGGGTGTGGTCATGTCAGTCTCTAGGCTGGATATCCAAGATGGCTTCCTCAAAAAGCTGACTATTGATGCTGACTATGGGCTGCCAGCTTGCTCATCAGCTGTCTTCCTCCAGGGCAGGAATCTCAAGCGAATTCAGGTGGAAGTTAATTTCCCTGTTCTGATACAGTTTGGAAGTAAATAAGTGCCACATCCACCAAATCCTATTAGTCTTGAGCAAATCTTCAAAGCAAGCCTTGAATAAGGGGAGCTAGTACAGGCTTTGTCTTTTGATGAGAAAAATAGAGAAAAAGAAACCCATTCAAGTTGTTTAGCCTGGCCAATCAGTACAGGTGGTGGTGGGGATTATCAATTTCATTAATATTTTCAAATAATCAATGTTTTCATTGATTCTTAACTGCTTGACCATTTTTATGTAATTGATTTCTTATTATTTATTTCTATTAACTTTGAATTAAATTTTCTCTTTGATTTCAGCTTATTAATGTGGGTGTAAACTTGGGTCCCTGATTTTAAGGTTTCTTCTTGTTCTAATAATGGTATTTAAAGTATTTGAAGCTACAAAGTTCCAAAGCATTACAAGTTTGAAGAATTTGTAACTTACAAAATTGTAAAGATAACCACACACTCTTCATGTAGAGCCATTCAGTGAGCTATTTAAGGTTTCCAGAAGGCATAGGAGTTACATTTCCCAGGAGAGCCGACATTTTGCATGGAATGTTCTTCAAAGTCTGGTCAAGCAGTTAGAAATTCTGTGCCTGTAGAAAAGCTAGGATGCTTCAGATTCAGAGTTTAGTTACCTTGGGCTATCTTGGTCTGCTTTGAGTATTCCTTTATAGTCCAACTGTGTATATCACCTAGCAACATATATGATGTGTATATGTATATATGACCTTAACATTGTAAGTACTTTTGGCATGCATAAATAGACTCTAGCTTCACAAACTCAAAAGCTAAGAATGCCATCAGATAACATTTGAGGCCTATAACAAAAGATACCCTGTTTTGCTGTTACCTACTTGATGTATTCACCAATGTATTTGAAATGTGTGTCAATCTATGACTTACTTTGTTTAGTTACTCAGAAAACTTCACTGGAATTTTATATTTTTGGAACATGGAATTTGTGGTAACCTAAATTAGTATTCCTGGGCCATGGACACTAATAT
The DNA here is from genome assembly GCF_017639785.1 of Mesocricetus auratus. Taxonomy (NCBI): domain Eukaryota; kingdom Metazoa; phylum Chordata; class Mammalia; order Rodentia; family Cricetidae; genus Mesocricetus; species Mesocricetus auratus. The sequence continues at coordinate 49,791,265 of NW_024429193.1, forward strand.
TTGGCTTCAGAATAACACTGTCTGTCTCCTTTAAGTAAGAACTCTTTTGTTTTCTGTTGTCATTGTTTGCTTGCTTGCCTTTTTAAAATGTAGACAGGGCTGAATATACCATTCTGTTTTCTAGTGTACAGACCAGGAGTAAAGGCCCAAATATTGTCTGTATTTAAGCCAACCTCGGCATTTAGGAGTGGAGTGATTCTGGCCAATTACTAAGCTATTTGTACTTCCATTTCTTCTCAAATAATACTATTTCCAGATTGTTGACAGACTGTGTGTAAAGTGCAAATGCATAACACTATATATCTCAAAGGTTAAGAAGTTTAAATAAGTTAAGGCTTGCAAAGCACTCAGCTTAGAACCAAAAAAAATTCTCAGTATCTTTGCTGCATTAACATAGGAGGACAAGAGAGGGCCTCATCATGCCATTGGAATGATTTTACCTAGTATGCGTCAAGCAGTAGTGCTGGACATTCGTTTTCTCATTTAAAATCACTCTAAAGCTTTCAAGACTTTAGGATTATAGCCATTAGTATGTTCTGTGTAATTTACAGCTACTTTTTGTGGCTCCCGAATCCATAAATTGCCCAGTGATTACTAAATCTCAAGTACCATTTAAATGCATTACATACAAATATCTCTAAGGTTTCCAAATTTGAGGGAGTCTCTAGACTAATTAGCTCCTGGTCTCCTTGAATGTAGGCCTGATCCTCAACTCATATTCTAGCTTCTTATAAATAATAGCTTGGCTAGTTTTCACTCCAAGCCTCTGGGGCTGCCTAATCTTTCCTCTGTTCACAGCTGACTGAAAATGCAGTTTTAAGCCTAAGCAGACAATAGAGCTCAGGTGTTAGAAATACAGTCCCAGCAACCAGACACAACTAAGTTGAGTCCTAAGCTACCCTTTGTTAACTGTGTGATTTTGACATCTGGTCGACCATCCTTTGACTTAGTACACAAATATTATAAGCAGTGGGTGTGATGCTAGGCTCTAGGCTCCATCCTGCACTACAGGGTAGGAAACAAGTAAGGAGAGAGAAGAATCTATCTAAGGAAACCTCATATCCTGGTGGCTCTACAGCTTTCTTATACAGTTGTCCTGAGCAAAATTGACATAATGCAGGTAACAAACTTAGCACAGTGTTCCTGGAACATACTTAAAAGGTTATACTATCAAAAAAATGAAAACTTGTTAAACTTCATATTTTCAAGATATTTTGTTTGACATAGTAGTGTAGAGAAGCTGCCTGACAGAACAGCATAATTTCTTCATATAGTCAGAAGGATTTTCTTTATTGGTCACTCTTTCAAAGACCAAAAGAGGAAAAGCATACCTAATATATTATAACATTTAAAAATATTTTTGACAGTATCTAAGATTACTAAGGTGAAATTTTACTTATATCTTAACCAAAAAGACAAGGATTATTGGTTAAGTATCCCTGCCAATCCTTCAGACAGATGTTCTACATGAAACTGAGAGTCACTGATGATTTCTGAAGCTCATTTTAAATCCAAATATTATTGTCCTAAATATGACCACATACATAATAGTAGTAGAGGATCAAGTAGATTAAGAATAATATATAGTCAGGCAGTGGTAGTGCACAACTTTAATCCCAGCACTTGGGAGGCAGAGGCAGGACGATCTCTGTGAGTTCAAGGCCAGCTTTGTAAAGCAAGTTCTAAGACAGCCAGGACTTTTACACAGGACTTTTAAACTCTCTCTCAAAACAAACAAACAAACAAACAAACAAACAAACAAACAAAAAACTAAAATGAAAAAAAGAAAGAAAGCAAAAAAGAATAATATGGAATGAACCATTTTACACTTCTTAAGAGAAACCACCTATACCTAGAGAGTTAGTACCCTTTACTCCCATTTATTATAGTGAATGGGCTTTACCATCATACTGTAAAATATTAGTCCTTTGAATCTGACTCTGCATTGTCGTCATTCCGGCAGTCACCTGTTTCTTCCTAGTAGGATATTGCCTTCTTAGAGGCAGGGACCATGTGCCACATCCTTATGTTTCTTGCTTGTATTATTATGTCTGGCACATAGTTGAAAATGACTGTATTTTGAATTGAACTGGAACATTTATTTTGAGTCATATTTGAACACATTATTGACAGTCTAAAATCAATTCTGTCTAACTTTCTTCTGGGTATATAGGAGCTACCAAAACCATCAAACCAATTTTGGCATATTTATTTTTAAAATACTTTTAATCGAAGTAAGCTAAACCCCAAGTTAAAAACTTTAGTTTAAATATTTTTGCAAATATTATGTCATCCCAAAGTAACAAGTTTATAATAGATTACTATAAAGATAACTAACACTAAAATAAAAAACGGAATCTACTGATAGTAGGCATGATTCCAATAGTGAAATTCAAAAACTATTATTTTAATATCTATTCCTTTTGTTTGGCTTATTAAATTACTTGGCATAAATATTAGATGATAGAATTTTACAGTATTTAGTTATAACAAAGAGACAGATATCATTTTCTATTTAAGGATATTGAGTAATTTTCAATTGAGTGCTAAATGAAGAGACTGACATCTGCTTAAGCCTTTTGATGATTATTTTAGGAAGATTAGTGAAGGGAGAATTAATAAAGTAGGAATAATTGCACTTTAATATGCAAATTGGGGAGCAGAGGCATAAACTGAAGAATTAAGGGCTAAAAGTAATTTGACAAATATTTATCGAGAACCTCTTCTATTGTCTATAGGACCACGTAGGTCCTACAGAAAAATAGAAGCCTGGTCTGTGGAATGGGCCTTTAAGTTGAGGGAACATCTCTTCAAAGAAGTCCTAATAAAGCTGAACCTCAAAATATAGGGATTTGGTTCTCACTACTTTGCTTCCTGGAGTTTTTTGGCATAACTAAAATTTGCTTAGTTCTTTTCCACTTCTGAGTTCCAGAAACTCAAAGAAATTAGGAGAGAACACATGGCCACACACAAAGCAGGTGCTGTTACATAACATTCCTCAGGGCTGAAACACCAGCTTTTCTTACATTTAACATAAACAAGAGAGGCTACTCAAATAACTCTTCCCTGAACAGAAAGTGTGTTCCAGGGTGACTATCGTGTTTCCAGTGAGAGTTGGCTGGCATCATCCCTGCTAAAATAAATAAATCAAAATAAGTGCTGCGACATAAAAATATTTTTCTGTCTCACCAGGCATCTACATAATATGAAAAGCAAAGTAGATGCTTCACAGTGTCTAGATTGGTGCCTGGTATAAAGCAGAATTAAATGCGTGTGTGTTGCACACCCCCACCATGCCTTCCTTCCTCGGCTACTTGGGGAAGTACATGGCCCTGCTTCTGAGACAGAATATAAGTAAGGCCCCTTATCATTTAGCATAGGCAGCTGGCCTCACCTCCTGCACATCTGGTATGTAAAGCATGTGAGTCTTCCTTTAATCAACAATTCAGAATAATAGCATTTCCGACTCTCATCAGAAAATCTGAACAGTAACTGATTGCAATGCAGCTCCTGCCAAATGTTCTCTGGGACAGTTGATGCTCCAGAGAAACTTACTAATGGATACGTTATCTATATGTGTTCTTCTCTAAGCTTTTTCTTTGAATTTAGAGGTCATTAAAATGTATCTGGACTGTATTATAGCAATTTTACATAAAATCATTTTCCAATTTGAAATGTTCTGCTCCTTTATCTGCTTTTTAGACACTATATACTAAAACTACATATTTAGCCTGGTACCATAGATCTGCAATAAATATTTGAATACTGGAATAATAAATATTTTGATGTATTTCTGGGTTTTCTCCTCCAATAAAGGCAAAAATGAAAAAAAGTCTATTAAATTTCCTTTATATCCTGTTTTTCTTTTGTGACCATTTCTTCCCTTCAGCCTTCACATCTAGCCTCTGTCTGTCAAGTTATAACATCTTTCTTTGTTTCTTAGACAGGAGTCTAAGTTTCTGCCACCTTGGTCCTAGTACAGTTAGTGGCCAAATACCTGCTTTTGTAATTGTTTGTACTCCTGTTTCCTTGCTGGCTTGACTGTGAGCTGTTTCAGGACATGCCTGTGCCTCCTTCATCTTTGGAACGGCAGCATATGGCACAGGGCCTTGCCCAAAGTAGGTTAATAAATGTTTGAATGTCAAAAGAAAGAATAAAGCAATTCAGTCTCACTTATATAACCAAATGAATATTTCTCCCTTGAATTTGGTTAACAGAGAAACTTACTTTCAGCACATTTTAATGGGTTCTTGCTTTATACAATATATATATCATGAGGTATCATCGTGGTTCCTGCCACTCAGATGATCTCCATCAGGCAAAGGAGACATACACAGCATGCCTATAAGCATATGCAAAGATATCTAGATTAAGTATTTAAATACCAGCATAACGAAGGTGAATAAGAGAGTGGCGGAGATGGAGATGACTCAACTAATTTCATTGTGAGTTAGAGATTTGTGTCTTGAGGTTGACTATAAATGAGTGGAATTTTAGCAGACAGGCATGGGTATGGGAAACTTATGCCATGTAGAGGAAATAGCTGTCATTTATGTATCAATTCATCCACTCATTCCACAAGATTTAATGGAGGACTGAGGTTTCTAGTAAGCAGACACTAGTTTCATCTTTATATTCATGAAGAATTAGTATGATCCTGGAACCTGATAACTTTTCAGTAGATACTTACTGCAAAATAGTTTATGATTAGAGAGGTAAGTAAGACAAGAAAAGACAGTTTAAACTGAAGTATGAAGGATCCAGTTCTGCTTGTGTGGGTACTCACTCAGGGTTCTTGACTTGAGGAAGGATACAGTCACACCTGGTTAGAGGTGAAGGATGGATTATAAGAGAAGAGTTAGGAGACACTGGGTACACTTTCTGTGTCTCCAGGCCACTTGCTTGTGCTTTTAAACCTAACCGAAGACCTTAGAGCATTTCCGGGAATTTCAATGACTTCCTGTTGAGGACAAAATACGCATGTTTATGCACACAAAACTCAGTAAGGTCATCAGTCTTGAGCTGGACATCAGCAAACTGGATGTAGAAGTCATCAAGCCTCACCCAACCATAGGGGTTTCACCCTATTCCTTTAGTGTTTCATTCCTAAAAAACAGGTTGAAAGCAAGGAAGCTAGACATGCTAGAAAAATTTACAACATAGAAGAGTAAGGGCCAGCAAAATGGTTCAGTGGGTAAAAGAACTTGCTGAGGAAGTTTGATATCCCTAGTCTGATCTTTGCAATCTCCCATAGAAAAGGGAAGCGCCTCCTGGAGGTTGTCCTCTGGTTTCCATATGAATGTGCTCACACTCACACATATATGTCATATACATACAATAATAAATGAAACAAAAATTTAAAAAGGAGGAAGAAAATAAGCAACAGAAACTCCCTTTAAAGAGAGCATCCCCAGAGACAAAAATGCTTAAAAAGCAACATAATGATTTAAAATGTGCTCATGCAAATTCATAATATAAACAAAACTGGCAATTTGAAAGAAGCAAAGAAGTTTTATTGAGAAAAGAACACAAAGATAAAATGATGTACACACTGGGAGATCCCAACATCGCCTAATAAAGACTGTGAAAGAGGGAGCAGAGAAAGTGAATAAAATAGAATCACCAAAGAAATATTTGATGGAGTTTTTCACATGTGTATAAGATGAGCATTTGTGTGTATATGTGTATTTGCTGCTATGTTAATGCATGTGTGTGCGTGGGTGCACTTGCTTATGTACACATGGCTCTGCAGTCTCAAAATTGATGTCAGTTGTCTTCCTCAATCAATCTCCACCTTATTCATGTATCCCTGGTTGGGATACATGTCTGCCTTAGTTTCAGGATTCCATCTCTGCTGGAATTATAGGGGCACCTGTTCAGCAACCCAACTTCTTATGTGGGTTCTGGGCTTCTACACTCTGTTCTTCATGCTTATACTGTAACTGTTTCTAAGCCATCTCCCATTATTGACAGCCTTTTGGAAAACAAAACCATAGATATTTAAATTAAAATTCCAAAAACCATTCCCTCAAAATATAACTTTTTTTTCTGAGACACGGTTTCTCTGTGGCTTTGGAGGCTGTCCTGGAACTAGCTCTTGTAGACCAGGTTGGGATTAAAGGCATGCACCACCACCACCCAGTCAAAATAAAACTTATTAAAAGGCCACACCAAAACATATACTTATGAAATTTCAGTACACTAGAGATAAAGAAAAGAGAAACATGTTCTAAAGGCAAAGGACAAGCTACTTACAGAACTTCAGTAGTTAGCACCTGTTTTAGAAACCAGACATTAGTGGAGAATTATTTTCAGTATTATAAAGAAACATTATTTCCTGCCTGGGAATATATGACTGGCCAAACCATTACTATGTACCACAGATATATTTTAAACAAAGAGTATTTTCAGCAAAGTTGCCTCCAATGTATTGTGTCTCAAAACCCTTAAGACAGCATTCTCCACCCAACAACAAAGACATGAAAAACACAGCAGAACGGATGCCATCAGGAGAGAAGTACAATGAATTCTCAGGCTGGATGTGAGGGTGTATGTGAAGGGGCTTTAAGGATAGTGGCTGTGTAACTGTTTCAGAAAGGAAGTTATCTACAGAGTGGGAGGACCAAAGGAGGGGGGGTACATCTTTAAGAAAAGCAATGGCATGCTCAGAAACTGGATCTGAGAAGCTGTTGAAGGAAAGAGGAAGGTTCAGCCAGTTACTGATAAACAGAGTACTACGAGAACTGAAAAAACCAGGAGGTCAGTGGCAACTATGCTAAAAACCTAAGGCTGCAAAAGGAAGCAATCAGAGGTTGGCACCCTGCTGTTGGATTCAGAAATGGGTATTGAGTACACGGTTCTGACGAGATAAATGTTGACTGTTTGTGCAAAGAAAATCACAGTGTAACTACAGAGAAGATCAAGAAGAAAAGCCGTGGCGAAGGCTTGCGGGGAGCTTGAGGAAATCAAATAGCCTTACACTGGGACATCAGCACACGAGTATATTGGAAAACCTTGGGCAAACACTACAAGCTTATTTATGTAGATTATGAAGATAAATACTAGCTGATACAGCTAAAAGAGTTGAAAATGGTTTCACCCCGACTGTGGAGACTGTGGAGGTTTTTTTGTTTTTTTGGCAGTGAGTGGCTCTAGAGGGTACAGTTCCAATCCCAGGATGCTGTCTCTGACTTACAATGGTTCAATTGTGTTACAGTGAAACCTAGTAAATAAAAACTGTGCTTTCAAGTTGACCTTTGTTTGGGCCCACAGACATAGGACAGTTTCTTAAAATGCTTGGTAGCATCATTAAGACTTGAAGCCCCAATATCATTCCTCATCATAGGTGATGGGTACTCAGCTATGAACTATGATACCAGTATTTTCTGTTTTCACATGCCATCATGTCTACAAAATACCCATCTGTGCATATACGGGGGGCATGCAGCAATTTGTTGTTAAACAGACTTTGTGTTAGATGATTTCACTCAAGGCTAACTCAGATGTTCCGAAGTTAATCTTATTAAGTTCTTTAAATGTCCTCTGGCTGAAGATATTCAAGCTATTGATGGATTTACCTGACTTCAACCTTGTTTGGAAGTCAAGGAGCAACTGAACTTCACAATTCAAGTTGTGCTCTCTATCTGTTGGGGACAGGACCAGGACTGGGTCAGGTTACTTTGGGATGGGGTTTGATCTACATGTTTTAAAAAAATTATAATTGCTTTCCTCTTACATGCATGTGTTTGATATTCTTTAGAAGTCTAAAATTAAAAAGGGAGAAGATTTGAGATGTGCAGTTTAGACAGAATCATCAAGATTTGGCAACTCGAGAGACAGGTAGATAAAAAGAAGAAAGCAGAGAATAATCTGCTAAATAAAGAAAGAAGAAAAGAAACAAGACAAAAACCACAACTAGGACAACATTAAATTCCCCAAACAGTACCATAAAAGTGAAAAACAAAACTTGCAGGGGACATGGTGGATAATTGCGCCACCTGCTGGTACATGATACAGACCTTGTGTCTCAGCCCCATGGTTCCTGCTGCTTCCTCATCTAAAAATGAGGGTGAGGATACCAACTCTACAACTCACTCTGGCTTCTGCTTTTATGAAATATAGTGAAAAAATTGCCGGAGTAGATATTCTTATGAAATTAGTATGTCCAAAGAAGAGGTTATGTTACCGAAAATTGATTTTGTTTTCAAAATTCTGTAAGTTATTTCCATGATCCTGGGAAAGACAGCTCTTCTTATAGATGTTGAGGGGGCTGGATGACATTTTCTTGATGGAGAGATGGATCTTGGATTTTAGGATCATTTTTGGAGACTCTCAGGCAAATTCTCCGGCCCAGAGGAGTAAGTGCAGGAGACGAGTACAGAGAGCAAGCAGCCTCCTTTTATTTGCCAGACTCAGGATGAGGCTCTTCCCTGCTTCATGACTCTGTCCCTGTAGTAGACAAACAATGGAGGCCTGAACGCAAGCTCTTCATTTAGTCCAGGGGGACTTCTCAGCAAAGATAGACCACATCTTGAGACTCAACCCAAGGTGAAACAGAGATGTCTGGAAGGAGAAGTAGTCTGGATGGAATGCGGAACAAATTTACTGCTGTCCATCTTTTACTCTAGCTCCAAGAAGGAGGGCCCCCATAGTGATCAGTCCCTAGTTGATCCTGCCTGCCATTTCACAGTCCCAGGTGAATCCAAATCCCTCTTCCCTCACTGCCATTTGGTTTCATGGAATTTACTAATAATGGCTACACTCAGACAGCAGCTCAGTAGACACCCCCACCAGGAGTGAGGTGCTGAGAGATGCACCTTTTGTTATTTTTCCATTAGGTGGATATCACCAAGTATTTACATAAACCTAGGCAAGTAGCCTAGTGCACACCTAACCTTTCAGGCATCCGTTCCAGAATGGGGAGGTCTTACCCATGCTGCAGATTTCTTCTGGAAAGGGATTCCCTCTCACAGGCAGCTTATCTAGAGTCTCTTTCCTTTTTTTTTTGTTTTCACATCAACTCACAGAATTAACAATGAGCTCAGAATCTCTTAAAGCACCCAGTATTTGCAGAATATTAGACCAAAATCGGGCCTGCTCTTTCTGCATTGGAAACTCTGCATTGTCCTTATGGTCTTGCTGCTGATGCAGCTCAGTGCATCTCAGGTCATCAGAAGTTACTCCACATCTGATATGAGCTCTCCTGGATGCTGGGTCTGTGTTCTTGCTTTCAGTGACTTCACAACTTCTGACATTTAACAATTCTTCTACAAGATCACAGTTAAATGGGACATGCCTGACTAGAGATAAATAGCCATCACTGGTTTTTTACTTCATGGTCCCTAATCATTTTAAATTTTGTTTCTAGGCCAGTCACTCACCGTGGTCACTTAAAGACAACATTAACACTAGATCCTGTTCAATCAGAGGCCACAGTGAACCAAACAACACATGGTTAAGTCAAGCCGTAAGAGAACATGATGCTCAAGTGTGATGAATGATGTCAGGGATAACACAGCACATTGTTCTCCGGAGCTCTTTATTTCTGTAAATAGAAGGAGTACACTGTAAGACAAAAAACACTACTAGGAGAAACACAAACCAATAGTAATTTAGTATAATTATGAAGAATTTTATATTTTATATAATTATATGAGGCTGGTGACATAGTAGCACTAATTGTACTTACCAGAAACACCTTAAACAGATGACCAATGCATTGCCTTAGGGTGTGATATCACTGAAGTTATGATGGCATTAGAGGAAAGAATATTTCAGCTTAAGTATAATATTGGCCCTAACATAAATGTGACCCACAACTGACTTAAATGTTATGTGATGCATGATTGCACTGTATTCCATGTACTATTCTCAGCAACTCCATTCAGAAAGCCATTTATATATACACACATTCACATTCAATATGTTTGTATGTGCATGTATATAACTATGTATGATCTTGTATTGTTTGGTCCATCACAGCCTCTAAATTTTACTTAGAGTCCAAATGAACAGGATTCACTGATGTTGTCAGTAAGAGCCAAATTGGCTCCTCAATCCAGTCTCCCCAATCTGGCACCAAGTCACAGGGAGAAACCAGTGAGGCACTTAGGGACACTGCACTCTAAACATCTCAGCAGGCTTGATCTGAGCTGGACAAACTGACCCTTTGTGTTTTAACCATAGGTAAAATACTTGCTCTAGCCTGGGCAGTGGTAGCTCATGCCTTTAATCTCAGCACTTCAGAGGGAGAGGCAGATTAATTTCTGTGAGTTTGAAGATAGCATGACTTACAGAGAGAGAGAGAGAGAGAGAGAGAGAGAGAGAGAGAGAGAGAGAGAGAGAGAGAGAGAGAGAGAGAGTGGGAGGGAGGGAGGGTAGGAGGGAGGGAGGGTAGGAGGGAGGGTGTGTTCTGGAACAGCTCTACATGGGAGACTCTGTCTCTGGAAAAAATATTTCCTCATCTCAGAGACTCTGAGCACTTTAAAAATTTAATGACTTATATCAGCTCCTCCTCCTTCTCCTCATGTCCAAAATTCATATTTTTCTTGGCAAATTTCTTCTCTTTCTTCATGATTCTGGTTGACTGACACTGTCCATGAGAAGCATTTTTTGGATCAGTTAGACAGTAAACCTGGAGACAAGATGAACATAATTTTGGGAGCCTGAGCTGCCCTCACATGCATGTATGAGAAAAGGGCACGTGGATCAGCTGAGCGATGGACCAAAGGAAGAACTCTGGAGTAACCACAGCTACCCACACTGTAAGAGAAACATTTTGGAGGTCAATCAGGCCACCAGATTTCTGGTGAAGTATTTAACATCATTGAACATGTCATAAATAAATTTAGCAGAGAAAAAGAAATAAAGGGGACATTCAGCTTCAATAGGATGCTGGGTTTCTCCGACCTCCTGGCTATTGATGCTCGCTTGCGAATGCTCTGGGATGAAGATATGTGGACTCCAGACACACGTCTTCTGGGTACTATGAATAACACTGCTATGAGCATGCAAATACAAGTGTCTCTTGGGCCTCTGATTTCTGGTTATTCTGGGTATACACTCAGAAATAGATAGATCATATGGTAATTCTATTTTAAATTTTTCTGAGTTATGCTGTGCTGTTTTCCATAGCATCTACACCATTTTACATCCCCATCAACAGAGAAACTGTGCTCCAATTTCTTCACATCCTTACTACTAACACATTTTTCTTTTCCTTTCTATATGGCAAGATTTTGCTAAGGAAGCCCAGGGTGGTCTTAAATTTGTGATCTTCCTGCCTTTGCCTCACAAATTCTAGGATTGAGGACTGTGATTAAGGGTGACTCAAACTATCTAACTGTGCCCCTGAAAGCATGAGAAACAATTGTTCCACGTGCCCCCCTCTTCTTGCAACTTCCTGCGGTTCTGTCCAATAGCCTCCAGTGAGAGAAAAGCACTGACTGTGACTCCAGAATAGGGTTAAGGTGGGTGGTGGAGTGAGCAGGAAGGGGCTCACAATGCATAGGAAACCGTCCTTTAGGAGTCTTCTAGTTTCTGGGACTGTCCTCTGTGATATGCTGTGGATATGCAAACAGATGTCATAAGATCATTCAAAATCATCATTCAGTCATCCTATTTGCAAGTCCCCATTCAGAGGGTCCGGCATGCACTCTAGACTGCAGAGTCTATATATAGAAGCTTTCCTATCAGGACCCTGGTAAACATAAAATGACATAGCTGCACTTAAACAACACATGACAGTATCTTTTCTAAATAATGAGCCTGACACATGGCAAGCACGCAGGAAATGTCATTATTCAACCAAGTAAATACACATTATCAGTACTGTGACTTCTGCTAGCAATCCCTATAATTTCCTGAGCAGGCTTGGCTCTTGTAAACCTTCTTACTGTTCTTGTTCTGACTCCAAAACTTTGAAGTTTCTTGTCTTTGTGGGGTCTGTTTCATCTACCTTCTCTTTGTTCCCATCAACTTCAGATAAGCTATGGCCACACCTGCAGCTCTTCCTTTCTCCCCACATTATTCCTGTGCCCTCCTTTCTCCTATTTTTCCTACCTCCCTTCTGGTACTCTTCTTTCCCACTGCACAAATTTCACGCCTCACAGATTCATGACTTTGAACCATGGCTCATGGGTCTATATAACCCTAACTAGCATGCCTGCACTGAGTAAGGGTTATGAATGATGAGCCATGAATGAGTTAATAATGAGTAGACATCAGTGACTCAATCAATCGCTGGCCATTTGTGAACAAGGTATGAGAAGAGAGTGCTCCCCAGGGAATCTTGCCTTGCCATCAGCCTGGTCTAGCAATTTGAATGGGACCTTAGTAGTTAAAAAAGTGTAGAGAATTTCTCTGCATATACATTGACCTAGATTTTACTGCCCCAATCACATGGAACTTCAGACAGATGAACTACAGCAGACATATGACGTAGATGAAATCTTCATAATAGAATATCCCAGAGCCTTCACCCACTGAAAACATCGATGATGTAAGACCACTCTGGCCAGCGTTCTGAGCAGTGGAGGCTCATATTCATTTCTCATGCTGTTTGCTGTCCCTGTAACTCTGGACCTGCTCCTAGCAGAGTCACACAAATTGTTATTACTAGTCTTGTAAGACACTGGACCCACCTTGCCTCATGAAGTTTATGCAAGGAGCTTGTTTCCTCATTTCACTTGGGATCAGCTGTCTTCAGATACAATGGCCAGTGTTCACTATCGTCTTCTTGGAAACATCTACCACAGTTGATGGGTCAATTTCTTGCTCTTTAACACATTCTTCACTTACTTTTGGTCTTGCTTCTGCTCATTACATCATCCATAATAGCCATTTTCTGTTTTGCTTTTAATAATGGCCTTCATACTGATTGGGGTATAGTATCTCATTGTAGACTTGATTTGCATTTTTTTGTGATGTTGAACATCATTTTGACATCTAAAAATAATAGAATATGATCCTTGTATTGTTTTAGTTTTAGAGAGAATGTGTAGGTATCACACCAATATTATTAAGCTATTTGTTTGTAATCTCAAATATTCTAAACATATCCCTCTTCATTTAATCCACCTTGATGGTTCTGTTGTGTTCATCAAAACCATATCCAAACCCACCCTAAGCTCTTAGTAAAAGGTTTGTTATGCACAAGTGTTTGCAATGTGGAATCAATGTCAAGATCACACATATTTTTTCATTACTAGTTCCTGTCCATGGATAATATAATGGACACAGTTCAGTTTTTACTGTGGATTTGAGATATTTTTTTCAGTCATTGAGAAGTCCATGATAATGAATTTCAAAAATTCCTGGGTGACCTTTTCTGATTTCTGTTACACAGTCCTTTCTCAGTCAAGCAAGGCACCATGAGGGTAAGCCTTATATTTGCTAGACCAGAATATGCATAAAATGATTTTAAGGTAATGGAAATCTGTTCAGAGTAGAGTTGAGGACAAATGTCTCCTTTGAAGCATCTAAAATTGAAAAGATTCTTTTTATTTTATTTTTAAATTTAAATTATATAAGAAACAAGGTTGCTTCACATGTCAATTCCAAGTCCTCTTTCCCACCCCTCCTCCCATGCCCTCCCACCAACCCCCCCAATATCCCCTCATTTCTCCAGGGAGGGTGAGGCCCTCCATGGGAGTGTCCATAGTCTGTCATTTCATCCAGGGCAGGGCCTAGATCCTCCCCCAAGAGTCCAGGGTGTGAGTGCATCTCTCATTGTTGGATGGGTGCCCAAAGATTATTTGTATACCCAGGATAAATACTGATCTACTACCCAAGGCTCAATAGATTACCTAGGCCTCCTCACTGACACCCACATTCAGGGGGTCTTGATAAGTCCCATGCTGGATTCTCAGCCATCAGTCTGAGATTCAAGAGCTAACCCTTGTAGGTCACCTGTTTCTGGGGGTTAAACCAGCCTAGTCTTAACCCCTTTGCTCATCAATCCTCTCTCTCTGTCACTGGATTTCTTGAGTACAGCTCATTGTTTAGCTGTGGAAGTCTGCCTCTGCTTCCATCAGCCATTGAATGAAGGTTCTGTTTCCCAGACTCTCTGGCCATGGGATTGTAGGCTGTCACTCCCCACATCTATGTCTAAAATCCATATATGAGAGAAGTACATGCCATGTTTCTCTTTTTTTTGTTTTTGTTTTATGAGACAAGGTTTCTCTGTATTGTTTTGGAGGCTGTTGGTCCAGCCTGGCCTCGAACTTACAGAGATTTGCCTGCCTCTGCCTCCCAAGTGCTGGGATTAAAGGCGTGCGCCACCACCGCCCGGCCATGTTTCTCTTTTTGTGACTGGGTTAACTCACTCAGGATGGTTCCTTCTAGTGCCAGCTATATGCCTGCAAATTTCAGGATTCCATTGTTTTTTTCTACTGAATAGTACTCCATTGTGTAAATGTATCACATTTTCTCTATCCACCCTTTGGTTGAGGGGTATCTAGGTTGCTTCCAAGTTCTGGCTATTACAAATAATGCTGCTATGAACATAGTGGAACAGACATCTTTGTTGTATGAATGGGCATCTTTTGGATATATGCCTAAGAGTGGAGTTGCTGGGTCTTGTGGTAGGTTTATTTCCATTTTCCTGAGGAATCTCCATGCTGATTTCCAAAGTGGCTGTACAAGTTGGCACTCTCTCCAACAGTGGAGGAATGTTCCCACTTCACCACAACCACTCCGGCATAAATTGTCTTTGGTGTTTTTGATTTTAGCAATCTAAAAGGAGTAAGATGGTATCTCAGAGTTGTTTTGATTTGCATTTCCCTGATGGCTAAGGATGTTGAGCACTTTCTCAAGTGCCTCTCAGCCATTTTAGACTCCTCTATTGAGAATTCTCTATTTAGTTCTGTATCCACTTTTTAATTGGATCCTTTGGAGATTTGCTTCTTGAGTTCTTTGTAAATTTTAGATATCAGCTCTCTGTCAGATGTGGGGTTAATGAATATCTTTTCCCATTCTGTGGGCTGCATTTTTGTCTTGCTGACTGTGTCCTTTGCCTATCAGTTTCAGGAGGTCCCATTTATTAATTGTTGACCTCACTGTCTGTGCTACTGGTGTTATGTTCAAGAAGCTGTCTCCTGTACCAATTCGTTCAAGGGTACCACCCACTTTCTCTTCTAAGAGGTTCAATGTGGCTGGATTTATGTTGAGGTCTTTGATCCATTTGGACTTAAGTTTTGTGCATGGTGATAGACATGGATCTATCCATATTCTTCTGCATGCCAACATCCAGTTATGCCAGCACCATTTGTTAAAGATGCTTTCTTTTTTCAATTGTATATTTTTAGCTTCTTTGTTGAAGATCAGATGTTCATACATGTATGGATTAATATCAGGGTGTTCAATTCTATTCCTTTGGTCTACCTGTATATTTTTTGTGCCAATACCAAACTGTTTTCAGGACTACAGCTCTATAATAGAGCTTGAGGTTGGGGATGGTGATGCCTCCAGATGTTGCTTTGTTTAGTAAGGTTGTTTTGCCTATCCTGGGTCTTTTGTTTTCCCATACATAATTGATTATTGTTCTTTGAAGGTCTGTGAAGAATTATGCTGGTATTTTAATGGGGATTGTATTGAATCTGTAGATTGCTTTTGGCAGGATTGTCATTTTTACTACATTGATCCTACCTACCCAAGAGCATGGGAGATCTTTCCATTTTCTGAGGGCTTCTTTAATTTCTTTCTTTAAAGACTCAAAGTTCTTGCAATACAGGTCTTTCACTTGTTTGTTTAGCATTACCCCAAAATATTTTATGTTGTTTGTGGCAATTGTAAAAGGTCATGTTTCTCTGATTTCTTTCTCAGCCATTTTATCATCTGTATATAGTAGGGCTACTGATTTTCTTGAGATTATCTTGTAGCCTGCCACATTGCTGAAGGTGTTAATCAGCTGTAAGAATTCCCTGGTAGAGTTCTTTGGGTCATTTGTGTAAACTATCATATCATCTGCAAATAGTGAGATTTTGAATTCTTCCTTTCCAATTTGTATCCCCTTGATCTCCTTTTGTTGTGGTATGGCTCTAGCTAGTACTTCAAGTCCAATATTGAAAAGGTATGGATAGAGTGGACAGCCTTATCTTGTTCATGATTTTAGAGGAATTTCATTGAGTTTCTGTCCATCTAGTTTGATGTTGGCTGTTGGTTTGCTGTATATAGCTTTTATTATGTTTAGGTATGTTCCTATTATCCCAGATCTCTCCAAGACCTTTATCATGAAGGGGTGTTGGATTTTGTCAAAGGCTTTTTCAGCATCTAGTGAGATGATCATGTGATTTTTGTTTTTTTAACTTGTGTATATGGTGGATTCCATTGATGGATTTTCGTGTGTTGAACCATCCCTGCATCCCTGGGATGAAACCTACTTGATCGTGGTGAATGATTGTTTTGATGTGTTCTTGGATCCGATTTGCCAGTATTTTATTGAGTATTTTTGCATCAATGTTCATGAGGGATATTGGTCTGAAGCTCTCTTTCTTAGTTGTGTCTTTGTGTGGCTTCAGGATCAAGGTTATTGAAGCCTCGCAGAAAGAGTTTGGCAAAGACCCTTCTGCTTCTATTTCATGGAATACTTTGAGAAGAATTGGTATAAGCTGTTCTACGAATTTCTGGTAGAATTCTGCACTGAGGCCATCTGGACCTGGACTTTTTTGGTTGGGAGACTTTTGATGACTGCTCCTATTTCCATAGGGGTTAGGTCTATTTAAATTGCTTATCTGTTCTTGATTTAATTTTGGCAAATGATATCTACCCAGAAATTTGTCCATTTCCTTTAAATTTTCGAATTTTGTGGAGTACAGGTTTCAAAGTATGACCTGATGATTCTCTGAATTTCCTCAAAGTCTGTTGTTATGTCCCCCTTTTCATTTCGGATTTTGGTAATTTGCATGTTCACACTCTGCTGTTTGGTAAGTTTGGACAAAGGTTTGTTTATTTTGTTGATTTTCTCAAAGAAACTAGTCTTTGTTGCATTGATTCTTTGTATTGTTTTCCTTGTTTCTACTTTATTGATTTCAGCCCTCAGTTTGATTATTTCCTGGCATCTACTCCTCCTGTGTGTGTTTGCTTCTTTGTGTTCTAAAGCTTTGAGCTGTGCTGTTAATTCTCTAGTCTAACTATTCTCCAGTTTCTTCATGTGGGCAGTTGGTGCTATGAACTTCCTTCGTAGCACTGCTTTCAAAGTGTCCCATGGGTTTGGGTATGTTGTGTTGTCATTCTCATTGAATTCTAAGAAGACTTTAATTCCTTTTTAAATTTCTTCTTTGACCCAGGGATATTGCAGTTGTGCATTATTCAATTTCCATGAGTTTGTAGGGTTTCTGCAATTTGTGTTGTTGTTGGATTCTAATTTTAATGCATGGTGGTCTGATAAAATGTATGGAGTTATTCCGATTTTTTTGTAGCTGCTGAGGTTTGATGTGCTGCCAAGTATGTGTTCAATTTTTGAGAAGGTTCAATGTGGTGGTGAGAAGAAGGTATATTCTTTTTTATGTGGATGGGATGTTCTATAGATGTCTGTTAGTCCCAATTGGGTCATAACTTCTATTAGACCCTTTGCTTCTTTATTGAGTTTCTGTCTGGTATTCCTGTCTAGTGGTGAGAGTGGGTTGTTGAAGTCTCCCACCATAAGTGTGCGGGACTTTATATGTGATTTGTGGTTTAGTAATATTTCTTTTACAAACGTGGATGCCTTTGTATTTGGGGCATAGATGTTCAGAATTTAAACTTCATCTTGGTGGATTTCGCCTGTTATGAGTATGTAATGACCTCTTTCAACTCTTTTGATTGATGTTATTTTAAAGTATAATTTTATAGATATGAAGATTGCTACCCCGCTTGCTTCTTGGGTCCATTTGATTGGAAAATCTTTTCCCAATCTTTAACTCTCAGGTAATGTCTGTCTTTGAGAATGAGGTGTGTTTCTTCTATGCAACAGAAGGATGGGTTCTGTCTTTGAATCCATTCTGCTAGCCTGTGTCATTTTATGGGTGAGTTAAGGCCATTAATATTGAAGGATATTAATGACCATTGATTGCTCATTCTTCTTTGATTTGGAATGGTTGCTGGTGGTGGCATTATGTGTGGAGTCCCATCCTCTTTTTCTTTTGGCCTTTGGTAAAGTGGGATTATCTAATGCCTATATTTTTCTGGTTGTAGTTAACTTCCTTGGGTTGGAGTTTTTGTTCCAGAACTTTCTGTAGGGCTGGGTTAGTGGATATGTATTGCTTGAATCTAGTTTTGTCATGGATTATCTTGTTGTCTCCATCTATAGTGATTGAGAGCTTTGCCGGGTATAATAGTCTGGGCTGGCATCCATGGTCTCTTAGTGTTGGTAGAATATCTATCCAGTACCTTCTGGCTTTCAGAGTTTCCATGGAGAAGTCAGGTGTAATTCTGATATGTTTGCCTTTATATGTTACTTGGCCTTTTTCCTTAGCTGCTCTTAATATTCTTTCTTTATTCTGTATATTTGGGGTCTTGATTATTATGTTTCAAGGGGACTTTTTTGAGGTCCACTCTGTTTGGTGTTCTGTAGGCTTCTTGTACCTTCATTGGCATGTCTTTCTTTAGTTTGGGAAATTTTTCTTCTATGATTTTGTTGAATATGTTTTCTGCCCCTTTGAGGTGGTTTTCTTCTCCTTCTTCTATACCGATTATTCTTGGGTTTGGTCTTTTCATGGTGTCCCATATTTCCTGGATGTTTTATGTTAAGGATTTGTTGGATTTAAGATTTTCTTTGGTTGATGAATCCATTTCTCCTAGTGTATCTTCAACACCTGGGATTCTCTCTTCCATCTCTTGTATTCTGTTGGATGCTTGTATCTGTAGTACCTGACTGTTTGCCCAGCTTTTCTATTTCCAGCCTTCCTTCAGATTGGGTTTTTTATTGTCTCTATTTCAGTTTTCAACCCGTGTACTGTTTGAATTGTTTCTTGCAATTTTCGGTTTATCTTTTCTTCCATTTGTTGCAGTTTATTAATTTTTTGGTTTGTTTCTTTCTTCCATTTCTTGCATTTTTGGGTTGTTTTTTCTTCCATTTATTGCATTTTTTGGTTTGCTTTTTCTTCCATTTCTTGCATTTTTTGGTTTGCTTCTTCTCCCATTTCTTTGAGAAATTTTCCTATATCCCCTTTTAGGGCCTCTATCATTTTCATGAAGTTGTTTTTAAGGTCATTCTCTTCTGCTTCATTTGCATTGGAATGTTGGAGTCTTGCTGGTATGGAGTGTCTAAAATCTGGTGGTGTCAAATTTATTTTTTTGTTGCTGAGTGTGTTTTTGTATTGTCTCTTTCCCATCTCTTCTTCTAGTGGGTGCAGAAAGAGCCCCTTACTGGTATGGTGGTTAGGGGACCAGAGTTCCCTTTTGTTGGGTGCAAGCAAGTCTAATACACTGGTAGTTTTCTCTTCCTGGTCCTAGTTCTGGTCCGTGGGTGGAGAAGAAGACCTGGGATCTGGGGTGCATGGCTCCTGCAGGGATGGGAGGCTTTGTGGGATCCCCAGGCACTGGAAGGCACATCTGGATGTGGGGTCTTGTTTACCTGGACCCGCTGGTTCCCTGGTCTCTTTGGTGAAAGAGAAGACCTGGGATTTGGGTGAAAAGATTCTTGATGGAGTAGCTGAAATAGAGCCAGCAAAACCTGAGACATACATTGTCAGTTCCCCAGCCTCCTATGAACAACCAGGAGTAAATACAGGCTCTGGAGAAGTAAATAATAGCTAGTTACAATATACAGTATATAGTATAGATAAGAAAATGAGTAATTTTTTCTGGGATTTGCTCCATGGTGTAACGTTTAGTGACACTGTGTTCTGAAGAAAGTGAGTTTAACAATAGCTCATTCATTTACAGCAGTAAACTTTGCTATAAAACAAAGAACTGTGGTAATATACCTATAACTTAAAACCTTGAAAGAGGAGCTTATTAGAATCACTGACAGTATTTGTTTGTTTTTGGTGTTTATATCAAAGAGATGTTTTTTTGAGACTGGAGAATAAATACAAATTAACAATAGAATGAGAACAAATGTCTGAGCAGACAGAGCATTTTCATCTTTTCAGAGGAATGACTCAAGGCCAGATACAAGGAACCCTGTTCTTTGTATTGTGTATCCTAAGTTGACTGACATAAGATTCACTGACTGACCATCATTCATATCAAGTTTTCCTTTTTTTGATTCTTGACAGTCACATGGATAAATGGTCTAAACCCATAATACATGAAACTTCTAAATCAAACTGTGTGCTAATTTACAAGAAATAAAACTGGCCTCTTATAGCACCATTATGCACTATTTTCAAGGCAAGCACTGCTCTGCCTTTTAACATATTTTTGTGTGGGTTGCAGTTTCTTTGCCTGACTTGGGCATTTGAAACCCTTTAGCAGGGCTGTACATGCTGGCCCATGAGTGTAACCTCAGCATGTGTGAAGCGAAAACAGGAGAATTGGGAGTTTGAAGTCAGCCTGGGCTATATAGAGAATGTGTTTCAAAAATCAAAACAACCAACTCCTTACCCCCATAACCCTTTAACAGAGGACTTGAAGCTCTCAGAAAATCTGATCTAAGCTGGGCGTTGGCAGCACATGCCTTTAATCCCAGCACTCAGGAGGCAGAGGCAGCCGGATCTCTGTGAGTTCCAGACCAGATTGGTCTACTGAGCGAGTTCCAGGACAGGCTGCAAAACAATACAGAGAAACCCCATCTTTAAAAACAAAACAAAATAAAAAAGAAAATATGATCTATAGAGTCCTCCTATAGAATCATAAATGGCCATGTTTGGAGTGAGGACACATGCTGCCAGGTCTTCATGGTATGGTGTGAGTGTGTGGAGGCATGTACAAGACAAAAATTACCAGAGTCATGATCTAGCTTTGCATCCTGACTGCACTGCTTTTACCATGAGACTCTGGATGAGCTAAACTCTCATATCCAAATCCTTTATATTTACAATGGTGATAAAAATGAGGCATTCTGATGAGGATGTATATGAGGATTCTGTGGAAATTCATACAAAGTTCTTAAAAATTGGGGTAGCATTTTGAAGTGCTAGAGATAGAATAATGAAAACTGCTCCCTAAAACTATGTACTTGTCAGGGAGAGAGAGGGCTTATTATGTTTTCTCCCATGGTAATTTTAATATACTCCTCCATATGGCTGATTACTATTAAGTAGATTATGGGACCTGAAACCCTTTTCCCAAATACATTGTTTTCTTCTGGGAACCTGAGGTTGACGCTACGGTGCTCCACTTAGCCTACTCCATCTCCCACCAAGGTATGACACTTTCTGACAGTGCACACTGAACCCTTCCCTACACTGACTCTCAGAGAAAGCAACTATTTTATTCAAAATCATGCCTCCAAGTCACAACAGGGCAGACATTTTATGACTCTACTTACAGGAGTCACTTACACACATAGTTACCAAGTCTACAGATAAATAAATTAGATTAGTGGTTACCAGGTTGGAGGCTGAACTTTTCAGAGATGATGATAACTGTACAATATTACCAAGATACCTCATGCCATGGGATTGTATTCTTATTAGTAGTAAGGTGGTAGATTTTGTTATGTGTGTTTTGTACAATAGTATCTACCACATAATTAAAAACAGAAGCATAGGTTGCACATATTAGAGGAACGTATAGCTAATTATGAGAATGAGGCTAAGCCTCGTATGTTTATGTTACCTTGGCAAGTGCTCCAACTAGGTCTTACAGCAATAGGAGGGAGGCACGCCTTTTGTGTTACACACTCTCTCTAGAAATGTCTCAGACATTGCCACAATGAATGTTTAGAAGATATGAACCTAAGATTAAACCTTGATAGCTTCTCAAAATGAAAATGGAAAGGAGAGAGACAAAGCTAAGATGGTCACCTGTGGCACAGTTGTTGATTTTAAGCAACAAATTTGAGGGCAGTGCCTATTGTGAGATGTGCCTGAAGGAAATCTTTTCTATGCATTGGAAGGGAAATCTTGTTGGAGCTCATTGAGGCCTCCTGACAATTGTCTTTACTTTCCTGACATTTTTGCTTCCAGCTTGGAGAGTCTTCCTCACTGGGAGTCTTGGGTAAGCAAATACTTGCAAAGAGGAAGCAGCTTTTCTGAGTGTTGAGGAAGTGGAAAGTTAAGTCTGATGCAGATTGTACTTGCTTCTCTTCCCACTGGACACTTGTCAAGAGTCCCCTCCTGAGGGCAACTAGCTCCATTTGCGACATTTCCTAAGATTATTTATTCATATCTATGTTCATTTGGTGATTCTTTCATTCTATAGATGTTTTCAACAAATGCTTACTGGGTACCTAACTCAAGTCACTGTGTTAGGAACTACAGCTGAGTGATCAATTCACTGTTAACACTTCCTTTTATGAGTGAGGATATAGACCTTGATTTGTTTTGCCCAACATAATAACCACTTAAAACTATTTAGTTTTTATTTAAACAATTAACTTTTTCAAGAATTTTATACATGAGTACTACATTTACATTATTTCCACCCCTCATCTCCCCTTTCCTCTTGTGTTCTCCCGACTCTCTCAAGTTCTTGACCACTATTATTGTTAAACAACACACACACACACACACACACACACACACACACACACACACTATTGACACCAGGGTGGGGACCACTGGGATTCCAATGGGACAACTACTCAATCAAAAGGAAGAACCAGGGGCTCTTTTATATTATCATATGAAAATCCTGAACCTTTGAAAACAACCCTTCCAAACTGAAGGGAGATTTCTTAAATGTAAGGACTGAATTGTGTATTACACGTTTATTTTCCTCTTTCCAATTAGAGCATATTGATTGTAAGAGTGAACATCTCCAGGAACAATTACATGGGTGTCTTGGGTCTTGTCTCCTACTCTGTCTACTCTGAGTGAGCCCAGAATGCCCAGAGATTTAAAGTCCATACAAAGGTAGATGATTCACGTCTAAGATGACTTGGACACTTCCTATGTATCTGAAGGCAACAAGCTCCATCAGAGCTCCTGACACCACACTGCCTTCCTACCTGCCCTTCTGCCTTCTTCCTTTTCTAAGTACGTGGTTGTACCTTCCATAATGCCTTAGTCAAAATCTAGAAGCAGTACCTGACCACACTTTTTCCTTCACTTTCACCTCTCCAGCCCTTAAGCTGCCACTTACAAAACGCCCTACAGACCTCCCTGCCCTGCCTTCCCTTTGAGGTGCTCCACACTCAAGCCCTACCATCTTTTCCTGGACAACCCCAGTAGCCTCCTATTTTCTATGTTTCCAAACTCCAGCCAACTTGAAATCAATGGGCAGTGATGACTGCTTGGCCTTGCTTCAAATTTAAAATGATAAGAAGTCAAAGCAATGACAGCAGGAAGAATACAAGTTAAATTAAAAAAAACAACTTCTTGTCAAAATAATGACTCGTGTGTGTGTGTGTGTGTGTGTGTGTGTGTGTGTGTGTGTGTTTGATATTGACTTGGAAGAAGCATAAGAAAAACTTATAGGCTGCTAGAAGCATTCTGTATCATGATGTAGATGTTGGTTATTTGGGTGCAAAATATATTTATGTAAGTTATACCTCAATTTTGAAAAGTAGAAAAAAATGGAAAGAAAAAGGAAAGGACTTTTTGCCAAGATTATAAAGGATTTTGGCAGAACATGAAGGGATGCTGTAAACTGGCTTTCCTGACTCTTTTTTAGAATAGGATGGAGTCCTAGCCCCCTAGGGGTGTGCAGTACCTTGAATTACAGATACATAATCAGAAATCACATTTGATCTACTCTGCTCTTCCTTTGCCTTTGCATTAGGTGCATCGTGATGAATATTTAATGTGTCACTTAACATTTCATCACAGAAGAGTATTTAAGGTCATTATGAATAACTAACATTTTGATTGGAGGATTGTTTGAGACTATCTAGTCTGGGCCAATCTCACTGTGGGACCAAATCTGTGAGATTCTTTGGGTTAAAAGCTATTGTCTACATGCCAAGCTTTTCCTGGATCTGCTCAAATGACGCAGTGTCCTTTAGCTTTAAAACAAGCTAGTCTCAATCATAGAGAATCCAGCAATAAAGAATAACAATTTTTATTTATGGAGTGACATAGTAACAAAATTATTTCCCAAGTTCAACTGTTGAATTATTTTCCCATTTCTCAAGACAATGGGAGATATTGACCAAGTGTCATGCACACAACGTGCAGACACAATCTAGATGTGTTGTCACCTCCCAGCAGGTGCCTATGTTATCTGTGTTGTATGGCATGGAAGTGACGGAGTTTTGAGTACAACGTGGTAGAGCAGCAGTTCACGTATGGGACCCAAAGCTGCATTGTTTGTGTTCAGTGGCTACAAGCTTCTAAATCTCTCTCTAATGTAGCCATAGGTAAGATGAGTATCAGATTTATAGGGCTGTTTTTATAATTTTGAGTTTTAATTATTTTTCATGTACTTTACATCAACAGCATATGATATGATACCTACAGATAAATAGACTGAAAATACACATCTATCCATCTGTCTATCTATCTATCATGTATCTATGTTTGTATGTGTGTATCTATCATTTATCTATGTATGTATCTAATCTAATATGTATCTATCTTCTATCTATCATCTATCATGCATCTATGTTTGTATGCATCTATCCTTTATCTATCTATGTATGTATCTATCTAATCTATCATGTATCTATGTATCCATGTATCATCTATGTATCTATTATGTATGTATGTATTTATGTATCTATCTATCTATCTGTCTATCTGTCTGTCTGTCTGTCTATCTATCATAGATACTGGTGAAAATTTCAGGTTTGGCTGACTCTGAGCCTATGTTTTAATCTACTCCTAGCCCTGTCCTTGAAGGCATTGCATCCTGGTGGAGGCATGTGGGCATTAGGGAATAGGAGATGGTGACTAGTCTCCTGGCACTGAGTATTATCTTCATGATGCAGTCCCAGGCTGAGGGCTTGGTAGTGGCATTGACAGAACAAGATCCAAGGTTTAACCTTGTCACCTCCCTCCTGTGTAATCCTGAGTATATCACTCATTTCTTGGCTACAAACTCCATAACTCTGTAGTAAGGAATTAGACTAAAGGGCCCCCAAAAGCCTTCTGACACTGGAACCTTGATATTTCCCAGCTCCAGTTCCTAAACAGCCTTTCCTGCTGCATTTCTCTGTTTGGTTAAGTGGCAGTGATGGGGGACTGGGGCTCATGTGCCACTGGTCTGTGAAGTGTCTGAAGGCATCTCAGATAACAAATGGATCTAGGCAGATCTTTCTTCCATGCTTGCCAGTATTGATTTCTTTCAAACGAAGAATCAATGCACTGCTAATATGGGAGATGCGGATATCACACAGTGTTCTTCCACAGTCTGCAGAGGGCAGCCCCTCACAATGCTGGCTGCTCCAGCTCTCTGTCTGTGTAAGTCTTCCTATGTGCTATGCTTCCTGTGTCATAAGGAACCAATTAAATTCCAGAAATGGGAAATGTGTGTGTGTGTGTATCTGAGAATAGAGCAGAATCAGACTAATTTGGCATCCCACACTTTCCATGACCTTGGAAGACAATCCCAGCAGTTAATCCTGCGTCCTTGTTCTTCATCCACATGCCATCCTGACGCTTGAGAAGGAATCATCAGACATGTCCCAAACAGCTGTTAGATTACAAAACAGTTCTGTAGGTGACTGTCTTCTATGAATAGACTATCTTCTGTTGCCGCTTTCAAAGGTAACAGAAGACACAGACACCGAGACACAGAGTAGCTCAGTATCTCCTCCAGAACAGGGCTGCACAGCAAGGGCAAGCTGGACCTTAAATACAGGGCTTTTGTGTCCCTACCAGGACATTTCTCCTTTAGCTTGTTGGAAGAGAGGCATCCTTTTATAATGTTTACCTGAGTTGTGACAGTGAAGCCAGAAAACTGTAGCACTTGGGAACTACTCTGGTCTTTCTTAACATAGTTGCAGGTAATACTTCCTGTCAATTAAATCTCCACAACACATCTGAGCGTGAAGAGTTCCATTGCTATCACCTTCTACTATAAACCCTTCTCTGACCTTTGTTTCCATGACCAACATATCTTTAAAATTAATTATGCTAAATTGAGAAGACAACTTCAGAAATAATACCACTTCATGCCAGTCCTCAAAGGACTACTCAAAAGCTCGATTACTAACTCTGAAGATAACCTTGAACTTGAACTTTTTGGAGGGTCTAGAATGTGATTATCTGGAATTAGAGAGGAAGACTCTTTCACTCTGATTCGTTTCATTTTCCCTTCCTTTGTATCACAGGGACACTCCCATTATCCAGGTACTAATGTGTTTCTCTTGCTTGGGATGATGTTCAGCTGATAGCCCAGTACTATCCTCTGCATCCTCTTCTATACCAAACAACAGAAATGTCTGAACATCAGAGATAGGAATTTCTGAATACATTCAGAAATTTTGGGGGCATGATATGGAGGGAGGGCTTTCAACAGAAACAATGTCTGAGAGTATAAATAAGATCCTGCCCTTCCCGGGCATTAGCTTCTGGAAACATTTCTTTGCTGTTTTGTGGTAGTGTTCTGCCCTCTGGTGTTCAATATATAGAAGCAATCTCATCTTAGCACTGATTTCTGAGAGCATTTGTTACTTGAGTCCCAAACTGGAACTGAGCTCTCTTGAAATAGGAAAAGACTGTTCCCACTGGTTCGCTTAAAACAGGGAAGAGAGGTGAACAATGCCATCAGACGGGAAGGAAACACTGGAGTGGGTGCCAGTCCTCCCTCACTCCCATGGTATCTCAGAGTGTGACTTAGGGATGGATGTTCCTGTGAGTAGTGTCAATGTGGCCGTTTTCTACCTTCCCTCTCTCCCTTGGTCATCTAGGCTCATTTTCTTGTGACCTGTTGGACCAGAACCTGTCAAGATGACCAAGAGAAGATCAAGCCTACTTAGGTAGATTCCATGCTATTGACTCATTGTAAAGTTAATAATGACCACAACTACCATAATGGTGATGTGGGCTGTCCTCCTGTGTTACTCTTATTGGTTGATGAATAAAGCTATTTTGGCCAATGAACAGGCAGCATTTAGCTAGTTGGGAATTCCGAACAAAGAGGCAGGAAAAAGAAATACAAAGAACAGACTTCATGTAGCTACCGGGAAGGTAGGATGCCTGGAAATTCTCTGATAAGATAAGGCCACATGGAGATACAAGATTAATAGTTATGTGTTAATAATTGAGAGAGAGAGAGAGAGAGAGACAGAGACAGAGACAGAGACAGAGACACACACACACACAGAGAGCGCTAGTAAGAAGTTTAAGCCAGTGATCAAAGAATTATAGTTAGATATTAAATGCCAGAGTGGTTATTTCATAGTGGCTGTGGGGGTCCGATTGGATGGAGAGAAACCATCCAGTGGAACTGAGACTAGATGGAGAAAATAATATACTTGTGAGAGATGTATGCTGAAGGACAAAACATTTTAGCCAGAATCAATCATGGTGAGTATTGCTAACAACAGTAGACTGTGCACTTGAAAACTATTGAGAGTAGGTTTCAAGTGCTCTCACTACTACAAGGTAAATATATGTAGTAATACATATACAATGGCTTGATTTAGCTATACCACATGGCTAAATTACCATGCTACACACAATAAATACATGTAATATTCACTTGTCAACAAAATTTACACACAACAAATTTATCTACAGTTTTTAGTCTGTGAGTCTGTGCTAGGCACATTCTAAGACAGCATCACATTCACTCATCTTCTACTCATGGCAGACAGAACCTGCAATAGTCCCTTTTACTGTCGAGGAAACAGAGAGGTTAACTTGTCACTCAGAAGCAATAGGCCTAGAATTTGAGCCTCACTCACCTGGCCACTCCTCCATTCTGCTTCTGCTATTTATCCTGACTCAAAACAGTGGCTAACAGAGGCATAGAGTCTGGATGAAAAGAAGAGATTAGACTTAGGGGCTGGCCCCGCCCCCAATTTTTGGATTCCTGGAATTAATCAAGGGAAGAAGCCTGGAGCCAGGGCTCTCTTTGATTTCGAATTTTCTGGGGAATATCAGCTGAGATGGGCTCCTTGAATGCCTATTTCTTCACAGAAGATTGAGATAGCAATGACTGACAGTCCCTAATCTGTAAATCTTTAGTTTATCATAGCAAGAGAGACCAGTGTTCAACAGTTTACACTGGGCTGCCACATGATAAGTGACGAATGTTGGATGGTTCAGTGGGTGGTAAGAAATTGTAATATACTATACTCTCTTTAAAATTGTTACTACATTTTACTTATTCCCTATCACCCTCTACCTCCCCCGTGTTTGTATGAGATATCTGTGTGTGTGTGTGAGAGAGGGGGGGGGAGGGAGGGAGGGAGGGAGGGAGGGAGGGAGAACATGTGGAGGTCAGAGTGTTGGTTTTCTCTTTCTACCATGTGTCCTGGGATCAGACTCAGGTTCAGGCTTGGTTGGAGGTACCTTTACCCATGAAGTCATCTTGTTTGGATATTATGTGCTTTTATATAGGGCACTTCATGTCATTGTCACATTTCTTGAAGCATAATTATCCTCATTGCCACCTCCATTTTACAGGCAGAGAATCAAGGCATGGAAGATTAAGTTACTGTCTTAAAGTGACACAGGATGGAGTAAGTATTTTGATCCAAGTAATACCTTCAGTGTCCAGACCCTTAGCCACCATGCTGTGCTGTCTTTCTGGCTTACGAGGAAGACAAAAACATGATAAGAGAAATAAAAAACACTGGTGAGCTCGCTAGATATGGACACACAATTTCTCACTGAAAGACTGGATGGGATTCAAGGATTCGAAGTGCAGACTTTTTGGCAGGAAGAGCCATAATATTTAACCTTTAGACCTTTGCCAGCTGTTGAACTAAGTGCTTTTTAGGTCTCGGAGTTCCTCCAAGAAGTAAATACTATGGTCATCACATTCTGCCAAAGAAATCTGAGCACAAAGATGCTAAGTAGCTTTTATAAGATCACTTAGCTAGTAAGTGACAGAACTGCAGTTTGAGCAAACGTAGCCTGTTCTTGTCTCTGGATTCCCAACCACTGTATTTTGTGCCTTAGAGACTTTGTTAGAATAAAAATGGATACCAGATATCCTACAAATATCTAGACTTATTCATATTTCATGGAAAAATCAGGCATTTTGATTTTATTTTATATGAAATTACAGGTTCTATTGGGAAATGTGTAAACCTTAGGAGGTGGGGTAGTGCTTAGGTCTTTGGGAAAGTGTCCTTTTTTGGTAATTTTTTCTTTTATTATTATTATTATTTTCATTTTAAATAGCTTGTTTTACATGTCACTCCCAGTTCCCTCTCCCTCCCCTCCTCCTGCATCCCCCCCACCATTCCCTCCAGCCTCCCATCCTATCGCCATTTCCGCCATTTCCTTCCACATAGGGGAATATCTAGAGTCTGTCATTTCACTCAGGGCAGGGTCCAGGCTGAGAGAACATCCCTTTTTGTGTTATGGACACATGATGTCTGTTTGTATGCCAGGGATAAACACTGATCCACTGCTCAGGTCCCCATAGGTTGCTCAGGCCTCCTCACTGACTCTCACATTCTGGGGTCTGGATCAGTCCTATGCTGGCCTCACAGCTGTCGGTCTGGGGTCCAAGAGCTCTCCATCTGTCTTGGCTGGCAAGATCTTCTGAACAGATGGGGAATACGGCCAGGGCTGGGGAAGAGTGGGAGTTGGGAAGAAGAGAGGGGGAGAAGAGGAAGAGAGAGTAGGTCATGGGGGAATGGGAAAGTATCCTTAAAGGGCACTGTGGGATCCCAGCTCTCTCTCCTCTACCCCTTTTACTTCCTGGTTCAGCAGTTTTGTTCCATTACACACTCTGTACCATTGCTACCCAGCATCTCCAAAGTCCTGGGTCTGTCCCATGCTGGATTTGAACATACAAACTTAGCCAAACAAACAAACAAACAAAAAGCACCCACCAACTTTTATCTTTAAAATTCTTTACTCCAGACATTTTGTTAAGGTGATGGAAAAGGTAATGTACAACAAGTATATAGTGTCACATTACTATATGAGAAATTATATCCTAGAGAGCAGTATGAGAGTGGGAAACACATTATCCAACTACTGAAGGATGAGGAAAGAAGTCTTAGTGAGACTGGATCCATTGGTCTCAGGTGGGGCCCATTCACCTCTGCTTCCCTTTCTTACATCTCTCCTTGAATTGGTTTGTCTCCCTTGGTCTTTGTGTGGTGCATGCAGAGATGTTCAGTTACTTTTTGTCTTTTATTATTACAGGCTTTTAACTGGAAGTGGGAAGATGATGGTCAAGATTAATAAATGATATTCCTAATAGGCTTTTCAATCTTCTTTCTCTGGTCAAGGTAATGCTATTTATTGATATTTTTAAGTCTGTATCTTTCATTCAGAGTAGTTTTATATTTGAAGATTAATTTTGTTCCCATGAGTACCAGATATCAAAGAATGCAGTGTGCATCTAAAACTTTGAGTATTAAAATTCCTTCTTAAAGATATACATTGACTCAATAGTCATGAGCTGGCATTAGATTTCTTGACTTAAGTTAAAATATTTCCCATTTCTGTTGGTCTTTATTGCTTTCTTGACACAGTATACCGTCAAGTGGAAAGAAGGAATCTTTTCCAAGATCAGATTGGCCTAAGGATAAGTCTTGAAGAGATTATATTGACTGATAATTTATGTAGAGTCCAGACCACTGTAGATTATATTGACTAATAATTTATGTAGAGAGTCCAGACCACTGTGGGCAGCACCGTCCATAGGCAGGTGGGCCTGAACTGTACAAGAAAGCTAGCTGAGTATGAGCCAGTGAGCAATTCAGCAAGCTACATTCTTTCCTGCTTTCTGCTTGAGTTCCTGCCCTGAATTTCTTCAGTGATAAACTGTGACCTGGAAGTGTAAGATGAAATAAACTCATTTCTTCCTTAGTTGTTTTAGTCAAAGTGTTTTATCACAGCAACAGAAAATCAAAATAGAACAGTATTTTAGCAAACTGAAACAATTATATGTAAGTAAATGCAGTGGTGTGAGAGTGAGTATAGACCATGAAACTAGACTGAGATGCCAAGGCAGGGGAATAAGAAGTATGAGGAAGGTTGGATAAGGGAGGGAGGAGAGAACAAATGGCCCATGTGGCATGAAAGCTGGAAGGTAAAGGGGAGGGATGAGTTAAAAGAAGAAGGGCAAAGAGAAAGAGCCAAAATAAAAATTGTTTGAAAAATGTAACAAAACTCAATAGTTTTATATTAATAAAAACATTGAGGAAACACACTAAATGTATTTAATGACTAATTAATAAGCTTTACTCTATAATATACAAAATACCAGCCTTGATCTCTCTTCTTTCTGAGAATATTACCCAGATAGACCCATAGTGAGGATGATTCTTTAAGAAAAGTCTATTTGTTCCTATCTCATTTCGTTACTGCCTTGGCATCTCCAGTCATCTGTGTTGTCTATGAAGGAGTTTGGGTATTCTTAGATGTGTAATTAAGGGAATAGGCTGTGTAGGATATTTGGAGTCTGGGTCAGGGATTTCTATTTGTTAAAGCTATGATTGTAAGAGATAGAATCTATCCAAAGGGAGTAACATTATAAGGAGGTGTTGCCTTGTTGGAGTAGGTGCGGTCTTGTGAAGGAAGTGTGTCACTGTGGAGGCAGGCTTTGAGGTCTCATATATGTTCAAGATACTGCCTCAGTTACTTCTCCAGCACCATGCCTGCCTAAAAACAACTATGTCCTACCATGATAATAATGGGCTGAACCTTTGAAACTATAAGAGAACCATCCCAATTGAATATTTTCCTTTGTAAGATTTGACATGGTTATGATGTCTTTAACAGCAATAGAAACATTAACCAAGACACATGATATTGAAAAGAGTATCTCTGCCGGGCGGTGGTGGCGCACGCCTTTAATCCCAGCACTCGGGAGGCAGAGGCAGGCGGATCTCTGTGAGTTCGAGGCCGGGCTGGACTGATAGCCTCCGAAACAATACAGAGAAACCCTGTCTTGTAAAAAAAAGAAAAAGAAAAAAGAAAAGAGTATCCCTAATAGGCAGTAACCAAAATGTTGTGTCATTGTCATTTTCTTCAGGGGTCAAGGTACAGAAGTGTGCTTACATCTCTGCTATTTAACAGAGGTTGTTCATGAACCTGAAATTGTGGAATTGTAAGTTAGTGGTAGGTGTTAGGAGCTAAACTCAGTAGTCATGGCTTGACTAATCAAAATTAGGAAGTCCTATACACTTGTTTACTAATTCTGGTTTCCTACACTTTTATTAATGTCATCTAATTTTAACATAACAAAGTTTAACGTGTCTATAGCTATAATGTAGAAGAATAAAAAATTTGAGAAACTTTTCACTTGTTAATAATTGTTCACCAAACACCAACTAAGAAAATAGTCTGTGTAGTCTTCTCCAGGGAGAGACACATGAACTGGTTATCCAATACTGAATGGTCAGTCCTAAAACATGCATGCAAGTAACAGTATACCATCTGAGCAGGTTATACTTGAATATTTAGGAACATATGTTGTAAGCAACAACAATTAATAAGAGGTCATGAATAGAAAAAAGAGTAAGGGGAGGTACATGGAAGGGTTTGGAGAGAGGAAAAGAAAGATGGACTGATGCAATTATATTATAAGTTAAAAAATAAAAAATGCTTTTTTAAAAAGAAAAAAATGAAAAGAAAAAGAAACCAGAACCTTTCCCCCAAGACAAATGGTCCTTTGGCCACAAGACTTGACCCATTGCATTAGTTTAGATGATTTGCATGAAAAGAAAATTTCAAAATTATTTAGAAATAGGGTTAATGATTTGGCAGTCAATAATCTGCAAGAAATGATTCCAGAATATATTTATTTAGCAATCACTGATGCCACCAAGAAGATTCAGGGCTTGTTATATCTATGTTCTTACTATGCCACTTCTGAAATAAGGCATTTGTGATTCATCTTAAAGTTAATTAAAACATATTGAATTTTCTCAGTGTTTGAAACACAGGATCTTGCTCATTCTAAGTAAACTCTCTCTAACTGATTTAAACTGCAGCCCACTGAAGAACTTTAGAAGAAAATATGTTTTGCATTTTATAAAGATCATTCTGGAATTTTGTAGGCAATATATTGATTTAATTTGACAGGATTATTCCCTCCAACAGATTGGGTGCTGGGGAGATGGCCCAATCTAAAGCACTTCCATGCAAGCATGAGAAACTGTGTTAAGATTCAGACAAAAACACAAAGCTGGACATGGCAGTGTGTGCCTGTAGCCTCAGGCCTGGACAAGAGATGGCAGATCCTGTGTGCCCACACAGTCTCGTTGGATTGGTGAGCTCCAGGTTAAAAAAAATGATGTGGAGAGTGACAGAGGAAGACATCTTAAATTAACCTTACACACACACACACACACACACACACACACACACACACACACACACTTTGTCCTGGATCTATATCTATACTTATGTCTACATATTCAATGATAGAATATATATGTGTGTATATATATACATATATATGTTATTAGAAGCCCCATTGTAAAGCAGGAAAACAAAGTTTTCAGTTATCAGAAATGAAAGACCAAGATTTAAGAGGGGAAGCAGGAGGCCAAAGGTGAGTAAGTGTAAGGAGAAGGCTCTTGGCCCAGTTGGATTCCTGCTGCCCTTCTCTGACCCAAAGAAACATGTAGATGCTATATTACTTATTAAGCTGTAGGCTAAGGTTTCTTAGTTGTCTAGCTGTGACTTAATTATTAACTCAATTCTATCAATCTGAGTATTCCTACGTGGTCTTCTCTTACTGGAGAAAGGTCCAGGGACGTGTTACTTCTCTGACGTCCTACATGTTGACCGCTCAGTGTGTCCACAGAAAAAAGAAGAGAAGCAATTTCCTGCTTGTCCCTGATTATATTTTGACTCTGCCTGCTATGTCACTTCCTGCCTGGATCACATGGTGACTTCTCTTTACTAAATTTCCCAGAATCCTCATTGACTTGTAGTCCCACTTATCTTGCTTCCCTATTGGTCAACAGTGCTTTATTCAACAACCAATAAGATAAACATACACAGAAGAACATTTGCAATCAAGTAAGTTCAGAGATGCTAGAATTATGAAATTCTGATAGCAGAGGTATGGCTGATGAGACCTAAGCCCTTTGCATGGCAAATAGTCATAAATGAATCATCTATATAAAGCTTGGACTTAACCTGTTTATGGAAGAAGAGATGAATGACCTCCATTTTAAAGTCTAGAGACAGCTCTAGAAAGTTTGGCAG
This sequence comes from Mesocricetus auratus, assembly GCF_017639785.1. Taxonomy (NCBI): domain Eukaryota; kingdom Metazoa; phylum Chordata; class Mammalia; order Rodentia; family Cricetidae; genus Mesocricetus; species Mesocricetus auratus. The sequence continues at coordinate 49,825,590 of NW_024429193.1, forward strand.
TTTCTAGAAAGTATCACTATAAAAAGTTAGTGGAGAGAAGCTAATCTCCCAGGCTAACTCAGCATACATGGTCTCTTTGTGAATAAACTTTCTGTTCCTATGGCCAAACACCTGGGATAATCAACTTTTAATAAAGAAAGGCTTGTTTTAACTTACCGTTTCTGTCTGTGGTTTCTTGGCTGTATTGTGTTAGGCTTGAAATGGTATAGTTTATCATGGTGGGAGCTATATGATTGGATGAGGCCTCTTTAATGTATGACAGCCAAAAAACAAAAATAGAGAAATAAGCAGGAGCTTGGATATTAACAGCATGTCTCCAGTGATGCTTCATTTGACCCATCCTAAATACTACCCTCCCACCCCAATTTCACAGTCTGGGAGCAAGCATTTTGGACCTTTTGAAGGGCATTCAAGATCCAAACTTTTGCAAACTCTTCACTGCAAATCTTCTGAGTATGGAGACCCAGAGACAAGATACATTATATATTTCCTCTGTAATTACTGCAATCTATGGAATCATCAAAGGAATCACAAACTGTTCCAGATTATTCCTAGGTGCTAGAAAGCCTTCCATAGAAAATCATTTGTGGTAGCTCGAATGTAATTACTCCCATAAGCTCATAGGGAGTGGCACTGTTAGGAGGTGTGTCTTTGTTGGAGTAGGTACATTGGCCTTGTTGAAGGAAGTGTGCCACTGGAGGGAATCTTTGAGGTCTCATCTATGCTCAAGCCATGCCTATTGTCTCAGTTTGCTTCATGTTGTCTACATATCAAGATGTAAACTCTCAACTCCCTCTACAGCACCCTGTATGCCTGCATTCCACCATGTCCCACCATGATGATAATGGACTGAATCCCTCAACTGTAAGCCACCCTTTTAAATGTTTTCCTATATAAGAGTTGCCATGATACTGGTGTCTCTTCACATCAATAGAAACTCTAATTAAGACAATGTCAGTCTTGAATATGAGCCCATGGTTTAGAAAAATTATAGGTCCCATGCAAGAACAAGCTACTGTGAGAAGGAATGGTATAGATCATACAGAGAGTCTAACTTCAGGAGAACACATCAAGAAACTGGGCAAGTCTAAAGAAAAATAGGTGTGAACCCTGTAAGACAGAAGAATGCTTTGGAAAATGAACTAGGAAACTGAAGGGGAAAAAGATAAATTCTATATCAACCTGCCTCTACCTTAGAATCATGGAACATTTTAGAAAAGGGGACAGAAAAAATGTAGGAGTCAGAAGCTGTGGATAAGTGTTGTGACATATTGTCTTCCGGGTATGATATGACTGTTGCATGTAGGAATGCATAGTAGCTGTAGTTACAACACCCACAAAAGATCAAGCCAATTACAAGTTCTAGCCTTGAAGAAACAAGGAAGGCTTGGGGATGCATGAATCTCCCTGGGAAGAGGAAATAAAATAGGTATCATGGGTAGACTGGACTTGGGTGTGTATAATAACAGGATATATCAGGTTGTGGGAAGATGGAGGGAGAGAGTACTGGGAAGGACAACTGGAATTGTAGGACTAGAAACCTAGTAAACCTAGTGCAATGGAAACTTCCAGGAATATATGAGGGTGACTTTATCTAAGACACTTAGAAATGGAGGATAAGGAGTCTGAATAGGCCATCTCCTGTAACCAGATAAGACCTCCTTCAATTTGGCAGTTTCTTAGAAAATTAGTAATTGATCTACCTCAAGATCCAGATATACCTGTCTTGGGTATATAACCAAAGAATGCTCCATCATGCCACAAGGACACTTGCTCAACTATGTTCATAGTAGCATTATTTGTAATAGCCAGAAACTGGAAACAACCTAGTTGTTACTCAATGGAAGAATGGATAAGGAAAATATGGTACATTTAAACAGTGGAGTATTACTCAGCTGCTAAAAACTATGACATCATGATATTTGCAGGCCAATGGATGGACTAGAAAAACTCATCCTGTGCAAAGCAACCCAGGTCTGGAAAGACAAAGCATGGTATGTACTCATTTATAAGTGGCTATTAGGTGTAAAGTATAAACATGCTATAATCCACAGACCCAGAAAAGATATGTAGCAAGGAGGGAGGACTCAAAGGTGGATGCTTGTATCTCTCTGGGGAGGGAGAATAGAATAGATTTTGCAGATGGACTGCAGGTGGGTGGGGATGGGAATAGGGGGAATCAGATGGGGAGATAGAGGAGGAAAACACTGGAAGAGACAATTGGAAAGAGGGTGAGGTAGACACCTAGTGCAATGGAGACTCCCAAGAATCTACGAGAATGACCCTAGCTAAGACTCCTAACAGTAGTGGATACATAGACTGAATTGGCCATCTTCTGTAACCAAGGAAGACTTCCAGTGGAGGAACTGGGGCACCAACTGAACCACATAACCTTAAGCCTACAATTTGTCCTGCCTGCAAGATGTGCTAGGGTAAGGTGGCACAGTTGTGGGGCTGGCCAACAATGACTGGTCTAGTCTGAGATCCATGCCGTGAGGAAAGGGAGCCCACCCTGACACTGCATGGAAGCTAGGACTCAGAGGCTACATATCTCAGAGACCTAGGATAGAACCAAAATTACTGGCAAAGAAATCAATTTAAAGATGTCTAATGATATTCTGCTATACTCATAGGTTGTTACATAGCTAGCCCAATTGTCATTAGATACAGATGCAGAGACCCACAGTCAAACATTAGGTGGAGCTAGGGGAATCCTCTGGAAGAAAGGGATGAAAGATCAAGAGGGGTCAAGGACATGACAAGAAAACCCACAGAATCAACTATCCTGGGTACTTAAAAGCTCACAGAGACTGAACCAACAACCAGGGAGCCTGCATAGGACTGACTGAGGCCTTCGTTGTATATGTTACAGTTGTGTAGTTTAGTCTTCTTGTGGGACTGCTAATAGTGAGACCAGGGACTGCTTCTGACTCTGTTACCTGGTTCCTCTTACTGGGTTACCTTTTCTAGTCTTAGTATGATGGGAAGTGCCTAATTTTATTGCAACTTGATATGTCATGTTTGGTTGATATCTGTGGGTGGCCTGTCCTTTTCTGAATGTAAAGGAGAAGGAATGGTTGTAAGAAGTTGGGGGGAGATCTGGGGGAGAGATTGGGATCAAAGGAGGGAGAGAAAACTGTGGTCAGGATGTAATACATGAGAGAAGAATAAATTTAAAAATTAATTAAAAATGAAAAAAATCTAGCATGGGTGGGGGTGGAGCTCACAAGGCTCAATCTGTAGCTGAGGGGCTACTGGCCATTCATTGATGACTATTGAGTAAAGGAGAGTCAATATTTTTGCCTGTGACACCTAGTATATTCCTCTTGCCCCAATAGATGTCCCATATACATAAACATTTAGATACCACTAATTTGATTCAGTGGGATAAATAAATAGATAAAATTTTAATGTGAAGTTGGGAGGAAAATATATGCTGGTTCCTGAATGATGCCTGTTAAGTGGGCATGGAGATCGATATGATCAAAATACATTGTATACATATATGACATTTTCAAAAAATAAATAAAACTACTATTAAGTTAATTAAGGAAAGAAAAATGATAGACCAATATTTAATACTCATAGACTAATACAACTGCAGATAGAATTCATGAAAAGATACATGCTAGAATGCATCAAAATGTGAAGTTATGAAAAGCAAAGAGTCATAGACAGTAGAATGTAAAGTATCTGGAACTGGATTAAAAATTACAGGATATTTTATAACTTCAAAATGAATATGGGCTTTGTAATTTCATAGTGTAAAATAAATTGAAAGACATTCACAAAAAGGAAGCTATGTGACAATAAACAAATAATAAAAATATTGAATTTTCCTTATAATATATCAATTACTAAGTACTTCATGCATGCCAGTCCCAAGATATATATATATATATATATATATATATACATATATACATATATACATATATATATATGCATGACACTATCTTAAAGCCCTCCATCATATCCACTATTCTATTGCTGTGATGAAACACCATAACCAAGACACTACTTGTAAAAGAAAGCATTTAGTTGGGGACTTGCTTACAGTTTCAGAGGTTTAGTCCATTATCATCATGGCTGGCTCATGGTGGCACACAGGTAGGTATGGTACTAGAGAGGTAGCTGAGAGCTTCATCCTGATCCACAGGCAGAGAGAGAGAGAGAGAGAGAGAGAGAGAGAGAGAGAGAGAGAGAGAGAGAGAGAGAGAGAGAGAGAAACAGAGATGGAGACAGAAAGACAGAGAGAGAAAGAGACAGAGACACAGAGACAGACAGACAGGGAGAGGCTGAGACAAACAGAGACAGAGTCAGAGAGTCAAAGAGAGAGACAGAGAGAGACTGATTCTGGGCTTGGCATGAGCTTTTGAGACCTCAAAGCCTACCCCTACTGAGCTTGAGTCTTCAGTACCCTCCAGCCTCTGCCCTGTGCTTGAGAGTGTCTCAGACCCACTGGCACCCACCATAAGACCCATCAGAGTATTGGACCTGCTTGAACACACCGGAAGAGAACCTTAGACCCATACCCATCAGGAGAAGAAGAGACCCCATGAGCTCCCACTGAAAGAAGGGATGGGAAGATGGCAATATAAAAACACAGTCAACAACAGGAAAATGAGTATGAAACCACCAGTCTAGAGACTCTACACCAGCAAGACCTGAACGTTCCAACACAAGTGAAACAGAAAAGAATGACCTTCAAAACAATCTCATGAAAATGATAGAGGCCTTCAAAGAAGATATGAAAAATTCCCTTAAAGAAATAGAAGAAGAAAACAAACCAAAAAATGCAAGAAATCAACAAATCTCTAAAAGAAAGTCGGGTGTTGGTGGTACAGGCCTTTAATTCCAGCACTCAGGCGGCAGAGGCAGGCATATCTCTGTGAGTTTGAAGCCAGCCTGGTCTACAGAGTGAGTTACAGGACAGCTTCCAAAACAATACAGAGAAACACTGTCTCGAAAAACAAAACAAAACAAAAACAAACAAACAAAAAAGAATGCCAAGAAAAAGCAATCAAACAGATGAAGGAAACAATTCAAACAGTTCAAGACCTGAAAACCAAAATAGAGGCAATAAAGGAAACACAAACTGAGGGAATGTTGGAAGCAGAAAAGCTGAGTAAATGATCAGGAACTACAGATGTAAGCATAACCAACAGAAGACAAGAGATTGAAGACAGAATCTCAGGCACTGAAGATAAACTAGAGGAAACAGATTCATCAGCCAAAGATAATCTTAAATCCAACAAATCCTTAACACAAAATATTGGACACTGTGAAAAGGCCAAACCTAAGAATAATAGGTATAGATGAAGGCAAATAAGCCCAATTCAAAGGTGCAGAAAATATATTCAACAAAATCATAAAAGAAAACTTTTCCAATCTGAAGGAGGACATGTTTATGAAAGTACAAGAAGCTCATTGAATACCAAATAGACTGAACCAAAAAAAGTTCCCTTGTCATATAATAATCAAAACACCAAACATACAGAATAAAGAAAGAATATTAAGAGCAGTGAAGGAAAAAGGCCAAATAACATATAAAAGCAAACCTATCATACTTACACCTGACTTCTCCATGGAAACTTGAAAGCCAGAAGGTCCTGAATAGATGTTCTACAAACACTAAGAGACCACAGACTCCAGCCCAGAATAATATACCCAGCAAAACTCTCAATTATTGTAGATAGAGAAAACAAGATATTCCATGACAAAAGCAGATTTACACAATACGTATCTACAAATCCAGCCCTACAGAAAGTTATGGAAGGAAAACACCAACCTAAGGAAATTAACTACACTAACACTCATAGACAATAGATGATCTCATTTTACCAAATGTCATAAATAGGGGAAAAACTCACACACAATACCACCACCAATGTTTCAACATTCAAAAATCCATCAATGTAATCCACCATATAAACAAACTGCGAAAGGAAAACCACATGATCATCTCACTAGATGCTGAATGAAAAAGCCTTTAACAAAATCCAATACCAATTCATGCATGATAAAGGTCTTGGAGAGACTGGGGATAGCAGGAACATACCTAAACATGATAAAGGCAATATACAGCAAACCAACAACCAACATAAAACTAAATGGAGAGAAACTCAAGGCGATTCCTCTAAAGTCAGGAACAAGACAAGGTTGTCCACTCTCTCGATATCTCTTCAATATTGTGCTTGAAGTTCTTACTAGAACAATAAGACAACAAAAGGAGATAAAGGGGAAATAAATTGGAAAGGAAGAAGTCAAAATTTCATTATTTGCTGATGATATGATAGTCTATGTAAGTAACCTGAAGAATTCTATCAGGGAGCTCCTACAGCTGATAAACTCCTTCAGCAACGTGGCAGGATACAAGATTAACTCAAAAAAATCAGTAGCCCTACTATATATGTAGACAATAAAGGGGCTGAGAAAGAAATAAGAGAAACTCTACCCTTTACAACTGCCACAAACAACATAAAATATCTTGGGGTAACTCTAACCAAACAGGTGAAAGAACTGTAGGACAAGAACTTTGGGTCTTTAAAGAAAGAAATTAAAGAAGATACCAGAAAATGGAAAGATCTCCCATGCTCTTTGATAGGCAGGATCAACATAGTAAAAATGGCAACCTTACCAAAAGCAATCTACAGATTCAATGCAATCCTTATCAAAATCTCAGCACAATTCTTCACAGACCTTGAAAGAACAATTCCTAACTTTATATGGAAAAACAAAACACCCAGGATAGCCAAAACAACCCTGTACAATAAAGGAACTTTAGGAGGCATCACCATCTCTGACTTCAAGCACTACTATAGAGGTATAGTAATAAAAACAGCTTGATATTGGAACAAAAATATACAGGTAGAACAATGGAATCTAATTGAAGACCCTGATATTAATTCACATACCTATGAACACCTGATCTTTGACAAAGAAGCTAAAACAATGGAAAAAAGAAAGCATCTTCAACAAATGGTGCTGGCATAACTGTATGATGACATGTAGAAGACAGCAGATAGATCCATTTCTATCACCATGCACAGAATTTATGTCCAAATGGATAAAAGACCTCAACATCAATCCATCCACACTGAACTTCTTAGAAGAGAAAGTGGGAGGCGCCCTTGAATGAATTGGTACAGGAGACCACGTCCTGAACATAACACCAGTAATGCAGACACTAAGACCAACAGTTAATAAATGGAACCTCCTGAGATTGAGATTTTTCTGTAAGGCACAGGACACAGTCAACAAGACAGAAAGGCAGCCCACAGAATGGGAAAATGCATTCACCAACCCCATAACTGACTGAGGGCTCATCTCCAAAATTTACAAAGAACTCAAGAAGCAAGTCTCCAAAGCACTAAATAATCCAATTAAAAATTTGGATACAGAACTAAATAGAGAATTCTCAATAGAGAAGTCTAAAATTCTTGATAGACACTTAAGAAAGTGCTCAACATCCTTACCCTTCAGGGAAATACAAATCAAAACAACTTTGAGATACCATCTCACTCTTGTCAGAATGGATAAAATCAAAAAACACCAATGACAGATTATACTGGATTGGATGTGGAGAAAGGGGAACCTACCTTCAGTCTACCACAAGATTCATTGATTCCACTCTTAGGCATATACCCAAAAGATGCACATTTATACAATAAGGACATCTGTTCAACCTAGCAGCAACCTAGATGACCCTCAACTGAAGAGTGGATAGAGGAATGTAGTACATTTACACAATGGAGTACTACTCAGTGGAAAAAAACAATGGAATCTTGAAATTTTCAGGCAAATGGATGGCATTAGAAGAAACCATTCTGGGTGAGGTAACCCAGTCACAAAAAGACAAGCATGGTATGTACTCACTCATATATGGATTTTAGACATGAAGCAGGGGATTGCCAGCCTACAACCCCACTGCCAGAGAGTCTGAGAAACAGGGAACCCCATAAGAGAGATATACATGTACCCCAGAGAAGGGGAATAGGATGGGATCTCATGAGAGGTTTTGGAGCATGGGATGAGAGGAGGGGAGAGGAAGCTTGGAGAAAGAGAGGGGGAGAAGAGGACAGGAGAAGAGGACATGGGGAGCAGGAATGTTGAGTCAAGGAGGCACTATAGGTTTGAGAAGAGATCTGTCACTAGGGAGATTTTCAGAGATCTACAATGATGACATTAACTGGCAAACTAACCAACAGAGGAGAGGCTACCTTAAATACCCTTCCCCGATAATGAGATGACTACCATATATGCCATCCTAGAGCCTTCATTCATTGGCTGATAGAAGCAGAGACAGACACCCACAGCTAAACACTGAACTAAACTCCTGGAACCCAATTGTAGAGAGGGAGGAGTGATGAGCAAAGGAGTCAAGACCTGGCTGTGACCTGGCTGGTGTGGACCAAGGTCACAGAGACAGCTGACCTTGGTCCACATCACATCTTTACTGAGTGGCTAGAAAATCATGGCCCTTTGCCATAAAATATGTTACAGACTGGCATTCATGTTTCACTTCATCCTTTCCTCTTAGTAAAATACCTCCTAGTAGGTATTTTAAAACTATATTCTCCTTTGAATATATTCTTCTCAGCAATGCTAGGCCTGAGTCTTGAAGACCTTTAAGTAAAATAACAAAATTAAAAAGGCAAAGAATGGATCCAACATAATTTCATAATGTTTTGAGCTTTTGTGTGTGGTGCTATATCCAGATTTTCTAGAAAATTCATACAGAAAATATCATACATGCTCCAGGAAGCCTCAGGAAAGGCAAGAGCCATTGTCCCCTGGTTGGTTACAACTGTAGGCTAGCATGAAGTACCTTTTTTACTAAGACAGGATGTATCAACATTATAATACAATTTTGGAAAATTATGTAGCATTCTGGACTTGTAGAAACCAATAATTAGTACATGTGAAGCATAGTGTGTAAAATCCCACCTTTAAATGGGTTACAATCTTTTAAAGAACGTGATTTGTAGGTGTGTGTGTTAATTTCAGGGTTTCTGATTAGATTCTGTTGGTCTACCTGTCTTTTTTTGTGCCAATAACACACACACCTAGAGACACCTGATTTTTGACAAAGAAACTAAAATTATACAATGGAAAAAAGAAATCATCTTCAACAAATGGTGCTGGCATAAATAGATGCTGTCAGATAGATCCACATCTATCGCCATGTGCAAAACTTAAGTCCAAATGCATCAAAGATCTCAACATAAATCCAACCACATTGAAACTCTTAGAAGAGAAAGGGAGAAGTACCCTTGAATGAATTGGTACAGGATACCTCTTCCTGAACATAACACCAGTAGCACATACATTGAGATTGACAATTAATAAATGGGACCTCCTGAAATTGAGAATTTTCTGTAAGGCAAAGGACACAGTCAACAAGACAAAACAGCAGTCCACAGAATAGGAAAAGATATGAAAATGGAATTCAGTCTACCACAAGATTCATCGATTCCACTCTTAGGCATATACCTAAAGGATGCACATTCAGACAACAAGGACATCTGTTCAACTATGTTCATAGTAGCATTATTTTTAATAGCCAGAGCCTGGAAGAACCTAGACGCCCCTCAACTGAAGAATGGATAGAGAAAATGTGGTACATTTACACAATGGAGTACTACTCTGCCCCAAAACAATGGAATCTTGAAATTTTCAGACAAATGGATGGCACTAGAAGAAACCATCCTGAGTAAGGTAACCCAGTCACAGAAAGACAAACATGGTGTGTACTCACTCATATATGGATTCTAGACATAGAGCAAAGCATTTCCTGTCCACAGTTCACACCGCCAGAGAAGCTAGGAAACAAGGCAGACCCTAAGAGAGACATACATTGTACCCTGGAGAAAGGGAAAGGGACAAGATCTCCTGAGCAAATTGGGAGCATGGGGGAAGGGGAGAGGGAGAGAGGAGAAAAAGAAGGGGAAATAAGGAGGGGAGAGGAGGATATGGGGAAGCAGGAAGTTTGAGCTGGGGGAGTAATAGAGGAAAGCAGTATGAGAAATACCATAATAGAGGGATCCATTATAGGTTTGAGGTGAGATCTGGTACTAGTGAGATTTCCAGAGATCTACAAGGATGACACAACTAACATTTAAGCAATAGTGGAGAGGCTACCTTAAATGCCCTTCACTGATAGTGAGATTGATGACTACCTTATATGGCATCCTGAGTCTTCATCCAGTAGCTCATAGAAGCAGAAGCAGACACCCACAGCTAAACACTGAACTGAACTCCTGGAATCCAGTTTCAAAGAGAGAGAGAGGAGTGATGAGCAAAGTGAAGAGCAGGCTGGTGAAACCCACAGAGATAAACTGACCTGAACAAGGGTCAGCTCTTGGAACCCAGACTGATATCTGGGAAACCAGCATAGGACTGATCCAGTCCCCCCCTGAATGTGGGTGGGAGGAGGACTTGGCAATCTATGGTGCCTCTGGTAGTAGATAGGTATTTATCCCAAGAAAAAGAATAAACTTTGGGAACCCATTCCACAAAGAGGGATGCTCTCTCAGTCTTGACGCAATAGGGAAGGCCTAGGCTCTGCCCCAAATGATATGACAGACTTTGAAGATACACTATGGAAGGCCTCACCCTCCCTGGGGAGCAGAAGGGGAATGGGATAGGGGTCTAGTGAGGTTCAGGGGAGGAGGGGAAGGAGAGGGAACTGGGGTTGACATAATTAAAAAAAATGTGTTTCTAAAATTTTATATGATGCCACCAGATGGAGATAGAGTCAATGTCATATTTATACATAATGTTTTTCATTGTTTTAAAATAGATGAACCATGTGTTATGCATCTTACCTCAGTAAGTCTATTTAGCTATACTATTAATTATATTGCTAAGTCAACTAAGGAGTATATTATCACCATATTATAGATGAAGACACTAAAACTAAGAAATCTATTTTGTAATTTTAATTTTTGTTCATTATATCACCAACCACAGTTCCTTTTCCCCCTTCCTGCTCCTCCCACATCCCCTCCTCCACCTCTGATCCACTCTTCAGAAATGGGGAGTCAACAAAGCCTGGCATATAAATTTGAGGAAGGACCAAGGCCTTCCTTCCTGCATCAAGGCTGAGCAAGGTATCCCACCATAGGTAATTGGCTCCAAAAAGCCAGATCATGAACCAAGGATAGATCATGGTCCTATTTCCAGGGCCCTTCAGAAATGGTAAGGCCTCTCATGGGGAATCAACAAAGCCTGGCATATAAATTTGAGGAAGGACCAAGGCCTTCCTTCCTGCATCAAGGCTGAGCAAGGTATCCCACCATAGGTAATTGACTCCAAAAAGCCAGATCATGAACCAAGGATAGATCATGGTCCTGTTTCCAGGGCCCCCACAAATGGATCAACTCGCACAACTTTCAGCCACATATAGAGGGCCTAGGTGATTCCCATGCAGGCTCCCTAGCTGTTGCTCCAGAGTTCATGAGCTCCCACTAGCTTGGGTCAATTGTCTCTGTGGGTTTTCCCACAATGATCCATTGCTCAAATAATCCCTCCTCCCTCTCTTTGACTAGACTCGTGTAGCTCTGCTGAGTGCTTGGCTGTGGATCTCTGCATCTTCTTCCATCAGTTACTTGATGGTTATATGATGACTACACATGTCAATTAGGGTAGTCACCAATCTGATTATAGGAAGAGGTCAGTTCAGGCACCCTCTGTACTATATCTAGGAGTCTTAGCTGGGGTCATTCTTATGGATTCCTGGGAATTTCACTAGGTTTCTCCCTAACCTAATCTCTACCTTCTGGTTAGTTTGGATAAGGATTTGTTTATCTTGTTGATTTTCTCAAAGAACCAACTCTTCGTTCAAATGATTCTTTGTTTTGTTTTCTTTGTTTTTATTTTATTGATTTCAGCCCTCAATTTGATTATTTCTTTTACTCTCCTGGGTGAGTTTGTTTCCTTTAAAGTCACTAGTGTGGAAGTTCTCCAGTTTCTTTACATAGCCACTTTGTGCTATGACCTTTCCTTTCATCACTGCTTTCATAGTATTCATTGAATTCTGTGAAGTCTTTATTTTTTTATTCCTTCACCCAGGGTGATGTAATTGAACATTGTTCAATTTCCATGAGTTTGTAAGCTTTCTGAAATTTGTGTTGTTGTTGGATTCTAACTTTAGACCATGATGATCTAGTAAGATACAGGAGGTTATTCCAATTTTATTGTATCTGTTGAGGTTTGCTTTGCTTTGGAGTATGTAGTCAATTTTAGAGAGGGTTCCATGTGGAGCTGAGAAGAAGGTATATTCTTTTGTGTTTGGATGCAATATTCTATGTCTGTTAAATCCAATTGTGTAGTGACTTCTGTTAGTTCCTTTATTTGTTAAGTTTCTGTCTGGTAGTCCTGTCCAGTGGTGAGAGTGGGGTGTTAAAGTCTCTCACTATTAGTGTGTGGGGTTTTATGTGTGATTTACATTTTGGTAATGTTTCCTTTACAAAATGAGGGTGCCTTTGTATTTGGGGCATAGGTATTCAGAGTTGAGACTTTATCTTGATGGATTTTCTTTCTGTGATGAATCTGAAATGTCCTTGTCCATTTCTTTTAATTACTTTTAGTTTTAAGTATATTTTATTATGATAGCTACACCAGCTTGCTTCTTAGGCCTATTTGATTGGAAAAATATTTTTCCATCCTTTTACTCTGAGGCAATTTTTGTCTTTGAAGTTGAGGTGTGATTTTTGTATCTAGAAGAAGGATGACTTCTGTTTTTCTGTGCATTCTGTTAGCCTCTATCTTTTTATAGGTGAATTGAGTCCATTGATATTAAGGGATACTAATAACCAGTGATTGTTAATTCCTGTTACTTTTGGTTTTGTTGTTGTTGTTGGTAGTGTGCGTGTTTTTCCCTTCTTTGGGATTTGCTGGTGTTGGATAATACATTGCCTACTTTTGTGCATATAATTAACTTTGGGTTGGAGTTTTCTTTCTAGTACTTTCTGTAGGGCTGGATTTGTCAATAGGTATTGTTTAAATCTGATTTTGTCAGGGAATGTCTTGTTTTCTCTGTCTACAGTGATTGGAAAATTTGCTGGGTATAGCAGTGTGGGCTGGTATCAGTGATTTCCTAGTATCTGTATAATGTCTTTACAGGACCTTCTAGCTTTCAGAGTTTCCATTGGGAAGTCAGGTATTATTCTGATGGGATTGCCTTTATATATTAATTGGACATTTCCCTTTGCAGTTTTTAGTATTCTTTATCTTTATGTTTTAGTGTTTTGATTGTTATGTGGGAGGAAACTTTTTTGGTTCAGTATATTTAGTGTTCTGTAAGCTTCTTGTACCCTCAAAGGCATGTCCTTCTTTAGTTTGGGCAAGTTTTCTTCTACAATTTTGTTGAACGTATTTGTGTCTTTGAGATAGACGACTTCTTCTATCCCTATTATTCTTAGATTTGGTCTTTTTGTGATGTCCCAGATTTCCTGGATGTTTTGTGTTAAGACTTTGTTGGATTTAACATTTTCTTTGATCAGTTCATCTATTTATTCTGTTGTATCATCTACACCTGAGATTCTCTCTTCCATTTCTTGTATTCTGTTAGTGATGCTTGCACCTGTAGTACTTGTTCATTTGCACAATTTTTCCATTTCCAGAATTCTCTCTGTTTCTGTTCTTTTTTATTAAATTAGAAACAAGCTTGCTTCACATGTCAATCCCAGCTACCTCTCCCTCTCCCTCCCCTCCTCCCACCCACCAAACTCCCAATCCCCTACTCCATCACATCTCCTCTCCCCAGGGAGGGCGAGGCCCTCTATAGGGGATCTCCAAAGGCTGTAATAACATTCAGGACAGGGCCTAGGCCCTTCCTCAGAAGTCCAGGCTGAGAGAGCATCTCTCCATGTGGAATGGGCTCCCCAAGTCCATTTGTTTGCCAGGAATAAATACTGATCTACTACCTGAGGCCCCATTGTTAGCCAAGGCCTCCTCATGGACACCCACATTCCTCAGGAAAATGAGAATCAGTCTACCTCAAGACCCAGCAATTCCACTCTTAGGCATATACCCAAAAGATGCACATTCATACAATAAGGACATCTGTTCCACTGTATTCATAGTAGCATTATTTGTAATAGCCAGAACCTGGAGGCAACCTAGATGCCCCTCAACTGAAGAGTGGATAGAGAAAATGTGGCACATTTACACAATGGAGTACTGCTCAAAAACCCCAATGGAATATTGAAATTTGCAAGCAATTTATGAGTGAGGCAATCCAGTCACAAAAAGACAAACATGGTATGTACTCACTCATATATGGATTTTAGACATGGAACAGGGGAGTGCCAGCCTACAATCCCACTGACAGAATCTGGGAAACATGTAGGGCCCTAAGAGAGACATGCATGGTACCCCAGAGAAGGAGAATGAGGCAAGATCTCCTGAACAGATTGGGAGCATGGGGGGAGGTGATAGGGAGCTGGGAAAAAAAGAGGGGGAGAAGAGAAGGAAAGAGAACATGGGGGAGCAGGAAAGTTGAGTCAGGGTAAGAATATAGGAGAGCAGTATGAGAGATACCATAATAGATGGAGCCATTATAGGTTTGAGGAAAGATCTAGCACTAGTGAGATTTCCAGAGATCTACAAGGATGACACCAACTGGCAAACTAAGCAATAGTGGAGAGACTACTTTACATGCCCCTCCCTGATAATGAGTTCGACTACTTCCTTGTATGCTATCCCAGAACCTTCAACCAATGACTGATGGAAGCAGATGCAGACGCTAAACACTGAACTGAACTCCTGGAACCCAGTGACAGAGAGAGAGGACTGATGAGCAAAGGGGTCAAGACTAGGCTGGTTTAATCCACAGAAACAGCTGACCTGAACAAGAGGGAGCTCTTAGACCCCAGACTGATGGCTGGGAGGCCAGGATGGGGCTGATCCATAACCCCTGAATGTGGGTGTCAGTGAGGAGGCCTAGGCAATCTATGGGGCCTTGGGTAGTAGACCAGTATTTATCCCTGGCATACAAATGAACTTTGGGTGCCCCTCCCACAATGAGGGATGCTCTCTCAGCCTGGACTCTTGGGGGAGGGCCTAGGCCCTGCCCTGAACAAAATGTCAGACTATGGATATCGCCCATGGAGGGCCTCATCCTCCCTGAGGAACGGAGTGAGGATTGGTTGGGGAGCTGGGGGTGGTGGTGGGAGGGCGTGGGAGAAGGGGAGGTAGAGGGAGCTGTGACTGATATGTGAAGTGACCTTGTTTCTAATTTAAATTAAAAAAGATAAAAAAGAGTTGCTGTGGTAATTGTGTCTCTTTATAGCAATAGAAACTTTATCTAAGATATTTTCATTTTCAGAAAAAACTTTTAAAGCCCCCAAGTCCCTATACATGAAAGAAAGGGATTCTTGTGGATTAATTATCTTATTAATATGTAGGAATGATTATTGTCATTTTAGTTCATAAAATGTACTATTTTGTGGAAGTAGAAGAAACGATATCTTCTAAGAGATCAGAGATGTCAGTAATGTCTGCAGATTAAGGGGAGAAGTAAAGATTTGAATACTCACTGCAAATATGGGTAAAGACTGGCTTATGATCTATAAAAGCACTGCCAAATGACACAATGTCGGGTTGACCTAGTTTTGAAATGACACTGATACAGAATGCATGCTTGTGTTATATTCTACACCAACCAAAAGAAGAGTAGGTCTATGGTGTTGGATTAATGCCTATTAATCTGATGCTACAAGTGTTCTATCAGACAAAGTGCTGAGGATTCTGAAAAGACAGAGTTAATAGTAACACAGTTTTTCAACTGGAAAATTATGAAATTAAAAATTAGAGGGAAACATTAAGTTTTCAGAATAAGGGAAATAAAGAAAACTGCTGAATATAATTATCAAACCACAAGTACAATGGTAGTAAAAGGTGAGAAAACTTGAAGGACATAGAGCTTTAGTGATCATCATTTTAAAGATGGACAGTGTTTAAAATTCAGAAGTACAAAGTTAGTGTTGGAAATATAGGTCAAGAATATAGTATCTGTCTAGAAAAAAACGTCAAGGATTTGGAGGGGGTGTGTCACAAAATCTCAGCCTCAGTTGAAGAGCTATTTGCAGTTGATGGCTAGTAGGAGAGTTAGTTTCCTCCAGGGATGCAGCCATTGAGATCCTACCTATGCTCTATAACTGATGTGCACAGACACTACGTGGACTCAGTGAGTGAAAGAAAAGAAAAGAGCATATGAAGTTGATTGGGAAAATGTAACAGAGGAAGGAAAGAATTGAAAGGGAGTATGAGGAGTGGGTTTGGCCAAATTTTATGCTTAATTTACTAACATGATCATGTAATAAGTTCTCAACAACAACAAAAATATGGTGGTTGAAAAAAAGAGACTCTATAAAACGACATGCTATGATGTTTTGGCATTGAAGGGTTAATAAAATGACCTTTAGAACCACACTGGTAAGTCAATTGCTAAAACTTCATAGATGAAATAGTCAGGCCTCATCCTGCCTGACCCATGAGTTGTCTCCTTCAGGAATTCCAGGAGATTTTACTCTAAAATACAGGACGTGGAGAAACTCTACCTCTCCATTTCTGTGTTTATGTTTATTTGCAACAGGGCTATTTTTAGAGATGCTGAAACAATCTTAGAGTCATCGAAGAAGTGAAAAATATTATGGAGAAGGCATCTCACAACTCTGATATGCTGAACTGGTGAAGAACTCTTGTATGGAAGAAGAACCCTTTCATCCCCTTACTGTGTTGCTGGGTTATTTCCTGGAACCTTCTTTCCCCATGCTTGTGAGTTAGAGGGTGAAGATTGGTAAACTAAGCATGAATAGAGGTGTTGGTCTTTTAAAAATATCTCCAACATTGCTCAACCTGGTGTGAGAAAAGAGTTAAGCTAAGAGCTCTTAACAGTGGATAATCTTGGACTATGATAGTAAGGGGGTCATGATTTTATAATTAATCATGAGTTCCATGGACAGCTGTTTTAAAGTTTCATAATTTTCTCTTTGTTTAAGTTGGCCTGAAAGCCTAAGGGACATCATTAAAAGTCTAGAGTATTACATATCAGGGAAATACAGATTTGCTTAGACTTATCTGATCTTAATGAGAAATGGCCCAATAATTAAGATTTAGTATTCACTTCCTCCCTTGCTCACCGGTGGAGTTATAAAAAAAATCTAACTCCCTGTGGACAGTTTCTTTAGTTGCAAGAAGACAGGCCTCTGGGGAGAATGAACAATGAAACTGTTTCAGGTGAGAACTTTCCCTCCTCAGAGATGAAGGTTGTTATTTCTTTTTCAAATGAACATCCCCAGGAGCATAAAACTTGCACACATAGTTGCAGGTCCCGTAATTGCTGATACTCACACCCATGAGTAATGAGGCTGCTAGATCATGAGTCTTAGAGCTGGCCTCAGAGGAGGTGAGGAAATTGGGATATCTGGTTTCCCAGGAATGTATCACTTGCTGCAGCTAATAACTTCTAGGCAACTAGAATGGAATGTGGTCAAAAAGAATTTTTTTCAGATATCTGATATTGACAGCTATTTTTTAGGCAAAGAAGACCTCAAACTGGCCTGTCATGGGGTTGATGATGTCACAGTACAAATGCTCCATGCAGTCTTCTGACTCACTCCATCTGCTCACTATCCTCTAGCACAGTCTCTGAGTCATCTCTTTTTCCCCATGAATTTAGATTATACCTATGTCTTTGAATTTCTATTTTGGTAATGCCTCAAATTTAAACAGTACATAACTGGGGCTTTATTATGTGTCTTATGAATGTCAAGTCATTTAATGTATACAGTAGGCACACAACTATTCTCATTTTTCATATAAAGATTTTGAGGTTTAGTAGATCAAGTCACTGATTGAATGTTATAATTAATATGTGATAGAATCTATACTCCCCCAGACTCCAGGGTTCAAGCTTCTGACCACTCTTACCAGTTCTCTGTAACTAGACCAGGGAATTGGGATAAGAGTCAGCATCTGACCTTTAAATGTATTCCCAAGCCTACATTATGCTGCAGTTACTCTACAACCTACAGAGGTAGAGCCAATGAGAAACTGGGATGCCTTTCTCATAGGATCCTCTGAAGACAACAACAAAGACAGGTATGTGCCAGAAGTCTTGGAAATCTTCATATCCAGAAGGTGTCCTGTACAGTAGATAGAATATAAATACAAAATATTAAATTCAGCTCATAGTGTATTTAGGAGACAGCAGTGCTTTACAATACTGACTATTCCCACATTTTTAATAACTTATTTACTGGTGAGTTAGAGAAACTCTCTAAATGTTCTTAAAATTCTGTGCTTATATTTTCTAGCATAATAGTGAATCAAGAAAAAATTCAGGAGTGAAACACTGGATTTAAGATGACATAAAATTACAGGGTCCTTTGTATTTTTCTAATCCTCTGAGATTAACAAAAACTCCTCATTGTAAATTGGGTAGAAAGATATTGAGTCCATTGCTGTGGTGATATATTGCTTGTGATCTAATAAAGCCACTGGAGATCAGTTTGCAAAGCCAGTCATAGTAGTTAGCTATAGAAGCTGGGTAGTGGTGGTAAACACCTTTAACCCCAGGACCCAAGAGACGGGCAGATGGATCTCTCTGAGTTCAAGGCCACCCTAATGCACACAAGAGTGAAGAGTAACAAGTCATGCCCTTTATCCTAGCACTTTGAAGAGTGGAGACAGGAGTGACATTACTTGGTGGAGAAAGGAATGAAAGGAGGAGGAGACAGAAATTTAGAACCTTTTGCCTCTGAGGATTTATGGAGACAGAATTGCCATTTCAGCTTGATAGAGGTAAGATCTACTGTCTTGGTTGTTTTGCTTCTCTGATATTCAGCTTGAAACTTGAATCCCAACATCTGTCTCTTGGCTTTTTATTATTGTTGCTACATGTTGCAGATTAATTCTTTGAGTTTACTTTTCCTGAATATTTTATCTTTGTCACTTATGTCTATTAATCTACCTTAGGAGATGTACCTTCAGGTGGACCTTTTTGTTTACAATTTTATAAAATATAGTATATAATTAGCTGACCTTATTTTTTAGTACAGTTGTATGTAGCATCATTACTAGACCACTTTGCATGTCTTCTTGGGGGAGATATGAACAAACTTCTATTCCTTCAATATATACCAGCAATGACAAACCAATATAAATATTCTAATGAAGTCTAATAAAGTGATCCAGTAAGCTTACAGAAGTGACTACATCACTAGGAAGCCTATCTTAGTGTAGGTGATAACTCATATTAGCTGTATCCTTGGGGTCTGAGCATGACTTCCAGACAGGCTGGCTGGTGGGAGAGCATCCTCTCATTAGCAATGGTTTGACATTTTTATATCTTTGAGAAGGGACCTTACAAATCCTGTAAGATTTGGAAGTTTCCTGGCCTTTGTTTAATTATCATTCTGAGTCTTAGGATCAACATTTTCTCTCCAAGAAGTGTTTCAATTTGGATCAAATGGCTAAACAACATTCCACACCTTCCACCACGTCTTCTATTCTTTGTTCTTCCCCTTCCACCACTTTCCTGAGCCTGGGGGGTGATAAAGATTACACTATCCTTCTTATATGGCAGAGATTTGGGCCACCATGCCACAACATAAGTCACTTGTTCTTGGGAGCTTGTTTGGTCCTTGTTTTCGTACCTGGCTGCAGAAAGGAGACAGTGTTAGGCAAACAAATTCACCAAAAGTGTCTTAGTCAGTGTTCTACTGCTGTGAAGAGACACAATGACCAAAGCAACTCTTATAAGAGAAAATATTCAATTGGGGATTGCTTACAGTTTCAGAGGTTTAGCCCATTTTCATCATGGTGGGTAGCATGGTGGCATGTAGGCAAACATGATGCTGGAGAGGTAGCTGAGAATTCTACACCTGGGTCTACAGGTAGCAGGAAGAAAAAAGCAACACTTGGACCAGCTTTGGCTTTTGAAACTTAAAACCCACCCCCAGTGACACAATTCCTCCAAAAAGGTCACACCTATTCCAACAAGGCACTCCCTAATGACTAAGCATTCAGACATATGTTTCCATGGCACTATTCATATTCAAACCACCACACAAATTGTAGATATGTGCTACATACATTCCAGGGGTGCACTGTCCTAGGACAAGCTGATGCCCTGTTTTGTCATTTATGTTATCTGTGAATTGTTGCTTAGGTTCCAAAGCCTTCTAGCTCAATAGTAATTCACTTGACTTGGTATTTACTTTTGCCTTAGGAACTCTGACTCAACACAAATATTGTCATATTTGCCTTCAAGTGGTTTGTACAGGAATCCCTTATCTGCTTTGCTCTGCTTTTACCCATCTTGATTGCTTTAGGACTTTATGAAACCAGTGTACATGCTAGTTAAAGTCATTCAGATCTTCAAGAGCCTCTTGGAGCTCATAAGAAATATGTCCCATCACAGGGCTCATCAAATTCACTGAAGACCCATATCAGTAGCAAGTTAGATATTAAAGTAACTTCTTTTTTTAGATCTACTGTGAACACAGTCCTATCCAGCCCAGGGAAGTAGATATCAAATACTGCCTCTTTCCTCCCCCTATTGTTCTTGATATTCATGGGGACCATGGTTGGCTATAACTGAATATCACATCAGTTTATGGAAACTTTGCCTCAAGCATTATTTAGCTTTTCTGTCTTCATGGCACTACAACTGTTCCCATTAGGCCCCATGTCCCAAAGCCTCATGAACCAGGCTAGAAATGACATTTATTCCTTGTTTAAATGTTTCCCCAAATAGAAGCAGTTCATATGTAGGCAAACAGTTCCATGATTCTCATAGTTGCCTTTATTGGGCCATTGTTAAGTCATCTATTTGCATGCTGAGTCATGGATTTTTTTCCTTTCTCTTGGTTGAAGGCTAATGGGCATCTTCTATCATTTCTACCATCTTCTCATCCTCCTCATTATCTGACTCTTCCCATGGATTCAAATTTTTTATTCCAGATAGAGCTTTAGATATCCCTCATCCTCTTTTGCCCTTGTATTCTGCCAGTCACAAGAAAAGCAAGCCAGTACCTCCATGCCCCCTTCCCCTACTTTCCTTTCCAAATCAAAGGCCAATATGGACAATAGTATTCACATGTCTTTTTATTAAAATTCTTACCTTACACAGGGAAGTTCTTTTTGAGCAGAGAGTTTAGTCTCAATTGCATGATTTACTTCCTGCAACAAAGGCTATACAATAGCCATTAAAGCCTACACAGGATACATTATCTAAAATACTTTTAGAAATTGTAATATATTCTCTTGTCTATCAGCCAACTGGAGAACATTCCCAAATATGTGAAGCTCCCATAGTCTTATAGGAAGTGGCACTATTAGGAGTTGTAGCTTTGATGGAGTGGTTATGGCCTTTTTAAAGGAAGTGTATCACTGTGGGGGAAGGCTTTGAAGTTTCCTATGCTCAAGATACTGCTCAGTTTCTCAGCTGACTTCCTGTAGGACTCTCAGCTACTTCACCATGCTTCCATGCTGATAATGGACCAAACCACTGAAACTGTAAGCAAGCTATCCCAAATTAAATGTTTTCTTTTCAAGAGTTGCTCTGGTTATGTTGTCTCTTCACAACAATAAAACCCTAACTAAAACAGAAGTTGGTATCAGGAGTGGGGTATTTCTTTGGATTATGAAAACAGTTGATTACTTTAGGCATGGCTAAATGGACCATACTAGTAGAAATGTGGAAGACAATGGTGCTGACAGTATAGAGTCAGATGACTCAGCTCAAGAAGTTTCAGAGGAGAATATTAGTAAATGGCCTAGAAATCATTCTTGTGATATTTTGGTGAGGAATATGACCGCTTTTTACATTTGTTCTAAAAAATCTGACCAAGGCTAAATTTAAGAGTTTTGGATGGATGGTATTGACAAAGGAGATTTCCAGATAACCTAGCATTGACTCTTTAATGTGGTTATTAGTGATCACTATTATACAGATCTATAATGAAAATGAGTAAAATGAGCAAAAAATACAAAATGTACAGTTTGGAGGAGAAACAACACCAGGAAGTGTAATGAATCTAAGTCCAGTGCTCAAAGAAACAAAAAGTCTAAAGAAAAGCCTAATGTTAGATGTAATAAAGGCACTGGTGACTTCAGGACAAGACGTCACCCAGATAAGCTTGCAAACTGTAAAAAGAATAGCTTAAGCAGTGAAGGAAACTCAACAACAGAAAACCGATTCAAATGTATTGAACAGGTAACCAAGTTCCATCCCTAACAAGCAACAGAAGTTGGCAGCTTTGGCCATGTGGTTCTGACTGTAGAGTCAATGATATGAGAAAGGGGTTTTGTAATCTCTGTGCTTGGCTAATGTAAACCACTGAGGCCAGGCATGTGTCAGGAGTGTTCCTGCATAGAAGCCCCGAAAGACCATTATGTGACAGTGTGAAAGTAAAGCCTCCTTTTTCATTAGAGAACCCAAGATGATGGAGATGCCAGAGTCATAGGATACTTTCTAAGAAGTGCTGCTGACAGAGTATGAAACCAGTCCAAGACAGAGAAGTGTTCTGATACAATAATGCTGAAAGGCATTGGCAATCTTAAGAACAATTTGACAGCAAACATGGAGATACAGAGTTTGGAGTTTGTCCTGCTGGTGTTTGGTCTTGCTTCCATCACTATTGTAATGATAATGTATATTCTGTGCCATTGCATGTTGGGAGTATGTGTTCTGCTTTTTCATTTAGATTCCACAGGGGTTACAGTTCAAAGATTACCTTGAGTCTCACAAGAGACTTGTAGCTTCAGACTTTAAAACATTGTTGAGACTCTGATAAACTATGGTGATTTTTGAAGTTGGACAAAATGCAGTTTACAACATGATATGGCTATAAATCTATTGAGTCTAGGGAGTGGAATGTGCTGGTTTGAGTGAGAATGACACACACAGGCATATAGATTTGAGAGTAGCACTATTTGAAAGGTGTGGGTTTGCTGTCACTGGAGGTGTGTCAGTAGGGGTGGGTTTTGTGGTTTCAAAAAATCTCCTTTCAATCCCAGAATTCCTTTTAGCATATTAGAATGTAGCTCTTAGCTACTTCTCCAGTGCCATATCTGCCTGCATGCTATCATAGTTCCTGCCGTGATATAATGGACTAAACCTATGAAAATACAAGAAAGCCCTCAATAAATGCTTTTTTATAAGAGTTGCCATGGTCATGGTGTCTCCAGCAATAGAATATTGACTAAGAGAAACATGAACAAATGTCTATTTGATCCAGTAGAAAACCTTCAAAATACCAAGGATATGATTCCGTTGAAGCCTAACAGCAAAATCATTGTGTTTCTTGGGGCCACTTATAAGAGCTTCCTTCTGCTAGGACTTTCTTATAGAATCATGAGTGACTCAAAGGTAGATGCATAGCCATAAATCCCATTTCAGTAACTCCAGCACAAGCTGCATACAGCTCATCCAGCTGAAAATTCTCTTCTCAACAGCAATTTTGTTGCTTATAAACCATTGGGGGAAGGTCTTTGTGAATTTTGTTTGGGACCTTGTAAGTTTCACTACTTTGAGTCTCTCCTTCCCTTTCAGGATGAAATATTTGAATTTGTAGGTAATATGTGCACCACAGTTTTATTTGAAACTCATACCATTTCAGCTTGATTTGCTTCATCAGGATTTTTCTTATAGTTACCTCGGAAGGAGAGTGAAAATGAATGAAAGAACAGAAGGAAAAAAGCTTATAGCTGAGGTTGAACATTTCCTATTTTAAAGAATGGTATAAAACTGGCTTCAGGGGTAAGGCTAGAAAAAAATTAATTCCCAGCAATAAGATTGCTTTCATTATCTGTAGCTGGCTACATGAATCTCATGTTCAGTGTTAAAACTTGGTCCAGGAGCATACACTGACAAGTGTGAGCTATTAAAAGTACTGAATCTCCACTGCCTCCCATTCTTTTGATCCAATAGAGAAAATTCTTCTGCTTTGGTGTCTACCCTATGCACTGCAATACATTATGTTACTATTCTTCAAGACAAACCTCATTTTTTGTTTATGAGTAAAAAAGTTACTCATCAGCTCCAAACAGGTATGACTAATGGCTAGATTCATCTCCTTCCAGTCTCCCTCTCTACCTATTTTCAAACATTTGGTACGATTCTAAAACGTGCACTGTCAATTTAAAAATAATCTCTTATACATACTCACATGTGTGCTTTTTATTATCATGACTAAAACATATTGTAAAATGTATGAATAATAGTTTATCATATCCAGTTCCAAAGTTGACTGATCTGTATTTATATACTTTGACAGACATTTAACCCCTTCTATTGAAAATAGTTTTTTTCTCACATAATATATTCTTATTATGATTTTGCCTCCCTCTCTTACTCCTAGATTATCCATACTGCACCTCCCACCTGGATCCTTTCTATCTCTCATTAGAAAATGAACAGGCTTCTATGGGATTATCACATCATATGGTATAATATACCATATCATAAAACAAAAACTAATACATCAGAATTGGACAAAACAAACAGAAGGAAGGGAACCAAAAAACAAAGATCCATTCATTGACATACCCATGAATCCAATAAAAGCACTAAACTGGAAGTCATAATATATGAAAAGGACCTGTAGGGTAAAAGGAGAAAAGGAAAAAAAGCATACCACTTTCAGTTTCAGGATGGAGTTACATATAATTGAGTAGTTGGCCAAAGAGGCCCCATAGTAATTTCCAAACATCCCAGGCTGCTGCCAAAAATATAGGTTGCTCTCCCCAAACTGACAGTGAGGTCCCATTGCTGAAGACAACACCTCCACAACTCAATGAACATGGAGATGTCGAGCTGGTGTCTATATAGGGCCTTCACCCCTATGTTTCTAGCTTCTTTGGTACAAGAAAATATTCTGAAGACTAACAAAAGAGAAATACAAACACCAAGACAGGCACAAACCCTTAATCTACTATGATGTACTATCTGCAAGATAAGATAGACCAATTATAAAGCTTGTAGCAGCAATCAACTGATAATTGATTTAACTTAAGGCCAACTTTACAAGATGGAACCCCATACTCAACATTGTTTTGATAACCAAGAACCTGAGGCTAGATATCCCAGGAACCTAAGGCAAAACCAAATAGTACTGGTCTATAAAAAAGAAAAGAAGAGAAGAAAAGAGAAGAAAAATGCAATGATAAAATGAATCTGAATGATGTTCTGCTATACACATTGATCAGTGCCTTTTTTCAGTCATCATCATTGAAGATTCCTCCTGTGACAGATAGGAACAAATATAAAGAGTCACAACCAGACGTCACACATAGGGTGAGAGATCTTGGAACACTCACTCCTAAATGGCATGTCTCTATCAAGTCCCCCCCTCAGGGATCAGGAGACTCCATGGAAGAAGAGGCATAAAGAATTCGAGAGCCAGAGGGTGTGGAGGACTTAACAAAAACAAGACCCTCTAAATCAACACTAGCAAAGCTCATACAAACTGTAAGAGACTGAAGCAGCATGCACAGGGCCAGCACAGGTCTGCAACAGGTCCTTAGCATTTGTTTTCATTATGGCTTCAAGTCTAGTGTTTTTGGGGATGTCTGAGTGTTCAAACAAGCAGATCTATGACTCCTGTGTCATTTCTTGGGCTCTTTTTCTTTTGTTGTGTTGTTTTGTCCAACATCAACATGATAGTTTTGTTTTATTTTATTTTGTTTATTTTTTAAAATAATGGATGAATGAGTACCAACTAGTCATCAGGATAAATGTTAATAACTAAACTCTTAGTTATATCTGCTGAGAGAGGGAAAATTAGTTTTCTGCAATGGTGTGACACTGGGTATACCAATCACTCCAGGCAGGTCTCATGTTCAGTAGTAGTTGACCAACAAATAATAGACTGCACAAAAACAAAACAACAAAAACTAAACTAAAACAAAACAAAAAAGAGTAAAATAGATTTTTTTCTCACATATTATATACTGATTATGTTTTTTCTCTTTCTACTCTTCCCAGTTCTTCCCTACTGCTCCTCCCATCCAAATCCAACCATTTCTGTCTCTTATTAGAAGACAAGCAAATTTCTGTGGAAATGTAATACAGTATAATAGATACTATAAAAAATAAAAAGTAACATACCAGAATTGTACAAAACAAATGAACAGAAGGAAAAGAACACAAGAGAAGGCACAGGAAACAGATCTACTCATTTACATACTAAGGATTCTCATAAGAAAACAAAAACTGGAAGCCATAGTATATGTGCGAAGGACCTGTTGAATAAAAATAGAGAAGAAAATAAAAGTAAATAAAAAACCCAATAAGATAAAAAGTAAAAGTAAAGGAAGAGCCCTGGAATTACATTATGAGACAAAGAACCACCAAAGAGCTGTTGAGTTCATTTTCTGTTGGCCATCTATTGTTGGGCAGGCAGCCTAAACTAAAGAGTACTTTGTTTACCCAATGATACTCCCTTTAAGGAAATTAATTTGCATTTTCAAGTGGCTCTTAATTGGAGATAGCTTCTGGGTTAAGGACCCAACTGGTACAGCCCTGTACCATCCCTTTTCATGCTGTCTCAGTATTTGTGAGTTTATGTGTGCACTGATCATGTTGATTTACAGGGCTCTCTATTCTTGGTGTCCATAGGTGTGTGGATTTATGTATGGGTCTTAAGTTTGATTCCACTGATCAATGTGTCTGTTTTTGTGCCAATACCATGCAGGTTTTTTTTTATTACCATAGCTTTGTAGTACCATGAGAAATTGTGGGTAGTGATTCCTCCCACAGTTCTTTTCTTATTCAAGATAATTTTAGGTATATATTTTTGTGTGTTTCCATATGAATCTGAAAATTGTCCTTTTAAGATCTATGAAGAATTATGTTGGACTTTTATTGGGCATTGTATTGAATCTGTAGATTGCTTTTGATATGATAGTGATTTTTTTACTTTATTAATCTTACTAATCCATGGACATAAGCAATCTTTCCATTTCTGATGAACTCTTCAGTGTCTTTTTTCAATGTCTTAAAGCTTTTAATACACAAGCCTTACACTCTTTTGGTTAGGGATGCCTAAAGATACTTATTATTTGAGGTTATTGCGAAAGGTGTTGTTCTCCTGATTTCTCTCTCAGTCTGTTTGTCATTTGTTTATAGAAATGCTACTGATTTTGTGAGTTAATTTTGTATCCAGTTAATTTGCCAAGTTTCCTCATAGAGTTTTAGGGTCATGTATAAGATACCATGACTTCTTTCTTTCCAATTCATATACCCTTGATCAATGTTCATAAGAGAAACTAGTCTGTATTCTCTTTCTATGTTGATTCTTTATGTGGTTTGTATATGAGGGCAGCTGTGGCCCCATAAAACAAACTAGGCGATGTTCCTTCTGTTTCAATTTCATGAAATAATTTGGAAAGTATTAGCATTGACTTTAAATCTTCTTTACATGTCTGGAAGATTCTGTCCTAAAACCATCTGACCCTGGCTTTTTAAAAAGATTTTTAAAAAATTTAAATTAGAAACAAGATTGCTTCACATGTCAATCCCAGCTCCCTTTCCCCTCCCTCCTTCCCCATACCCTCAGCCTCTCCAGACCCCCACCTAATCCCCACTTTGCTCCCCAAGGAGGGTTAGGCCCTCCATGGGGGCTCTCTCAGAGACTGTCATTTCATTCGGGGCAGGGCCTAGGCCCTCCCCCAAGAGTCCAGGCTGAGAGAGCATCCCTCATTGTGGGAGGGGCACCCAAAGTCCATTTGTATGCCAGGGATAAATACTGATCTGCTATCCAAGGCCCCATGGATTGTCTAGGCCTCCTCATTGACACCCATATTCAAGGAGTCTGGATCAGTCCCATGATGGCCTCCCAGCCATCAGTCTGGGGTCCAAGAGCTCCCCCTTGTTCAGGTCAGCTGTTTCTGTGGATTAAATCAGCCCGGTCTTGATCCCTGTGCTCATCAGTCCTCCCTCTCTGTCACTGGTTTCCAGGAGTTCAGTTCAGTGTTCAGCCATGTGTGTCTGCCTCTGCTTCCCATCAGTCACTGAATGAAAGTTCTACGATGGTATAAAAGGAAATTGTCAAACTCATTATCTGGGAGGGGCATTTAAGGTAGCCTCTCCACTATTGCTTAGCTTGCCAGTTGGTGTCATCCTTATAGATCTCTGGAAATCTCACTAGTGCTAGATCTCTTCTCAAACCTCTAATGACTCCCTCTATTATGGTATCTCTCGTCCTGCTGTCCTCTGTTCTTCCTCCAACTCAACCTTCCTGCTCCCCCATGTTCTCCCCCCTCCTCTTCTCCCCCTCTCTTTTCCCTGGATTCCTCCCCCTTCCCTAGAGTTGTAAATCTGCTCAGGAGATCTTGGCTCATTCTCCTTTTCTGGGATAACATGCATATCTCTCTTAGGGTCCTACCTGTTTCCCAGAGTCTCTGGCAGTGAGATTGTAGCCTGGCACCCCCTGATCCATGTCTAAAATCCATAAATGAGTGGGTACATACCATGGTTGTCTTTTTGTGACTAGGTTACCTCACTCATGATGGTTTCTTCTAGTGCTGTCGATTTGCCTGCAAATTTCAAGATTCCATTTTTTTCTGATGAATAGTACTCCATTGTGTAAATGTACCACATTTTCTCTATCCACTCTTCAGTTGAGGGGCATTTAGGTTGCTTCCAGGTTATGGCTATTACAAATAGTTCTGCTGTGAATACAGTGGAACAGACATCCTTGTTGTATGAATGTTCAGCTTTTGGGTATATGACTAAGAGTAGAATTGCTGGGTCTTGTGATAGACTGATTACCATTTTCTCGAGGAATCTCCATACTGACTTCCAAAGTGGCTGTACAAATTGGAACTCCCACCAGCAGTGGAGAACTGTTTCTCTTTCTCCATATCCTCTCTAGCTGTGTTTTTATTTTATCCATTCTGACAGTAGTAAGATGGTATCTCATAGTTGTTTTGTTTTGCATTTCCCTGATGGCTAGGGATATTGAGCACTTTCTTAAGTGCCTCTCAGCCATTTTAGACTCCTCTAATGAGAATTCTCTAATTAGTTCTGTGCCCCACTTTTTAATTGGATTATTTGGTGTTTTGGTAACTAGCTACTTGAGTTCTTTGTATATTTTGGAAATCAGCCCTCTGTGAAATGTTGTGTTGATGAATATCTTTTCCCATTCTGTGGGCTGCTGATTTGTCTTGTTGACTGTGTCCTTTGCCTTACAGAAGCTTCTCAGTTTCAGGAGGTCCCATTTATTAATTGTCGATCTCAGAGTCTATGAAACTGGAGTTATGTTCAGGAAGTGTTCACCTTGTACCAGTTTGTTCAGGAGTACCTCTAACTTTCGCTTCTAACAGGTTCAGTGTGGCTGGATTTATGTTGCGGTCTCTGATCCATTTGGACTTAAGTTTTATGCACAGTGATAGAGATGGATCTATATGCAGTCTTCAGCATGCCAGCATCCAGCTATGCCAGCACCATTTTTTGAAGATGCTGTTTTTCATTGTATAATTTTAGTTTCTTTGCAAAGATCAGGTGATCATATATGTATGGGTTAGTATCAGGGTGTTCAATTCAATTCCATTGGTCTACCTGTCTATTTTTGTGCCAATACCAAGCTGTTTTCAGGACTATAGCTCTATAATAGAGCTTGACATCCGGGATCGTGATGCTCCCGAAATTTGCTTTGTTGCACACGGTTGTTTTGGCTATCCTGGGTCTTTTGTTTTTCCATATAAAGTTGAGAATTATTCTGTGAAGAATTGTGATGGGATTTTAATGGGGATTGAATTGAATCTGTAGATTGTTTTTGGCAAGATTACCATTTTTAATATGTTGATCCTACCTATCCAAGATCATGGGAGATCTTTCCATTTTCTGCTGTCTTCTTTAACCTCCAAAACAAAAAGAATGAGCAATAAAAGGTCATTTTTAATCCCTAAATATTAATGGTATTAACTCGCTCATAAAAAGGCACAGGCTAACAGACTAGATTCGAAGGCAGAATCCATCCTTCTGCTGCATACAAGAAACACACCTCAGCTTCAAAGACAGATGTTACCTCAGAGTTAACGGTTGGGAAAAGGTTTTCCAATCAAATGGACCCAAGAAACAAGCAAAGGTAGCAATCTCAATATCTAACAAACTAGACTTTAAACTGAAATCAATCAAAAGAGATAAAGGAGGTCATTTCTTATTCATCATAGGAGAAATCCACCAAGATGAAGTCTCGATTCTAAACATCTATGCCCCAAACACGAAGGCATCCACATTAGTAAAAGAAACATTACTAAAACTCAAACCACACACAAACCCTCACACACTTATAGTGGGAGATTTCAACACCCCACTGCCACCACTATACAGGACTACCTGAGAGAAACTTAACAAAGAAACAAAGGAACTAATAGAAGTTATGCCCTGGCCGGGCAGTAGTGGCACACACCTTTAATCCCAGCACTCGGGAGGCAGAGGCAGTCAGATCTCTGTGAGTTCGAGGCCAGGCTGGATCGACAGCTTCCAAAACAATACAGAGAAACCCTGTCTCGTAAAACCAAAAGAAAAATAGAAGTTATGACCCAACTGGGTTTGACAGACATCTATAGAACATTCCATCCAAACACTAATGAATATACCTTCTTCTCAGCACCATGTGGAACCTTCTCAAAAATTGACCACATACTTGGCAACATAGCAAACCTCAACAGGTACAAAAAATTGGAATAACCCCATGTATCTAATCAGACCACCATGCTTTAAAGTTAGAGTTCAACAACAACAACAACAATTGCAGAAACCCTACCTGAAAGGGAAGTCCTGTGTATATGTCAATAAAGCACTGTTAGCCAATAGGGAAACAAGATATGTGGGACTGGGTGTCAAGGAGTATTCTGGGAGGGAGAAACACAGGGAGTCATCATGTAGCTGTCATGGGGGTAAGAAGTCCGAACCACTTTCTCCAGTAAGAGAAATACTTGAATAACAATTCTGGAGTAAGTGCTTAAGTCAGAGATAGCCAGTAAGAAACAAGCAAACTGCCAACAGCTTCATAATTAACACAGCATTTTGTGTGTTATTTGGGGACTACAACATGGCAGAGCCCAGGCGACTGTGGGGGAAAAATCAAAGTGGCTGGCAAGGAAAAGGCTTCACTCAACACATACCAACTCATGGAAATAGAATAATGCACAATTTCATCACTCCTGGGTCAAAGGAGAACTAAAAACGAAATTAAAGACTTCCTAGAATTCAATGAGAATTGAGATCCAACATACCCAAGCTTATGGGATACTTCAAAAGCAGTGCTAAGAGGAAATTTCATAGCACTAAGTGCCCACATGAAGAAACTAGGTAATAGTCACGCTAGAGAACTAACAGCACAACTGAAAGATCTATAACAAAAAGAAATAAACTCACCCTGGAAGAGTAGACATCAAGAAATAATCAAATTGAGGGCTGAATTCAATAAAGTAGAATCTAGGAAAACAATAAAAACAATCAATGTAACAAAGAGTTGGTTCTTAGAGAAAATCAACAAGATAGACAAACCTTTGTCCAAACTCACCAAATGGCAGAATGTAAACATGCAAATTAACAAAATCAGAAATAAAAAGGAGGACATAACAGTGGACACTGTGGAAATCCAGAGAACCATCAGGTCATACTTTGAAAACCTGTACTCCATAAAATTCAAAAATTTAAGGGAAATGGACAACTTTCTGGATAGCTATCACTTGCCAAAATTAAATCAAGAACAGATGAGAAATTTAAATAGACCTATAACACCTAAGGAAATAGAATCAGTCATCAAAAGTCTCCCAACCAAAAAAAGCCCAGGGTCAGATGGCTTCAATGCAGAATTTTACCAGAAATTCAATGAACAGCTTATACCAATTCTCCTCAAAGTATTCCATGCAATATAAGCAGAAGGATCTTTGACAAACTCTTTTTATGAGGGTTCAATAACATTGATAACCAAGCCACACAAAGACACAACTTAGAAGGAGAAGTTCAGTCCAATTTCCCTCATGAACTTTGATGCAAAAATACTCAATAAAATACTGGCAAATTGGATCCAAGAACACATCAGAAAACTCATCCACCATGATAAAGTAGGCTTAATACCAGGGATGCAGGGATGGTTCAACATAGGAAAATCCATCAATGTAATCCACCATATAAACAAGCTGAGAGACAAAAATCACATGATCATCTCACTAGATGTTGAAAAGGCTTTTGACAAAATCCAACACCCCTTCATGATAAAAGGTCTTGGAGAGATCTGGGATAACAGGAACATACCTACACATAATAAAAGCTATCTACAGCAAACCAACAGCCAACATCAAGCTGAATGGAGAGAAACTCAAGGCAATTCTTCTAAAATCAGGAACAAGACAATGCTGTCCCTCTCCCCATACCTCTTCATACTCGAAGTTCTAGCTAGAGCAATAAGACAACAAAAGGAGATCAAGGGGATACAAATTGGAAAGGAAGAGGTCAAACTTTCACTATTTGCAGATGATATGATAGTTTACATAAGTGACCTAGGAAACTCTACCAGGGAACTCCTACAGCTGATTAACACCTTCAGCAAAGTGGCAGGATTTAAGATCAACTCAAGAAAATCAGTAGCCCTACTATATACAGATGATAA
The DNA here is from genome assembly GCF_017639785.1 of Mesocricetus auratus. Lineage (NCBI taxonomy): Eukaryota > Metazoa > Chordata > Mammalia > Rodentia > Cricetidae > Mesocricetus > Mesocricetus auratus. The sequence continues at coordinate 49,858,232 of NW_024429193.1, forward strand.
GAGGGCTGAGAATGAAATCAGGGAAACATCACTGTTTACAATTGCCATAAGCAACATAAAATACTTTGGGGTAATGCTAACCAAACAAGTGAAAGACGTGCATAGCAAGAACTTTGAGTCTTTAAAGAAAGAAATTAAAGAAGACACCAGAAAATGGAAAGATCTCCTATGCTCTTGGATAGGTAGGATCAATGTAGTAAAAATGTCAATCCTACCAAAAGCAATCTACAGACTCAATGCAGTCACCATGAAAATCCCAGTGCATTTACTCACAGACCTTAAAAGAACAATTCTCAACTTTATATGGAAAAACAAAAAACCCAGGATAGCCAAGACAACCCTGCTCAACAAAGGGACGTCTGGAGGCATCACCATTTCTGACTTCATGCTCTATTATTGAGCTATAGTCCTGAAAACAGCTTGGTATTGGCACAAAAATAAACAGGTGGACCAATGTAATCAAATAGAAAACCCTGATATTATCCCACACACCTATGAACCCTTGAGTTTTGACAACGAAGCTAAAATTATACAATGGAAAAAAGAAAGTATCTTCAACAAATGGTGCTGGCATCACTTGATATTGGCATGCAGAATACAGCAGATAGATCCATGTCTATTGCCATGCAAAAACTTAAGTCCAAATGAATCAAAGACCTCAACATAAATCCAACCACACTGTACCTCTTAGATAAGAAAGTGGGAGGTAGCCTTGAACAAATTGGTACAGGAGACTGCTTCCTGAACATAACAGCAGTAGCACAAACACTGAGATTGACAATTAGTAAATGAGACCTCCTGAAACTGAATAGCTTCTGTAAGGCAAAGGACACAGTCAAAAAGACAAAAGAGCAGCCCACAGAATGGGAAAAGACATTCATTAACCGCATATCTGACAGAGGGCTGATACCCAAAATTTACAAAGAACTCAAGAAGCAAGTCTCCAAAACACCAAAGGATCCAATCAAAAAGTGGGGGTCTTAAGTAAATAGAGAATTCTCAATAGAGAAATATACAATGGCTGAGAGACACTTAAGAAATTGCTCACTGTCCTTAGACATTAGGGAAATGCAAATCAGAACAACTCTGAGATACCATCTCACTCCTGTCAGAATGGCAAAATCAAAAACACCAATGACAATTTATGCTGGAGAGGATGTAGAGAGAGGGGAACACTCCTTCCCTGCTGGTGGGAGTGCCAACTCGTACAGCCACTTTGGAAATCAGTATGGAGATGCCTCAGGAAAATAGGAATCAATCTACTTCAAGACCCAGCAATTCCACTCTTAGGCATATACTCAAATATGCACATTCATACCACATGGGCGTCTGTTCCTCTATGTTCATAGCAGCATTATTTGTAATAGCCATAAGCTGGAAGCAATCTAAATGCCCTTCAGCTGAAGATTGGATAGAGAAAATCTGGTACATTTACACAATGGAGTACTACTCAGCAGAAAAAATGGAATCTTGAAATTTGCAGGCAAGTGGATGGCACTAGAAGAAATAATCCTGAGTGAGGTAACCCAGTCACAAAAAGACAACCATGGTACGTACTCACTCATTTATGGATTTTAGGCATGGATCAAGGGAGTGCCAGCCTACAATCCCACTGACAGAAAGTCTGCAAAACAGGAAGAATCCTAAGAGAGATAGATATTCATGGTACCCCAGAGAAGGGGAATGAGGCAAGATCTCCTGAGCAGATTGTGAACATGTGGGGAGGGAGCAGGAGCTGGGGGGAATTTGAGGGGAGAGAAGGACATGGGGGAGCAGGATGCTTGAGTCTGGGAAAGAATAGAGGAGAGCAGGATGAGAGGTACCATATCAGAGGGATTCATTATAGGTTTGAGGAGAGATCTGACACTAGTGAGATTACCAGAGATCTCCAAGGCCGACACCAACTGGCAAACGAAGCAAATGCCCATCCCTGATAATGAGTTTGATGACTACCTTATATGCCATCCTAGAATCTTCATTCAGTGACTGATGGAAGCAGAGGCAGACACCCACAGCTAAACATTGAACTGAACTCCTGGAACCCAGTGACAGAGAGGGAGGAATAATGAGCCATGGGTAATAGACTGATCTGGTGAAAGTCACAGAAACAGCTGACCTGAACAACCGGGAGTTCTTGGACCCCTGTCTGATGGCTGGGAGGCCAGTAATGGGACTGATCCAGACACCCTGAACATGTTTTTCAGTGAGGAGGCCCGGTCAATATATGGGGCCTTGGACAGTAGATCAGTATTTATTCCTGGCATACAAATGGATTTTAGGTGCTCCTCCCCCAATGAGGAATGCTCTCTCAGCCTGGACTCTTGGGGAAGGTCCTAGGCCGTGCTCTCAAAGAAATAACAGACTCTTGATATCCCCATGGAAGGACTCACCCTCCCAGGGGAATAGAGTGGGAATTGGGTGGGGGGCTGGAGGTGTGGGTGGGATGCAGGGAAAGAGGGGAGGGAGAGGGAGCTGGGATTGACAGATGAAGCAAGCTTTGTTGCTAATTTAAATAAAAACAACTAGAAAATGAAGAAATTAAAAACTTCCTAGAATTTAGTGGAAATGAATGCACAACATACTCAACGTTACAGGGCACTATGAAAGCAGTGCTTTGAGGAAAATTCATAGCACTAAGTACCTACATAAAGAATTTGAAGAAGTCTCACACTTGTGACTCAACTGAACACCTGAAAGCTCTAGAATACAAAGAATCAAACTCATGCAGGAGGAGTAAACAGCTGTAAATAATCAAACCGAGGGCTGAAATCAATAAAATAGAAATAAAGAGAACAATGGCTTGGTTCTTTGAGAAAATAAAAAAGATAGATAAACCCTTATTCAAATTAACAAAGGCAGAGAGAGAATATCCAAATTAACAGTATAAGAAATGAAAAGGAGGATATAACAACAGATAGTGAGAAAATCCAGAGAACCACTAGGTCATACTTAAAAGCCTGTACTTTACAAAATTGGAAAATCTAAAAGAAATGGACATTTTTCTTGATAGTACCACATACCAAAATTAAATCAGACCAGATAAACAATTCAAATAGACCTATAACCCCCAAAGAAATAGCAGAAGTCATTAAAATCTCCCAACCAAAAAAAAAACCCAACAAACAAAACACACACACACACACACAAACCCCAAAAGCCCAGGACCAGATAGCTTCAGTGTAGAATTTCAAAGAAGAGCTAATACAAACACTCCTCAAATTGTTTCCAAACAATTGAATCAGAAGAAACACTGCCAAACTCCATTTGTGAGGCTACAGCTACCCTGATACCCAAACCACACAAAAACACCTCAAAGAATGGGAACTACAGACTAATCTCCCTCATGAATGTTGATACAAAAATACTCAATAAAATATTGGCAAACCAAATCCAAGAACACATAAAAATAGTCACCCACCATGACTAATTAGGTTCCATCCCAGAGATGCAGGGTTGGTTCAACATCTGAAAAATCTGTCAATGTAATGCATCATATTAACAAACTGAAAGAAAAAAACATGATTATATCATTTTATATCATAAAAGCTTTTGACAAGTATCCAACACCCCTTCATGATAAAGATCTTGGAGATATCAGGGATACAGGGAACTTACCCAAACATAATAAAGTAATATACAACAAGCTAGTAGTCAACATCAAGTTGAATGGAGAGAAACTCAAAGTAATTCCACTAAAATCAGGAATAAGACATGGGTGTCTTTCTATCTCTATTCAAGATATACTCAAAGTTCTGCCTAGTGCAGTAAGACACCAAATGGTGATCAAGGGGATACAAATTGGAAAGTAAATCAAATTTTTGCTAGTTACAGATGATATGATAGTATACATAAGTGACCTCCAAAATTCTACCAGGGAGTTCCCACAGCTGAAAAACACCTTTGGTAATGTAGCAGGATACAAGCTTAACTAAAAATATCAGTAACCCTTCCATGTACAAATGAGAAAGACATCGGAGAAGCAACACCCTTTAAAATAGTCACAAATAATATAAAATATCTTGGGGGTAACTATAACTAAACAAGTGAAAGACCTGTATGGCAAGAACTTTAACTGTCTAAATAAATTGGAGAAGATATCAGAAAATGGAAAGATCTGCCATGCTTATGGAGAGGAAAGATTAACATGGTAAAAATGGCAATCTTACAAAAAGCAATCTACAGATTCAATTGAATCCTCATCAAAATTCCATCACAATTTTTCACAGACCCATGAAGAATTATTCTCAACTTCATATGGAAAAACAAAAAACCCAATATGGATAAAACAATTTTGTGCAACAAAGGAACTTCTAGAAGCACCACCATCCCTGACTTCAAGCTCTACTATAGAGCTATATCGTAATGAAACAACTTGGTATTAGCATAAAAGCAGATGTTAATTCATGGAATGGAATTGAATACTCTGAAATAAATGCACACACCTATGAATACCTGATTTTTGACAAAGAAGTCAAAATGATACAATGGAAAAAAAGAAGGTCTTCAACAAATGGTGCTGGCTTAACTGAAGGTCAACATGTAGAAGAATGCAAATAGATCCATATCAACTGACAGGCACAAAACTTAAGTCCAAGTGGATCAAAGACCTCAACATAAATCCAGTCATACTGAATTTAATAGAAGAGAAAGTGGGAAGTAGCCTTCAATGCATTAGCACAGGAGACCATTTCCTGAATATAGCACTATAGTTCAGACACTAAGAGCAGCAATCAATAAATGGGACCTCCTGAAACTGAAAGGCAAGGGACACAGTCAACAAGACAAAGTGGCAGCCTACAGAATGGGAAAAGATCTTCACTACCCCCACATCTGACAGAGGACTGGTCTCCAAAATGTTTTAGAATTCAAGAAACTAGACGTAGAAATACAAAATAATCCAATTAAAATGGGGGTACAGATGTAAACAGAGAATTGACTCTCTAATGGCTGAAAGACATTTAAGGAAGATCTCCACATCCTTAACTATCAGGGAAATGCAAGTCAAAATAGCTCTGAGATATCATCTTACACCTGTCAGAATGGCTAAGATAAAAAACAAACCTTATGACAGCTATATTGGAGAGGATGTGGAGTAAGTGGGGGGAAGTGGGAAGCAGGGGTGGGGGAACCTGGAGGAGAGGAGGGACGTGAAACTACATTAGGTATGTAAAACAAATGAAAAAGTTATTTAAATGAAATAAAACAAAATCGTAAAAACACATATGGTCAACTTATCAAAGGCTACACTCTTAGAGAAAGTAGACCTTTTCTTTCTGTTGCTAACAACAGCCAATCACCCCACAGCTATTGGTGGGATTGCACGGCCATCTCTCCTCACAGTGGAGTTAGATTTGATTTGAACTTATATGGGTTTTATTCATGCATTCATAAGCACTACGAGTTCTTATATGCAGCTACCTTTCTGTGTCCAGAAATTTGATCTTAGCCATCTGTCACCTCTGAGTCATACACCTTTTGCTCCCTCCTCCACAATGATTCCTGAGTCTTAAGAAGAGTGGAGTACATATTCCTTTCTGTGCTGAGCATTTTGCAGTCTCATACTTTATATACCTTAGCTAATTGTTATTTTTCTGTTAACACCTTCTACAGATAATAGAAACTTCTCAGACAGAGAAGCCAGAAATGCATTGATCTATGTGTATAATGATGTCATTAGGTGTCAGTTTAATGATACATTGATTCAATGGCATAACAGTAGTAGGCTGTCCCCTAAATCTTAGGCCTGTCTAGTCACAGTTTCTTGGCCTAATAATTTTGCCAGGTATGGATTTCTTCTTGTGAAGCAGTACTTGAAATCAAACACAAAAGTTGTTGATTACTCCCATGATTTTTTGTGCTAATATTATACCAATCAACATGTCTTTCCAGGTCACTGTTTTAGCTAGCAGACATCACAGCTGGATATAATTGATGATGAAGTGTGTTTCCCCCGGTAGCTTGCATAGCGCCTTTCATTATTATGAAATCTAGCCAGTAGGAGTGAGCCCTCCAGGGTTGTACCAGCTTGATTTTATCATGTTTGATGATTCAAGTATGTAGTGTAGTCAACAGTAGGGGCTTACCATCAAGTTCTGAAAGGTAACCAAGAGCAATGACAATAGTCTGTAATATTTGGGGAGTCTATGGGATCTCATTTTCCAAAAAGTGCAAAAGAAGTAACCTCTTCTTGATAATGGACTTTTTTATTTGTTAGCTTCTGGTATCTAGTGGTGTCATTGTTGCCCTATTAATAAAATAACTCAAGTGTGTGTGTGTGTGTGTGTGTGTGTGTGTGTGTGTGTGTGTTTTCCCCAATGCCAGTTTAACCCTTCCGGTTCCATTATTTCCTTTTAAACCCTTATACTAATTCATTCTATTTCTTCTCCCTTGAATCCCTCCTCATGAGTTCTTAGTAATTTACTCACCTCTATGAATATTTCAAATGAAATACACATATCTGAAGATTCAAAGGTAACATCTACAAAGGTGATAAAATATGTGACATTTGTCTTTCTGGGCCTCAGTTACCTCACTTAGAATAATTGTTTCAACTCCATCTATTCACTTATACTTTCATTTTACTAATAGATAAATAAATGCCTATTGTGTAAATATACCAAATTTTCATTATGCATTCAGCAATTGGTAGAGAGTTGAGCTGTTTTCATTTCCTAGCTATTGTGAGTAGAGCAGTGAATATGAATAAGAAGATCTTTCTAGTGTAGCATATATAATCAAGATGGGTATAGTTGGATCATATGAAAGATATATTTTTATCCTTGTGAAGAAGTTTCACAATGATTTTCACGGTGGTTACACCAGTTTGCATTACTAGCAGCAGTGAATAAAATAGTCCAGTAGTCCTTTCCTCCAACATCCACATCAGCATTTGTTATCAATTTTGTATTTCAGTTATCCTGATTAAAGTAAAAGGAAATCTCATTAAAATTTAATTTTAATTAAATTAGTTTTAAATTTCATTTTCCTGATAGCTAATATTTAACATCTTAAAGTGTTTCTCACTTGTTTTTTTTCTGTTTTATAAATTTTATTTAAATTAGAAGCAATCTTATTTTACATATCAATCCCAGTTCCTCTCTGTCTCATCCTCACATGCCACACACTGACACTATCATCCCACCCCCCATCCACTCCCCAGGGAAGGTGAGGCCTTCCAGGAGGGATCTTCAAAATCTGTCAAGTAATTTGGGGCAGTGCTTAGGCCCTCCCCTGTGTATCTAGGCTAAGAGATTATCCTTTTAAGAGAAATGGGTTCCCTGGACTCAGAATACATCCTGGTTTCACTGCCAGAGGCCCCATAGACTGTCCAGTGCTCCTAGCTGTCACCCACATTCTGGGGGCCTGATTTGGTCCTATGTTTGTTCCCCAGCTGTCTGACTGGGGTCCATGAGTTCCCACTTGTTCAGGTCAGCTGTTTCTGTGGGTTTTCCCAGCATGGTCTTGACACCTTTGTTGGTCACTCCTCCCTCTCTGAAACTGGATTCCAGGAGTTAGGCTCAGTGCTTACCTGTGGATTTCTGCTTCTGCTTCTATCAGCTACTGGAGGAAGGCTTTAGGATGGCATTTAAGGTCATCAGTCTCATTATAGGGGAAGGACATTTAAGGCTACCTCTCGGCTATTTGTTAGGTTCATAGTTGGGGTCATCCTTGTGGATTTCTGAACATTTTCCTTGTGCCAGATTTCTCTTTAAACCTATAGTGGCTCAGTCCATTGATGTGTCTATTTTATTGCTATCCTGTATTCCTGTTCCCACTCAATCTTCCTGATTCCTCATGTTCCTATTCCCCCTCCTCTTCTCCACACCTCTTTCTCCCACCTTCCTCCTACCTCCCCAAAGCTCCCAATTTGTTCAGGGGCTTTTGTTTGTTCTGCTTCACTGGGGGACCACATATGTCTCACTTATGGTCCTCCTTGTTTACTAGCTTCTCTGGAGGAGTGGACTGTAGGTTGGTAATCCTTTGCTCTATGTCTAATATTCATATATGAGTGAGTAAATACCATGCTTTTCTTTCTGTAACTGGGTTACCTCACTTAGAATGATTTCTTCTAGTTCCATCCATTTGCCTGTGAATTTCAATATTCCATTGTTTTTTTTTCTGCTGAGTAGTAGTCCATTTTGTAAATGTATCACATTTTCTGTATCATTCTTTGGTTAAGGGGCATCTCAGTGGCTTCCAGGTTCTGGCTATTACAAATAATGCTGCTATGAACATAGTGGAACAGACGTCCTTGTTGTATGAATGTCCATCCTTTGGGTATATGCCTAAGAGTGGAATTGCTAGATCTTGAGAAACCACCATACTGATTTCCAAAGTGGCTGTACAAGTTTGCACTCCCATCAGTAATGGAGAAGCATTCCCCTTTCTCCACATCCTCTCCAGCATGAGCTGTCATTGGTGTTTTTGATTTTAGCCATTCTAAGGGGTGTAAGATGATATCTCAGAGTTGGTCTGATTTACATTTCCCTGATGGCTAAGGATGTTGAGCAATTTCTTAAGTGTCTTTCAAACATTTTAGATTCCTCTATTAAGAATTCTCTATTTAGTTTTGTACCTGACTTTTTAATTGAATTGTTTGGTGTTTTGGTGACTAGTTTCTTGACCTATTTATATATGATCAGCTCTCTGTTTTATGTGGGGTTGCTTCACAGACCTTGAAAGGACAATATTCAACTTTATAAGAAAACAAAAGACCCAGGATAGCTAAAACAACCTTGTACAATAAAGGAACTTCAGGAGGCATCGCCATCCCTGATTTCAAGCTATACTACAGAGCAATAGTAATGAAAACAGCTTGGTATCGACAGAAAAACAGACTGGAAGATCAGTGGAATCAAATTGAAAACACTGATATTAACCCACACACCTATGAACACCTGATCTTTGACAAAGAAGCTAAAACTATACAATGGATAAAGGAAAGCATCTTCAACAAATGGTTCTGTCATAACCGGATGCTGACATGTAGAAAATTGCAGATAGATCCATATCTATTGCCATGCACAAAACTTAAGTCTAAATGAATCAAACACCCGCACATAAACCCAGCCACACTGAACATCTTAGAAGATAAAGTGGGAGGTACCCTTGAACAAATTGGCTTCCTGAACATAACGCCATTAGCACAGACACTGAGATTGACAATTAATAAGTGGGACTTCCTGAAACTGAGAAACTTCTGTAAGGCAAAAGACACAGTCAACAAAACAATACAGCAACCCATAGGATGGGAAAAGATCTTCACTAACCCCACAGTTATTTGTATTTCTTCATTTGCGAAGTGCGTGTTTAATTTTATTTCTCACTTTTTAATTGCCTTACTTGCTATTGCTGTGGAAAACACCATGACCAAAGGCAATTTGTGGAGGAAAGGGTTTATTACTTTTTACATTTTACAGTACATTATAGGAAGTCAGGGAAGGAACTCAATGCAGTAAGCTGGAGTCAGGAACTGAAACAGAGGCCTTAGAGGAACGCTTCTTACCGTCCTGATCCTCATGGCTTGTTCAGCCTACTCTCTCATAAAAACTAATACCACCTGTTTGGGGTAGCACTTCCCACCACAAGCTAGATCCTCCCATTAACATCAACCTCCATATCAACCATTATTCAAGAAAATGTCTTACAGACTTGTCTACATGTCAGTGTCATAGAGACATTTTCTCAAATGACCCTGGCTATGTCAAGTTGACAAAAAACTAAGCAGCACAATTGTTCCCTTGTCAACTTGACATACAAATACAACAGTGCTAAACAAATAACCTTTCTTTTCTTGTTCACATACAATATCTTATGGCAGTATCAAAATATAAAGCATATTTAAAAGTCCAACTCTTCTAAAATTTCCTAAACTTTAAAAATCCAAGTTCTCATAAAAATCTAATGTCTCTTTAAAAGTCCAAACTCTGGAATTTTACCTGTTAGCTGTTATGAATTAAAAAAGCAAGTTACATACTGCTTATTCTAAGAGGGAAGAACCAGGACACAGTCACAGCCAAAGCAAAACCAAACCAAAATTCAACAGACTAAATTAAATCCTGTCTCTCCATGCCTTGCATGTGGAATTCACTCATGATCTAGACTCCAAAAGGTTTAGGCAGACCCACTTCTCTGGCTCTGCCATTCATAGCACACATAACTTGTCTTGTAGACCCTAGGCAACTCCAGTTCCCAGTTACCACTGTGATTCTACTCTCCTGGCATTTCCAATATGCTGGTGTCTCCTTCAGCAAACATGGTCATGGTCTTTCTTCAGGGACTCAATCCCTGCTACATGTTCCAGACCTTGCTGCTCTCTATGACCCTTCCATTTGTGCAACTCCCATGCTTCCAAAAAGGTAAAACAGGAAACTGTTACACATTAACAAGTTCGGCTGCCAACCTGGGATGCAGCCTTGGACCTCTCTGTAAAATAACTTCTGTGTGCTAACCCAAAGAAAATACTTCCCAAAGCTATTTGCTTCAGTAATGCTGGTCTCTTAATCATAGATTATCTTTCAGCACATCATCTGAATTGCTCTCAAATTAGCTTCTAAGTTTCCACAAAACAACCAATTAAGCTGTATGCATTCAACAGCATTTCCATCCAAAGTTGTCACAAAACTACACAGTCATGTCTGTTGAAGAAATACCTTACAAACTTGGTACCGATGTCTGTTCTATTTTGCTTTATATGGTTATGATAAAAATCCCGTGACCCAAATCAACTTGGGGAGGAAAGGGTTTATTTGCCATATACTCCCCAATTATAGTTCATCACTAAGGGGAACTTGGGTAGGGGCTTGAAGAGGATCTTAGAGGCAGGGACTAAAGCAGAAGCTGTGAGGAATGCAGAATATTGGTTCACTCCCCATGGCTTGCTCAGCCTGTTCTTTAATACAACCATAGACTGTCTACCCAGGATGCCACTCTCCACAGTGGGCTATGTCCTCCCACATCAGTCATTAGTCAAGGAAATGTCTCCACAGACTTATCTACAAGCTAGTCTGATGAAAACTGTGTCTCATTACTATTCCTTCTTTTCAAATGATCCTAGCTTGTAATGAGTTGAAAAAAATCTAACCAGGATATCTTTTGAGTTCTTTACATATTCTAGATACTAACTCTTACTTATTATTACTATTGGTGTCCTGTTCAGATAGTCCTTCTAACGTAAATGAGTTCATGTATATCCCCCTACTTTCTTCTTTATCAAATTAAGGATATTGAATCTTATACTGCGGTCCTTGATCCATTTGCACTTGAGTTTTATGAGGAGTGAGAGATAAGAATCAAGTTTCATTCTTGTACCTGTAGCTATCCAGTCTACATTTCACCATTTGTTGAGGATGCTGTCTGTTTTGCAATATGCAGTTGTTAGCTTGTCAAAAATCAGGTGACTGCAGGACTATAGATTTATGTGCAGGTCCTCATTTCTATTCTACTAGTCAATGAATCCAATTTTATGACACTACAATGCTATTTTCATTACTGTATCTCTATAGTATTAATTGAAATTTGAGATAGTTGTATTTCCAGTTTTGTAGTTGTTTTTTAAGATTGTTTGGGCTATCCTGGGTTTTCATATTTCCATATGAAGTTTAAGATCATATTTTCAGTTTGTGTCAAGAATTGCCCTGGAAATTTGATGGGAATTGCTTTGAGTCTGTAGATTGCTTTTTAATTTAGGAGATCTTTCCATCTTCTGGAATAATTTTCAGTTTCCTTTTTCAGTGTCTTGAAGTTTTCATTGCACATGTTTTTCACTTTTTGCTTCCATTTTTCCTGAGGTATTTTTGAGGCAAAGGTAAATGATGTTGTTTACTTGACATCTTTCTTGATATATGAAGGAGACATATTTTTGGGTATTAATTTTAATTATGCTATTTTGATGAATGTGTCAGTTTAGTGGAATACTTACAATACTTTAAATATAGAATAATATCTTTTGCAAATAAAAATAGTTTGACTTATTCCTTTCCTGTTTCACTTATTTTATTGCCCCAACTAAGACTTCAAATAGTATTTTAAGAAGAATTAAGTAGAATGGACAGCATTGTCTTGTTCATGATTTCAATGGAAATTAATTGAATTTAATCTATTTAGGATGATGCTGGCTGTAAGTTTTTTGTGTATTGGATTTATTATGTTAAAATATATTTTCTGTATCTCTAACTTCTTGAGGACTTTTTTTATCATGAATGGATGTTGACTTTTTGCATTTTTTAAATTTAAATTAGAAACAACCTTGCTTGACATGTGAATCCCAGCTCCCTCTCCCTTCCCTCCTCGTCTGCTCCTTCAAAGCCACCATCCCACCACACTCAGCTTCCCAGGGAGGGTGAGGCCTTCCATGGGGGATCTTCAAAGTCTTTCATATCATCTCGGGCAGGGCCTAGGCCCTCTCCCATATGTCCAGGCTGCTGAGAGAGCATCCTTGCATGTGGAATGGGGTCCCAAAGTCCATTTGTACACAAGGGATAAATACTGGTCTACTGTCCGAGGCCCCATAGATTTCTGAGGCCTCCTCACTGACACCCACATTCAGGGGACCTGGATCAGTCTCATGCTGGCCTCTCAGTCACCAGTTTGGGGCCCATCAGCTACTTCTTGTTCAGGCCAGCTGCCTCTGTGGGTTTCACCAGCCGGGTCTTGACTCCTTTGCTCATCACTCCTCTGCAACTGGGTTCCAGGATTTCAGGTCAGTATTTAGCTGTGGGTGTCTGCCTCTGCTTTCATCAGCCACTGGATGAAGGCTCTAGGATGGCATATAAGGTAGACATCAATTTCATTATTGGGGGAGGGCATTTAAGATAGCCTCTCCACTATTGCTTAGATTGCCATTTGGTGTCATCCTTGAAGATCTCTGAAAATCTCATGAATGCCAGGTCTCTCATCAAACCTATAATGGCTACCTTTATTATGGTGTCTCTCATCCTACTCTCCTCTATTCTTCCCCTGACTGAGGGGAGAGGAAAGGAAGCTGGGAGAAAGAGAGGGTGAGAAGAGGAGGGGAGTGGATGTTAGATTTTGTCAATGGGTTTTATTTTTCTCTAATGAAATGATCATGTGGTTTCTGTCCTTTAGACTATTTGTGTGGTGGACTACACTGATTGATTTACATATGTTGAACCACCCCCAAGTCTACAGAAAAAGCCAATTGATCATGATGGGCAGTCTTTTTGATATAGTCTTTTTTTTGGTTTTATGAGACAGGGTTTCTCTGTATTGTTTCAGAGGCTATCGGTCCAGCCCGGCCTCGAACTCACAGAGATCCGCCTGCCTCTGCCTCCCAAGTGCTGGGATTAAAGGTGTGCGCCACCACCGCCCAGCTTGATATAGTCTTGAATTCAGTTTTCAAGTATTTTATTGAGAATTTTGTATTTATATTTGTCAGATATATTGATGTATAAATTTCTTGATTGTTGGGTCTTTGCCTGTTATGGATATTCTGGTGATAATTGTTTTGTAAAATGAATTTGAGAATGATCCATCATTTTATACTTTGTAGAATAGTTTAAGAGGTATTGGTGTTAGTTCTCTGAATCCTGTGCTTCTGGTAGTAGGGCTATTATTTAACATTACTGTTTCCATTTCACTGTAATAGGCCTATTTAAATTATTTATTTCATCTTGATTTAACTTTGGATGATAATAAATATCTAGAAATCCAATTTCTCTTAGATTTTACATTTTGGTGGAATATAAATTTTTAAAATATGTCATTATTACTCCTAAGTATTTGTTGTGATACCTCCCCTTTCAACTCCAATTTTATTTATTTATTTATTTATAGACATGATTTTTTTATTTTAAAAAGTCTTTTCTCATTTTACATACCAATTCCAGTTCCCATTCTTTCTCCTCCTCCTGCTGCTCTCCTCACCCTCCCCCACCTCACCCCACCCACTCCTCAGAGAGAGTAAGACTTCCCATGGGGAGTCAATGAAGTCTGGCACATCTGTGTCTTTGAGGCAGGACCAAAGCCCTCTCCCGTGTATTTAGACTGAGCAAGGTCTCCTTCCAAAGAGAATGGGTTCCAAAAAGCCAGTTCAAGCACTAGGGATATATCCTGGTCCCACTGCCAGTGGCCTCACAGACTGCCTAATCCATACAACTGTCACTCACATTTGGAGGGCCCAGTTAAGTTCCGTTCTGGTTCCCCAGCTGTCAGTCTGGAACCAGTGAGCTCATACTAGATTAGTTCATCTGTCTCTATGGCTATACAAAAATGGTCCTGACCACTTTGCTCATATTATCACTGTTCCCTTTCTTTTATTAGACTCTGGGAGCTTTGCCCAGTGCTTAGCTGTGAATCTCCACATATGTCTTTACCATCAACTCTAATTTTATTAATTTGGGTTAATTTTCTGTTACTTTGGTCATTTTGGCTAAAGTTTTGCCAATCTTGTTAATCTCTTCAAAGTATCAGCTCTGTTTCATTGATTATTTTGTGGGTTTTTTCTATTAATAATACAGTAATTTCAGTCCTGATTTTGAAAAAATCTCTTCACATCTACTTTTTCTTTTTTTTACCTTTTTCCACATTTAATATTTTTATTTGAACTAGAAACAATCTTATTTTACATAGTAATCCCAGTTCCCTCTGCCTCCCATCCTCCCATGCCTCCCTTCAACCTCCCCCCTCCAATCCCACTCCCTAACCACTCCCCATGGAGAGTGAGGCCTTCAATGGGGGATCATCAAAGTCTGTCACATCATTTGGGGTAGTATCTAGGCCCTCCCCAGCGTATTTAGGCTGAGAGAGTATCCCTCCATGGAGGAATGGGCTCCCAAAGTCCATTCATGCACTAGTAATAAATACTGGTTCTACTTCAAGAGGTCCTGTAGATTGCCCAGGTCTCCTAACTGTCACCCAAGTACAGGAGGCCTGGTTTTGTCCCATGCTGGTTCTGCAGCCATCAGGCTGGGTTCCATGAGCTCCCACTTGATTAGGTCAGCTGTTTCTGTGGGTTTCCACACATGGTCTTGACTCATTTGCTCATCACTCCTCCATCTCTATGACTGGATTCCAGGAGTTCGCTTCAGTGCTTAGCTGTGGATCTCTGCCTCTGCTTCTGTCAGCTACTGGATGAGAGCTCTAGAATGGCATTTAAGGTAGTCATTAATCTCATTATAGTGGAAGGGCACTATTGCTTAGATTCTTAGTTGGGGTCATCCTTGTGGATTTCTGGACATTTTCCTAGTGCCAGAATTCCCTTTAAAGCTAGAAATGCTGCCTCTATTAAGGTATATCTTTTCTTGATCTCTTCTAGTTATCCTCCAACTCAATCTCCCCGAACCCTTATGGTCTCCTCTCCCTTCCTCTTCAACCCTCCTCTTTCTTCTACTTCCCTCCCCTCCCCCTCCCACATGCTTCCGATTTGTTCAGGAGCTCTTGTCACTTTCCCCTCTTCTGGGGGATGATGTATACCTCTCTTAGGGTCCTACTTGTTTACAAGGTTCTCTTGTTGTGTGGATTGTAGGCTGGTAATACTTTATGTCTAATATCCATAATGAGTGAGTACATACTATGTTTGTGTTTCTGTGACTGGGTTACCTCATTCAGTGAATTTGCCATGGAATTTCCATCTATTTGTCAGTGAATTTCATTATCTCATTGGTTTTTTTCCACTGAGTAGTACCCAATTGTATAAATGTACCACATTTTCTTGATCCATTCTTTGGTTGAGGGGCATCTAGGTTGATCCTACATTCTGGTTATTACAAATAATGCTGCTATTAACATCATTGAATAGATGTCCTTGTTGTATGACTGTGCATCTTTTGGGTATATGCCTAAGAGTGGAATTGCTAGATCTTGCCGTAGACTGATTCCCATTTTCCTGAGAAACCACCATACTGATTTCCAAAGTGGCTGTACAAGTTTGCACTCCCACCAGTAATGAAGGAGTGTTCCCATTTCTTCACATCCTCTCTAGCATAAACTGTCATTGGTGTTTTTGATTTTAGCCATTTTAACTGGTGTGAGATGGTATCTCAGAGTTGTTTTGATTTGCATTTCGCTGATGGCTAATGATGATGAACAATTTCTTTAAGTGTTTTTCTGCCGTTTTAGATTCCTCTATTGAGAATTCTCTATTTAACTCTGTACCCCACATTTAAATTTAATTATTTTGTGTTTTGGTGACTAGCTTCTTGAGTTCTTTGTATATTTTGGAAATCAGCACTCTGTCAGATATGGGGTTAGTGAAGATCTTTTCTCACTCTGTTGGCTGCTGTTTTGTCTTGCTGACTGTGTCCTTTGCCTTACAGAAGTTTCTCAGTTTCGGGGGTCCTATTTATTATTTATAGATCTCAATGTCTGTGCTAATGGTGTTATGTTCAAGAAGTGGTATCCTTTACCAATTAGTTCAAGGATAGCTCCCACTTTCTCTTCTAGGAGGTTTAGTGTGGCTGGATTTATGTTGAGGTCTTTGATCCATTTAGCCCTAAGGTTTGTGCATGGCAATAGATATGGATCTATCTGCAATCTTCTACATGTCAGCATCCAGTTATGACAGAACCATTTGTTGAAGATGTTTTCCTTTATCAATTGTATAATTTTAGCTTCTTTGTCAAAAATAAGATGTTTGTAGGTATGTGGATTAATATCAGGGTTTTCAATTCGATTCTACTGGTCTGCATGCCTGTTTTTGTGCCAATACCAAGCTCTTTCTTTACTATATCTCTATAATAGAGCTTGAAGTACAGAATCATAATGTCTTTGAAATATACTTTATTGCACAGGGTTGTTTTGGTTCTCCTGGTTTTTTTTCATATAAAGTTGAATCTTGTTCTTTCAAGGTCTGTGAAGAATTGTTCTGGGATTTTGTTGGGGATTACATCAAATCTGTAGATTGCTTTTGGTAGGATTGCCATTTTTACTTTTAGTCCATTTATTGTCTGTATATACTAGGGATTCTGATGTTTTTCAGTTAATCTTGTATCCTGTCACTTTGTTGAAGGTGTTTTTCACCTGTAGGAGTTCCCTTGTAGAGTATTTTGGGTCACTTATGTAAACTTTCATGTCATCTGCAAATAGTGAGATTTTGAATTCTTCCTTCCCAATTTGTATCCCCTTGATCTCCCTTTGTTGTCTTATTGCTCTAGCTAGAACTTCAAGTACCATATTGAAGAGATATTGAGAGCCTTGTTTTGTTCCTGATTTTAGAGGAATCGTGTTGAGTTTCTGTCCATTTATTTTGATATTGGCTGCTGGCTTGCTGTATATTACCTTTAACATATTTAGGTATGTTCCTGTTATCCCTGATATCTCCAAGATCTTTAACATGAAGGGGTGTTGAATTTTTCTGAAGGCTTTTTCAGCATCTAGTGAGATGATAATATGGTTTGCTTATATGGTGGATTACATTGATAGATTTTCATATGTTGAACCATCCCTACATCTCTGGGATGAAGCCTACTTGATCATGGTGGATGATTTTTCTGATGTGTTCTTGGATTCGATTTGCCAGTATTTTATTGAGTATTTTTGCACCAATGTTCATGAGGGAGACTGGTCTTCTGTTCTCTTTCCTAATTGTGTCTTTGTGTGGCTTGAGTACCAAGGTCATTGTAGCTTCATAAAAGGAGTTTGGCAATGTCTCTTCTGCTTCTGTTGTGTGGAATAATTCGAGGAGTACTGGTATTAGCTCTTCTTTGAATTTCTGGCAGAATTCTGCACTGAAACAATCTGACCCTGGGATTTTTTTTGGTTGGGAAGCTGTTGATGACAGCTTCTATTTCATTATGGGTTATAGGTCTATTTAAATTGTTTATCTTTTCTTGATTTAATTTTGGTAAGTGATATCTATCCAGAAATTAGTCCAATTTCTATAGATTTTCGAATTTGTGGAGTACAGGTTTTCAAAGTATGACCTGATGAGTCTCTGGATTTCCTCAGTGTCCATTGTCATGTCCTCCTTTTCATTTCTGATTTTGTTAATTTGCATGTTGTCCCTCTGTCTTTTGGTTGGTGTGGATAAGGGTTTATCTATCTTGCTGATTTTCTCGAAGAACCAACTCTTTGTTTCATTGATTCTTTGTAATTTTTTTTACCTTATTGATTTCAACCCTCAATTTGATTATTTACTGGTATCTACTTCTCCTAGGTGAGTTTGCCCCTTTTTGTTCTAGAGCTTTCAGGTGTGCTGTTAATTCTCTAGTGTGACTATTCTCCAGTTTCTTCATGTGGGCACTTAGTGCTTTGAACTTACCTCTTAGTACTGCTTTCAAAGTGTCCCAAAAGTTTGGGTATGTTGTGTCTTCATTTCCATTGAATCCTAGCAAGTCTTTAATTTCTTTTTTTATTTCTTCCTTGACTCAGGAATGATGCAAGTGAGTGAGCATTTTCAAGTTCCATGTGTTTATACGTTTTTTTTTTTTGCATTTTGTGTTGTTGTTGAATTCTAACTTTAAACCGTGGTGATCTGATTTAGTTTTGGCAAGTGATATCTATCCAGGAAATTGTCCATTTCCTTTAAATTTTCAAATTTTGTGGAGTACAGATTTTCAAAGTATGCCCTGATGATTTTCTGGATTTCCTCAGAGTCCGTTGTTATGTCCCCTTTTTCATGTCTGATTTTGTTAATTAGCATGCTCTCTCTCTGTCTTTTGGTTAGTTTGGACAGAGGTTTGTCTATTTTGTTGATTTTCTCAAAGAACCAACTCTTTGTTTCATTGATTCTTCTCATGGTGATCTGATAAGACTCAGGGGTTTATTTCTTTTTCTTTTTGTATGTGTTGAGCTTTACTTTGTTTTGGAGTATGTCGTCGATTTTAGAGAAGGTTCCATGTGGCACTGAGAAGAAGGTATATTCTTTAGTGTTTGTATGGAATATTCTATAGATGTCAGTTAAATCCAATTGGGTCATAAGTTCTATTAGCTCCTTTGTTTCTTTGTTAAGCTTCTGTCTGGTAGTCCTGTCTCTCCCATGGTGAGAGTGGGGAGTTGCAGTCTCCCTCTATTAGTGTGTGTGCTTTTAATTGTGATTTAAGTTTTAGTAATTTTCTTTATGAACGTGGTTTCCTTAGTTTTTGGGGCATAGGTGTTCAGAATTGAGACTTCATCTTGATGAATTTTTTCCTGTGACAAATGTTAAATGATCATCTTCATCTCTTTAGATTGATTTAGTTTGATGTTTAATTTGTTAGATATTAGAATAGCTACACCAGCTCATTTCTTGTGTCCATTTGATTGGAAAATCTTTTCCCAACTCTTAACTCTGAGGTACTGTCTGTTGTTGAAGTTGATGTGTGTTTCTTGTATGCAGCAGAAGGATGATTCTGTCTCTGTATCCATTCTGTTAGCCTGTGTCTTTTTATAGGCAACTTAAGACCATTGACATTGGGAGATATTAATGACCACTGATTGTTGATTCTTGTTTCTTTTTCATTTGTTTTTGGTGGTGGTATTGTGTGTGGATTTCCCTTTTTTTTGGTTCGTGGCTTTTGGTAATGGGGGATCATTTATTGCCTATATTTTTATGTGTGTAGTCAACTTTCTTGAGTTGGAGTCTTCCTTCCAGTACTTTATTTTTATTTTTAAATTTAAATTAAAATTAGAAACAAGGTTGCTTCACATGTCAATCCTAGGTCCCTCAACCTTTCCCTCCCTTCCTCCCACATCCTCCCATCCTCTCCCCTAATACCCCCTTCTCTTCCCAGGGGTGTCCATAGTCTGTCATTTCATCTAGACCCTCCCCCAAGAGTTCAGGGTGAGAGTGCGCTTCTCATTGTGGGATGGGCACCAAAAGTTAATTTGTATGCCGGGGATAAGTGCTGATCTACTACCCAAGGCCCAATAGATTGTCTAGGCCTCATCCTGATACCCACATTCAGGGGGTCTTGATCAGTCCCATACTGGGTTCCCAGCCATTAGTCTGGTATTCAAGAGCTACCCCTTGTTCAGGTCAGCTGTTTCTGGGGGTTAAAATAGTCCAATCTTAACCCCTTTGCTCATCAGTCCTCCCTCTCTGTCACTGGGTTCCTTGAGTTCAGCTCAGTGTTTATCTGTGGGAGTCTGCCTCTGCTTCCATCAGTCATTGGATGAAGGTTCTGTTTCCCAGACTCTCTGGCCATGGGATTGTAGGCTGGCATTCCCCAGACCCATGTCTAAAATCCATATATGAGAGAGTACATACCATGTTTCTCTTTTTGTGACTGTGTTACCTCACTCAGGATGGTTTCTTCTAGTGCCATCCATTTGCCTGCAAATTTCAGTATTTCACTGGTTTTTTTCCTGCTAAATAGTACTCCATTGTGTAAATGTACCACATTTTCTCTATCCACTCTTCAGTTGAGGGACATCTAGGTTGCTTCCAAGTTCTGGCCATTACAAATCAGCCTACCACAAGTCCCAGCAATTCTACTCTTAGGCATTTATCCAAAAGATGCAAATTCATATAACAAGGACATCTGTTCCAGTATGTTCATAGCAACATTATTTGTAATAGCCAGAACTTGAAAGCAACCTAGATGCCTCCCAGTACTTTCTGTAGGGCTGGATTTGTCGATATGTATTGTTTCATTCTGGCTTTGTCATGGAATATCTTATTTTCTCCATCTATAGAAATTGAAAATTTTTCTGGGTATAGTATTCTAGGCTGAAGTCCTTGGTCTCTTAGTGTTTGTAGAACATTTATCCAGGACCTTCTGGCTTTCAGAGTTTCCATGGAGAAGTCATGTATAATTCTGATAGGTCTGCTTTTATATGTTACTTGGCCCTTTTCCTTAGTTGCTCTTAATATTCTTTCTTTATTCTGTATCTTTGATTATTATGTGGGGAGGGGACATTTTTTGGGGTCTAGTCTACTTGGTGTTCTATAAACTTCTTGTGCTTTCATAGGCGTGTCATTCTTTAAGTTGGGAAAGTTTTCTTATATGATTTTGTTGAATATGTTTTCACACCTATTTTTTTAGAGACTTCAGTTTTTAGTTTGATATCTTGATGTCTTTCGTTGTTTCCCATAGATTCATAAATGTTATATATTTAATTCTAGGAAATTTATATTTCCCTTTTGACTTAGTCCTTCATTCAGGTTTAGCTTCCTAGTGTGTTATTTGGCTTCTATTAACTTGTGTGCTTTCTCTCTTTTCCTTTGTTGTTATCCATCTTTAGTGCATGATGGTCAGAAAGACTTCAGGTTACGATTTTTCTGTATTTGTTGAGATTTGCTTTCCATCCTAATATGTGGTCTCTTTTGGAGAATAACCCAATGGGCTGCTCAGAAAAATGCATATTTAGTGTTTGGTGGCATGTTCTGCATACACTGGTCAGGTCCATTTGATTTATGGTCTCACTTAACTTTAGAGTTTCTCTATTTAATTTTACCCTAGATTATCTCCCTATTGGTGAGTGTGTGATAGTTAGATCATTATGTTGGTGTTGATCTGTGGTTTGAAGTTCTTATTTTTGAATGAAATTGGGTGCTTTTGTGTTTCATGCATATATATTTAAGATTATCACATTCTATTGGTGATTTTTTTCTTTAATGAGGATAACTTGTTCCTCCTTATATATATATGCAATAGTTTTCAGTTTGAAACCAATTTTGTTGCATATTAAATGAATGTTTCTTTTTTCTATTTGTACGTTTTCCCACCTTTTACCCTACATACTCTCTATCATTGTTCATGAAGTGTGTTTCAGCAAAAATTTCTTTTTTCTGAACTAATTAGTAAGTTTATGTCATTTTATTGGGTAGTTGAGATAATTAAAAATCAAGATTATTGAACAATGTGTAAAATTTCTGTAATTTTGTTGTTTGGTGATTTTCTAATGTAACTTTTGGATTAAGTGTTCTGGAATTATTTGCTCCATGCACTTCTTTGGGTACCTTCAGCCTTCTCTTCATACCTAAGTATTACTTCCAGCAGAGATGGAAATGTCATAAATTCTTTAACTATAGTCTTATCACGGAAAAGTTTATTTTCTCATTAAATTATGACTGACAGTTTTCCTATGTATAGTAGTCTGTGCTGAAATCTGTGGCCTGTGTAACATTCAGAATGTAAATCTAATGCCTTCTGACTTTCATGGTCTCCACTGAAAATTTGGATGTTATTTTTATGGGTTTGCCTTTGTATGTGCGTTTATCTTTTTCTCATATGTCTTTTAATATACTTTATTTTTTCTGTACATTTAGTGTCTTGACTACTCTATGATATACAGAGTTTCTTTTCTAGTATTGTCTATGTGGTGTGTTGTATGCTTTTGATAAGCATGTATTTCCTTAAATAGGAGGGTTTTTTAATGGTTTTATTGGAAATATATTCTGAGCATTTAATCTGTTATTTGTATGTTTTTCCTTTTTATAGGGCTCAGAGTTACCACATATTTAGACCTTTTTATCTGAATTTGACATTTTCTTTTTACTGAATGATTTGGTTCTTCTATTTTGATTTCAATACCTAATATTTTCTGTTCCCTTCTATCTACTCTATTGTTGAGACTTTCTTCTGAATTTTTTGAATTATTGAATAGTTCTTCACATTTTACATAATTTTTATTTTCATAAAAATTCTACCCACTTATTAAATTTTAATTGTTTTCATATCTTGACTTGTTTTTATTTCATTCATCTGCTTGTGTTTCCACAGTCTTCATTGGAACATTTATTCATATCCTCTTTGAATTCTTTGATTATGTTTACTATTTTTTATTTTAGAAGCACTCTTATTTACATATCAATCCCACATTTCCTCACCCTCCCATCCTACCATGCTCCCCACCGACCACCTAATCCACCCCCGTCTACTCCCCAAGGATGGTGAGGACCTTTTCGGGGGACCATCTAAGTCTATCACATCATTAGTGGGAGAGCCCAGGCCCTCCTTCCCATATCTGGGCTCCCAAAGTCCATTTGTGCTTTAGGAATAAACACTGGCTCCACTGTTAGAGGTCCCATAGACTGTCCTGGACTCCTAGCTGGCACCCACATTCAAGAGGGTTCAGTCCTAAGCTGGTTTCCCAACTTTACGACTAGGGTCTCCGTGCTCTCACTAGGTCATGTCAACTGTTTCTGGGGGTTTCTCCAGCACTGATTTGATTCCTTTGCTCGTCCCTGCTCCCTCTCCACAACTGGAATCCAGGAGTATGGCTCAGTGTTTAGCTGTGGGTACCTGTTTCTGCTTCCATCAGCTAGTGGATGAAGGCTTCAGGAATGACAACCAAGGTAGTCGTCACTCTCATTATAGGGGAAGGTCATCAAAGGCAGACTCTCCATTACTGCCTAGATTATTAGTTGGGGTCATCTCTATGGATCCCCTCACATTTCCTCTGTGCCAGACCTCTCTCCAAACCTATACTGGCTCCCTCTATCAAGGCATCTCTTTTCTTTCCCTCCCCTATTCATCCCCTGTCTCAGTCCCTGTTCTCCTCCCCTCCCTCCTTCTACCCCTTTCCCCTTCCTACCTCCCTATTCTTTTCCCCCATGATTCCAATTTGCTCAGGGTTTCATGTCCCCTGCCCCTTCTTTGGGGGATCATGCATTCTTATCTTGGGGTCCTCCTTGTTTCCTACTTTCTCTGGTGGTGTGGATTGTAGGTTGGTAGTCATTTGCTCTATGTCTAATATCCATATATGAGTGAGAACACATTCTGCTTGTCTTTTTGTGTTTGGGTTACCTCATTCAGGATGATTTCTTCAAGTTCCATACATTCGCCAGCGAATTTCAAGATTTTATTTTTTAACCACTGAGTAATACTACATTGTGTAAATGTACCACATTGTCTCCATCCATTCTCCAGTTGAGAGCTTCTAGGTTGCATCCAGTTTCTGGCTATTACAAACAACGTTGCTACGGACATAGTTGAACAGATGTCCTTATTGTATGAATGTGCATTCTTTAGGTATATACCCAAGAGAGGAATTGCTGGATCTTGAGGTAGACTGATTCCCATTTTCCTGAGAAACCTGATTTCCAAAGCGATCATGCAAGTTTACTTTACAAACGGCTCAGGTTCTCCATGTTCAGTAGTATAAGCAAGTGATGCTTTCAGTAATATGGTGTTTCTTTCATGTCGAGGAGGATAACCAACAGCATTGTAGATAGCTTGTAATGTGTGTATGTATGTTGGGCTACTATGGACAATGACTCAATAAGATGAAACCCATTCCTTGCATTAGGTGGTCTTATTTGGTAGCATGTCTAGTTGGGGCATTGTCTCCTTTCATATATGTACAATCTGAGAAACCCTAAGTTCTTTAGAGTCATGGCTGCTGGCTTTAACAATACATGATTACTGTTGTAGACATTTTCAGTTCTCTATCAAACCTATCATAGTAAGGAGATATAAAGTCATCTTACTTCCAGAGGATATAACCAAATTGAATACTTCATTCAGGATAACTTAATCCATTCTCATAAAGCATGATATAACCACATGCTTTAAAAATAAAGCTCTTTACCAAAGTCTTGCAGTCTCTCTAAGTACAAGCTTAACACATAGCAAAGGAGCAGAGAGTTTACCTGTGTGATGAAGGCACCTTGGTTTCAGATACTTTGCAAAATAAACAGAAATTTCCCTTGTGAGTCATTTGGGAAATTCCTGTGTTGGCATCATTGGCAAGGAGGCAGAATTATTCACAACGGTACTCCAGGTTACCCAAAGGAATAAGTTGAAAAACAGGGTCAGAATTCAACTGGCCTCCAAAAATCATAGGGAGATAGCCCTGGCTTTTTGTTGAGTGTAAAATGAGGTGCATTTCTAGATAAAGACAAGATTCCACATATTTATCCTCATTATCTAAATCTAGGGTAAATGAACATGTTTCAGTCTATGTGACCTTGCTCTGAAAAATAGGAGTGGACACCTTCAAGGTACTGGTAGTCAAAGTCAATCTGTTTTGATGGTTTATTCATTTTCCAGTTTTTAGTTTATGTGTTGGATTGGAATACAATTCACTACTATCCTAATCCACTATTAATGGCAAAATCAAATCCTTACCTCTTTGACAATTGTTCACCTGAATTAACCAATACCTGACATGAGTCCATTGTCTTTATTGTGAGGTTCATTTTGAATGAACTAATCAATTGCCCATGAATGACCCTACCCTCTGCCTTTACTTTGGAGAATGGGTTTTTGTAGATGATTACTAAATTCGTCTTACATTCTCATTTGTTTTGTTTTCAATCTTGAAAATGAAATTATCAAAACCTATAATTCACGAAGTATTTGGTTTTAACTTTGGTTGTGATAAGACCTTTCTTTTCTCTACAAATTTATGTTATGGATACTTCCTAGTGAAACTGAATGTTTCATTAGAACAACAACAAAAAAACAAGTTTTGAAAGAATGTGAAAAACCTTCTATCCAAGCTAGGTGCTATGGTGTATACCTATAAACCCAGTACTTAGAAGCTTCAGCAGGAAGACAGAGTTCAAGGTCAGTCTGGTATACATATCTGTCACCTGTCTCATAAAAACAATCAATCATTCTTTTGGTGTTTTTTTTTGAGACAGGGTTTCTCTGTGGCTTTGGAGGCTGTCCTGGAACTAGTTCTTATAAACCAGGCTGGTCTCAAACTCACAGAGATCTGCCTGCCTCTGCTTCACAATCTTAACCATTCTTCCCAAGTCATGTTCTTTTAATTGTCTTTACAAGCTGTTCTTGTTGAATATCTCCAGCAAATGAAAGCAGATATCTTCCACAAGGTATCCTTCATCCACCTAATGACATTAATTGTTCCAGGCAGAACTGAGAGGAAAAGAGGCATTGCAGGAAAAAAAGATTACTAGGAAGGTTAAGAGAAGGAAGGGACGCATAAGGAAGGAAAGGAGCTGGATGCACTATCACTTATGAAAACAATCTCTGGGCTCAGCATTGCACCACAATGATGTACACACTCATTGCATAATTTATTTGGATTATGGTTCTGGAGTCGAGAAGTGCCTGTAAGGAGTTAATAGAGAAGGCCTTTATCAGAGTCTATACCTCTGGCTTTTCCAACAGTGGCTTTCTAGAGTTTCCTCAGTTCTTCTGAGGAGATAGTGATTACAAGCTAGAATATCAGGCCATCCACCTTTATTGCCTTTGAAAGCTTCATCCACATAGATCAGGAGGAAACAGAGATATTCTTTCACTGAAGTTTTAACTGTCAATCAAATACCTGTGTGGTTGACCAAAGGATTTTAAACTAGCTCATTTCGTTTTAGAGACCATGTTCTGAGTCTGAATTCACTGTCTTTGTACTCATGTCTCTCTATTCTCAGTCAACTTTTTGTTGAGTTCAGGACTCTATGTACTGTATCCATGGTATGAAGCAACCCCAAGTAAGTGAGACAATTACTTGGTAGAGAAGAAAGAGAAGGTTTATGTGTATTTTCTCCAAAACAGTTCTTATAATTTTTTGTATGAAACAACAGAGAATTTATTATACCACATGCATGTGGGGTTGATCGCCTGTACAAAATGGTGATTACCCTGGAGAGGAACATGTAGGTGCCTTTTAAGCATAGCTAAGTAGGGTTTCAGGAGTAATTAGGTAATCTCAAACATAGTTAAGCAAGCATCAGTTACATCAGTATATTTCTAATTGGATGAGGTTTAGACTTATCATTTTTGGACACATCTGTAAAAGCTTGGACATGATACAGAAGAAGGCTGCAAGTTTTGTCCTTGAGACACGGTAAGTCTGACTCAGCCCATCTGTATTTGTTCTTTTTCTACCCTGAATGTAAGGACCTTGTAGATAAATGCCCTTTGTTGGAAAAGACACCTTTGTGTCCTTCTCAGAGAACTGTGACTTAAATTCAGTTGTAAAAGTGGGAGAGTTTAATCACTTTAACATAAAGCCTCCTTCGGGAAGACACTGATCTTTTTTTTAGTCTCTGTGATGTCAATTCTTAAAATTTTTAAGATGATAGATTACTCTTATTTTTTAAAGATGATAAAGAAAGAATATAAAGCAAACCCAAAACAAGTCTAGGAGACAATATAGATTTCAAGAGGAAGCTACTGTTTACACAATTATATCCAAAGTAGGCCTTTTTTCTCTTTGAATTTAAAACTGAGTCTGTCCTGTGAAACTTTTCTTCTTTTTACCTCTGTCATATGATGCTGACAAGCTTTCATAGCTAGTCTCCCAGACAGGCAGTGTTGTTAGCAGCAGTGGGTCTAAATTTCACCACTGCCTGCTGATAAGCATAGATAGCTACACAAGGTCTCTGTGTAAAATTTGATGCCACCAGTAAACTATGTGCAGTTCTGGGGATGAGTTTTGGTGATGATTTTTTGAGTCCTAGACTTTCAGCACTTGGAAGATCCTCTGGGGCAGACAGAGTCTCATTATTAGTAGCAGCAGTACTCAGGAGTCAGGTTATGTTGTGTCATAATTGCAGTTCTTCTCTGAGATCTCAGATCATAGCCATGCTTTGCAGCAGGCAGAGAGAAATCCTCTCTTTACAGCTTCCCCAGGATACCCCCAATGAACTCAGAGTCTGAGTCATTTGATGCTAGGCATCCTGTGGGTGTAGAACTGCAGACATCACAGGTTAATTCTATAAAGCCCTTAGAAAGTTGAAATTCATATTCCATAGGATGGTCTCTAGGTTTCTATAGCACTGTGAAAAATATATAATAAGCATAATATTATTAAAAGGCTATAGGTGTGACACAAGATGGGAAAGATAAATTGTTAACTCACAATTCCACCAACAAACATGGTTCAGGGTAGTGCAATGTGTGCAGAAGAATGGAATTTGAAGCCAATGGTCCTTCAAAGTCAGTGCATTCCTTAGTAAATTTAAACACTATCTGAAACTCTGAATATCCAGTGATTTTCCCATCCATTTTCATTCTTATGATTTTTAGATTTTTTTACATTCTGCTCCAATATTTTATGATGAAAAACTAAACCTTAGAGAAGCTAGACAACAAATTTAAAGTCTGATACACAAAGCAGAATACCTGGATTTATTTAGAGCTGTCTGGCTGCTTGTGTTAACAACCTCTTTGGCTGCTTGTGTTAACAACCTCTTTGTTACACCACATGGTGCTGTGGGTGCCTGTTCATAACTTTTCTCACTTTGCTTTCCTCAACCATATGGTCCCTCCATAATTTCTATAAGGAGCTTCATCCGGGATTTGCATCTTGAAATTATTAAAGTGTGTTCAGCCTCAGACTCTGCTGAACCACATCAGGGCTTGGGGAGTGCCTCTCTTTTTACTCCGTGCTTTCTTGTTGGTGAGTGGCTTTCACCGAAGTTCGACTGAAGAGAAGAGTTTGGATTCCTTATCTCACTCAAAAGTTCCCAAATTATACATATTACACTTGTGGTTGGTTCTGAATAGAACATGAACAGAATGGGGTTTTTCTTCTGCACTCCCTGCTCTGTGGTACCTGAATGAATACCACTTATTGAATGCTTAAATAAAATCTTTTAAGTTGTGTTCATTGCATTTGTTTAAAATTGTGAGAAAATTCATTCATATCCCTGGGTTATGCCTTCATAGCCTCTAACCTCAGAATTAGAGACTCTCAAATCTCCTACTCATTGGACCTCTTTAAAATGAAACAAATTAGAAATAACCCTACACCCCACAACTTAGTGAGAAAAAGAAAGGAATGGGAAAATGATGTAACAAGAGTTATTTCCTTAAATTTCTTAAATGACAAATACTGCTACTGTTTGAAGTGGAAGGGACTCTTTGTCTCGTGTCCTTGGTTCTCCATGCTCTCTCTGTAATTTCACAAACATCCTCCTAGTTTTCTCTGTTGTACTTTATTTTAGATCTGCCTTTGTGTCTATAACTCACCAGATTACTGAAATACATGCAGGAGGAGTGTGTAATAAGTGGTTCTCCCTTCAGATTTATATTCCTTTCTTTCATGGGTTTCTGTCCTTGATGAACTGAGGAAACCAATTAGGGGTAAGGGGAAGACTGAAACCACAGTTCTTATTTTAAATTATTTTCTTTCACCTGAGTTAAATAACCCCAACTCTCTTCTTCAATCCACTATCTCCCATTCAGGTATCACAGAGCAGAAAGTGGAAAGAATGCAGACTAAAAGCCATTCTGTTCATGTTTTTGAATAAACTATAACCAGTTATATTTTGTATGGTTTATCATTATATGTTCTCCTTCACAGAAGTCAAAGTATGATGACCTTATCCTGGGAAAACCAAACAATGATAGTGGAATTTGTTCTTCAAGGATTCTCTTCCATTCTACAGCTAAATATTTCCCTCTTTATAATGTTTTTCATATTCTACATTCTAACTGTTTCTGGAAACATCCTCATTGTCCTCCTAGTTCTGTGCAACCGTGCTCTCCACACTCCCATGTACTTTTTCCTAGTGAACCTGTCCTTTCTGGAGGTCTGCTATACCTCCAACATTGTCCCCAAGATGTTGCTGATTATCATATCTGACCAGAAGACTATTTCAGTGGTTGGCTGCTTCACACAATTCTATGTCTTTGGATCTCTTGCTGCAACAGAGTGCCTCTTGCTTGCTGTAATGTCCTATGACCGCTACATTGCCATCTGCCAGCCTCTTCAATATCCCATCCTGATGACTAGCTCTCTCTGCTTAAGGTTGGCTACTGGATCTTGGTTCTGCTGCTTCCTACTCACAGCCATCACAATGGTCCTTTTGTGTAGACAAACCTTTTGTGGCCCTAATGAAATTGACCACTTCTTTTGTGATTTTACCCCTCTGATCCATCTCTCCTGCATGGATACTTCACTGACTGAGACCATTGCCTTTGCCACCTCTTCCACAGTCACTCTGGTGCCATTTGTCCTCATCACAGTTTCCTACTCATGCATACTCAATGCCATCCTAAGAATCTCATCTGGTGCAGGTAGGAGAAAGGCTTTCTCCACCTGTTCTTCCCATATCACCGTCGTCACAGTATTTTATGGAACGCTGATTGCCACATATCTTGTGCCCTCTGCCAACTCTTCCCAATACTTGCGTAAAGGGTTCTCTCTGCTATATACTGTCCTGACACCCATGTTCAATCCCATTATCTATAGCCTGAGAAACAGAGACATCCATGAAGCTTTGAAGAAATGCTTGAGTAGGAAGCCAGGCTTTCTCATATGACATGAAAAAGAAAAGTACTGACAGCTGCCTCTGAGAATAGCTGTAGATATTGCTGAGTTGTGACAGCTTCAGGTGAACTAGCCTGGCTAGAACATGCCATGGTTTACATAGGTCAGATTCTGTCCTATTGTCTCCAAGAGTCATAGGTTCTTGTAAAAATGAAAGCCAATAATCAAAATGAAGTGATAAGATTTTTGACTAATTTATTCAACTATCCATTGAAAGTCTATTGTGCTCAAGATAATTTGCTAAGCAAAAGAGATAATACAAACAGACATAAAAAATCACTGAGGCATTCTTTGCTCTCATCAAACTCACAGTTTAATAAGAAAAAATCATTAGCCAAATACTCAATATAACATCATGAATATAAATACAAAATTGTATTGATGAATCAAAATAATAAGATGGTCTTATTATTTTTCATATCTATTAGAATGGCCAAAACTTAGAACACTGACAGCACCAGATGGAGAAACCACACGTTGCTGGGAGGTATGCAACATTCTCATCCACTTTGAAACATAGTCTTGCAGTTTATTAGAAAACTGAACACACCTTTTCAATGTTTTTGAGCAATTACACCCTTTGTTCAAATTCAATGAAAACTCATTTCCATAAAAGAAAAAAGTACACAGATATTTTTTGTAACTCAATTATTTATAGTTGCCAAAAGTGGAAGCAACCAAGATGTTCTTCTGTATATGAATGGATAAGTACAGAAAATGGAATGCTATTTAGTTCTATAAAAAGGAGTTGAATCACTGAACAATGATAAGACACTGAGAAAGCCTAAAGGAATACCACTAAGGCAACTGAAAAAAACACATTCTCTGTTTCCAACTATACAACATTCTTAAAAGGACAAAACCATAGAGACAGTAAAAGGAGCAACAGTTGTCAAGTATTAGGAGGGAGGATGCATGGATAAACAGACTATAAAACAATTATGAGAGAGTGAAATTACCATGTTATTCTGTAGGGTGGGTATGTGTCATTATATACTTGTTGAAATTCAAAGAATGTGTAATATCTACAGTGAGCCACTATTGGTCATTGGGTGATGATGCTGTTTCATTGATATTCGTTATGGGATTTAGATATTGAGAAGGTTGTGTGCGTAGGAACAGAAGACATGTAAGAACTTGCTATACTTTCTATTTTGCTGTGAACATTAAAAACTCCACAAAATAAACCTAAGATGTTATTTGCATGTCAGAAGTGCAGAGCTTTTATGTCTTTTTCTGAAATATATTTGGTCTATGAAAACTATCTTATACTTCAGATAAAGAAAATGCAATACATTTATACAGTGGAGTATTACACAGCTTTTTTTAAAAAATGACATACTGAAATTTGCAGGCAAATGGATGGTACTAGAAAAAAATCACTCTGAGTGAGGTAACCCAGACCCAGAAAGATAAATATGGTATATATTTGCTTATTATTAGCCATTAAGTAAATGATAACCAAGCTGCAATATGTAGAGGAGAGGTCTAGTGTGGTAGGGAGCACATAGGTCTTCCTAGGAGGAAGAAGTAGAATAGATTTTATTGATAGACTGGGGGTGGGAGAAGGAGGATCAATTGAGGGGAATGGAGTGGAGGCAGAGAGTGTGGGGAGAGACTACTGGAATTGAGCATCACTGGGGGTGGTGTAGAAACCTTGTGCAGTGGAAACTTCCTGGAATGTATGAAGATGATCCAATTGACTGTGAGAATGAGTCTCTGACTCTTATGCCTGCCCTTGGGCCTCTTTTATGCCTGCTGGATTACTGTTTCTAATTTGGATATGATAGTATTTTGCTTCGCTTTATTTTATTTTCTCATGTTTGGTTGCTATCTCTTGGAAGCCTGTTCTTTTATGTTGAGAGAGAAAAAGTCAGTGGCTTCAGAGGAAGGGGAAGGAATGTGTGAGGAACTGGGAGGAATAGAGGGAGGGGAAAACTATAATTAGGTTACATTGTATGAGAAAAGAATATATTTCTAGATGAGATCAGATACATTCAGGGTAGTATGGGAGTGCAAACTTGTATAGTCCAGTTACTTTGTGAATAAGTATGGTGGTTTCTCAGGAAAATGGGAATCAGTCTACTACAAGATCCAGCAACTCTACTCTTAGGCATATACCCAAAGGATGCACATTCATACAACAAGGACATATGTTCAACTATGTTTGTAGCAGCATTATTTGTAATAGCTAGAACCTGGAAGCAACCTAGATGCCCCTCAGCCAAAGAATGGGAACAGAAAATGTGATCCATTTACAAAATGGAGTACTACTCAGTGGAAAAATCAATGGAATCTTGAAATTCTCAGGCAAATGGATAGAACTAGAAGAAACCATCCTCAGTGAGGTAACCCAGTTTCAGAAAGACACACATGGCATACACTCACTCATATATGAATATTAGACACAGAGAAAAAGATTACCAGCCTACACTCCACATCTCCAGAGAAACTAGTAAATAAGGAGGACCATAAGAGAGACATACATGGTTACTCAGTGAAGTGAAAAGG
Organism: Mesocricetus auratus; assembly: GCF_017639785.1. Lineage (NCBI taxonomy): Eukaryota > Metazoa > Chordata > Mammalia > Rodentia > Cricetidae > Mesocricetus > Mesocricetus auratus. Next base: position 49,890,809 of record NW_024429193.1, read on the forward strand.
GACAAGAGCACCTGAACAAATGGGGAGCATGAGTGAAGGGGGAGGAAGTTAGGAGAAAGAGGAGGGGAGGAGAGGAGGATGAGGAGAACATGAGGGATCAGGAAGATTGAATGGGGAGAGGAATATAGGAGAGCAAGAAAAGAGACACATCAATAGAGGGAGCCTGGGCCCTGGCCCAAATGACTTAACAGATTTTGACGATGACTCATGGAAGGCCTCACCCTCCCTGGTGAGTGAATGTGGCATAGGATGGGGGGGGGTCGGGGGACATGGGAGGATGAAAGGGAGAGGGAACTGGTATTTTTATGTGAAGTAAGATTGTTCTAATTTAAATAAAATCTATAAAAAGAATATGTTTCCAATGAAAATAAAAATTGGAGTTTAAAGACAAATTTTATAGGCTTAGGGTCAAGCAAATAATACATATATATTTGAAAAGTCCCTTTAGGCAGGTCTCAAGTTTATGACTAAAAACCCAGAATTTTTAGGACAACCTCTAATTAAAATGTACAGTATTAAAAACATTTACATTATTAGTTGTAGAAACTAGTATCATTTGGAACCTACATAGCAAGTGCATTCTATGATAATATTTTTTGTAGTTGAGCAATTATATCACATCCTATTATCTCACTGTTAATATTTAAGATTTCTTGAAAGTGTTTATGGTACCATAGTAAGAAAATTAAAATTTTACCGTTCATTATACACTTCTAGGACTTAGACCTAGGAAATGGAAGATTTGCAGAAATGAAGTCCATCAAAGAACTGCAGCAAGATTTCCAGTCACCCAGGCACAGATGAAAAATACCATACATTTTTGCTTATAAGTGGCATTAGTAAATGATGACCAAGTTGTAATCTGTAAACCCAGAATAGTCTCTTCTCTGTCACTGCAGCAGTAAACTCAATTAAAAGTTAAGCTATTGCATTAATTGATGCCACTTCCTGTTGCTAGGTCTTCAGTCAGATTCTCCCTTCCTGATGTACGTGTTTTTAGTAGTTACAACATAAGTTGTGCTGGATCTGTGCTTGATCTTAATTCAAAATCAGCTTATCTCAAGGTTTTTAGTTCTGAGTCAGCTTCTAAGTGGAAGAGCTGATGGCAGCATTGCATGCTCAGATATTGTTCATCTCCTTGTTTCTGGAAAATTATACATCACCAGTTCTGGGAATAGGAATATCTGGTTTTGCCTTATCCCTTCTTTACCAGTTGAACTAAGATTATGGTCACCATTCATGGAGACTCGTCAAGATCTGAGTTGGGTAATGGCACATTGATACCACATGAAAACAGATGTACACTTTGCTATTTGCAGACAAAATTGCCTTCTTGAATACCACCAAAATTTAGGAGAATATTGTTGATATTATAATGTGTCTCAAGTAGAAGTAAAAGTTGTCATCTTCTAACTATCTGCATGTGGCTCAACTTTAAAAGGTGTCATTAATCTATTTGGGGGTTGATAGATGGCTAGATAGGAGAGTGATTTTTTTTTCATCATGGGCAAGGTATTAATTCACACTCTGCCACTTTTTACCACTATGGTCTTGGATAAGTTACTGAACTCATGAGCATAAGTCTTAGCTTTTCATACTTGTGAAGAAAGAAACACCATAGCTACCCCAAATGAAGATATGTGCAGCATATTGGTTGGCTCACAAATTGTGGCTGTTTGAATGATTACCACCCTATAGGTTTACAAATTTGAATGCTTGGCTGACAATTGGTGGAATTGTTTGGGAAGAATTAGGAGGTATAGCCTTGTTGGAGGAGGTGTGTCACTTGGGGTGGGATTCAATGTTCCAAAGGCCTACACCATTCCCAGTTAGCCAACTCAGCTACTGTACCAGCATCATGCCTGCATGTCTCCTTCCATTCTCCCTGCTATGATTTTCATGGATTCTAACCCTCTGAAACCACAAACCTCCAAATGAAACTGATGGGAGATGTCATTCTGTAAATATGTTTCTCTTATTGGTCACTGAATAAAGCATTGTTCGGCCAATGAGGCAGAAAGATAGGTGGGACTAGGAGACAAGGAGGATTCTGGGAAGTGTACTCAGAGAGCAGTGGTCATGTGATTCCTGGGGAGAGAGGATGCAAGTGAGGCATTTTCTGGTAAGAGAAAACCATGTAGAAATACTTAGATTAATAATTATGGGCCAATGATTAAGACAGAGCTAGCCAATAAGAAGCCCTAGTTATTGGCCAACAGCATTATAATTAATATAGCATCCATGTGTTCATTTGGGACAAAGAGGCTATGAAATGAGGCTGGCAGGAAAGCGTGCTTATAACATGAAACACTTTCTTTTGTAAGTTGCCTTGGTCATGCTATTTTATTACAGTATTTGAAAAGTAACTAAGACACAGAGTCCATTGGTTGAAGAGCTTTAGTAACTCTTCCAGGTTCCACTTCCACACAAAATCTAGGAAAAAAGTATTATTTGGTAGGAATTTGTCTTTGATATTATAAAATGATAACTTTGCAGAGTTGTTAAGATCTAGGAAAATGTATGATTAATCTCTTCTGTGTTTTTCGTAGATATGGAGATATCCTCTTGGAGGACCAGGTAAGACTTTCTCACATAAATGTAGATAAATAACTGGGATTCAGCATTTCTGAGTCCAAATCTTTATCTCAAAAGTCATACTACCAACTTAACAGCTTTTTCTTCACCAACAGCACATAAGCAACTTCCCTTTGTGCTTCAGCTGCCTCTGGGACCATATTTGTTATATTCAGTGGGGAGATAGTACAGTCAGTCAGGTATTACCTACTAGTCCACAGTGCCCCTCCTCCAAGGTCCCAGCCTCGAATTAGTTCATAAAACCTCAAGATTTTTGTGGTCAGTAAACCACTACTATCTGGGGGAAATACTTCCTTAGTATTCCTTCTGTAGGAAACCACAGCTCTTGACTTCTCATATAGAGAAGGAAAGATAATTTGTTTAAAATTGGCTTCCTATTTCTGTTAAAACAGTAAAATGAAACACAAAGTATAGAACTCCTTCCAAGACTGTGGAGTCTATAAGATCAGAGATGCCACATTCCTGGCTCCTGAAAATTTGCAAAGAACCAAGAAATATGACAGCCTAGACCAGTGGTTCTCAGCCTATGAATTGTGGTCCCTTTGGCAAACCTCTATCTCCAAAAATATTTGTGTTATGATTCATAACAGTAGAAAAATTACAGCAATGAAGATAGTTTTATGCTTGGGGAATCACTACAACATGAGAAACTGTATTAAAGGATCACATCATTAGAAAGGTTGAGATCCACTGACCTAGATCACTGGATTTCTAGTTTTAGAGTTAGGGAAACATGTCTAAGCCAATAAAGACAGGAAGGAGGATAATTTTTCTGTGAGCCCCACTTTTTTGCTCTCTGAGTTCTGCTTTTTCTTTATCTTATTATTGGTCCATTTAAAACCTCATTTGAATAAATAATAAATAAATAATCTGCTCCCATAAAGGTGTATGTATATATATATTTGCTAGAACTTTCCTTTCTTTATATCCTCCCTTATTTCCCTGCTATAAAAATACATAAAAGCCCAGGAATCATATTTGTTTTAATGTAAACCCAGTAAGTTTAAGGACAAATGATTTGAACTGGATAAGAGGAGAACAAGAGAGTGTTTAGAGAGAGCCACAGTTCAGATTACAAGCTTCTGTAGATCAAGAAAATCACAGCCACCCATTATGTAATTTAAAAATAATTGCTTTCAATTAATACATAATGATTATATGTATTTATGGGCACAGTGTTATAATTGACTTATGTACAATGGATAATGATCAAATCAGAATAATCACTTTGCCTATCTTCCATATCCTTAAATATCTATTATGTATCTGTGTTGAAAGCCTTCAAACTCCTGGATTCTGGTTATTTATAAATTATATATGTTGTTGCAAATTAAAGTCATGCCATAATTATATGGTATTTTATAACTTTTTCCTTCTTTTTTTTTGGTTTTTACGAGACAGGGTTTCTTCTGTATTGTTTTCGAGGGTGTCGGTCCAGCCCAGCCTCGAACTCACAGAGATCCGCCTGCCTCTGCCTCCCGAGTGCTGGGATTAAAGGCGTGCGCCACCACTGCCCGGCTCACTTTTTCCTTCTTTAAAACTGTATTTTGGCACTCACTATACATTTGGATATTTCCTCTGTGGTGTTTTGGATGAGAATCTTGGGTATTTGAACACTTGGTCCCAGGTTGGTGGCAGTGTTTGGGGAGTACAGGTTTACATGGTGCAGACTTGTTGGAGGAAGGATGTCACCGGGGTAGGATTTGTTGTTAAAATCTTGCCACTACTTCCAGTTTGCTCTTTCTGCTCTGTAGCTGTTTTTGAAAACGCAAACTCTTCATTTTTCTGTTCCTGCTGTCATGCTTCTATGCTTTCCACCCATGATGGACATCATCCTTCTGGAACCAAGGTCAAACTAAGTCCCAGTGACAGAAAATGTACCAAAATATCTTCCCATTCTTCCTAGACTGTAATTATCAATACCTCACAATCCTCTATGACATCATCATTTTCAGCTTCTGCATATGAGTAATAGCAAAGAGTACTTATCTTTCTGTGCCTAATTTATTTCACTTACCATATTTGCCTCCAATTTCATCCATGTTAACACAAATAACAGAATTTCATTACTTTTATTGGTGAATGCTATTTTGTTTGAAGCATACCATTTAAAAAATAAATTCATCTGCTAATAGGCATTTTCCTTGATTGGAAATAGACAGTCTCTTCAGTAAATGGTGCTGGGGAAATTGGGACCTCCTGAAACTAAAAAACCTATGTAAAGCAAAGGACACTGTCAATAAGACAAAATGGGAAATGATCTTCATCAACCCCACATCTGACAGAGGGTTGATTTCCAAAATTTGTAAAGAACTCAAGAAATTAGACATCAAATACAAAATAGCCCAATTGAAAAGTGGGGTACAGAGCTAAACAGAGAATTCTTACCAGAATGTCAAATGGCCAAAAGATATTAAAGGAAGTACTTAACATTCTTAGTCATCAAATGATTATGTACAAATCAAAATGACTCTGAGATACCATCTTACACTCTTACACATGCCAGAATGGTTAAGATAAAAAACACTGAGGACAATTTATATGAGAGAGTAAGGGGAACACTCTTCCACTGCTGGTGGGAATGCCAACTTGTACAATCATTTTGGAAATCATTATGGCAGTTCCTATGAAATTGGGAATCAATCTACCTCAAGACCCAGTGGCACCACTCTTGGGCATTTACCCAAAGGAAGTTCATTCATACCACAAGGACATTTGCTCAACAATGTTCATAGCAGCATTATTTGTAATAGCCAGAACCTAGAAACATCCTAGCTGCCCCTCAACTGAAGAATTGATACAGAAAATGTGGTACAGTTACACAATGGAGTACTACTCAGCTGAAAAAAAATATGGCCTCATGAAATTCTCAGGTAAATGAATGGAACTAGATAAAACCATCCTGAGTGAGGTAACCCAGTCTCAGAAAGTGTTCAGGTCTATAAAGATGTCTCTACTTCAAAACTGTCCTTAGTCATAAGACCTGAAAATCTAAGGCATGGGTACTACAGGATGTTTGATCTTGGTAGTGGATGTCTTATATAAATAACAACAGACTTGGTGTGAGGTGTAGTTACTCCTGACCCTCAAGGCTTGATAACAAGAAATTGAGTCTAAGGTGTGATTACCAAATGTTTAGAGAATTAAGGGAAGAAAGTCTGTTTGTTCCTCATATATTGTAAAGAAGTTTTTTTGCCATGTTCCCCTTTTGGTTGGAGTACTTACGAATGTTAAAGAATAAACTTTGGGTATTCAGTATTCACTAGATTGCCCTTCTGACTCTTTCTTGTATCTCTGTCTTTTTCTTAGTGTCTTTACTTACTGTTTCTCCATCCACACTCCCCCTTTCAGGTATGAACCAGGCAAGTCAGCTGGATCTGACTGAAGCCCCACAAAGATGGGTTATGGCAAGAAAGTCAAAACATTTTTGTATTTACTTATAAGTGGATATTAGAAGTAAAGCAAAGGATAACCAGACTCCAGAGAATTTAGGTTACAAGGAGGACTAAGAAGGACACATGGATCACCTGGGAAAAGAAATTAGATGCTATCTACAGGGCAAACTAGAGGAACAGGAGTAAAGGGGAGGGGATATGAGAACAGGAGGGAATGGGGTGGCCTAGGCAGAGAGGGAATGAAAGAGCAATGAAAAAAAGATATCTTAATAGAGAGAGCCACTATGGGTTTAGGGAGAAACCTCTTTCTGTGGTAACTACCAAGAATCCACAAGGATGACCATAACTAAGCCTCCTAGTAATAGCAGAGAAGATGCCTGAATTGGCCTATCCCTGTAATCAGATTGATGAATACCCCAACTATCATCATAGAGCTCATCTAGTAATCAATAGAACCAGATTCAGAGATCCACAACCAAGAACCAGGCAGAGCTCTGGGAATCCAGGTGAAGAGAGGGAGGAGAGAACATATGAGCAAGGGAGGTCAAGGTCATGATGGAGAAATCTACAGAAATATCTGAACCATGAACTTTAGTCCTACAACTGTGGACTGAACTAGGCCCTCCATATGTGGGAGACAGCTGCGAAGCTGAGAATATCACAGGGGACCCTGGCAGTAGGACCACAATACAAACCTGGTATATGAGCTAGCTTGATGGAGGCCATTCCTGATTTTGGGATGCCATGCTCAGTTTTAATGCATGGGAGAGGGACTAGGCCATGCTCCTACCTAAAGAGCCAGAATATGTTGCCTCCTCATGGGAGCCCTTACCCATGAGCAGGAGTGAATTGGGGGTAGGCTTGGGGAAGTTGAGGGGAGATAGGAGGAGCCAATGGGGGTGGAAGGAGAGGTGGGAGGGAGATCTGTGGTTGGAATGTAAAATGAAATCAAAATTTAAAAATGGGAAAATCCAAGTCAAAACAAAACAAAACAAACAAAAAACCTTAAAATGTCTGAAAGGTAAACAAGCTAAAATCTATTTGTAATCAGAAGACATACAAACAGGAATGTATATGAAACAGTGTTCAACATCACAAATCAAAGAAATGAAGATTAAAACCATGGTTTGGTATCATTTTAATGTAGCCAGGATGATTAAATTTAGAAAAAACAAAAATCAAATTCTTAAGAGGATGTAGGCAAAGGGAAACTCATCAACTGTTGCTGAAAAATGCAAATGAGAACAGCCACTATGTAAAACATATAATGTAGAAGTTCTTTAAAGACATGAATATAGAACTACCATATAGTTGATCCAATCATCTCATTTCTGGATATATATCAAAGTAATAAAGTCTTTACACCAAAAGGACACTTGCTCACATGTAGCATGCTTAATAGCCAAGGCATGTGTAATCAAGACTGTAAACTTGTAAGCTTCTAGAATGTATATATCGAGTTTTTTCTCAAAATGGGAGTAATAATTGGCAAAAGACTTTATGGCCTGTCATGAAGTAACCTACAAAGGAAATCTATTACTAGCCATAGTCAGATTCTTTCTCATGATGAGAGACATGATGCTGTTTGATGCTCTGTAAGTCCTTGATTTCAGTTCCAGTGCTGTGTAGTCCTTTGGTGACGGATAAGATGAGGCTTATATGTATAGTCAAGGTTACACTGGGGTGAGGCAGAAAGAGTCATGGCTTCCATTACAGGGATTATTTGTCTGTATGAGAGTTGCATCACTCTTCTTTTTCTGAGTTTATGCAAGACATCATGGAAGTCTGGCCTATATTGTTTTCAGGGTTGGTGACTCTTTACTATTTTCATGTATTGAGCTCAAAGAAGATGGAAGCTTAAGAGAAAGTTACATTATCATGTTGAAATAAAAAGAGTCGGTGGGACAAAGGCACAACTTTTTGTACATTCTGGATTCTGCCTTTCTTCCTAAGGGACACGAGTGTAGGATTATGAATCTCAAAATGACAGATAACACTTAAACCATCATGGAATGCCAATCAAAATGATTCTAAGATACCATCTTACACCTGTCAGAACGCCTAAGGTCAAAAACACAAATGACAGCTTATGTTGGAGAGTATGTGGGGGAAGAGGAACACTCCTTCATTGCTGATGTGAGTGAAAACTTGTACTGGCACTTTGGAAGTCAATATGGTGGTTTCTAAAAAAATTGGGAATCAATCTACCTCAAGACCCAGTGATACCGCACTTCGGCATATATCCAATGGATGTCAATCATAATACAATGACACTTGCTCAACTATGTTCATAGCAGCATTATTCATAATAGCCAGAACCTGGAAATAACTTAGGTGCTCTTAAACTGAAGAATAGATAAAGAAAATGTAGTGCATTTACATAATTGAGTATTACCTCTTGAAAATAACAACATCAGGAAATTTGCAGGTAAATGGATGGAACTAGAAAAAATCATCCTGAATCAGGTAACCCAGATCCAGAAAGACAAACATGTATGTACTCACTCATAAGTGGATATTAACTATTAAGTAAAGGATAACTATCTGACCCAGAGAGGCTAGGTAACAGGGAGAGCACAAGGGGGGTGGCGCATGGATCTCACAGGGAAAGAAAAATAGAGGAAATTTCCTGGTTGGACTAGAGCCAGGTGAGCATGGGAACTTGAGTGATCAGGTTGGAGGGTTGGCAGAGGGTGAGAGTACTGAGAAAGATGACTGAAAAGGAGAGCCTTAAGGAGTTGGACAGAAGCCTGATGCAAGGGATACTCATGAGTCTACAGGAGCAGCCACAGCTAAGACTCCTGGCAGCAGTAGATGCATAGCTTGAACTGACCATCCTCTGTGATTGGGTTGGTGACTACCCCAGTTGTTATCAGATAGCCCTTATCCAGTGACTGATGGAGGCATACTCAGAGACTCATGGCAAAACATTGATCTGACATGGGGATTCCTGCTATGGAGTGAGAGGAGGGATTGTAGGAGCCAGAGGGGTCAGAGACATCAAAAGAAATCCCACAGAAATGGCTAGCCTGACTCATGGGAACTCACAGTCTGAACCAACAACCATGGAACCGACCCAGGCACCCTGCATATATGTGGCAGTTGTATAGCTTGGTCTATTTGGGGCACTCCTAGCAATGGGAACAGAGCTGCTGTTCCTGGTGCTTTTGCTGAATCTTGGGAACATATTCTTCATATTGGATTGCTTTGTTCAGCCTGAATGCAAAGGGAGGTGCTTGGTCTTATGGCATCCTGATTTTCCATGCTTTGCTAATATGCCTATGGGATGGCTGTCCCTTTCTGAGAGAAGGGTTCTACTGAGGGGTGGTGGAGGAGGGGAAGAGGGGAGAAAGTAGGAAGAGAGAAGGGAGGCGAGACTGCAAGTAGGGCTGTAAGAAAAACAAACAAATAAAATGCTGGACTGTACACAACTGTATATGGCATTTTCTTAATTATTGATTGATGGAGGAGGGCCCAGCCCATTTTAAGGGGTGACACCTCTGGGGTGGTAGTCCTGGGTTCTATAATAAAACAGGCTGAGCAAGCCCTTTGAGCAAACCAGTAAGCAGCACCCCTCCATGCTCTCTTCTGGACCACAGTTTTTGTATGTTGACACCGAGGGATGGTTTACCATATGCACAATCTTCAGTGATGCTGGTATCATCTTAATTAATTATAATGTCTTAACTCTAGCTAAACAATAACAATTGTGACAGTAAAGCAAATATTTTACTTCAATAGCAGTATCTTCTCATTAATTACTGATGATTCTTCAGATCCAGCCTGCCAGATACCATAGATTCTTGATTCAAAGCATTAAATGACCCCAATGGAGCCTTGAAGGGACTTCTCTGAAACTCTATCTTTTGCATCAATGTCTACAGTATTATCTTCCAAACTCCCACAGGATCATCAATTGAGCACTGACCACTCATTGGCATCCCCCTCCCAAGTTCAAATGCGGTCTTCCCAAAACACATGGCAGGGTCTGTCACAGGAATATCCCATGACCCAGTATCAATCTCTGTCTCAGTTATGGTTTATTGCCGTGATAAAATACCATAACCAAAAGGAACGTGGGGATGAATTAGATTATTTCGGTTTACAACTGTCAGGTCACACTTCATTGCTGAGGGAAATCAGGGCAGGAACTCAAGCAGAGAAGGAACTTGGAGACAAGGACTGATGCAGAGGCCATTGTGGAGTATGGCTTACTGGCTTGCCCACATAGCTAGTTTCTTATAGCACCCAGGACCACTAGGCCAGGAGTGGCACTACCCTCAGTGATCTGGGCTCATATCAATTTTAAATCAAGGAATTGCACTACAGGCTTTTCTACAGGACAATTTGGTGTGGTCATTTTTTTCAGTTGGGATGCCCTTTTCCCAACTACCTCTAGCTTGTGTCAAGTTGACATAAAACTACCCAGCACAGTTGCCTCTCAGATGTTTAAGTTAAGCCCCTATCAATAAATTCATGACACATTTCAAAACCTTGAATGGGTAGATTGGAGCTGGATTTGACCTGAAATCCTCCCCTTTGAAGACAAGTTTTCATAGTATCAGAAGATGCTATGTAGTCTGCCAAGGCAGGGACACAACCAATAATCCTACACAGCTGTGCTGCATGAGAACCACAACAATGGCCATCATTACAAGATGTCCCTAAAGTATAATAGAGATACTCATTTCTTGGTGGTAAACTAGATATCTAAATGGACTAAAGGCCCATTCAATAGGAGGAATACCGTGTCTGCTCCTGGAAAGTTAGCCAACTACTAGGAGGTAGTGGAGTCATGGATGTTAGAGGGGAGTCTACTACTTTCGCTTTATCAAAAACAGTATAATTCCTAGTGTATTCTAAATACTTACCCTTATACCCACATTTAAGTCTAGGTCTTAACCCTCATCAAAGAAACTTCACTTTGCAGCAGAGACAAATATAGAAAGCCACAACTGGTCAAAATGCAGAGAACATCTGATCATGAAGGTGCCCATACTCAATGAATGCATTTCTCACACCTAAGGATCAGAGAACATGGACAAGAGGATTGAAAGATTGCAAAAGCAGAGGACCAGGATTTCAAAGTGGTTTTTACTTCACATTTCCTTGCTGGTGAGTGATGTTGAACCCTTAAAACTATTTGTTGGACATATATACTTCTCCTTTGGAGAACTGTCTCATAAGGGCATTGGCCAATTTATCAACAAGCACTTTTGAAATTTTTGGTGATTAATTTGTGCAGTTGTTTAAATTTGTAGATATCTAACTTCTGTTTGACATATAGCCTACAAAGACATTCTCTCATTTTGTAGGCTATCTGTTCTTTTCTGGTAGGCTCTTTGCTATATAGAAGCAGTTTAATATTCTGTAATCACATTTTTCAATTCCTGGGAATATTATTTCCTGTTCTTTTTGGATTCTATTCCAGAAGTTTTGCTTATACTAATATTCTGAAGTGTTTCCCTAATGGTTTCAGCATTTTAGGTTTTAAATCAAAGACTTGAATTGACTTTGAACTGATTTTATGCAGGGTTAAAAGTTACAGATCTAATTTAATTCTTCTGTTAGCAGCTATCTAATTTTGTCTGAACCTCTTATTCATTACACCATATTTTTCCCAGTGCACATTTTTACACCTTTGTCCAAAAGTAGCTAACCATACACATACAAGTTTATTTCTGTGTCTTCTATTCGGTTCTATTGTTCTAGAAGTATGTTTTAGTTTTAGTTCCACACTGTCTTTGCCACTATGGTTTAGTAGTACAGTTTGTGGTCAGGTAGTGGGACCAAGTACACAAGAAAAGATCCACAGGTAATTCCCAGGTGCAATTTCAATGGATGAGCACTCTTCTCCAGACAGGAATCATCACCCAAATCACTGTAGAGTTCCCCAGCACTCAGATTTGTGTGTCAGGTCTTTGGTTCCCAGAAACCAGCTTAGAGTAGCTTGTGGGTGGATGCCTCTAAAAACCACTGGGGAACAGTTGAATATCTGAGCCTAAGAGAGAACACTCAGTCTCACTTCCTCACTCTTCTTGCTTGGGTTTCCTGTCGTCACAACATGTTCATATTTTTTCTCTCTTCACTTCTCCTTTTACACAAATAGACTCAGACTTCTGTGTTACCAGCCTTTGCTGGCCACCTTAAAGATAATCAACAAATTCTACCTGAAGTACTGAGGGACACTGCCTACAAAAGGTAAGACTTAAGATTTTAACATCTCTGAAACAGCTAATGTGGGGCACAGCATCTTAAGAGTTCTCATACAGCTCTCTAGTAACTTTAAAATTTCTTACTTCACAAATATTTAGATCAGCAGTTCCCTGAGGCAATCTGGTTAGAAACACTTGGATTTACTATGTTATCTGATATCTCTTTGTGCCTGAGCTTCCTTGAGGACACATCACTACAGCACTGAATTGCTTACAGTGTATGGTGGTTTCTGATGGTTGAAGTTTTCTGTGTAAGATGAGTTTACATGGGAGAGATCTTCTATGCTGTTTGTTCTTTCAAAAACTTGAATTTTGATTTTAAAGTGGGGAGAGAAGTAATAGAGTGAGTTCTTTAGAACACTTGAGTTTTGATTTTAAAATGGGGAGAGAGTAATAGAGCGATTTAGAACAGTAGGCAGGAGATACATTGTCTTCATCAGAAAACATTTTATAAGGAAAGTTGGTGCTCTGACTGTCATGCTTTGGTAGAAGATGGGTTTAAAAAACTCTGCAGTGCAGTATGTGTCTTGTAACTGTACTTTATGATTTTATTCCTAGGCACCTCCTAAGGATGCTTAGCTTTGGGGCTTTCAAAGAGCAATACAAACATTATGATCTAAAGAGTTTCTTTCTCCACATTAACTAATCCTTGATATATGATGCATGAACATTGACAAATCTTATATAAAGTGTTCATCTGAAAGCAAACACTCAACTTGATACAGCAGTAGTTTCCAACTCGTGGACCAAAATTAATTTTAGGTTGCAAGTATTCAACATAGGGATACTCAAGCTTTGGTCCTAATTTTCTAAGACTAATATGGTTCTTCATTGTCAATACAACATGTCTGTATCAGGTCTTTCTTGGTCCAAGAGCTGCGAGAAGCTAATTTGATTATGAGCTAAACAAGAGAGAAGAAAGTCCCCTGTGACCACATTTACTCACTTAAAAATCAGGGGAGAGAATGGGGAGATAGCTGCAGCTTACCAAATCTCCCTCAGAGGCTACCAAACCCTATAATAGAAATAACAACTAGTTTTTAGTGAACTAAGATAACAATCAAGGGATAGGCACTCCTTGAAGTCTGACACAGATTGGCAGGTGCTGTGGATAAGGAGGAGAAATGAGGGAGAAAGGAGAACTTGTAGAGTAATAGTTCTGTCCTTAAAGAACTCTTCTGGGCAACTATACATGTTTTAGAAGACTGAGACAAAGAAAAATTGTGTCTGCTGGGTGAGCAAAGTTTTGCTTTCTCAATCTTAAAACGGAATCTTCAGTATTTTGAAACCAGTTGATTAGGAGCAGATGCTGAACTGAAATGTGGTTTCCTGTGGGGGCTGGTTAGATTATTTCTCTTTTACACATAACATATTCTCTTATCTTTATGTCCACAGGAAGTATTCCAAAGTCCAGGCCTTCACAGCTACCTTACTACAACTCAAAGGAAATCAGCTTTGTTTGTTAACAAGAGACAAAGATAGAAAGGGGAAACTCTACTGTTTTCTTAGCCTCTTATGTTGTCTGGTTAGCCTCTGATTGGCCAGGAGCCTACAAACTACTGCTTTCTTTTCTGATTTCTTACTACTCTACAATGCCCCAATGGCCAGCCATTGAGCTCAGGTTCTGAACACACAAATACAACTGACGTGTTTGTCAATCTCAGACATAGAGGTACAGATAACACAATACAATGTGCTGTTTTCTATAAAGTAGAGAGAATGTACACAAAATACAGGCGGTTAGGAGTCTGCCAAAGATTCCTTGAGAGAGAAGACTGACTGTTATGAATTTATTATAGAGACTGGGACTATTAACACTTCAGTTACAAAACATTACATATTCACTCAAAGGAGTATTATTTCCTCACTCTCTGCCACAGGCATGATAGAAATGAAGCAAGAGACACTACTCACATGACTACAGGAAGCACCAAGCCTTTTCTCCTACTTGACAATTAAAAGTAGATGGGAAGTTTATTGGACAAACAAGTCTTAGGTCTATTCCAGGGCAGATCTATGCCTGATACTTAGACACAACAATTTTGGTAGACTGTGACTTTGAATTGGGGAACAGAAGCAAATTTCTTCCTCTTTGACTTGGGTGTTTGATTCCCTTTATCAGAAGGAAGGGTAGAGTTTTTGTGACCTTATAGCCATTCTTTTTTCTTCAGTTTCCTTCCAACAACTAGTATGTTGATCTAGTTATAGTGCCTTGTGTTCACAGTCAGCCTACAGCACTTATTTATACCTCAGCAAGCATCCACTGTGTAGGTCACTCTGTGCACTAGGCATCTGTCCTAAGGATGTTATTAGGACTAGTTACTACTTAAGTGTAGATGTTGAAGCAAAAGAATCTTGTAGAAACCAGACACTTCTCTGATGCTAGGTAAGAGGGCAGTTGGGTGCTTGGATTATGAAGACTGTCTGAACAAAGGTTTTGAGAAAGAAAAAATATATACTTCCAAAGCCACCATGTAAAATCTCACAATATAAGTGTTGGGCTATTGAGGCAAATATTCTCTATTGATTATCCATTTTCATCAAATAGTAATGTGTTTTACTGTAAAGTTCCTTATGGTTTTAATATAATAAAGAGGATATGATATCTACTGGATAGACTGTGGGAGAGCTCTGAATAACTAATCCTAGTTTAAGTAATTGTCTTCTTAATAAACATCTCTACCTGTGCTAGTGGCCAGTAGCATCTTGCTGAGTCCCCAAGTGGGAGGAACACCTCCCACTATCATTTGGATTCATCTTTCCTCACTTATTCCATTTTCTATTTCTTGACCTTATTTTTCTTTTCATGAAATTTTTCTTATAAAAGGCAAACAAGTTTCACATTAAGCCCATAATGGCTCCCTCTATTAAGGTACCTCTTTCATTGCCCTCTTTCTCTGTTCTTCCCCCAACTCTTCCTTTCTGATCCATCATGTTCTCCTCCCAAATTCCCATCTCCCCTCCTTTATCTCCTCCCTTCCTCCCTTTTCAGTGGTTCATGTATGTCTTTTTTAGGGTCCTCCTTGTTTCCTAGCTTCTTTGGGTTTCTTGATTGTAGGCTGTTTATCCTTTGCTTCATGTCTAATATCCACTTATGACTGAGTACATGCCATGTCTTTCTGTGTCTGGATGAGGAGAATGGGAGGACAGGAGAGAGCACATTGTATTGTGTTTTGTGTACTCCTATGTTTGCCCTCCATCCATTTACCTGCGAATTTCAAGATGTCATTGTTTTTACCACTGAGTAGTACCCCATTGTGTAAATGTACCACATTTTCTTCATCTATTCTTTGGTTGAGAGACATCTAGGTTGCTTCCAGTTTCTGGCTATTGCAAATAATGCTGCAATGAACATAGCTAAATAGATGTCCTTGTGGTATGAATGTGCCTCCTTTGGGTATATGGCTAAGAGTGGAATTGCTGGTTCTTGAGGTAGATTGATCCCCAAATCTGGCATTTCAGAAATTTCCAGGAATCCACAAGGATGACCCCAACTAAGAATCTATGCAATAGTAGAGAGGCTACCTTGTATGCCCTTCCCCTATAATGAGATTGATGACTACCTTAAATGCCATCATAGAACCTCCATCCAGTAGCTGATGGAAGCAGAAGTAAAGATTCCCAGGAGCACTGAGCCAAACTCCTGAAATCCAGTCATAGAGAGGAAGGAGTGATGAGAAAATAGGTGAAGACCATGCTGGGGAAACCCCCAGAAACAGCTGACCTGAGCATGTGGGAGCTCATGAACCCCAGTCTGACAGCTGGGGAACCTGCATAAGACCAAAGTAGACCCTCTGAATGTGGGTGTCAGTTGTGGAGGGGCTTGGGCAGTCTACAGGGCCACTGGCAGTGGAACCAGTATTTATCCCTAGTGCATGAATGTGTTTTGGGAGCCCATTCCCTATGGAAAGATACTATCTCAGTCTAGATACATAGGGGAGGGACTACGTCCTGCCCCAAATGATGTCACAGATTTTGATGATTCCCCCATGGGAGGCCTCACTCTCTCTGAGGAGTGGAAGAGGAGTGGCATGGATAGATGATAGTGGAAGTGGGAGGACAGGAGGGAGAGGGAACTGGGATTGGTATGTTAAGTAAGATTGTTTTAATTTAAATAAAAATTAATTTAAAAATGCAAACAAAACTTTTAAAGAAGCATTTCCAAGAAACAAAATGAGGAAAAAGCTTATTAAAGCCTTTTCAGCCCCTAGTATATTTCACTCCTGAGACCTCTCAGGGTGTCAGGGCCACTCTCAGGATGACTTGGTCTTTTACTCAGCACTCACTGGACCCTGGGGACTGAACCATTCTGGAAATTCTATCATACTGTCTCTTTAGAACACCTGTGAGGGAAATATTAACAGTCCTATTTAAAGATTTGGACGTTTGATAGATTAAGGAAGTTGTCCAAGGCTGTAATTATGATTAATCACAGTGCTGGAACTTAAACTAAACCTGATTCTAAAATTTTGTTTATCAAGGCATGATGTGTATACTTTGAACTCAATGAGTCATCTTCACCAAGTTACACTGATCACATCTGGTTTTTCCATGCCTGGAGCAACTGCAGTCAGAGATAACTTGCAATCTGACTCTACTTGATCCTACCTGAATAGCTACAAGTCCACCAAAGTTCTGCACTTTGCTGAAGCTGACATTAGGTTGACACACAGGCCCATGTCTTAATATATCTGTGGAGCATATCAACAAGAGATATGTTCTCCCATAAACGTCTGCCTATCTTGAGTTGATATTTACTGGCCTGTCAATAAATAGACCTGTCAAAATAAATAACCTTCAATGTAATGACACAAGTATTATGAATAAGAAAATTTCAGTATAAGAAAATTGTGTGGCTTTGTAAGTATACTCCTCTCTGACAGACCCACATGAACATTAACTTACAAGTTTATTAATAGGTACACAGTAAATTCATTCAATTTTGTTTTTTAAATCATTTCATTTACCTTTTGAGAGTATAATTACATCATTGCCCCTTCTATTTCCTCCCTACAAGCCCTCTTCTATACTCCCCACACCACAGATCTTTTTCATATTCATGGACTTTTTGTCATTAACTGTTGCCATGCACACAGACATTGCTATAGACAAAATTATAGCCTGTTCAGTTTGTATAATGTTACTTACATGTATGTTTTTGGTACTGACCATTTGGTAGTGGATAACCAATTGGTGTGCTCTTCCCTGGAGAGGATTATTTCTCCCATTCTCAGCATCCTTCAGTTGCCTGTAATTTTTTTTGTCTAGGTTGAGGCCTTGTGTGCTTCCCCCAGTCCACATTCGAGTATCTACTGTTGTCCTTGTTTAACTCATGTTTAGGCAGTCACACTGGTGAGACTTCATGTGCATAGCTTCCAACATTCCTGGGAGACAGAACAAACTCCCTGATGTTCTTGGTCTTACAGTCTTTCCGCCCCTTCTCTGTAATTATTCCTGAGTCTTAAGTATGGAAGTTGTTTCATAAATGTCTTCATTGGGACTGGG
The DNA here is from genome assembly GCF_017639785.1 of Mesocricetus auratus. Lineage (NCBI taxonomy): Eukaryota > Metazoa > Chordata > Mammalia > Rodentia > Cricetidae > Mesocricetus > Mesocricetus auratus. The sequence goes on from NW_024429193.1 coordinate 49,908,519, forward strand.
CTCCATAACTCCTTATTTTGATTGGTTGTAGTTTTCTGTAGTGGCTTTTGTCTGTTGAAAACAGAAGTTTCATTGATGTGGCCTGAGGACTAAACTTATCTGTGAGCATAAGGATAAATATTAAGACTGTAGTTAGGGATTATGCTGGCTTGGTAAAGTGGCATTTGTAGGTTCTCTTACAGGATGCACAACTTCACTAGCCCTAGGTAGTTGGCTGGCATTTCCTTATTGTTAAGTGGTCTTAAGTACAACTAGAGACCTGTTGGTTATCTCCAAGTTATGCTATGACTGCATCCTTTGGGTAATCATGCCATGTTGGTTGTTATGGCCCATAGGCATCATTTCTGTGTAGGACTATTGGTAACTTCTCTCCTTTGGTTGCTTACATGACATTTAAATTGTCACTTACTTTCAAAAGTTCTGACCATGGATTTATTGCATTCTCTACTGCCTTGTTTTTGGTTTTGTTTGAGAAGCACTTGTCAATATCTCATAAATGGTCAATCTAAAAGTAAAGCTCCTTGCTGAAGTTTCATATTGTCTCCTGAAACTGGATTTTATAAAGACAGAGTTCAGTAACTGGTAGGGGTTTTAAAATTTTCTGTCTAACCACAGCCACCTCTAAACTTGTTCTCACTGAAAGCAAGAGTAGATGATGCTGCGATTACAGATAGAAAGAGAGAGATACTAGGAACCTGCAAGATAGTTCACTAGTCCAAGATCTTTGCTTGGAGTCATTAAATGGTGTTTAGCTCTGGCTTCCAAACCGGGTCCTGGGATGTGGCCTTAGATCATTGTGGTTTAGTCTTGAAGATTTCCTGGAAATTGACGTCAGGAGCTTTCTTCATAAAAAGAATACTGTGAGAACGTTGTGAGTCATGGGGGGCGGAAGTGGCAGCTTTTAACTGTTAGGTAGGTGTCAGTTCCTCTGAATATTACACAGAAGGGTGGGAGGCTCAGACTCTGGCTAGTAATGGTGAAGAAAGGGTAAGAGAAATTTGTCTTGGCTCTTAAGAAAACAGGGCCATTGTAGCATTTTGCAAAAGTAATGGCCATATTCACCAACGGGGCAGATTTTATCCTTCAATTTGATATGACTCTGAGCAAAAAGAAAGCCAGAAAGGAAAGAAACAGATATTCTTTAGTTTTCTGTGAAAGACAAAATCAATGATGACACACCCAGTTTTGTGGCCATCTTAGTTATTGATGAAAATGGATTTACATGAATCTGAAAAAGCTGTGACAGGACTCAAGGATGCTGGGACTTATGTGACCCTAGGAAGTCAATGATTTGATTACCTCCTGTTAGTTCTGTACTACCATTGCCCTATCGTACTTTGCAGGCAGGACTGATTGTAGGTCATAGGTTTTGTGGCTGCATTGTTCACATTTCTTTCAGTAGCCTGCACTAAAGAGACTAAAATATAGTGGTTAAGGTTCCATGTAGGCACTGGCTCAACTTCTCCATGTTTGATAGATTGTGTGGGTATTACCTTGGAAATGGGACAGCACTGTCAGTTGGCAGAGATCAACCTTTTGTCTTAGTGATAGTCTTTCCATGGGACCCCCTTGACCAACAACTCAATAGAATGCAACCTAGTTCTACCACTGGAATCATAGCCTGGTGACAAGAGATGGCTTGTTGAACCTCTGTATCCCCCATTACTAGAAACCCTCACTGGGCTTACTTTTATAAATTCCATAAAGTTTCCACTGCACTAGGTTTACATACCATCCCTTAAGGACCCCTAAAATCTCAAATTCTAGTCTTTTTTTCCTGCACGCTTTTCCTCTACCCAATTTCCCCCAAATCTGATCCTCTCCCATCCTCTTCCCAGCCACTCCCAGGCTGCCAGTAAAATCTACTCTATTTACCCATCCATGGATATCCACTCCCCACCCCCAGAACCTTCTTCTTTAACTAACCTATAAATTGTAGCTTTGTTATCATTTACTTAACAGGTAATATCCACCTATAACTGAATATAGGCCATATTTATCTTTCTGAGTCTGGGTTACCTTGTTCAGGATGAGTTTTCTAGTTCCATCTATTTACCTGTAAATTTTATGATGTCATTTCCTTAACAGATGAGTAATACTCTACTGTGCAAATGTACACTTGTCATTTGTATATAGGAGGTATATGGTTTTCTTTTGAGTTAATCTGTCTAGCTTCTTCACTGAAAATGTTTATGAGCTGTAGGAATTTCCTGGTGGAATTTTTGGGGTCACCAGTATATACTATCATATCATCTGCAAATAAAGATATTTTGACTTCTTCCTTTACTATTTGTATCCCCTGATGCCCTTCAGTTCTCTTATTGATCTAGCTGGAAATTCAAGTACTGTATTAAATAAGTATGAAGAGAGTTGACAACCTTTCGTATTCCTGGTTTTAGTGGTATTCGGCTTTTCTCCATTGAAACTTATGTTGGGGGTGGGCTTGCTGTAAATTGCCTTTATTATGTTTAGGTGTGTTCTTTATATTCCCAATCTCTCTAAAACTTTTAATATGAAAGGGTGTTGGATTTGTCAAAGGCCTTCTATTTATTTAATGTGATGATTATGTGTTTCTCTTTCAGTTTGTTTATATGGTAGATCACGTTTTTGATGTTCATATATTGAATGAGCTCTGCATTTCTAGAATGAATCCTACTTGATCATGGTGGATGATCTTTTGATGTGTTCTTGAACTTTGTTTGCAAATATTTATTGTGTATTTTTGCACCTATGTTCGTAACAGAAATTGGTCTGTGATTCTCTGTCTTTGTTGAGTCTATATGTGGTTTGGGGATCAGGGTAACCATGACCTCATAAAATGAATTGGGCAATGTTCCTTTTGTTTATATCTTGTGGAATAATTTGACAAGTATTGGCCTCAACTTTCCTTCGAAAATCTGGTAGAATTCTGTGCTGCTAAAATCTGGTAGTGTGCTCTTTTTGTTGGGAAATTTTAGGTGACTGCTTGTATTTCACTAGTGGTTAATAGTCTGTTTGAATTGTTTATCTGGTCTTGATTTAACTTTGGTGAGTGGTATTTATCAAGAAAATTATCTTTTATTTTTAAAGATTTTCCAATTTGGTGGAGTACAGGTTTTTAAAATATGTCCTTATAATTCCCTGGATTTTCTTGGTCTCTGTTGTTATGTCTATCTTTTTGTTTCTGATATTAATTTGGATATTCTCTCTTAGTTTGGATAAGGGTTTGGTTATCTTGTTGATTTTTCAAAGTACAAACTCTTTGTTTTATTGATTCTTTGTATTGTTCTGTTTGTTTTGATTTTTATCTCAGCTCTCAGTTTGATTATTTCTTGCTATCTACTCTTCTTAGGGAGGCTTAGTTCATTTTGTTCTAGAGCTTTTAGGCATGCTGCTAATATGAGCTCTCTCCTGTGGTGATTCCCCTACAGGCTTTACAGCAGACAGGGAAAAGACTATCTAAAAAGAGACAAGCATGAAACTCAGATTAGCCCAATTTTGTTATAACTGGTGCTTGTCCAGGACTTCTAGAGTCTGACCCACATAATTTTGCTTTAGCCATATTTAAACACAGGACAATCTTAGAAAAATATTCAGATAACAGTTAACTGAGCCCCAAGTGCACAATCTAAGACATGTTTACATTCAAATTCCTTACAAAGTACATTTGGCTATTTTCACAATAATGGGTACTGTTGACTTAGAAATAGTGCCCCAGATTTAGAGTCTAGGGAGTTGGACTGTGGCAAACATGATGCTTGTGACCAGGGTGTCTGGATTGCCCTGGTCCTAAGATAACACAGGAGTCATTTAGGTTGTTGTAAAGCACAAACACTCACAGAAATGGGCTTTATGGTCTAAAAGCAATGAACAATGATTGTAGATTACTTTTATTTTGTTGTTGGTAGTGCTGGTGGAATTGGTGGTGGTGGTCCAGAAATAGTATGAATAAAACTCAGACAATACTGCTGTTCACAGTCCAGTGTTTACTAAAGGTATTTAAATAATGTGAAGTTAACTTTTCTTTATTGTGCAAAACAATTCCTTAGGAAGCCGACTACTTAAAAGAGGAAAATCCACTTCTAATCATACTTTCAAAAGATGCAATGTATAATAACTGGTTCCATTATTTTGCGTGTATTCTGAGGCTCAAACATCGTGGTGAGAGCACAGAGCAGAGCAAAAGTGTTCTTATATGTTTGAGAAAAAGAGGGAGATGAAAAAAAGAGAAGAGACTGGGAGAGATGGAAAGATAAAGAAGGATATATCCTGCAATGGCATGCCCCCAGTGGCCTAAAGCTTTCATATAAGCTGCACATCCTAAATAATTTATCACCTTTTGATAGCACCATCAGCTGGGACCAAGGTTTCATTTAACACATGAGTCTTTAGGGGCTATTTAAGATTCAAATCACAACTAACAAGAAAACCTGGTCTACTTATCTATGCAGTAATGTTGGTCTTGCCTCTGTTCTATCAATTTTCCTGGAGGATTTCCTTGAATATTTATTGTAGTGTAGATCTGCTGAGGAGAAATTCCCTTAGCTTTTGTACATATTATAGTCCCACTGTATGAATACAATGAACAAATCTCATATGTATCTTATATTCTTCACCATTTTCATTGATCTTCTTTGTCAGGTGAGTAAATTATTTTAATCTAGTTTAGAATTTATTACATGTATTAATTCTTCAAGTATTTTTTTCTTTTTTCCTTTGGAGACTCCCATTACAGACAAATTATAACACTCAACATTACTTCATCTTGAGATGCTCTATTTATTTAAATTTTGTTGCATGTCCTTTCTTGATATTTTTCTTACTACCTTAAAATTCATTAATTTTTTCTTATGTAATATCTACCATTATCTTCTATTAATACTTCCCAGTATATTTTTATCTTAGGCTATGCTGTTTTAGCTTTAGCAGCCTAATTTACATATATACATATATTCATTATGTAACCTAGAATGATGTCAGATTTGTAATCCTCCTGCCTAAGTCTCCCCAGCACAGGGATTACAGGAATTTGTCATCATCTTCATATTCATATCTTAAAATGAGATTGTCCTGGTTTATCTACATGGACATTGTTTAGATATAATGCTATCTCTCTTTCTTTCTTTCCCTTCCCTTCATTTTCGTCCTCTCTCCCTCCCCATTCTCTCTATCCCTCGCCTGTTTCTCTCTCTCTTCACCCTCTGTGTGTGTATCTCCCTAATGGCATATATGAAAGAGTGATAGAGCTGGAACATGATGTACTCCTCTTGTACTCACATATACATATATGCATATACAATGTAATACATCTTATACATCCACACAATGGTATCCTTGCTAAAAATGAGATAACCTCATTTAAAAGACTGTGTTCAGCCAGGCGGTGGCACATGCCTTCAATCCCAGCACTTGGGAGGCAGGAGCAGGCAGATCTCTGTGAGTTCGAGACCAGCCTGGTCTACAAGATGTAGTTCCAGGACAGCCTCCAAAGCCACAGAGAAACCCTGTTTCAAAAAACTAAAACTAAAAACTAAAACAATAAGAATAAAAGACTGTGTTCATATTGTGGTCAATTTTAACTTCCTCATTATATATTTGTGTGTTTCATTTCTGCTATAGGATCAGCGTCTATTGGAAGACATTTAATGCTTTGCCATGGTCATATCTAGAACAGAAATATAATAGATAATTATGCATAAAAGGACAAATGAGGCATATGTATCACCTTGTACTTTCATATGGAGAGGTTTATAGACCATTCCATGACAACTGATAAAAAAAGAGGCCATGAATTTCAAGAAGAGTTGAGAAGGGTATATGAGAAGGCTTGAAGGAATGAATGGGAAGGGATAGATGTTGCCATTAAAACACAGTTACAAAAATAAACAACAACAAATTTACTAAGTAATGAATCTCAAGACAGTTAAGTAACTGGGTGATCAAGTCACTGGCCTTCTACTCTATGCATCGATCATCTAGTCTTGGCCTCAAAAGCTATTCTTGAGTAGCCATATATATGTCACTAATGTCACACAGGACCAAAAGCTCTGGCTTATTTTGTGTCACTGTGACTCAGGTTCTTGTTAGAATAGCTTTATTGTTGGGTGTTGAGGCTTATGGTAACACCAAACATTGCTTACTGAACATTCAGTGTTCAAGATGATGGTTTTTCAACCTGGGCTTTAGTTTTGAAAGTATGGAAGCAGAGATTTGGGGAAAACTTTCCAGAGAAGAGATGAATAGATCAAACACAAGATGGTGGTGATAATCCTTGAACTATAAACACTTGCAGTTTGGAGTCTGTTGTGCTACCTTACAGTGCTAAATTGTCATAAAAATTCCTTTCTTATTCCTTCTGTTTTTTAGGTCATACTATCCCAGCATGGGCATGAGCACTTTAAAATTGCTGAAATATGTCCTGTTTTTCTTTAACTTGCTCTTTTGGGTAAGTATCTCCTTTGAACATGTCTGAAATAACACCCCTCCATCCCAGCTAATCTGTCCTTTCTTCTCAGTTAAATAATATAGTATAGAATATGAACTGTGCACACCTCGGTAATATCCAAAACATTTCATATAGGTATAAGGGAGTAATAATTTCTTCCCCTCCTGCTATTTTGTCACAGTATAAGTCTACAAAATTGAAAAGTATCAGTGAGTTAATAATGGAGGTGCCAATTCTGTCTGGGGTCTCTAGGGTAACATTGCAAATAATTAGTATTTATAAGTGAGAAATGGACTACAATTTGAGTGTCAGATTCTATTCTCTCCTCATCCCTGAACCCATGGAAGAATATTGACAAAGAAACCATGGAAGTTCTATTTTGAACTTTTAAAAGAATATCATTAATGGCTTCTGCAGTATCTAGGCTAATTTGTATTCTTACTAATAGTGTGAAAGCGCTTCTTTTTCTGTCATTCTGGTCACCATTTATTGTTGATAGTTTTCCTTATGACAGACATTCTGGTAAGATGAAGTGGAATCTCCATTTAGTTTTAGCAGTTGAAGATGCTAAACACCTTTTTCCATATATTTATTGGTGATGTGTACTTCATTATTTTAAAACTGTTCATTTTTATTGTTCATTTGTTGCATTGGTTTTTCGTTCCATTTTTCTTCAAATTTTGCACTTCCGTATGATCTAGCTCTTTTACTTCTTATTTTGTCTTCAAAAGAATGATAATCACCTTACCACAAAGATACTTGAACATCTCTGATTTTTGCTGATGCAGACTAGACACCCATCTACAAAGGATAAGGAGTATGTGATGTGGTATATGTACACAATAGAGCTTTTCTTAGCCATCAGAAGAATAAAATTATGCAGAAAACTTTATGGAATTTAAGTGAAGTAAGTTAGTACCGAATACAAAAGTATGACATCTTCTTCATATGCAGAAGCAAAGAAAAAATAAAGAAAGGCATTTAACTAAAAGGGGACTATTAAGAGTGGGAAGCAGGAAAACACAAAAGAAAAAGCATATAAGAAAGATTAACAAGATGTGAATATGATCAAATTACCCTATGTGCTTGATGGGTAGAAATATAACAATGAAATATTTTATATAATTAATATGGATTAATAAAAATGTAAAGTTACAGACATATATGTCCATACTTGGTAATTTAACATGAAAAAAGAGATGTCCAAACAGAATTCAATATATTGGATTCAGCAGCTGCATTACATATATAAGATGAATCAGTACTCATATGTTTATGAGAATATTCATATAAATTTGGCATCTCTGGTAGTCTCCCTATCAAGATAACCTTCTTTAAACAGAGTGTCTTCACTATGTGGTTGTACTCTCCAAAAGGAAGGCCACATGTGGACCACTGAACAGACAAGAGATATAACATCTGAAGTATAAAGTTAGACATGTAATATAGTAAAGGTGAATATATTAGGTCTCTCATAAATATGATATTTCCTTGGTATCTGGATCTGTGAAGTAAAAGATATGAATGTGACTCCATATACAGAGTGGGTATTTCCTTTCTATATGATAGTGGGGAAACTGAGTGAAGAGGTGACCTCAGGAGTCTTGGGTGAGCAAAAAGTCCCAAATGATTCTGATCTCAAGAAGTTGAGAATACAAATGAGGAGATACTTAAGGACTACATTTACCTTAGAATGATATTAAATTTTTCCTTCCAGGTCTGTGGCTGTTGCATTTTGGGCTTTGGTATCTACTTCCTGGTCCAAAACACCTATGGAGTGCTCTTCCGTAACCTTCCCTTCCTGACACTGGGCAATGTTCTCGTCATTGTGGGCTCAATTATCATGGTAGTTGCCTTCTTGGGCTGCATGGGCTCAATCAAGGAAAATAAGTGCCTGCTTATGTCGGTGAGTCCTTGCATCAACTGTGATATTCTGAGTTGGCATAGATGATGTATCAAGTCCAGGGTGATATGTTTCATGGTAGATTACTTTTGGATGAAATGTATAATTAAAGAGCAGAGAGGGATAGGAAGGCAGTGGTGGTGCACATCTTTAGTTCTAGTACTCGGGAGGCAGAGGTAGAGGGAGCTCTGAGTTTGAGGGCAGCCTGGTCTACAGAACAACTTTCAGAACAGCCAGGTCTGCACATAGAAACCCTGTCTTGGGAAAAAGGGCAGAGAGATAACAAAAACAAGATTTTTGCTTACTTCCTGTTTTTCTTCATTCTATTGCCACTCAGATGCCAGCCTATGGAATAATGTACCACAGTGAGTTGGGCTTTCCTGTACCAGTCAACATAAAGAAAATCCCTGACAGGCTAACCTGACCCTCAATGGAAGTTTTTTTTTGCCCAGTTTATTCTAGGTTGTGTCAAGTTTACAATAAGAAGTAACCTACACAGTCTCTTGCTTGTCAATTTAATATATACAAACATCATTTTGAGCCATAAGTTTCTATTACTTGCTCCATATGTCTCAGGTTACTATCAGAATATAAAATATAGTCCAATTCCAGAACTCTCCTAAAGTCTTACACAATTTTCAAGACTTCAAAGTCCAAGGTCTTTTAACTGTGAGCATCTGTGAAATAAAAAGAAGTTACACATGTAAACATTGTTATTCCAAAAGAGAAGAAACAGGGTATAATAACAATCATGCAAAATGAAACAAAACAAAAAAACAGCAGCCAGTTGTATTTAGGAATATATAAATAATTATTGAAAAAAGGATATGAATTTGCAAAAGAGAAAAGAGAGGTATATTGGAGAATTTCAATGGAGGAAATAAAAGGGGAAATGATGTAATTATATTATAAACTCAAAAAAACAAAAGAAATAGTAAAAAATCAGTTGGTTTTAGATCAAATATTGTAGCTCTAATATCTCACAGGTGGGTCTTGTATTCTAAACTCTAAGCAACTTGTGTAGTTCCATCCCTCCAGTTATGTTGCCTGTAGCAAGTAGTACGTATAGATTCTGTCTTGGGAGTAGGCCAGTTCCTCTCTACATTTGTAGGTCTCCTTTGTATACTCCTATGGGTTTAGAATTTTCAGTGTCCTGGGGGCTCTATTATAACTGAAGCATCACATTCACTAGTGGCCTCTCTGAAGAAGGCCTGACACTAACACAAAGTTCCAATACTCAGTTGCTCTCTGTGAATACTTTATACCTTCAAAACTAGTACCACACACATGGTACCACATTTTCAGATTCTGTTACAAACTCAAGAAGTAGCTTTGTCCCTTTGGGCCATAATGTATCAGCTTCAGAAGCTGTGATGACTCTGAGGAGACAATTTCAATTGTCCAATGAAGCACAAGGAGTTCACATCAGTGGTATTGACTTCTTTGGCAAGTATAGCTGCTTTTTTAGTCCTAGCATGAACAGTACACACAGATTATTGAGCAAAATATCACACTGAAAGTCTACTCCAGTGACGTACAGGAAGGTTTGCTTCAATGCTGGAAATCTCTGATAAATCATAGCTTTGTTCAGCTCCAATACGAACATCACACATAGATTCTTAGCCAAAATGTCACATGAATATTCCCTAGCCTTAGTTAATGACTAAGTCCATGATCTGGACCTCTGCCATCAGTGTTACTCTTAGTAATCCCCTTTTCAGTATCCCACAAGAAAATTCCAGTAAGCTCTGCCCGAATCACTCATGGGATTTTCCAGATCAATATTCCAACATCTTCCTTATTCCTCCAAAAATAACACCACCAGGTTCATTACAGCAGTAGCCCTACTTCCTTGGTACCAATTTCTGATTTTATTTCCTTTGTGTTGCTGTGGTAAAATGCCTTGAAAAAGAGAAATTTAGAAGCAGAAGGTATTTGTTTGATCTCATGAATACAGGGAATATAGTCAATTGTTACAGAACATTAAAGCAGGGACTTACAACATTACATCTGTAGTCAAGATCAAGTAGAGAACAGTGCTTGAATCATTGATTGCTTGCTGTGTATTCTCAGGTAGCTTTCTTTATGCTTAACAGGTCAGGGTTCAGCCAATGAGATAATGCTACCAATAGTCAGGGTTGGACTCCCATTTCAATTAACAATCAAAATATTCCCCCACAGACTTTCCTACAGATCAACCTAGTCTAGAAAATTTATCCATTTATTAGTTGCCAGTGGATTCTAGGCTATCAAGTTGATAATTAAAGCTAACCATGTCTTATCAGCCAAGATTTTATAGACTGATATTAGTTTGTTTCTCACTGGGATCCCAAGGACATGTAGAAGAAGACATTGATGGGATCCCAAGTATATGTAGAAGAAGACATTGATGTTATCTATGGTGTCCATTTTACACTGTCAATAATGGCCCTTGTCACTGTTATCTCCTTTCACAGCATAATATTTTTCCTCAATGTCTGATTGAAATTAGATATTATCTTTCTGCTTAAATCCATAAGTAAGAACATACTTCAAGATCTGACATAGTAACTGATGAAAAATAATCAGAAGGTTCTTCTGAACATAGTGACCCCCCAATGACATAGAGTTCTTCTTTAATTAATGTCAAAGTAGCTTTCATAGTAAGAGTGATACCATTTAGGTAAAGACCTTGCTGAATTCCTTGACTATTAGAAATGGAAGCGATTTGCAGCAGTTCCCTATCAAATAACCAACTGAGGAGTACGATCAGGCTTAGATTTTTCATACTAGCATTGGAGTAGAGGAGATATAATTTTCCTAGAGGACTAAGGACAGAGGTTGGTATAACAATGCCTCCATTCTTATGTGTTCCAATCTCAGTTATCCCTTAAATCATGTGATCAGTCTTTTCTTGCAGATCGATACTTAGAGCCAAGATCAATAATAATAACAGTAATTTAAAAATAAGTGTCATCAAACATTTCTGAAAATGATAGAAAATATCAGAGATGAACAAATGATTTAAGCAGCCAAAATTGTTTAGGATTTTTTAAGGAGAATAAAAAATGAAATTGTGAATGTTTTTGTATAAATGTCATGAAGGCATTAAAATTCTAAATTTGGAGATAAAAAATTGACTTAGAATTATGATTGGGGTCCCTCTTCCTCCATGCAGATGTTCTCCTGAGCTTCATCTTCATCCACCCTACACCTTGGGCTAGGCTTGATCTGATATAGGGGACCAGGACCCAAACTCATGCTTTAATTTTCTGGCTTTTTGCACAAGTGGTTCACTAAGCTGATGCTAAAAATTAATTCAACAGTGTTAGGAAATAGTTAGGTGGTAGCTGATCTGCCTTTTAGAGTCCAGTTGTAGGAAAAGAAAACATATTAATCATAAAACAAGAGAAAACTTAGGAAGCCCTGAGGAGACAGGAGCAGTTCCCATGCATGAATGTGTGTGTGTGTGTGTGTGTGTGTGTGTGTGCGTGTGTGTGTGTGTGTGCACTGCACACACATACAAACATATACACACATTTATATATATGTTTGCTCCCAAGGCAGAGAGAGGTAGATCAGACACAGGGATCAATATCTGATCATGTCTCTGCTTTGCCACAGTTCTTTGTTCTGCTGATGATTATTCTTCTTGCTGAGGTGACCTTAGCCATCCTGCTCTTTGTGTATGAACAAAAGGTAAGTTATAAAGAACATGTCTTGCTCTCTTGCTGTGCTGAGATGGGGAATACACAGTGGAGACGTTAGTAAAACAAAATTAGTAGAAAGTCATACAAATGAAGTAGGAGGATGAGATATTAACTGCAGTTGAGGAGAGAAAAAATAACATGAAGATTGTATTTGAATGATGCCTTGAAAGATAACTGGAGATAAAACGATGCAAGTTTGTTTTCCTCCTGCCTACTTCTCTTTATGGAGCTGGCAATCTTCTCAGTAAGGTTTGACCTTGGCTTTGGTTTTAGCTTTCCTCCCTTGTAAGTATAGTTCTGCAGGGATAAAAGTCCATTATGTATATCATCTTCAGTTTGCCTTCCCATGCATTCTCCCTCATCTTGCTTCCCCAGTTATGAGTCCTTGGGTGGGGGAATATTTTTGGTCTACTAGAAATCTCTTATTTCTTGAATCCATCTTGTTTTTCCTATATCTTCTCTTGTGGAATATGATTTACCCTAGCTGAACACTTATGTGGCAGAGGGCCTGAATGACAGCATTCAACATTATCACTCAGACAACAGCACCATGGCGGCATGGGACTTCATCCAGTCACATGTAAGTACATAAAGAATCATGCTCAGATGAGTCAGATAGAATTCCCAACTTTGGTCCCTAGAACCAGTGTCTCTTTCCTAAAGGTTTCAGACTCAAAGTCCAAATGAATGTCTGTTCTATCACAGGCAGAGGAGCATAGGAATTCATGCAACAGAAACATTTTTTCTGCATTCTATTTCATTCTTTACCAACTCACATAAGATTGTTGTTCAGCTCTAAAAGATGAAATGAAGACCCAAATAAATCATATTGGATGACTTTGTATATTTTGCAAAATGTCATTAAAATATCAGTAGAATAAAGGAAATCTTTTTTAATTTCCCAAGTCACCAAAATCATTACATTTTTTACCTATCCCTCTAGTGTCACATTCCTCATGCTTCTCCATACCCATGAGCAAACATCAACTTTACATTGTTTCCTTAGAATGTTAGGGGACAAATATGGATTAGAGAGCCTTTGCACAGGCATGATATATGTCCGAAGAGTATGATCATCACCCATTAATATGGAATAGACAGTAATAACAGGAAATTACAACATAAAAATAAGAATGGGAAGACTTGGAAAAACCACAACCTCTTTAGATTTCCGATTCCTCATTTGTTTCAATTCAGTTAGAAGTCCCTTTTTAATATTCAGCCACATAATAAAATAAAAGCAAAACAAAATAAATAAATAAAATAAAATAAATAAATCTCTTTATACATGTCACTAGCTTCATATCAACTTTGTCACAGTCACCTCATTGAATCCCCTAAACATTTTGCTGCAATATTCTAAACCAAACAAAATACTTATATCATCTCACTCATTAAAAATCATTAAAGAGTCTGATCATTGGTTAAGAGCACTTATTGCTTTGCCAGAGGATCTGGGTTTTGTTATAGTACCTACCTGGTGGCTCACAACTTCCTTCAACTCCATTTCCAAAGTATTAGAAGCTCTTTTCTGTTTTGCACATGTTCTGTATGCATGTAGTGAAATTACACTCATGCACACACTCATACATGCACACACTCACACAAATTAATAAATAAATCCTCAAATATCACCAATAGTCTATATTCCAATTATTCTAATTTTCTCTAAAATTTCAAGTGTGTAGAATGTTGCCTTCCCCGCCATCCGCCTGGGTCCTGCCACAGTTGCAGTCCCCAGATAACACACAAGACACTATATTAATTATGATGCTGTTGGCTGTTTGCTTGTTTCTTACTGGCTAGCTCTGACTTAAGTATTTAACCCATAATTGTTAATCTAAGTATTTCTCTTACCAGAGAAAAGGGTCCAGACCTCTTACTTTGGCGATCTATATCATGTCTGTCTCTGCCTCTCTTTCCCAGGATCCTCTTTGACTCCTAGTCCCACCTATCTTGCTTCCCTATTGGCCAACAGTGCTTTATTCAACAACCAGTAAGAGACATATTTACAGAGTGACATCTCCCATTACAACTGACTTGAACAAATCAAGATCTAAGAAGGTGTAAATGTTACATTTGGATGAAATGTCTCAAAATTTCTTTCACCCTATAACAGTGTCCTACTCCTTCATATTATGTGTATGTGAGCAAAAATTATGTTATTTGTCCTATAGATTTCACCATTTTCTGTATTTGACTGGTGTATTACCACAGGTATTTTGATAGCAGGAAATCTGTTTCCCAGAAGTACTGTGAATCTAGAGGCTTGATGAGCTCTCTCTCTCTCTCTCTCTCTCTCTCTCTCTCTCTCTCTCTCTCTCTCTGTCTCTCTCTCTCTTTCTGTAAAATAACACCATTTAATTAATTGAGAATTCATACAATACATTTTGATCATATTTGCTCCTCAACTCTTCCCAGATCTTCCACCACTTCCCCACTCACTGAAGTTTGTATACTCATGCTATTTTTAAACCCAGACTTCAGTTAGGGATACCTATATATTTTTGGGTGAGGTCATCCCATAGCAATGTAGTTCACCTGCCAGGGGTATTCTTATACCCTTAAGAAATGACTTATTGCAGCCATAATCAGTTGCCAATAACTCTTAAGCTAGGGATGGGACTTCTTGGTCATTCTACCCTTCATACTTTTTCATTTTTTGTGAATGCTGCCCCAATCACTGTGACTTCCTATGTAAAACTGCCTTAATGTGTACAGGAAATGCTGTTTCCTTATAGTCATCCATTTCTTCTAGCTCTTACACCTTTCTCCCCACTTTTCCAGACAGATCCCTCGACCTTGAGAGGAGATGGTATACTATAGATGTCAGTTTAGGACTGAGAACCCCATAGTCTCTTATTTGCTACAAATTTATGAGTTGTGGATCTCTGTGTTAATCATCATATACTAAAGAAAGAAGCTTCCCTTGTGATTGTTAAATGATGCACTCATCTATGGGTATAGTAATAAGACATTAGAAATTGATTTGCTATTATTTACATTTAGAAAATAATACAAATAGATTCTCCCCAGAAGCCTATAGCCTACGTAGTCACAGCTTATTGCCACACCCCAAATGGTGTCAGTTATGTGTCATAAATCCAAGCAGAAACTTCTTAGTTATATTCACAACATCTGTGTGATGATAGCCCCAATGATAATATCTTACTAGGTTGATCATTATTACAGCTCTCAGTGTCACAAATCTGTAAGATTTATGACTACTTTTCTCCTCTTGTAGCTTCTACAGAACCTTCCAACACTATGAATTCTAGTCAGTGGGAATCGAGCTTCCAAATCAGCTTGATCCCTCCATGTTCCATGACTCATGTATGTGGTGGTTTCAGTAATAGGGTCTTATGAACAAGTTTCAGAAGGTAACCAGTGACACTGGCAATTACTTGTAATATATATGGGTCTATAGGACTTCAATGGCCAACAACTCCAACAAAATTTTTGTTAGTCTAGGGTATAGTAGGGACATTATTGATCAGTTATAGGTTAACTCCATCTAAATGTGTTCATATATATAATATACCTTTGTATGGAAACATACTACTATAAAAGTTTCCATATATCTATATATAAAGATTCCATATAGTTTTCTCAAAGCTCTTTAGTGTTAGTTACCCATACCCCTCCTCATAGTCTACTCCTTATCCTGCCTTTCTATCTCCTAACTTGCTTAACTATTCACATTACATTTTCTCCTTTATATGACAGCATTCTTTCTATCCCCTCTTTCTGGAGAGCATCCCCCTTCCCCTTTACTAGTTTTCTGACCTCTATCTTATATTGCAAATTAAACAAATAATATAAATATTCAAAGTTAGCATCCACATATAAGAGAAAAACATGATTTTTTTCTAAGTCCAGGTTACCTTCCCCAGGATGATTGTTTCCACCTCCATTCATATACCTGAAATTTTCTTAATTTAATTTTTCTTAATAAATTGATAATATTTCATTGCATAAATTTACTACATTTTTAGCATCTATTCATCAATTGATGGACATTTAGGCTGTTTTCAATTTCAGCTACTATGAATAGAATAGCAATAAAAATGGATAAGCAAGTTTCTTTTTAGTAGGATACAGAGTCCTTTGGGTGTGTGTCCAAGAGTGGTATAGTTGGATCATAAGTTTATCCTATATGCAAAACTACCATAGCGAGTTCTTCTTGTTTTCTCATCTAAATGGGTATCTAAATATTCTGTTTCCAATAATCTCATGAGTCAATGTGGTTAGCCCTAGTTCTGTGTTACAAGGCCTCCTGGGCAGAAAGCACTCAATAGGTAAATATATAAACCAACTTTGTAGAGATCTTCTGTGAATAAAATGGTATAACAGTCTCATGAACATTTAGTTCCAAGGAATCTGTAGTAGTAGACAGATTCTGAATTTTCTTCTCTGGAGTCAGAGTTGAATGACAAGCACACTTTTTAATATAAAGTTTAGGATTTTTGTGTTGTTTTTTCTGTTGATTTTCTAATCATCATGTTTGGGGGACTTGTCTTTCAGCTGCAGTGTTGTGGTGTAAACAGCTCAAGTGATTGGACCAGTGGTCCACCATCTTCCTGCCCACCAGGTGCAGATGTTCAGGTAATTTTGTTGTCAATTTTCCTGTTATAGTCTTCTTTGTTCAAACTTAGTTACATCATAAACTATGCCAGAAAGAACCTAAACCCTCCACCTAGAAACAGGGATTTTGGAACAACACCAAGAAACAGCATGGAAACAACACTCATTTACTATAGAAGCATCCAAAGTCTAGGAGCAAGTTAAGAGACACCATGAAGAATATTTTGTTATACTGTTAACTGAGTGGTGTGTGTGTGTGTGTGTGTGTGTGTGTGTGTGTGTGTGTGCACGCGCGCGTGCGTGTTTGGTAGTTTGTGCAAAACTAGCCCAGAGAAATATCTAGATAATTATTGAATAAAAGGTAGTTCTACTTATGTTTAAAATAGAATTTACAGAATTAATGCAGAGTAGCTTGTGAAGTACCTGTTTGTCTTCTGTCTCTGCTTGGCGATGGCAGATCCATTCCCTTTGTGAGATGAGTTAGACAAATGTGGAGGAAAGAGTTTTGGAAAAAGAGTTTTTAGTAACTGTCACCCCTCTTAATTTTGGGTCTCTCTTCATCTAGAAGGAAATGGAGTCATCTTCTAGTAATCCAAATCCCTAAGATCTTGTCTTGACCCCATGTAACCTTTTCAAAGTTTGGAAATGTATAGAAATATTCAGATCCAAGGAAAAAAAACAGAGCAACTACCAGTCAATGTCTCTGGAATTTTATGGGGTTATAATGCCAGTTACTGAAACAGACATAAGTTTCTTGATACAAAGATCACAACACCTAAAATCCCATTCATTACTTTAGATCAGCACTGATTGTTCAAAGAACATAAGGGCGAGTATTTCTGACTTACTTCTTGGGAGATAATTTGACTGTTAAGAGCTAAACCTTCTGTGTTAAGTGCAAGTATACTAATGATATCAGTACAAAGGTCTCTGATTTAATGTTCTCTGTTTTGTGTCTGTCCCTTTAAACATGCAAAGGAAATAAAATATAACATCTTATGTAAATCTTTGTATTAAATAAATACAAAATACTATTCAAGGTAACCTTCCTTATAAGGTTGACATATTGAATGACATAATTCATGCCTTTAATTTTTTTCCTAGGGTTGCTATAATAAAGCAAAATTGTGGTTTCACTCCAACTTTTTGTATATTGGAATCATTACCATCTGTGTATGTGTTATACAGGTAAGAGTTTAATCCCAGGAACCTTATAATGATTAAATGAGGTAAAACATAAAGTCTTAGAACAGTACTGGGGAAGTAGAATGAGGCAATAAAGGTCATATTATTCATGAGTTCTTCTAGCCAAGTAACCAATGATTATATTATCAATTCATCTTAAAACATGAAGAAATTTGTTATAAGAATATATATGACTAGCTGGTGGTGCATGCCTTTAACACCAGCACTTGGGAGGCAAAGGCACATGGATCTATGTAAGTTTGGTTCCAGCCTGGTCTACAGAGTATGTTCCAGCCCAGGCTCCAAAGCTACAGAAAAACTCTGTCTCAAGAAACAAAGAAAGAAGAATATTTATCAAATTAGTGTATCCCTTAGAGTCACAGTCAAATCAAGAGTGCAAAGCAGAATTCTACATTAGTTGCTCACTTAGCTGGTCTGGAAAAATTGACCTTTTATGCTAAGAAGGAAGTTATGAATGAAATTTTCCCTTTGTGCTTGTACTTATTTTGATAAGTAAAATATTGTGTTGTTTTGTTGTGATATATTCACAACACTATGTTCTACCCAAGTATTGGGCATATTATACACTATTTAAGACTTAGTCAAAACTAAGAGTTAAATGCCCTTTTCTCTTCTTGGAAGCAAAGGAAATATATGGCTTGGGCGGAGATGACTTACTTTTCTTAAATTGTTCTATAAAGACAACTTGACTAGATAGCTAAGCTTCTGTGACTTCCTAAGAAGATAAAAATGTTACTAAGACCTTCTACTTTTCCATAATACTATAATTGTCCCCATAGTCTTTCTAATGCTATTCTAATCTTAAAGAGAGAACTTCCTTTGAGGGGGAATGAGTGATACTGGAGAGTGGCCACAGTGTGATGGAAATCTTGCTTTTCTGTGTTTGCAATCTCAGGATCTATGGAAGAAGTGTTTTCTCTTATGAAGATCTCACATTTTCTTAATTCTTTCCTCAGGTGCTGGGGATGTCCTTTGCACTGACACTCAACTGCCAGATTGACAAAACCAGCCAGGCCTTAGGGCTGTGACTTGCAACTGCCCTGAGCTTACAAGACTTATTTCTCTCTGGAAATCCAAAAAGCCCATAGCACGAGGCCCCCAAACAATTACCTGCCTACCTGATATTTTGGCTTTATCTTATCTCTTCCTGTATTGGACCCCTGTCTTATACATCCAAGGAAGAGATTATTTGCCATGAACTTCTCATCTCAAGCAGAAGAAAATCATTCACCAACTGATAGCAGTATACTTATCCCTTAAAGATGGTGAACCATACACGGGTGAAGTTTTTGGACATGAGAGGCCAAGAGAACCTATAGCCCTGGTGGCTCGAGATCTAGGGATAGCTGCAGGTATGGATATAGCTCAGAGTACTGGCCTAGCATATGTGAGCCCCTGAATTTAGCCCCAAGTTCTACAAAAGGTAGGTCCAAGTTTAAATGTTAGATTGAACAATTGTCAAGTCAGTCCCTAGACTCTAAATCATGCTACTTTCACTCTGCATAAGAGACAAGCTAAAAGGAATTTTGGAATCAGATTCTCTGGACAATTGGCATACCCTGTTTCCTTTTTAACATAGGCTTTGGTAATAGGAATGCTACAGGGATCTCTCTCCAAAGAGGAATATTTCAATTTCTTTGTTAAAATAACTATTTGATTTCTCATCCATCCATCCATAAAAGACTATATAATGGCTACTATCTTATCTTAAGCCAGTCTTATAGCTTTTGAATTATATAGCCATAGAACAACCCAGAAGTACTAATATCTCCACTGTGTTAGCTGATAATCATATTCGTGTTTATGTTGTTATTTCTATACCAAATAAAGTTCTGATAAGGCACTATTTTAATAAACAAAATAGTTCATCATCAGTATTCATCAAGCATTTGACTCATTCTGATATTTTTGCTAGCAAACCAAATGTATTCACTATTTCTGTGTAACAAATTAGTCCAAAATATAGTGGAAAAAATCTGCATACATTTGTTTTATCAACTGATAGATTTAAAGACAGAATTTTTGGTGCACACCTTTAATCCCAGCACTCAGGAGTTTGAGGATAGCCTGGTCTATAGGGCGAGTTCCAGGACAGGCTCCAAAACAATGCAGAGAAACCCTGACTCGAAAAGAAAAAGCACGACCCCTAAAAAAGACAAGGTTTTACTATGAAGTCTAGACTTTCTTGAAACATGCTATATAGCACAAATTGGCACCAAACTAATGGTCATTCTGCTTCTACCTTCTGAATATTAGAATTACAGGTATGTGCCACTATACTTGCTCAGGACAAACATTTATTATCTGATGGTTTTAGGTAATCAGGAATGTGGGAGCAGCTGCAAGAAATGATTATAGGTTATTGTTTTTTGTATAATGGTGACTAAGTGGTCAGCCATGTCTTCAGTCATCTCGTCTCAGAGGGAAAGAAATCCACTATATGTTCTCACAATAAGCCTTGGATCATGGTCCCACATATGTTTATATAGGTAATTTCCTGAATAATGAGACAGATAAGACATAGAGTGAGATACAGCAACCAAAATAGAAGCCATAGACCTTTTTTTTAAATTGCCCTTCCCCCCTTTTAATTTAAATTAGAAACAAGCTTGTTTTATATGTAAGTTCCAGTTCCCTCTCTATCTTCTCTTTCCCTGGCCCCCACTGGCCCCCAATCCCATCTCCTTTTGTTCCCCAGGGAAGGCCTTACCTTCCCTGGGGAATCTTAAAAGTCTGTCATATCATTTGGAGCAAGGTTTAGACCCTCTCCTGTGTGTCTAGGCTGAGAGAGTATCTCTCTACGTGGAGTGGGCTCCCAAAGTCCATTTATGTAATAGGGATAAATACTGATTCACTACCAGAGGCCCCATAGATTAATCAGACCTCTAAACTGACATCCACGTTAAGGCGTTTGGATCAGTCCTATGCTGGTTTCCCAACTATCAGTCTGGGATCCATGAGCAACCCCTTGTTCAGGTCAGCTGTTTCTGTGGGTTTCTCCAGCCTAGTCTTGACCTCTTTGCTCTTCACTCCTCCCTCTCTGCAATGAGATATCAGAGTTCAGTTCAGTAGTTAGCTTTGGTGTCTGCTTCTGCTTTAATCAGCTACTGGATGAAGGCTCTAGGATGGCATATAAGGTAGTCATCAATCTCATTATTGGAGAAGAACATTTAAGGTAGCCTCTTGACTATTGCTTAGATTGTTAGTTGGGGTCATCCTTGTAGAACTCTGGACATTTCCCTAGTGCCAGATTTCTCTTTAAACCTATATTGGTTCCCTCTATTATGGTATCTCTTTTCTTGCTCTCTGCTATTCTTTCCCTGACTCAATCTTCCTGCTCCCTCATGTCCTCCTCTCCCCTCGTCTTCTCCCCTTCTCTTTCTCCTAACTCCCTATCCCTGTCCCCCATGCTCCCAAGTAGCTTAGGAGATCTTGTCCCTTTTCCCTTCTCTAGGAGACCATGTGTGTCTCTCTTAGGGTCCTCCTTGTTTACTAGATTCTCTGATAGTATGGATTGTAAGCTGATACTCCTTAGCTCTATGTCTAAAATCCATATATGAGTGAGTACATACCATGTTTGTCTTTTTGTGACTGAGTTACCTCACTCAGGATAGTTTCATCTAATGCCATCCATTTGCCTGTGAATTTCAAATTCCATTTTTTTCTGGTGAGTAGTACTCCACTGTACAAATGTACCCCATTTTCTCCATCCATTTTCAGTTGAGGGGAATCTAGGATCATTCCAGGTTCTAGATATTACAAATAGTGATGCTATGAACATGATTGAACAGATGTTCTTGTATGATTGTGCATCTTTTGGATATATGCCTAAGAGTGGAATTGCTGGGTCTTGTGGTAGACTGATTCCCGTTTTCCTGAGGAACTGCCTTACTAATTTCCAAAGTGTCTATGACCTCAAGTTTGCACTCCCACCAGCAGTGTTCCCCTTTCTTCGCATCCTCTCCAGTACAAACTGTCCATAGTGTTTTTTATTTTAGCCATTCTGGCAGGTATAAGATGGTATCTCAGAGTTGTTTTGATTTGCATTTCCTGGATGGCTAAGGATCTCTTAAGTGTATTTCTGCCATTTTAGATTCCTCTATTGAGAATTGTCTATTTTGTTTGGCACCCCACTTTTTAATTGGATTATTTGGTGTTTTTGTGACTAGCTTCTTGAGTTCTTTGTATATTTTGGAAATCAGTCCTCTGTCAGATGTGGGGTTGGTGAATATCTTTTCTCATTCTGTGTGCTGCCATTTTGTCTTGTTGAGTTTGTTCTTTGCCTTACAAAAGCTTCTCAGTTTCAGGAGGTCCCACTTATTAATTGTCCTTCTCAGTGTCTGTGCTACTGGTGTTAATGTTCAGGAAATGGTCTCCTGTACCAATTCTTTTGAGGATATCACTATTTTCTCTTTTAAGAGTTTCAATGTGAATGGATTAATGTTGAGGTCTTTAATCCACTTCGACTTAAGTTTTGTGCATGGTGATAGATATGGATCTATCTGCAGTCTTCTACACGCCAGCATCCAGTTCTGCCATCACCATTTGTTGAAGATTCCTTCTTTTTTCCATTGTATAATTTTAGCTTCTTTGTCAAAAATCAGGTGTTTGTAGGTGTGTGGGATAATATCAGGGTTTTCAATTGATTCCATTTTTCTAAGTTTCTGTCTTGTGGTCCTGTCCAGTGGTGAGAGTTGGGTGTTGAAGTCTCCCACTATAAGTGTGTGAGGTTTTAAGTACTTTATGAGTTTTAGTAATGCCTCTTTTATGAACGTGGATGCCTTTGTATTTGGGGCATAGATATTCAGAATTGAGACTTCATCTTGGTGGATTTCTCCTGTGATTAGTAAGAAATGACCTTCTTCATCACTTGTGATTGATTTTACTTTAAAGTCTAACTTGTTAGATATTAGGATTGTTACCCCGATTGTTTCTTGGGTCCATTTGATTGGAAAATCTTTCCCAACTCTTAACTCTGAGTAACATCTGTCTTTGAAGTTAATGTATATTTCTTGTATGCCCAGAAGGATGGATTCCGTCTTTGTATTCATTCTGTTGGCCTGTGTCTTTTTATAGGCGATACCATTAATATTGAGGGATATTAATGACCATTGATTGTTCATTCTTGTTTGCTTTGGATTTGTTGGTGGTGGTGGAATTGTGTGTGGATTTCCACCCCTTTCTCTTTTGGCTGTTGGTAAAGTGGGATTATCTGTTTCCTGTGTTTTCTGATCATAGTTAACTTCGTTGGGTTGGAGTTTTCCTTCCAGAACTTTCTATAGGGCTGAATTAGTGAATTTGTATTGTTTAAATCTGGTTTTGTCATGGAATATCTTGTTTTCTCCATCTATAGTGATTGAAAGCTTTGCTGGGTATAGTAGTCTGAGCTGGCATCTGTGGTCTCTTAGTGTTGGTAGAAAATCTATCCAGGACCTTCTGGCTTTCAGAGTTTCCATAGAGAAGTCAGGTGTAATTCTGATAGGTGTGCCTTTATATGTTACTTGAACATTTTCCTTAGCTGCTCTTAATATGCTTTCATTATTCTGTATGTTTGAGGTTTTGATTATTATGTGGTGAGGGGACTTTTTGTTGCCCACTCTATTTGGTGTTCTGTAAGCTTCTTGTACCTTCATTGGAATGCCTTTCTTTATATTGGGAAAGTTTTCTTCTAAGATTTTGTTGAACATTTTTTCTGCACCTTTGAGGTTGGTTTCTTCAATTTCTTCTATACCTATTTTTCTGTGGTGTGGTCTTTTCACAGTGTCCCATATTGCCTGGATATTTTGTGTTAGGGATTTGTTGGACTTAAGATTTTCTTTGGTCGACTAATCTATTTCTCCTAGTGTATCTTCAATACCTGAGATTCTCTCTTCTATCTCTTGTATTCTGTTGGTTATCCTTGCATCTGTAGTTCCTGATTGTTTGCCCAGCTTTTCTATTTCCAGCATTCCCTTGGTTTGCATTTTCTTTATTGTCTCTATTTCATTTTTCATGTCTTGAACTGTTTGAATTGCTTCCTTCATCTGTTTGATTATTTTTTCTTGGCTTTCCTTGCCTTCTTTAAGAGATTTGTTAATTTCTTATTTCTTTGGTTTGTTTTTTTCTCCATTTCTTTAAGGGATTTTCTCATATCCTCTTTGAGGGCCTCTATCATTTTCATGAAGTTGTTTTTAAGGTCATTCTCTTCTGCTTCATCTGCATTGGAATGTTCAGGTCTTGCTGGTGTAGAGTCCCTAGACTTGGGTGATATCATATTGGTTTTTCTGTTGTTGAATGTGTTTTTATATTGCCTTCTTCCTTTCCCTTCTTCTAGTGGGTGCAGAAGGAGTCTCTTCCTCTCCTGATGGGTACAGGACCAAGGTTCCCTTTCTGTTGGGTGCAAGCAGGTCCAATACTCTGATGCCTCTCCTCTTGCCATGGATGGAGGTGGGACTTGTACCAGAGTCTTGGTAGTTTCTGGGTGGGCTGGACCTACGGGATGGATTCAGGCACCTCTGAGCAGGGCACTAGAAGGCGGGCCAGAAACACTCCTCTCGTGGGCAAAAAAGGGACTAGGAAGCTGGCAGTCTCTGGGTGGGCTGGACTGCTGGGATGGGATCTGCAGTGCACAGTCCTCAGGCCTCAGGTAGCTCTGAGCCGCCATAGACCTTTTTAACCTTACCCAAAAATGCCGCCATCAGTTATTCTTAGAACTGGTTCAAAAGTTCAATTTCCACTCAAGAGAAGATTACACAAGGATATGAGTACTAGGTAGTTGAGATCATTGCTTGCCATATGAGAGATTGTTAACCATTTCCTCATTTGCTGTGTCAAGAATATAGAATACTTGTATATATGATAGCTATATTCTATAAAGTAGAAAATTAGAAAATATATAAAACAATGCCTAATACAGAGAACTCAGAGAAAATGAAATAATTTGTTTCTGTTCTGTAAGTTTTCTGTAGAATTTCCCACCTCCCTTTAAGGGGAAAACATCTATTGGCATTTTCTGAGGCATATAAAGATGAGAGGAGACACTTCTTTGTTAAAACTAACACTTAGCGGTGACATCACCTGGTAAGATTTTCTACCTAGCACTTGAGCTTTGTTCTTAGCTCTATTTTGATTTTCACTTCCAATAACCTGTCACAAAATTCTAAGAATTCATCTGACAACAATTACTAAAGTCATCTATCTCATCTAAGTCCTTGCTACATTCTTTCAAGTCTTTTATTTGCAGTCTTAGCAGCCAGCAATGGACTGATCTAAACTATTTCCCAAACAGAAGCTCGAATTATATGTTTAATGCATAGGCAAATCATGTTTTTTACTAAATGAAACTCTTTATTTTATTTTATTTTTGTTTTTGAATGTGGTATTTATTAAGGAGAATTTTCTAATACATTAGTAAGCATGTTGCAGGATATTTTGAAAAAGTAATGAAGGCTTAGTAATGCAAAATTTTCCTCCAGCCTTTTTCCCCCTAAGGAGCTAATGAGGCGAGACTTTCTTTCCAGCTGATGACTTCAGTGCTTCCCCTCCATCACCTCATTTATCTCTTTATCCTGTGCATGCATAGCAAAGTGGCTTGCAATGGTATGAGTTGGCCCTGGCTCCTCTACTAGATGCTAAGCCCTCCGGAGGCAGATCCAGGATCTGGCATCTTTTGTACAGCGCAGCAGCAGCAGGATGCCCATTGTATAGCGTGCAGATGTGATGTTTGCCAAGAGAAAAGGAGGAGGAGGAATCAGGGAGAGGACTGTGAGTGACAACCCTGTTACCACACACTGTTGGCTCAAACTGATGTGCCAACTCAGCACACAATCCACAAAACTGCAGTCATACACACAACTAGCTTCATACAAAATAACCATTTGAGTTTCTTGGCTCTGAGGCACTTTTGTTCCCCTCCAAGCCCTCAGAGAGACTCATAAACACAAAAGTACATTAAATATACATGCCACTATGAGTTCTGAATTGGAGTTGCTAGTGAGAAGGGCTGTTTTTAAGAAATGTGAAGTTGTTCTTAAAAGGACAAGCACACTGGTAGGCTGGGTAACAGGGTAAGGCTGTCCGTTTGAAGTAACCGGGAGGTCAAATGCTATGCCTCAAAAGGGTTAACAAAGTCTTGAAAAAATAGGTAATCAGCTTAATGCAGAACAAAACATAAGGCAATACTCATTCCCTTAGGAGTCTAATCAGCAGATATTTAAACATGAAAACCCAATGTTTTGCAAACACATGCATGTGCACGCACGCACATGCACACACACACACACACACACACACACTTAAGCAAAAACAATGGCGTTATTTAAACAAAGCAATCAAGTCTTGCTGCATGTACAGGGAATCCTAAACACGGACCCCTAAATACAGACACATCTGAAATCTTTGGGGCAAAGTCACTTGAAAAGTACACGAGAGCTGGTGTCTACATTATTCTGTGCGTTCTGTAGATGGCACTGCAGGTCCAGCAATGATCCTCTGCTCATAAGTCTTGCAATCACTGTCTACCTCAGTTAGACATCATGCTGTACTCTATGAAAACTGCATCTCTTCTGAGAGCAGAAATCACTGTGCAGTGGCAGCCCTCCTTTTACAACTGCAAGACACAACTCGTGTCTGCAATGTAATTAAACATCTCCTTAGAATGTACTGTGCCCTACAAAGCCTGGGTTGCTGAAATAATTCTATTTATCCTGTGGTATCTCTTTCAGTCTGTTTTCAAGTGTAGTTTGATGCTGGTTCCCAAGGTTGAAAAAAAAGTTTCATTGACAGAATGAAAGATAATGAAGCATTAATGCCAATACTTGATCTCACAGTACCAAACGAACAAGTTTTACGGCATTTAATTTGTACTTCCAGGCCCAGATATGTAAGTGACACGCTACAGAAAGGCAAGTTTCATGTCTCCTGAAGGTGATGGTTGAGGGTTAAAGATAGAGTTGTTGTACATCAGGTTGTGATGCCAAGGTTGAGAGGGGGTAGAGGTGGGAAGCCAGCTGAAGAACAGCATGCTGGCCCAAGCAATGAGGAAAAGGAAAGGTCAGTACTTCTAGTTTCAAAACCTGCAGTTTTATTTCATTTCACACTGATTGACTGTTTAACATTTTTGAAGAGGTCACTGATGGCCATAAAGAAGGAAAAACTATCATAACCACTCCATAGAACCCGTGTGTTATCTTTCTCCACATACCTGACTTTTTCTTGTTCTAGAAAAACTCAAGTCAACAAAATATGTCGTAGTTGAGTAGACATTTGGGATTATGTTCTTTTGGGCTAGCTCTTCTTTTTAGGCAAATTATTTGCATACAGGCAAGACTAAGAGTGACTCATTATGGCCATCAAGTCAACGGCTGCTCAATGAAGGGCATTCTCATTCCAGGTGCACTGCTAGAAAGAATGAATCTGAAGTCCTTGTCCTCTATTTGTGCTCTGCACTGAACAAGATGCTTTGCTGAACTTTTGTAGCTGACAGTCACCCAGACCACGGGAGACAGTTAATTTCTCTTGACCTTTGTCTGAGTCACTTACTTGAAAGAGCAGACAGGGAAGAGTTGAGATGCCCTCTTTCTACCCCCTCCTTAGAGCTTACTGCATCAAGCAGCCTCTCATGCTCACTGCCCATACAATCCAAGAAACACAGTGCAGAAATTAAGAGTGGGGGACAATGCAGAGATAGACGCTCCCCATCCAAGAGCATTGAGGTGTGAGGATGATGAGAAAGAAGAGTAGCACTTTGGACAGAAAGACAGGAAGGCTGTAATGAATCAATTCTGACCTGCAGTACCTTAAGCTGACCGCAGAGATTCCATTTTTCAATTTCCTAGAGGTTGAGTTGCTGACAAGGACTCAGAGCTCTCAAAGACCCTGCACATCACAGCGAAGATCAGAAAACTCAGAGGTTGTCAGCGTAATGCTGTTACTGCCCTCTGTGTGTCAGATTTGAGTGTACACCTTAAAGATGTCTGCAGATGGGGATAGTTAATCATTCAACATTAAGAAATTTCCAATTAACTTTTTAGATTCAATACAAAGTATCCTATGCACCACCTATAGCCAGTGGTTCTGTGGTGAGGATGTGAAGCTTCTGACCAAGAAAGAATTCAGCCTTCTGTCTTCCAGCTAGAAGAAGGCTCACTGTAGACTACCCATGGAAGCAAACAGCTATAATTTTCCTCAATTTGGGATCCTGCAGGCAATATCTATCCTTATGAATCCAAAGATTCTGACATTCCATGCTGTGACTCAATTCTAAGGGGTAGGATTAGAAAAGCTATCTACAGGATAGATTTACTTATGTAAAAAAAATAATTGTATTCTGGATGTGGAAAGGGGAAAATAAGGAGTTAGCAACCATATACATTTTAATCTTAACTTAAAAAAGATCATTCAACATGACAATGAATTTACCAGAAGAAAACAATAATCATTTTTAAAACATCACAAGACATCAAAATTTGAGAGCAGCATGCTTTAGGGGGAGGGGAGCAGATTTATACCCCTAAATGATCACTTGTTTCCTAAAATGAAAAATCATTTGATGATATAATCTGTTTTGTTTTCTGGAAAAATGAGTGAATGCATTTAATTATTGTTGATGGAAACATAATTGCATCTGCATATAATCACTGAAAAGAGTTAATCAACTTGCCTACTCATTGGCAAGTAATAATTCAGTGACGGGCATGGAAATCAATATCATGTTTATTGTTTACATTTGCCAGGGCTGAGTTCCTCCTTGGACACTTATCATTTAGCTCTGTCAAAGTCTACAGAGGGCTTGCATGTGACGTATGCTGAAATGGAGAGCAGCAACTAGGCTTGTACAGAAAATGCAAGGGCCACTTTTCTTCACCGTTCTAGCTCATTAACACAAGCAGATGCTCCCCCTCAAATGGAGACATCCACTTCCAGGCCTGAGCCTAAGCAGTGGCTTCCCAAGTACACAGCCCTTACCATTTTTCATACCATAAACAAAGCATTAATCTAGGGGTCAGATACACAGGACACCTTAGGCTGTTTTACAAGGATCCATTTGAAAATTTTCAGTGCATAGTTTGGTTCTGGGGAGTACCTGTGAAGAAGATATTAAAGCATCAAGATTATTCAGTGATCCCATTACTGGAGGCTTGGGGTGACTCTAAATTGGTGGCCAATCCCACGAGTCCAGCACCCCTGTGTTATGTGTGCCCCGTGTGAGCATACATGTGAACACAGGGCAGTTTGGCTTTAGCTGCACTGCCTCTCACCTCAGCTGCAGAGGAAGCTCCCAGGCAGCTCTGAAAATCAACTCAGCCCTAAGACCACTAGTTAAACTGACTCCTGATGTGGATCCAGGACATGTTACAGATATAGTTATACATCCCAGGTGACTGCACTTCCCACCTAGGTTTGAGAAGAGTGGGGAAAGATATTCATCAACTCCACACTGGGCAGAGGGCTGATCTTCAAAATATAAAAAACTCAAGAAACTAGACATCTAAATACCAAATAATCCAATTAAAAATGGGGTACAGATCTAAACAGAGAATTCTCAACAGAAAAATCTCAAAGGGTCAAAAGACACTTAAGGAATTCCTCAACGTCCTCAGCCATCAGGGAATGCAAATCAAAACGACTTTAAGAGAATGGCAAAGATAAAATAAAAACCACTGATGATAGTGAGTTAAGAAGAACACTCCTCCCTTGCTGGTGGGAGTGCAAACTTGTACAGCCACTTGGGAAATAAGCATGGCAGTTAAGAAAATTGGGAATCAATTTATCTCAAACCCAGAAATACCACTCTTGGGCATATAGCCAAAGGATGCACACTCATATCACAAGGACATTTGCTCAACTATGCTCATGGCAGCATTATTCATATAGATACAACCTGGAAACAACCTATATGACTCTCAACTGAAAAATGGATAAAGAAAATGTGATACATTTACACAATGGAGTACTACTACTCAGCAGTAAAAAAAATGACATCTTGAAATTTGCAGGTACATGGAAAGAACTAGAAAAAAAGCATCCTGAGTGAGGTAACCAGATCCAGAAAGACAAATGTGGCATGTACTCACTCATAAGTGGATATCAGATGTAAAGAAAAGGATAACCAGCCTATAGTCCACAACCCCAGAGAAGCTAGGTAACAAGTATGAGACATATATGGATCCTCCTGAGAAGGGGAAATAGATAGGATCTCTTGAGAAAATGGGGAGCATAAAGGGGGGAAGGGAGGATATAAGTGAATGGGAGAGAACATGAGGGAATAGAATGGTTGAGATGGGGGAAGGACAGAGAGAGAAAGCAAGGAAAGAGGTATTTTGAATGAGAAAGCCATTATCGGAGTATCTAGAAACCCAGCAGTAGGGAAATTCCCAGGGATCCACAAGGATGACCCCAGCTAAGACCTTAAGCATCGGTGGAGAGGATGCCTAAACTGACCTTCCCTGTAATTAGATTGATGATTACCTGATTTATCATCATAGAACCTTCATCTAGCAACTGATAGAAGCAGATGCAGAGTACCATAGCTAAGCACTGGGCAGAGCTCCTAGAGTCCAACCAAAGAGAGGGAGAAACAATAATATGAGCAAAGGGGTCAAGACCATGATGGGAAAACTTAAGCTAGTGGGAGCTCACTGACTCCAGACTGACAGCTGGGGAACCTGCATGGGACCAAACCAGGCTTGAGATGGAAAGAAAGTTTGGCAAAGGAGGTTCATCTCATGGTAATAATGAAGGAAGTAAAGAATGAGGAGGAGGGACAGATGAAGACTGGGAAACCCCAGACATTAAAGGTATAATCCAAAGAGAGCCTTAGATACCCCTACTGGGCCTGCCTACTTATAGGCCATTGACTTATGAACTAACCAATGGGTTAATTTGTAGATGAAGTTGTAAGTTCTCTTGCGATACAATTACCTCTTTATAATATCACCAACCAGAATTAAGCATCCAATATGAGGTTTTGGTGTCATTTTATATCCAAACTATAACATCAGGTAATAAAAAATCTCAATACCTAATTTTTAACCATGAAAAAAAAGGACTTGACATTGTGGACTACAGCAATTCACATAAAACATAAAACAGAGAGTATCTGACCTTCAAGTATTGAGTACTTTCTTGGTGCAAGGTCATACAACAGCATTTGTGTTACACTTACTTTAAACAACACTTAGTTACCTTTATGCTTTAAGGTTCTAGGGAAATTTGAGGAGCAAAGTGTTTTACAACTTAAGAAAATATTAAAGAAAAAACCTTTGGTAACCTATTTACCCCCACTATACATATTTAAAAGCACATCAGGAGAGATATACTAGGACACTAGAGTATTCTTCTGTAGGCCTGTTTGGCGATGTAAGTTGTGGATACCTACTGCAAATGTGGGGAAATCCACCTGGCCAAGTATTTGGCTTTTCTGTTTGTTTGGCTCTCCAGAACCATTGCTGACAGTAATGACGGCACTGAGGAGGCTCTCTTAGACACAAGGTAAGTTACCTACAGCTACAAAGGGGTCTTGACTAGTACAGTGCTAGGCATGGCATTGGATCTTCAGAAACTTCATGTGATTTTTGATACTCAGGGGAGTGTTTGATAAACACTGATCCTCTGCCCAGGGTACCATAGGTTGCCTAGGCTTCCTCACTGACTCTCACACTCTGGGGGTCTGGATCAGTCCCATGCTGCCCTCACAGCTGTCAGTCTGGGGTCCAAGAGCTCTCCCCAGTGCAGATCAGCTGTATCTGCTGGTTTTGCCAGCCCATTCTTTGCTAATTTGCTCATCGCTCCTCTCTCTCTGTCACTGGGTTCCATGGGTTCATTTCAGTGTTTAACTGTGGGTGTTTGCCTCTGCTTCCATCAGTCCCTGGATGAAGGCTCCAGGATGGTTATAGACATCAAGTTCATTATCAAGAATGGGTATTCGAGGGAGTCCAGGGAAGCAGCTGATCCAGCAGCGGCATCAGGTACAACAGGCCGGCTTCTGGGCCTGTGTTCCAGTGCCTGGGGATGGGGGATCACCTGGGAACTGCACAGAGCTTCCAATCCCGGTGGGAGCCAAGCACCCCAGACTCCGGGACTTCTCTCCCACCAAGGAAACCAGGAAACCAGAGGAGCCAAGGAGACCAGGGGAACAGCTGTTCCAGCCACAGGATCAGGTACAACAGGATCCAGCAAAGGGTCCAGGGGACCAGGTGGGAGGCTAAGCACTCCAGATTCCTGTTCTTCTCCACCCACGGGACCAGAACGAGGACAAGGAATAGAAGAACCACCAGATTATTGGACTTGCTAGCACCCACCAAAAGGGAACTCTGGTCCCCTAACCACCAGACCAGTAAGGGGCTCTTTCTGCACCCACTAGAAGAAGAGATGGGAAAGAGACAATACAAAAACACACTCAGCAACAGAAAAACAAAAATGACACCACCAGATTCTAGAGACTCCACACCAGCAAGACTCCAACATTCCAATGCGAACGAAGCAGAAGAGAACGACCCTAAAAGCACTTTCATGAAAATGATAGAGGCCTAAAAGAGGATATAGAAAAATCTGTCAAATAAATGGAAGAAAAAACAAACCAAAAAATGCAAGAAACGGAAGAAAAAACAAACCAAAAAATGCAAGAATTGGAAGAAAAAACAAATCAAAAAAAGGCAGGAAATGGAAGAAGAAACAAAGCAAAAAAGGCAGGAAATGGAAGAAGAAACAAACCAAAAAATGCAAGAAATAGAAGAAAAAGCAAACCAAACAATGCAAGAAATGCAAGAAAGAACAAACCAAAAAATTCATAATAACAACAAATGGACAAAAAGATAAACTGAAAATTGCAAGAAGCAATGCAAACACTGCAAGGGTTGAAAACTGAAATAGAGACAATAAAAAAACACAATCTGAAGAAAGGCAGGAAATAGAAAATCTGGGCAAACAGTCAGGTACTATCGATACAAGCATTATCAACAGAATAGAAGAGATGGAAGAGAGAATCTCAAGTGTTGAAGATACACTAGGAGAAATGGATTCATCAACCAAAGTTTTGGTATGTTGTGTCTTCATTCTCATTGAATTCCAGGAAGTCTTTAATTTCTTTTTTTTTTATTTCTTCCTTTACCCAGGGATGGTGCAATTGTGCATTGTTCAATTTCCATGAGTTTGTAGGGTTCCTGTGATTTGTGTTACTGTTGAATTGTAATTTTAATGCATGGTGGTCTGATAAGATACAAGGGATTATTTCAATTTTTTGTATCTGTGGAGATTTGCTATGTTTCCTGTTATGTGGTCAATTTTAGAGAAGGTCTCCATGTGGCGCCGAGAAGAAGGGATATCCCTTTGTGTTTGGGTGGAATGTTCTATAGATGTTCGTTAAACCCAGTTGAGTCATAACTTCTATTAGTTCTTTTGTTTCTTTGTTAAGTTTCTGTCTGGAGGTCCTGTCTAGCAGTGAGAGTGGAGTGTTGAAGTCTCCCACTATTAGAAGTTATGACCCAACTGGAGTAAATCCTACCGGCGTGCACCACCACAACGCCGGCTTTTTTATTTATTTACCACTTTGTCGTTTCATTTTCTCTCTCAATCTCACATATATTTTTAAACACACTGTAAACCTTTAGAGGTTTTTCTTCATTCAAGTCTGACTTTACTGTAAATCTTTATGTTTTTCTGGCCACATGTCTTATCTGTTAAAACCGCGGCTGTTTTAAACTGCCAGTTTTTTTTTTTCAAGATGGCGGGCATAAGCATGACTCCAGCTTACTGTCTCAGTCTGACATCCAGCAAAAGCTGCCGGCTTGGAGATATGGTCACTGCCACTTCCAGCTGTACATATAACTTTTTAATTGTTAGCAGAGTCTCTTAAAAGAACCTTGTTGGTTTTTTTTTATGCCCAGTCAGGAAGACTCCAGTAAGTGAGCCGCGTGAATCTCGGCTTGCCGCTAGCAAAACAGAGCACACCTGAGAAAAATGCTGCTACCAAAATTTTGTGCTTCTGTCTGTTCTTCTGTTTCTAAAATTCCTTTAAAGCTTTTGTTGTTTTGCGTGGAAATTCAATCCCGCTTCTGACAACCATTATGTTAAGAGAAGCTTTTTCTTTGAGAGAAAGAAGCCTTCCCACCCGCCTGGTTCTAGAGCCGCATCAGTCCTGAATAAACACACAGGAGGCTATATTAATTATGAAGCTGTTGGCCTTGCTTGTTTCTTACTGGCTACCTCTGACTTAAGTAACTACCCCATAATTGTTTATCTAAGTATTTCTCTTACCGGAGAATGGTTCCGGGCTTCCTACCCCATGGTGGTTACATCTTGAATCCTTGTGTTTCTCCTTCCCAGAGTCCTCCTGGACTCCTAGTCCCTCCTATCTAGATTCCCTATAGGCCAGACAGTGCTTTATTGACAAATGCACAGGACTTCCCCAACATGGAGGTCCTGTCTAGTGGTGAAAGCCGAGTATTGAAGTCTCCTACTACTAGTGTGTGAGATTTTATGTGCGATTTGAACTTCAGTAATGTTTCTTTCATAAATGTAGGTGCCTTTGTGTTTGGGGCATAGATGTTCAAAATTGAGACTTCATCTTGATGGACCTTTCCTTTGCTGAATATGGCATGTCCTTCTTCATCTGTTTTGATTGATTTTAATTTGAAGTCTAGTTTCTTAGATATGAAGATTGCTACACTCGCTTGTTTCTTGCGTCCATTTGAGTGGAAAATCTTTTCCCAACCCTTTACTCTGAGGTAATGTCTGCCTTTGACATTGAGATGTGTTTCTTCGTATCCATTCTGCTAGTCTTTGTCTTTTTATAGGTAAGTTGAGACTGTTGACATTGAGGGCTACTAATGACCATTGATTGATGATTCTTGTTTGTGCTTGATTTATTGGTAGTGGAGTTATTGTTGTGTTGGTTCTCCTCCCTTTTTCTTTTGGTGTTTGGTAAAGTGGGATTATCTATTGCCTATGTCTTTGTGAATGTAGTTATCTTCACTGGGCCTAGGTTTTCCTTCCAGCATTTTCTGTAGAGCTGGATTCATGGATACTTTGTCATGGAATATTTTGTTTTCTCCATTTATGGTAATTGGAAGCTTTGCTGGATATAGTAGTCTGTGCTGGCGTCCTTGTTCCCTTAGCATTTGTAGGACATCTGTCCAGGATCTTCTGGCTTCATAGTTTTAAATGAGAAGTCAGGTGTAATTCGGATAGGTCTGCCTTTGTATGTTACTTGGTCTTTTTCTTTAGCTGCTCTTAATATTTTCTCTTTATTCTGTAGGTTTCATGTTTTGATTATTATATGGCAAGGTGACTTCTTTTTCTGGTCCAGCCTATTTGGTCTTCTGTAAGATTCTTGTATTTTCATAGGCATATCCTTCTTTAGGTTAGGGAAGTTTTCTTCTATGTTTCTGTTGAATATGTTTTCTGTACTTTTGAGATGTATTTCTTTGCCTTCTTATATACCTATTATTCTCAGGTTTGGCTTCTTCACAGAGTCCCATATTTCCTGGATATTTTGTGTTAGGGATTTGTTGGTTTTGAGATTGTCTTTGGTTGGTGACTGTATATCCTCTAAGGAGTCTTCAACACCTGAGATTCTCTCTTCTATCTCTTGTATTCTATTGGTAATACTTGCATCTGTAGTTCCTGATCATTTACCCAGCTTTTCTATTTCCAGCATCCCCTTGTTCTGTGTTTTCTTTATTGTTTCAGCTTTCAATCCTTCAACTGTTTGAGTTGTTTCCTTCATTTGTTTAGTTGGTTTTTTTTAGTACTCTTTATTTTCTTTGAGAGATTTGTTTATTTCTTCAATTATTTTCTCATTTCATGGATTTTTTGTTTGTTTTTTCTTGTATTTCTTTAAGGGACTTCCTTGTTTCCTCTTTGAGGGTCTCTATCATCTTCATAAAATAATTTTTAAGGTCTGTCTCTTCTGCTTCATCTATGTAGTGCTTTTCAGGTCTTGCTGGCATTTGCTCTCTAGATTCTTGTGGAGTCATGTTGGTCTTTCTATTGCTGAGTGAGCTCTTATTCTGTCTTCTCCCATCTTTTCTTCTAATGGGTGCAGGTGGGGTCTTTCTGTCTTCACTGTTCTCCTTCTTTCCTGAAGCTGAAGTTGGGGATGCTGACACTGAAGCTGAACCTGGGGTCGCTGGAGGTTGGGGCCTGGAAGGGGTGATACCTTTCCTGTTGAGGCGGGTCTTCTAGATCCCAGGAGCAGGCCCCAGGAAGATTAAGGGGATGGGTGTTGGGCGGGTGATGAGCAGTGCCCCCCCCAGAGACCGAGGCTCACCTGAACCTGGGGTCGCTGCTCTTTATTTTATTTTTTTAATTATTTTTATTTAGGTTAAAAACAATCTTGTTTCACATGTCAAGCCCAGCTCCCTCTCCCTCCCCTCCTCCTCTGCCCTCCCCACCTGGTCCCCAGTTCCCTACCCAATCTCCACCACGATCCCCAAGGAGGGTGAGGCACTCCATGGTGGATCTCCGGTAACTGTCATTATATGTGGATATCCACTTCTTTTCTTTTGCTGCTGGTAAGGTGGGATTATCTATTGCCTATGTTTTTCTGGTTGTAGTTAACTCCCTTGGGTTAGGGTTTTCCTTCCAGAACTTTCTCTAGGGATGGGTTATTGGATACCTATTGTTTAAATCTGGTTTTGTCATGAAACTCTTGACTGCTGTTGAGAATAGAATTTGGATGCTTTATCCACCACATCCTACAGTAAATGCCCCTTCTTAACTTCTCAGACCTTATTTCCTGGCATTTTTTACTTTTGTTTTCTATATCTGTTGAATTTTCTAGCACTCCCCTTTGTTTGGATAACTTCTAGCCTTTCCTTCTTATAAGATTTTCCTAATCTCTAAAGATTTACAATTACTAATTATTTCCAAGTATGAACTACCATCCTAATCTCTTTCATTTGAGTGAGGGCTGAACTTAGTTGCTGCAAGAAATTGAATTCAGGGCTTTCTGCATGCTCACTAAATGTTCTGCCACTGTGCTACTGTCTCAGCATTTGGAGCTGAATTTTTAATCACTTTTCCTTCCTTTCTTCTTTTCTTCTTTCTTATATTCTATTTGTCATCTATATCTATCTATCTATCTAATCTATCATCACTTTTTTTGACACAAGCTTTCTCTGTGTAGCCCTGGCTATCCATGAACCCTCTCTGTGGACCATGGTGGCATTGAACTCTAAGATCTGCTCTTCCTTCCTTTCTCACTTTTGTTCTTTCTTTCTGTCTGTTTTGTTTTATTTTTGAGAGAAAGAGGGGAAGGGTGATTTCTCCGCATTGCCCTAGCTATCCTGGAACTAACTCCGTAGACAAGACTGGTCTCAAACTCACAGAAATCCACCTGCCTCTGTCTCATGAGTGCTGGAACTAACAGCGTGTACCACCACAACCCAGTTTTGAGTAACTTTTAAAGAGAAGGTCACAGCAGAATACAGATATGTTTCCATTTAAATTTCCACCCAAATTTCACATCTATTATCATATCAATAAGTCTTATTTTGGTAGATCTTATCATATTTTCTTGAGATACATTCTTACCTTGTAGCCCAGACTGGCTTTGAACTCATTTTGTAGTCCAGGCTGGTCTGGAACTCACTATGTAGTTCAGGCTAGCCTATAATTCAGCAGTGATTTTCCTGCTTCATTCCCCCAAGTGCTGGAATTACTGTCAGGTGCCATAATTACTGACATGTTATCATATTTTAAGTACTTATTTTTGTCTTTATTAAGTACCTCTTGATAAAATTTAAGAAGGAGATGAAAATACAAATTAACTATAAGTAAAAATAAGATCATGTTCAATGAACTATCAGTAACTGTCAAGAGAAATAATTCGTCCTCATAAAACATGGAAAGTAGTCTTTTGTTGCCATATTAAAACTTGGACTGAGAAAGAAGAGCAAATGAAGGTAAGGTAAAGAAGGCTAAGGAGAGGAGGTTAGGAGGTAGCATATTCAACTAAAATGTATTCCATAAAGCATGTGTGATCTCCTTCCAACATGGAGGAGACTTTGGGAGATTTCAGAGATCTCACTAGGTCAGATTACTTTGTTTTGTTAATTGTTTATTTAAATTAAAACAATCTTTTTTATTTGCACATTTCTTTTTATTTGTATTTAGGTTAGAAACAATCTTGTTTCACATGTCAATCCTAGCTCCCTCTCCCTCCCCTCCTCCCCTGCCCTCCCCACCAGGTCCCCCAGCCCCCCACCCAATCTCCAATCTGATCACCAAGGAGGGTGAGGCCCTCCATGGTGAATCTTTAGTAACTGTCATTTTATCCAGGGCAGAGCCTAGGCCCTCCACCAAGAGTCCCGGCTGAGAGAGCCTCCCATGTTGGAGCATGGGCACTCAAAGTCTATTTGTATCCCATGGGTAAATACTACCCAAGGCCCCATAGATTACCTAGGCTTCCTCACTGACACACACATTCAGGGGGTCTGGGTCAGTCCCATGCTTTCCACACAGCCATCAGTCTAGAGTCCATGAGCTCCCCCCTTGTTCAGGTCAACTGTTTCTATAGGTTAGACCAGCCCACTCTTAACTTCTTTTCCCATCAGTTCTCCCTTTCTAACACTGGATTCTAGTTCAGTTCAGTGTTTGTCTGTGGGTATCTGCCTCTACTTTCATCAGTCACTGGATGAAGGTTCTATTTCCTAGACACTCTGGCAGTGGGATTGCATGCTGGCACTCCCCTGACTCAAGTCTAAAGTCCATAAATGAGTGAGTACATACCATGTTTCTCCTTTTGTGACTGGGTTACCTCACTCAGGATGGTTTCTTCTAGTGCCATCCATTTGCCGGCAAATTTCAAGATTCCATTTTTTCCCACTGAATAGTAAGTACTCCACTGTGTAAATGTGCCACATTTTCTCTATCCACTCTTCAGTTGAGGGGCATCTAGGTTGTTTCCAGGTTCTGGCTATTACAAATAATGCTGCTATGAACATAGTGGAACAGACATCCTTAATGTATGAATGGGCATCTTTTGGGTATATGCCTAAAAGTGGAATTGCTGGGTCTTATAGTAGACTGATTCCCATTTTCCTGAGGAATCTCTATACTGATTTCCAAAGTGGCTGTACAAATGGGCACTCCCACCAGCAGTGAAGGAGTGTTCCCCTTTCTCCACATCCTCTCCAGCATAAAGTGTCATTGGTGTTTTTTATTTTATCCATTCTGACAGGAGTGGGGTGGTATCTCAGAGTTGTTTTGATTTGCACATCCTGGATGGCTAGGGATGTTGAGCACTTTCTCAAATGTCTGTCAGCCATTTTACTCTCCTCTATTGATAATTCTCTATTTAGTTATGTACCCCATTTTTTGATTGGGTTCTTTGGTGTTTTGGAGACTTGCTTCTTTAGTTCTTTGTAAATTTTGGAGATCATCCCTCTGTCAGATGTGGAGTTAGTGAATATCTTTTCCCAATCTGTGGGGTGCCTTTTTGTCTTGCTGACTGTGTCCTTTGCATTACAGAAGCTTCTTAGTTTCAGGAGGTCCCATTTATTAATTGTCCTTCTCAGTGTCTGTGCTACTGGAGTTATGTTTAGGAAGCTGTCTCCTGTACCAATTCTTTCAAGGGTGCCTCCCACTGGCATGTAGAAGAATGCACATAGATCCATGTCTATTGCCATGCACAAAACTTAATTCCAAATGGATCAAATACCTCAACATAAGTACAGCCACACAGAACCTGTTAAAAAACAATCTTTAATATACCAATCCCAGTTCCTCCTCCCTCCAGTTCTCCCACTTCCCTCCTGTTCTCCCACTCCCACCACCATCTCCCCATCCTACACCCATCCTCTCCTCAGAGATGGTGAGGCTTCCCATGAGGGATCATCAAAATCTGTCATATCATTTGGGGCAGGACCTAGGCCCTCCCCCATGTATCTAGGCTGATTTTCCATCCATATAGAATGGGCTTCAAAAAGTCTGTTCATGCAGTTGGGGTAAATACTAGCTCCACTGTCAAAAGCCCCATAGACTGCCTAAGCCCCCCAACTGATACCTGCATTCAGGGGGCCTAGTTTGGTCTTATGCATCTTATCCATCTGTCCATCTGATGTCTGTGAGCTCCCACTTGTTCAGGTCAACTGTTTCTGTGGATTTCCCAAACATGGTCTTGACCCCTTTGCTCATCACTCTTCCATCTCTACTACTGAATTCCAGGAGATTGGCTCAGTACTTAGCTGTGAATCTCTGCTTCTACTTTCATCAGCTACTAGATTAAGGCTTATGATGGCATTTAAGGTAGTTATCAATCTCATTATAGGGGAAGGGCATTTAAGGTAGCCTCTCCACAACCCCAGAAAAGCCAGATTACTTCTTTTCTTGATAAGTTTTTCCAGGTAGTTCTCTCTTCTTGTTTGGATGGTTATGTGTCCAAAGGTATTCAAGATGCTTGTTTCTATTTCCCTGAAAAGACAAAATCAAAACCTTTCCTCAATCCTAATTTTGGGGAGTTTCTTTATCTAACCTTTATCAGTTTTGATGAATGGTTTCTCCTGAAAATGTTGTTTTAGCTTCTAAAGCTCTTCTATCATCCAGAACAATATGTTTTCTTTCAATAGACATTAGCTTGTTTAACTACTCTGGGAAGGAGTTTCATTCAAGGTGTCAGGAAAGGAATGAACCCGTTTTAGCATAGGAGCTTTTGAGAGGTCTCTCAAGGCATTTCCTGAAGACAAAGTATTACAATGATAATCTCTTCATGATCTACACTTTTAGTAAAATGCCCATCTTTGCCACACCTTCTCCATAATACAGAAGGGAGGGGCTTTCTGTTTGAATTATATTTATAAAAATAATTGTTTATCCTACCTCCCTCTCCCCTACCCATGCTCCAGAATTGTCGCTTGAAATGCCCTGTTTACAATTTACAATCCCCTTTCAGGTGACCTTGTTTGCAACAATTAAAACATTTGAAATTTTGATTATTTTTAAAAATCCTCTTGAAATCACCTCTCCTCTCCTATACAGGTATCATCATGATGGTCATGAGCTTCATTATTAATTGTATCTCAGATCCAATCCTCCAGATGAGCTGATCTTGCTTCTAAAGGCCTAATTTTCCTTTTGCACAGGACATTAGCATTTTCTTAAGACATTTGTTCAATTATTATTTTTTCTAACTTCTGAGTCTGATATCATTCTATTGACTGTTAATGACATTCTTTGTAAGAAGTTTTTGAATGTTTCCTTTGGATCCTGTATAACTTTTGTAAATGATTCAGCTTTCTTTCCTGCTTCGCCCATTCTTTCCCAAGCATTCGAAGCTGATGCATGGATTAAACTCATGAGATATTGACATTGCCTTTCTAAAGTAGCATAATTTCTTTCTCCAATAATCTGAACTGGGAAGATATCTATCCCTCTAGGTTTAGCCTTTTGTTCAATATTTTTAGCCTCTTCTCTGAACCAGGAAGTCTATTTTAATTGTCATCCAAGCTCTAGGACAGCTTTAATCAAATCTAAATATACAGGGATCATCCTATTACAAACAGACCATGTGTTTATCGTCTGCTTCACAAATGGTGAATGAATGCTATATGTTAATACAGAGTCCTTGAATTTTCATAAATCTAGCATTGTCATAGGCTTCCAATAAGCTCCTATGCAACCTCCTTCTTTTGGGACTTACTCTAAGGTTACTGAATATATTAATGGTAGCTCCCTTAAGACCTTAGAGTGTTCCCTTTTAACCTTAAAATGCAATGTTGAATTTGGTTCTCCAAGTGATGCCTCAGTCTGGGTTTGAATATATCTGTAATCTTTTTTTGTGTGTGTATATATTTTATGTTTAGAAACACTCTTATTTGCATATCCATCCCCCTCATTCCCTTGTCCTCCCTCCTCCCATGCTTCCCACTGACCCACCTACCACCCACTCCCCAGTGATAGTGAGACCCTCTATGAGGGATCATCAAAGTCCATCTCATCAATTGGGGGAGGGCCCAGGCTCTCCTTTCCATATCTGGGCTGCAATAGGGAAAGGACACCCAAAGTCCATTTGTGCTCTCGCGATAAACACTGGCTCCATTGTTAGAGGTTCCATAGACTGCCTTGGCCTCCTAGCTGGAACCCATTTTCAGAGGCCTTGGTTTGGTCCAATGCTGGTTCCCCCACTTTATGACTAGGATCTGGATGCTCTCATTAGGTCAGGTCAACTGTTTCTGCAGGTATCTCCAGTTCTGTCTTGGTTCATTCAGTCATCTCTCCTCCCTCTGG
Source organism: Mesocricetus auratus (assembly GCF_017639785.1). Classification (NCBI taxonomy): domain Eukaryota; kingdom Metazoa; phylum Chordata; class Mammalia; order Rodentia; family Cricetidae; genus Mesocricetus; species Mesocricetus auratus. Next base: position 49,950,529 of record NW_024429193.1, read on the forward strand.
GAAACTGGATTCTGGGAGTATGGCTCAGTGCTCAGCTGTGGGTGTCTGTTCTGCTTCGATGAGCTACTGGGTCAAGGCTCTAGGAATGGTAACCAAGGTAGTCATCAATCTCATTATAGGGGTTGGGCATCAAAGGCAGCCTCTCCAACACTGCCTAGATTCTTAGTTGGGGTTATCTCTGTGGATCCCCTATCATCTCCTATGTGCCAGACTTCTCTCCAAACCTGTACTGGCTCTCTTTATCAAGGTATGTCCTATCTTGTCTTTTTCTATTCCTCCCCTGTCTCAGTTCTCCTGTTCTCCTCCCCCTCTCCCCTTCTCCTCTTTCTGTCTCCCTCCTCTCCACACCCATCCATGCTCCCAATTTGCTCAGGGGTTCTTGTCCCCCTCCCCTTCTTCTGGGGATCATGAGCTTTTCTCTTGGTGTCCTCCTTGTTTCGTAGATGTATTGGTGGTGCGGATTGTAGGCTGGTAATCCTTTTCTCAATGCCTAAAAACCATATATGAGTGAGTACATACCATGTTTATCTTTTTGTGACCAGGTTACTTCACTCAGAATGGTTTCTTCTAGTTCCATCCATGCGAATTTCAAGGTTCTATTTTTTGTCTGCTGAGTAGTACTCCATTGTGTAAATGTACCACATTTTCTCTATCTATTCTTCAGTTGAAGGGCAGTTAGGTTACTCCCAGGTTCTGGCTATTACAAACAATGCTGCTATGAACATAGTGGAACATATGTCCTTGTTGTATGAATGTGCATTCTTTGGATATATGTCCAGGAGATGAATTGCTGCATCTTGAGGTAGACTGATTCCCAACATCCTGAGAAACCAACATACTGATTTCCAAAGTGGTTGTGCAAGTTTTCACTCCCACCAGCAATGGAGGAGTTTCCCCCTTTATCCACATCCTCTCCACCATAGACTGTCATTACTGTTTTCGATTTAGCCATTCTGGCCCGTGTAAGATGATATCTCAGAGTTGCTTTGAGTTGCATGTCCCTTTTGGCTAAGGATGTTGAGCACTTTCTTAAGTGTCTTTTAGCCATTTTAGATTCCTCTATTGAGAAATCTCTATTTAATTCTGTACCCCACTTTTTAATTGGATTTTTGGTGTTTTGGTGGCTAGCCTCTTGAGTTCATTGTATATTTTGGAAATCAGCCCCTCTGTCAGATGTGGGGTTGCTGAATATCTCTTCCCATTCTGTGGGCTGCTGTTTTGTCTTGCTGACTGTGTCCTTTGCTTTACAGAAGCTTCTAAGTTTCAGGAGGTCCCATTTATTAATTGTCATTTCAATGTCTGTGCTACTGGTGTTACATTCAGGAAGCATTCGCCTGTACCAATTCATTCAAAGGTACTTCCCACCTCCTCTTCCAAGAGGTTCAATCTGGCTGCATTTATGTTGAAGTCTTTGACCCATTTAGATTTAAGTTGTGTACATGGTGGTAGATATGGATCTATCTGCAATCTTCTACATGTCTAAATCCAGTTATGCCAGCACCATTTGTCGAAGATGCTTTCTTTTTTCCATTGTATAACTTTAGATTCTTTGTCAGAATTCAGGTTTCATAGGTGTGTGGATTAATATCAGGGTTTTCAATTAGATTCCATTGGTCTACCTGTCTATTTTTTGTGCCAATATCAAGCTGTTTTCAGAATTATGGCTCTATAACAGAGCTTGAAATCAGGGATGGTGATGCCTCCAGAAGTTCCTTTATTTTACAGGGCTCTTCTGGCTATCATATAAAGTTGAATATAGTTCTTTCTAGATCTGTGAAGAATTGTGTTGGGATTTTGATGGGGATTGCATTAAATCTGTAGATTGCTTTTTGGCAAGATTGCTATTTTTACTATGTTGATCCAACTTATCTAAGAGCATGGGAGATCGTTCCATTTTCTTTTTTATCATTTTTATTTTAATTTTAAATAGCTTGTTTTACATGTCAATCCCAGTTCCCTCTCCCTCCCCTCCTCCCGCACTCCCCTTCCCCCATCCCTCCCACCCTATTGCCAAATCCTTCCACATAGGGGATATCTAGAGTCTGTCATTTTACTCTGGGTAGGGTCCAGGCACTCCCCTAAGAGTCCAGGGCTGAGAGAGCATCCCTCTTTGTGCTATAGGCACACGAAGACTGTTTGTATACCAGGGATAGACACTGATCCACAGCTCAGGGCCCCAGGCCTTCTCGCTGACACTCACATTTGGGGGGGTCCAGATCAGTCCCATGCTGGCCTCCCCACTGTCAGTCTGGGGTCCAAGAGCTCTCCCCTGTTCAGATCAGCTGTCTCTGCTGGTTTTGCCAGCCCATTCTTTGCCAATTTGCTCATCACTCCTCTCTCACTGTCACTGGGTTCCTTGGGTTCAGTTCAATGATTAATTGTGTGTTTGCCTCTGCTTCCATCAGTCACAGGATGAAGGCTCCCGGATGGTTATAGACATCAAGTTCATTATCAGGAATGGGCATTTGAGGTGGTCTCTCCACTATTGCTTAGCTTACCAATTGGTGTTACCCCTTTAGATCACTTGAGGTCACTCTGGTGCCTGATCTGTATTCGATCCTATGATTCCCTCTTCCCCCTATTCTACCCCCACCCCCTCAACTTACTGTTCCGCCATGACCAACTCTCTTCCTCTTCACCCCCACTCCTCTTCCCAGGTCCCACTCCCCCCCACCCCTCGCCATGTTCCCCATCCATTCAGGGGATCTTGTCTCCATCCTCTTCTCTTGGGTACTATGCATATATGCATATCTTTTAGGTTCTTTCCTGTTTCCCAGACTCTCTATCAGTGGAAGTGCAGACTGGCACTATCCTGGTCCATGTCTAAAATCCATATATGAGTGAGTACATACCATGTTTGTCTTTTTGCAACTGGGTTACCTCATTCAGGATGGTTTCTTCCAGTGCTATCCATTTCCCTGCGAATTTCAAGATTCCATTGTTTTTTTCTGCTGAGTAATACTCCATTGTGTAAATGTACCACATTTTCTCTATCCACTCTTCAGTTGAGGGGCATCTAGGTTGCTTCCAGGTTCTGGCTATTACAAATAATGCTGCTATGAACATAGTGGAGCAGATGCCCTTGTTGTATGAACTTGCCTCATTTGGATATATGCCTAAGAGTGGAATTGCTGGGGCTAGTGGTATATTAATCCCCATTTTCCTGAGGAATCTCCATACTGATTTCTAAAGAGGCTATATGAGTCGGCACTCCCACCAGCAGTGGAGGAGTGTTCCTCTCTCTCCACATCCTCTCCAGCATAAATTGTCTTCGGGGTTTTTGATTTTAGCCATTCTGACAGGAGTAAGATGGTATCTCAGAGTTGTTTTGATTTGCATTTCCCTGATGGCTAAGGATGTTGAGCACTTTCTTAAGTGTCTCTTGGCCATTTTAGCCTCTTCTACTGAGAATTCTCTATTTAGCTCTGTACCCCACCTTTTAATTGGATCCTTTGGTGTTTTGGAGACTTGTTTCTTGAGTTCTTTGTAAATTTTGGAGATTAGCCCTCTGTCAGATGTAGGGTTAGTGAATATCTTTTCCCATTCTGTGGTCTGCCTTTTTGTCTTTTTGACTGTGTCCTTTGCCTTACAGAAGCTTTTTAGTTTCAGAAGGTCCCATTTGTTAATTGTCGATCTCAGTGCCTGTGCCACTGGTGTTATGTTTAGGAAGCGGTCTCCTGTACCAACTCGTTGAAGAGTATCTCCCACTTTCTCTTCTAAAAGTTTCAGTGTGGCTGGATGTATGTTGAGATCTTTGATCCATTTGGACTTAAGTTTTGTACAAGGCGATAAACATGGATCTATCTGCAGTCTTCTGCATACCAGTACCCAGTTATGCCAGCACCATTTGTTGAAGATGCTTTCTTTTTTCCATTGTACAGTTTTAGCTTCTTTGTCAAAAATCAAGTGTTCATAGGTGTGTGGGTTAAAATTAGAGCTTTCAATTTGGTTCCATTGGTCTACCTGCCTATTTTTGTGCCAATACCAAGCTGTTTTCAGGACTATAGCTCTATAATAGAGCTTGAAGTCAGGTATGGTGATGCCTCCTGAAGTTCCTTTATTGTATAGGGATGTTTTAGCTATCCTGGGCCTTTTGTTTTTCCATATAAAGTTGATTAATGTTCTTTCCAGGTCCTTGAAGAATTGTGATGGAATTTTGATAGGGATTGCATTGAATCTGTAGACTGCTTTTGGCAAGATTGCCATTTTTATTATGTTGATCCTACCAATCCAAGAGCATGGGAGATCTTTCCATTTTCTGGTATCTTCTTTGATTTCTTTCTTTAAAGACACAAAGTTCTTGATATACAGGTCTTTAATTTCCTTGGTTAACATTATCCCCAGATATTTGATATTGTTTTTGGCTATTGTAAAGGGTGATGTTTCTCTGATTTCTTTCTCAGTCACTTCATCATCTGTATATAATAGGGCCACTGATTTTTTTGAGTTTACCTTGTATCCTGCCACATTGCTGAAGGTGTTTATCAGCTCTAGGAGTAACCTTGTGGAGTTTTTTGGGTCACTTATGTAAACTATCATATCATCTGCAAATAGTGAAAGTTTGACTTCTTCTTTTCCTATTTGTATCCCCTTTATCTCCTTTTGTTGTCTTATTGCTGTAGCTAGAACTTCAAGTACAATATTGAAGAGATATGGAGAGAGTGGACAGCCTTGTCTTGTTCCTGATTTTAGAGGAATTGCTTTGAGTTTCTCTCCATTTAGTTTGATGTTAGCTGTTGGTTTACTGTATATTGCTTTTATTATATTCAGGTACATTCCTGTTATCCCTGATCTCTCTAGGACCTTTATAATGAAGGGGTGCTGGATTTTGTCAAAGGCTTTTTCAGCATCTAGTGAGATGATCATGTGGTTTTTCTTTCGCAGATTGTTAATATGGTGGATTACATTGATAGATTTTCTAATGTTGAACCATCCCTGCATTCCTGGGATGAAGCCTACTTGATCATGGTGGATGATTTTTCTGATGTGTTCTTGAATCCGGTTTGCGAGTATTTTATTGAGTATTTTTGCATCAATGTTCATGAGGGAAATTGGTCTATAGTTCTCTTTCTTAGTTGTGTCTTTGTGTGGCTTGGGTATCAAGGTAATTGTAGCCTCGTAGAAAGAGTTTGGCAGTGAGCCTCCTACTTCTATTGTGTGGAATACTTTGAGGAGTATTGGAATTAGCTCTTCTTTGAATTTCTGGTAGAATTCTGCACTGAAGCTATCTGGGCCTGGGCTTTTTTTATTTGAGAGACTTTTGATGACTGCTTCTATTTCATTAGGGGTTATAGGTCTGTTTAGATTGTTTATCTGTTCTTGATTTAGTTTTGGCAAGTGATATCTATCCAGGAAATTGTCCATTTCCTTTAAATTTTCAAATTTTGTGGAGTACAGATTTTCAAAGTATGCCCTGATGATTCTCTGGATTTCCTCAGAGTCTGTTGTTATGTCCCCTTTTTCATCCCTGATTTTGTTAATTAGCATGCTCTCCCTCTGTCTTTTGGTTAGTTTGGACAGAGGTTTATCTATTTTGTTGATTTTCTCAAAGAACCAACTCTTTGTTTCATTGATTCTTCTCAGTGTTTTTCTGGTTTCTACTTGATTGATTTCAGCCCTCAGTTTGATTATTTCCTGGTGTCTGCTCCTCCTGGGGGAGTTTGCTTCTTTTTGTTCTAGAACATTCAGCTGTGCTATTAATTCTCTAGTATGACTGTTCTCCAGTTTTTTCATGTGGGCACTTAGTGCTATAAACTTTCCTCTCAGCACTGCTTTCAGAGTGTCCCATAAGTTTGGGTATGTTGTGTCTTCATTCTCATTGAAATCAAGGAAGTCTTTAATTTCTTTTTTTATGTGTTCCTTTACCCAGGGATGGTGCAATTGTGCATTGTTCAATCTCCATGAGTTTGTAGGGTTTGTGCGATTTGTGTTATTGTTGCATTCTAATGTTAATGCATGGTGGTCTGATAAGATGCAGGGGGTTATTCCAATTTTTTTTGTATCTGTGGAGATTTGCTATGTTTCCGATTATGTGGTCAATTTTAGAGAAGGTTCCATGTGGTGCCGAGAAGAAGGTATATCCCTTTGTATTTGGGTGGAATGTTCTATAGATGTCTGTTAAACCCAGTTGGGTCATAACTTCTATTAGTTCTTTTGTTTCTTTGTTAAGTTTCTGTCTGGAGGTCCTGTCTAGCGGTGAGAGCAGAGTGTTGAAGTCTCCTACTATTAGTGTGTGAGATTTTATGTGCATTTTGAGCTTTAGTAATGTTTCTTTCACAAATGTAGGTGCCTTTGTATTTGGGGCGTAGATGTTTAAAATTGAGACTTCATCTTGATGTATTTTTCCTTTGATGAATATGAAGTGTCCTTCTTCATCTCTTTTGATTGATTTTAATTTGAAGTCTAATTTGTTAGATACTAGGATTGCTACACCCGCTTGTTTCTTGGGACCGTTTGATTGGAAGATCTTTTCCCAACCCTTTACTCTGAGATAACGTCTGTCTTTGATGTTGAGATGTGTTTCTTTTATGCAGCAGAAGGAAGGGTTCTGTCTTCGTATCCATTCTGCTAGTCTGTGTCTTTTTATAGGCAAGTTGAGGCCGTTGACATTGAGGGATATTAATGACCATTGATTGGTGATCCTTGTTTGTGCTTGATTTATTGTTAATGAAGTTATTTTGTGTAGTTTCTCCTCCCTTTTTCTTTTGGTGTTTTGTAAAGTGTGATTATATATTGCCTGTGTCTTTGTGAATGTAGTTATCTTCCTTGACTCTAGGTTTTCCTTCTAGCATTTTCTGTAGAGCTTGATTCATGCATACGTATTGTTTAAATCTGGCTTTGTCATGGAATATTTTGTTTTCTCCATCTATGGTAATTGAGAGCTTTGCTGGATATAGTAGTCTGGGCTGGCATCCTTGTTCCCTTAGCGTTTGTAGGACATCTGTCCAAGATCTTCTGGCTTTCATCGTTTCCATTGAGAAGTCAGGTGTAATTCGGATAGGTCTGCCTTTGTATGTTACTTGGCCTTTTTCTTTAGCTGCTCTTAATATTTTCTCTTTACTCTGTAGGTTTGATGTTTTGATTATTATATGGCGAGGTGACTTCTTTTTCTGGTCAAGCCTATTTGGTGTTCTGTAAGATTCTTGTACTTTCATAGGCATATCTTTCTTTAGGTTAGGGAAGTTTTCTTCTATGATTTTGTTGAATATGTTTTCCATACCTTTAAGTTGAATTTCTTCACCTTCTTCTATACCTATTATTCTCATATTTCCTGGATATTTTGTGTTAATGATTTGTTGGTTTTGAGATTTTCTTTGGTTGACGACTCTATATCCTCTAATGAGTCTTCAACACCTGAGATTCTCTCTTCTATCTCTTGTATTCTATTGGTGATACTTGCATCTGTAGTTCCTGATCGTTTACCCAGCTTTTCTATTTCCAGCATCCCTTCATTCTGTGTTTTCTTTATCGTTTCTATTTCAGCTTTCAATCCTTCAACTGTTTGAGTTGTTTCCTTAATTTTTTTTGGTTGTTCTTTCTTGGTGCTCTTTAGATTCTTTGAGAGACTTGTTTATTTCTTGAATTTTTCCCCCATTTCATGGATTTTTTGTTTGTTTTTTCTTCTATTTCTTTAAGGGATTTCCTCGTTTCTTCTTTGAGGGTCTCCATCATCTTCATGAAATAATTTTTAAGGTGTGTCTCCTCTTCTTTGTTTATGTAGTGCTTTTCGGGTCTTGCTGGTGTTGGATCCCTGGATTCTGGTTGGGTCATGTTGGTGTTTCTATTGCTGAGTGATCTCTTATTCTGTCTTCTTCCCATCTCTTCTTTCAGTGGGTGCTGGTGAGGTCTTTCCGTCTCCACTGGTCTCCTTCCTTCCTGCAGCTGAAGCTGGGGATGCTGACACGGAGTTTGGGTCCTGGTAGGGCTGATGTCTTTCCTGAAGCTGGTCTCACTGGGGTTGGGGTCTTGGAATTGTTGACTTCTTTGCTGTGTGGGCAGGTCTCCTGAAGCTGTACTCGCTGGGGTTGGGGTCTTGGAAGGGCTGATGTCTTTCCTGAAGCTGGACTCGCTGGTGTTGGGGTCTTGGAAGGGCTGATGTCTTTCCTGTGTGGGCGGGTCTTCTGGATGCCAGAAGCGGGCCCGAAGATCAAGGGGGGATGGGGGATGGGCGGGCGGTCCCCGCTGGAGACCCAATCTCACCTGAAGCTGGACTCGCTGGGGTTGGGGTGTTGGAGGGGCTGATGTCTTTCCTGTCTGTAATCTTTTTAAATAAGTTTTCTAAGACCTGCATCTTAACATTCATATCAACCAACTTTTTTACAGATAAACCAAGTATTATTAAACCAACAACAAAGATCATCAAAATGATAATTAACAGTATGTAAATCCCAGTTAAGTTGATTATCTCTTCATTTACTTTTTTCATTTTAAACCATATACTATGTAATCATACACAGACACAATTTTCTCCATTTTAATAGTGTTTTCCTTTTTTGTGTGAGTGTGTGGGAAAACTCTTCTTTAAATAGTTCCTTCCTTTAAGAATTTCCAATAAACTTACCAAATCTTCCAACAATGTCTGTGAACTGTGAGACATAGCATGTCTGAATTAGAGAACTAACTTGTGGCTGTGAACTCAGAGTGTCAGTCCAAGGAGAGGGGCTCTAGGAAAAGCCCAAAAGCCTCCCAAGTTTTGATGGCAGCTGAAGATTGTTTAGAAGCTACAACTGAAAAATCCTACACTTGCTCAAATATTTGAGGATAAAACAAAAGAAAACCTAGCAGGGACTCAGGCAGGAGACTCAGGAAGCAGTCCAACCTACAGCTCAGTTTTGGGACTGGGCTCTTGGCCTCAAATTCACTTTTTCATGAATTTCTACTTTAACATTGGGCCCAATTGTAGTACAATAAATAAATGACCCAGAGAATGATATAGGGCTTCAGGCTTCAAACTGAAGATTGGAAAAGCAAAGGAGCCAACCACTAGCTCTTACCACTACCTCAGTCCAATGGGCTAATCATGGCTCTACCAAACCTCAGACTGCTATGCTCTCCTCAATGTGGCTGGAGAATCCTGAGACTTCAGTGTTGCAGAATTTCCTAGCTGGTACTGTGCCCACCTTGCACCAAATGAACATACGGATGCTATGTTAATTATGAGACAGTAGCTGATGGATTGGGCTTCATATTGGATAGCTATGTCTTAACTATTAACACAGAACTACTAATCTATGTATTTCCATGTAGTCTTAGCTTATCCGAGAATGCTGGACCTGCAACTCCTTTGCCTGCTATATTGTGACTGTTCTGGCAGGCTTTCCTGCCTACTTTTTCCAGACTTCTCATCTTCTAGACCCATCTATCATCCTACCTCATTGGCCATTGACCCAACAGTGTTTTATTCATTAGCCACTAAGAGAAACATATAAAGAAGGACATCCCCATCATATCCTCTTTTCTGTCTAAATAAAAAGAAAGGTTTTAACTTTAACATAGTCAAATTATATATAGCAAAACAGTTATTAAGCAAGAACTATAATTATAATATTTAGTCCATTAACATCTAGCAAGATTTTAAAAATATTCTATCATCTATCCTCTCTTTGTGAGTCTGAAGTCTTATATGTAACTTATCTATTGTCAAAGCTAAGGAAAACCATAACCATAATTATCTCTCTTCAACTCCATCAAAGACCTCAGAAGGATAATATATGCATTCTAGAATTGACAGAGACATCTTGCTGCCTGGAAAATCACCCAAAGTTCCTCTGTAACATTGGAGCATCCATCTTAGGCCCATAGTCCATAGTGTGTCTGGCAGACTTCTCAGCGAAGCAGTAAATTTCAAGCTGTACACCTCTATTGGCAGTTTGTCAGTCATTTTTCTCTGTGTTCTGCAGAATGTCTGCTAGACCTCTTCCATGAAGCAGGAACCTTGCAGCACTGTCCATCTTGATTTGCAAGTTCAGCAGTCACTTTCCTGTGGGTCCTGCATGTCCACCTTATACAGCATACAGTTACACAGTCCAGGCAAGAACAGTTTCTTGCCCAAATGTCTATTTCTGCCATGTCAAAAACAAACTCCATAACAAGTTTCTTTGATGCCCATCTTCCTCACTGAAGTAATTGGTGTGGCCAGGAGCAATTGTGTCTCACTGTCTTGAAAAACACTAAATGGTTTTAAAGCCATATTCTGTAGGTCTTTAAAAGGTTTGAAGATTATATATGGATATATATCTAGAAAGCCTAACTAACCTAACTATAAGTTTTGACTATTATAGGTGACTATCTATAATCTGTATTTAGTTATATACTACATTTTTAAAAGAGCTGTATAAACACAATACCTAAACAAGAATAGAAATATGTCTATAACAAAATTTACCTTAACTTGCATCAATTAATCAAAATTCCTACCAATACAAAGTATTTATTTCTATATCACTTCAATGACTTTCTATCCTCAATGTGGTTGGAGAATTAATGATAGCTCTGAGACCTTGCACCTGTCTTATATACCCCTCTAATTCTGGGATTAAAGGTGTGTGATCCAGGTAACTGGGATAAAAGGCATGAGCACTGTTACTTGTCACTCTTGTGTAGGCCATGGTGGCCTTGGACTGACAGGGTTCTGTCTACCTCTTAATCCTGTGTCCTGGGATTAAAGATGTGTACCACTACTGCCTGATCTCTAAATCTTAAGGCTGACTTTGCTTTCTGAATCATCAGGCAAGCTTTAAAAATTATAAATAATATATCACCACATTGCTTACCAGATTGGACAACAAAACAGGATCCATCCTTATGTTGTATACAAGAAGCACACCTCAAAAGTAAAGATAGACATTGCCTCAGAGTAAAGTGTTGGGAAAAGATTTTCCAATCAAATAGACATAACAAGCAATCTGGAGTCACTATCCTAATATCTAACAAAATAGACTCCAAACAAAAATTATTCAAAAAGAATGAAGAAGGATATTTCAAACACATTAAAAGAAAAATCCACCAGGATGATGTCTCAGTTCTAAAGAGTCATACTCCAGATGCAAGGGCACACACATTTGTTAAAGAAACATTACTAAATCTTAAATCACACATTAAACCCCACACATTCATAGTGGGCCACTTCAACAACCCACTCTTAACAATGGTCATGCAGTCAAAAACTAAACAGGAAAAAATGTAACTAAGAGACCTTATGACTCAAATTGACCTAACAGATATATAAAGAATAGTTTACCCAAACAGAAAAGGATATGCCTTCTTCTCTGTACCCCATGGAATCTTTATCAAAAATAACTACATACTTGGGTCACAAAGCAAGTTTCAACAATACAAGAAAATTGGAATAATCCCCTGGTATCCTATCATACTACCATGGATTAGAGTTTGGATTTAAACAATTTGAGGAGTATTGCTATTAACTCTTCTTTGAATTTCTGGTAGAATTCTACACTGAAATAATCTGGCCTTGAGATTTTTTTGTTGGGAGACTTTTGATGTCAAATTATACAATAATAAAAAAGAAAGCATCTTTAACAATTGGTGATAATCCAACTGGATGTCAGTATATAGAATAATCAAATAGATCATATCTATCACCCTGTGCAAATCTCAAGTCCAAGTGGATCAAAGACCTCAAAATAAACCAGATAAACTGAACCTGATAGAATAGAAAGTATCAGATGCCCTTGAACACATTGTCACAGGGAAGAGCTTCCTGAATAGAACAATAGTGTTGACACTCTGAACAACTAATAAATGTAATTTCATGAAACTGAAAAGCTTGTGTAAGGCAAGGGACACTGTCAGTCTTACAATGAAGCAGTCAGATTTGGAAAAGATTCTTCCAGCTCTACATCTGATAGGGTTTTAATATCCCAAATACATAAAGAACTTATGAAACTAGATATTAAAATTATAAATTAAAATGGGGCACAGATTTAAATCAAGAGTTTTCTATAGAGAAATTCAAATGACTAAGAAACACTTAAATGTTCAATATCTTTAGTCTTCAGGTAAATGCAAATCAAAAATACTTTGAGATGCCAACTTACTCATGTCAGAATGCCTACAATCAATAATACAAGAGACAACTCATGCTGTCGAGGAATTAGAGCAAGGGGAACACTCCACCATTGTTGGTAGGAGTGCAAACTTATATAGCCACTATGTAAATAAAGTTGGCAGTTCCTTAGATCAGTGGGAATCACTCTATTTAAAGACCCATCTATACCACTCTTGGAAAAATACCCAAAGGTCATTGCATCCTATCACAAGGACACTTGTTCAATTATGTTCATTTATGCTTTATTCATAACTTCCACAACCTGGAAACTACCTAGATTTCCCTCAAGTGAAGAATGGATAAACAAATGGCACATTTACACAATGGAGTATCACTAAGAATTTTAAAAAATGACACCATGAAATTTACAGGCAAATGGATGGAACTAGAAAAAAATCACCCTGAGAGAGGTAACTCTGACCCAGAAAGGCAAACATGGTATATACTCATTTATAAGTAGATAATGCTTTTTAAGTAAATGATAATCAAGTTACAATCCACAGACCAGGAGTGACAAAGGGGGGGGATCATTGGGAGAGCTGGAATTGGTGGGCATTTGGGGAACAGTATCGAAACCAAGTGCAGTAGGAACTTCCTGAAATCTCTGAAGGTAACCCTGTTGAGGACTCCTAGTAATGGAGGATATAGAGTCTGAGCTGATAATCTTTTGTATCCAACAAGACACTCAGTGGTGAGACTAGATTATACTTGGTTGAGTTCTTGGTCAAGGAGGCCCACTTCATCCAGCTCCCAACTAGACTATCCCATTCCTTCATGTTCTCATTCCCCATCCCTTCCCCTCTAGCACCCCCACCCCAGGTTTACCCAAGAGATCTCATATAATTCCCTTCCCAGTGAGATCCATTCATTCCTCTTAGGGTCCTTCTTGTTACCTAGCTTCTCTGGAACTGTAGTTTGCAGTCTGGTTATCCTTTATATTACATCTAGTATCCACTTGTGAGTGGATTGGGTTACCTCACTCAGGATGGTATTTTCTATCTCCATCCATTTGCCTGCCATTTTCATGGTTTTGCTGGTTTTTTTCTTTTTTGAAACATTCTTATTTTCATATCTATCCCCCCACTCCCTTGCCTTCCCATCCTCCCATGCTTCCCGCCGATTCCCAACCCACCCATTACCCACTCCCCAGGGATAGTGAGACCCTCCATGGAGGATCATCAAAGTCCATCATATCATTTGGGGGAGGGCCCAGGTGCTCCTTTCCATATCTGGGCTGCAGTAGTATCCCTCCATAGGGAATGGGCTCCCAAAGTCCATTTGTGACCTAGAAATAAACCCTGGCTTCACTGTTAAAGGTTCTATAGAAAGCCTTGGCCTCAGAGCACTTGATTTGGCCCAATGCTCGTTCACCCGCTTTACGACTAGGGTCTGCATGCTCTCATTAGGTCAGGTCAACTGTTTCTGCGGGATTTCCAGTTCTGTCTTGGTTCACTTGGTCATCTCTCCTCCCTCTCTACAACTGGATTCTGGGGGTATGCCTCAGTGCTCAGTTGTGGGCGTTTGTTTCTGCTTTGATCAGCTACTGGGTCAAGGCTCTAGGAATGGTAACTAAGGTAATCATCAATCTCATTATAGGGGTAGGGCATCAAAGGCAGCCTCTCCAACACTGCCTAGATTCTTAGTTGGGATTATCCCTGTGGATCCCCTACCATTTCCTCTGTGCCAGACCTCTGTCCAAACCTGTACTGGCCCCCTTTATCAAGGCATCTCCTTTCTTGTCCTCTTCTATTCCTCCACTGCCTCAGTTCTCCTTCCCCACTCCTTCTCCCCCTTCCATCCCACACATATCTCTACCCCTCCCCTTGTGCTTCCAATTTGCTCAGGAGTTCTTGCCACCCTCCCCTTCTTCAGGGGACCATGAGTTTTTCTCTTAGAGAAAAACTCGAGGTATGGATTGTAGGCTGGTAATCCTTTTCTCTATGCCTAAAAACCATATATGAGTGAGTACATATTATATCTTTTTGTGACTAGGTTACCACACTCAGGATGGTTTCTACTAGTTCCATCCCTTTGCTTGTGAATTTCAAGATTCCATTGTTTTCTTTTGCTGAGGAGTAATCCATTGTGTAAATGTACCACATTTTCTCTATCCATTCTTCAGTTGAAAGGCATCTAGGTTGCTTTTGGGTTCTGGCTATTACAAACAACTTTGCTATGAACATAGTTGAACAGATGTCCTTGTTGTATGAATATGCATTCTTTGGGTATATGCCCAGGAGAGGAATTGCTGCATCTTGAGGTAGACTTATTCCCATTTTCCTGAGAAACTGTCATACTGATTTCCAAAGTGGTCATACAAGTTTGCACTCACACCAGCAATGGAGGTGTGCTCCTCTTTCTCCACATCCTCTGCAGCATAGACTGTCATTGGTGTTTTTTATTTTAGTCATTCTGGTGGGTATAAGATGGTATCTCAGAGTTGTTTTGAGTTGCATTTCCCCAATGGCTAAGGATGTTGAGCACTTTCTTAAGTGTCTTTTAGCCATTTTAGATTTCTCTATTAAGAATTCTCTATTTAGTTCTGAAATCCACTTTTTAATTGGATCCTTTGGTGTTTTGCTAGTTAGCTTGAGTTCATTGTATAGTTTGGAAATCAGCCCTCTGTCAGATGCAGGGCTGATGAAGATATTTCCCATTTGTGTAGGCTGCTGTTTTTGTCTTGCTGACTGTGTTCTTTGCTTTACAGAAGCTTCTCAGTTTAAGGAGGTCCCATTTATTAATTGTCAATCTCAATGCTGTGCTATTGGTGTTATGTTCAGGAAGCAGTCTCCTGTACCAATTTGTTCAAGGGTACCTCCCACTTTCTCTTCTAGAAAGTTCAATGTGAATTGACTTATGTTGAGGTCTTACTTCCTTTTGAATTTAAGTTTTGTGCATGGAGATAGACATGGATTTATCTGCAATCTTCTACATGCCCGAATCCAGTTATGCCTGCACAATTTCTTGAAGATGCTTTCTCTTTTCCATTGTATAACTTTAGCTTCTTTGTCAAAAATCAGGCACTCATAGGTGTGTGGGTTAATATAGGCGTGTTCAATTTTATTCCAATCATTTACCTGTCTATCTTTGTGCTAATACCAAGCTGTTTTCAGAATTATGGCTCTATAATAGAACATGAAATCAGGGATGCCACCATAAGTTCCTTTATTTTAAAATGTTATTGGGCTTATCCTGGCATTTTTGTTTTTCCATATAAAGTTGAGAATTGTTCTTTCAAGAACTGTGAATAATTGTGTTGGGATTTTGGTGGGGATTGCACTGAATCTGTAGATTGCTTTCAGCAAGATTGCCATTTTTACTATGTTGATCCTATGTATCCAAGAGCATGGGAGATCTTTCCATTTTCTGATATCTTCTTTAATTTATTTCTCTAAGGACTCAAAGTTATTACTGTACAGGTCTTTCACTTGTTTGGTTAAAATTATTCCAAGATATTTTATGCTCTTTGTGGCTATTGAAAAGGGTGATGCTTCTCTGATTTCTTTCTCAGTCCATTTATCATCTGTATGTAGTAGAGCTACTGATTTTTTAGTTAATTTTGTATCCTCCTACTTTGCTGAAGGTATTTATCTGCTATAGGAGTTTTCTAGTAGGGTTTTTGAGTCACTTATGCAAACTATCATATCATCTGCAATTAGTGAAAGTTTGATTCTTCCTTTCCAAATTGTATCACCTTGATTTCCTTATGTTGTCTTATTGCTCTAGCTAGGACTTCAAGTACAATATTGGTGAGATGTGGAGAGAGTGGACAGCCTTGTCTTGTTCCAGATTGTAGAATAATTGCATTGAGTTTCTCTCCATTTAGTTTGTTGTTGGTCATTGTTTATCATGTTTAAGTATTATCCTGTTATTTCTGATCTCTCCAAGACTTTTATCATGATGGGTTTTGGATTTTGTCAAAGGACTTTTCAACATCTAGTGAGATGATCATGTGGCTTTTCTTTTTTAGATTGTTTATATGGTGGATTACCTTAATGGATTTTCATATGTTGAACCATCCCTGCATCCCTTGAAACCTACTTGATCATGGTGGATGATTTTTCTGATGTGTTCCTGGATTCATTTTGCCAGTATTTTGTTGAGTATGTTTGCATCAATGTTCCAGAGGGATATTTGTCTAAAGTTCTCTTTCTTAGTCATGTCTTTGTGGGGCTTGGGTGCCACTGTAATTGTAGCCTCATAAAAAGTGTAGCAATGCCCCTTCTGCTTCTATTGTGTGGAACAGTTTGAGGAGTAATAGTATTAGCTCTTCTTTGAATTTCTGGTAGAACTCTGCAGTAAAACCATATGGCCCTTGACTTTTTTTGGTTGGGAGACTTTTGATGACTGCTTCTATTTCCTTAGGGGTTATAGGTTTATTTAAATTGCTTATCTGTTCTTGATTTAATTTTGGTAAATGATATCTATCCAGAAAATTGTCCATTTCCTTTAGATTTTCGAATTTTGTGGAGTACCGATTTTCAATGTATGACCTAGTGATTCTCTCAATTTCCTCGGTGTCTGTTGTTATGTCCCCCTTTTCATTTCTGAGTTTGTTAGTTAGCATGCTCTCTCTCTCTCTGCCTTTTGGTTAGCTTGGATAAGGGTTTGTCTGTGTTGTTGATTGTCTCAAAGAACCAACTCTTGTTTTCATTGATTCTTTGTAATGGTTTCCTGGTTTCTATTTTACTGATTTCAGCCCTCAATTTGATTATTTCCTAGCATCTACTGCTCCTGGTTGAGTTTTCTTCCTTTTGCTCTAATTCTCTAGTGTGACCATTCTCCAGTTTCTTCATGTGGGCATTTAGTTCTATGAACTTTCCTCTGAGCACTGCTTTCAAAGTGTACCATAAGTTTAGGCATGTTGTGTCTTCATTCTCATTGAATTCCAGGAAGTCTTTAATTTCTTTTTTTATTTCTTCCTTGACCCAGGAATGATGCAATTGCTCATTGTTCAATTTCCATCAGTTTGTAGGGTTTATGTAATTTGTGTTGTTGAATTCTAACTTTAAAGCATGGTGGTCTGATAAGATACAGTTGATGAGTGAGATCAATTCAACATACTTACACACAAGCTGAAAGTTCAGAAGCATGGCAGGCTTCCAAGGGAGAGAGTACTTTTACTTTTGCTTCCTTTTATTGTCACCTGTGTGCATCCTTTGTCCATGAGCATGGAAAATTTTGTGGGCTCAACCCTACATACAGGGTGTTATTCAATTGTTTTAATCTGTGGAGGTTTGCTATGTTGCCAAGGATGTGGTTGATTTTAGAGAAGGTTCCATATAGAGTTATATTCTTTTGTGATTGGATGGAATGTTCTATAGAAGTCTGTTAATCTCAATTGGGTTATAACTTCTGCTAGTTCTTTTGTTTCTTTGTTAAGTTTCTGTCTGAAGGTCCTGTCTAGTGGTGAGAGCAGAGTGTTGAAGTCTACTACCAGTGAGTGAAGTTTAATGTGTGATTTGAGTTTTAGTAATGTTTAGTAATTTGGGGCACAAATGTTCAGAATTGAGACTTCATCTTGATGGACTTTTCCTGTAATGAATATGAAATGCCCTTCTTCATCTTTTTTGACTGGTTTTAATTCGAAGTCTAATTTGTTAGATATTAGGATTGCTACACCAGCTTGTTTCTTGGGTCCATTTGATTGGAAAATCTTTTCCCAACCCTTTACTCTATCTGTCTATGAAGCTGAGATATGTTTCTTGTATTCAGAAGAAGGATGGATTCTGTCTTCATATACTTTCTGTTAGCCTGTGTGTTTTTATAGGCAAGTTGAGAGCATTGATACTGAGGGATATTAATGACCATTGATCCTTGATTCTTGTTTGTTTTGGATTTATTGGTGGCAGTGTTATTGTGTGTGGATCCTCCCCCCATTTTTTCTTTTGGTGTTTGCTAAATTGGGATTATCTATTGCCTATGTTTTTGTGAGTGTAGTTATCTTCATTGGGCTGTAGTTTTCCTTCCACTACTTCCTTAGGGCTGGATTTGTGGATATGTATTGTTTAAATCTGGTTTTCTCCATCTATAGTAATCTGGGCTGGCATCCTTGTTCTCTTTGTGTTTGTAGGACATCTATCCAGGACCTTCTGGTTTTCACAGTTTCCATTGAGAAGTTGGGTGTAATTCTCATAGGTCTGCCTTTATATGCTACTTGGCCTTTTTCTTTTGCTGCTCTTAATACTTTCTCTTTATTCTGTAGGTTTGATGTTTTGATTATTATGTGGTGAGGGGACTTCTTTTTGTGGTACAGTCTATTTGACATTCTCTAAGCTTCTTGTACTTCCATAGGCATATTCTTCTTTAGATTCAGGAAATTTTCTTCTTTGATTTTGTTGACTATGTTTTCTGTACCTTTGAGCTGTATTTATTCACCTTTTTCTATACCTATTCTTCCAAAGTTTGGCCTCTTCACAGTGTCCCATATTTCCTGTATATTTTGTGTTAATAATTTGTTGGACTTGATATATTTTTGGTCAATGACTCTATATCCTCTTATGAGTCTTTAACACCTGAGATTACCTGTTCCATATCTGGTATTCTATTGGATATACATACATCTTATAGTTCTTGATCATTTACCCAGATTTTCTATTTCCAGCATCCCATCATTCTGTGTTTTCTTTATTGTTTTTATTACAGCTTCCAAGTCTTGAACTGTTTGAGTTGTTTCCTTCACGTTTTTGTTTGTTTGCTTTTTTTCTTGGCTCTCTTTAGATTCTTTAAAAGATTTGCTCATTTCTTGATTTTTTTGTTCTGCTTTTTTGTGTTCAATTTCTTTATGGTATTTTCTCATTTCCTCTTTGAGGGTCTCTATCATCTTCATAAAATTTTTAAGGTCTGCTTCATCTGCATTGTGCTTTCAGGTCTTGATGGTGTAGAGTCTCTAGATTCTGGTGGAGTCATATTGGTCTTTCTATTTCTGAGTGTGTTCTTACACTGCCATCTTCCCATCCCTTATTCAAGTGGGTGCAGGTGGGGGGTCTCTCTGTCTCCACTGGTGTTCTCGTGGTGTATGTGGGCCAAGACTTCAGTGTCTGCAACTCTAGATGGTCTGGCTTCTCATGGTATTCTCCACACTTGAGCAGAGCTCAGTGGGTGGAGGGAGAGCCAAGAATGGGGTATGATAGGACTCAAGTCCTTCTTGTCTGGGCATGTCCACTGGATGTAAGGAGCAGGCCCAGGAAGGTCAAGGGAGGGAGTTATGGGTGGGAGTTAGGGTCCTAGGAAGGCCCACTCTTGACTGAAGCAGAGTGAGTCAGAGGTGGTTTGTTTTTCATTATTTTTACAGCTCAGTAATACTCCATTGTGTGAATGTACCACATTTTCTTTATCGAGGGGCATCTAGATTGTTTACAGGTTCTGGCTATTATGAATAATTGAACATTATTGGGAGTGTCCTTGAGGTAAGACTGAGAACCCTTTGGGTATATGCCCAAAAGTGATATCAATTGATCTTGAGGTAGATTGATTCTCAGTTTTCTGAGACACCGCCATACTGACTTCCAAGCCAGCTGTCCAAATTTTTACTTCCACTAGCAGTAGAGGCGTGTTTTCCTTACTATTCATCATCTCCAACATAAGCTGTTCTCAGTATTTTTGATGTTAGCCATTCTGATAGGTGTAAGATTGCATCTCAGAGTTGTTTTGATTTGCATTTCCCTGATGACTAAGGATGTTGAGCAATTCTTTAAATGTCTTTTGGCCATTTGAAATTCTTCTATTGAGAATTTTATATTTTACTACACCATTTTAAAATTGGATTATTTGGTATTTTGATGTCTAGTTTCTTAAATTATAATTTTGAAGATCAGTTCTCTGTCAGATGTGAGGTTGATGAAGATCATTTCCCATTCCTTAGGCTGCCATCCTATTTAGTTGATTGTGTCCTTTGCCTTAAAGAAGCTCTTCAGTTTCAGGAGGTTCCATTTACTGATTGTTGCTCTCAGTGTCTGTGCTACTGGTATTACATTTAGGAAGTGGTCTCCTGTGACAATGCATTCAAGGTTACTTCCCACATTATCTTCTCTGAGGTGTATAACTGGATATATGTTGAGGTCTTTGATCCACTTGGTCTTGTTTTGTGCATAATGATATACATGGATCCATTTGCAATCTTCTACATGTTAACATTCAATTATGATTAGATAGCACCATTTGTTGAAGACACTTTTCTTTTTCCCTTGTATCATTTTGACTTCTTTGTCAAATATTAAGTGCTTATGGGTGTGTGGATTAATGTCAGGGCCTTAAATTTGATTCCATTGATCCACCTGTCTGTTTTTATGCCAATACAAAGCTGTTTTTATTACTATTGTTCTAGAGTTTGAAGTCAGGGAAGTTCCTTTATTATACAGAATTGATTTAGCTATTTTGGTTTTTTAATTTTCCATATGTAGGTGAGTATTGTTCTTTTAAGGTCTAAGAATAATTGTTGGGATTTTGATAGAAATTTCAATGAGACAGGCTTCCATCCCAGTGGATGCGGCAGGTGCCATAGTTTTCTGCTCCACCCATGGAACTAGGACTAGACTGGCTGCCTGTGCTTGGGGTCTATTGCTGCATCTTCCATCCCAGCAGCAAGAAGCAATGCACCATAGTCTCCTGGCCACCCATGGGTCCAGGTAAAACAGAGCCCATAACCAGTGCTTGGAGGCTGCCATGGCTGCTTCCATCCCAGAGGCAGCAGGCAAAGCACCCGAGCAGCCTAATCTCTGGCTCTACCCACAGGAACAGGCCGGGTGCCTGTGCTTGGAGTCTACCACTGTGGCTTCCATCCTAGTGTTGGGAACCAAGGCAATCTAGTCTCCTGCTCCACCCACAGGACCAGGTAAACCAGGTCCCATTTCCAGACCACCTGCCTGGACCTAGGCTCTGCCACTGAGGCTTCCATCCTGTCAGCAATGGTAGGAGTTAAGATATCATAGTTTCCTGCTCCACCCATGGAACTAGGACTAGACCAGCTGCAGATGCTTGGGGAATGCCACTGCAGTTTCCATCTCAGAGGCAGGAGCAAACTTACCCCAGCACCCTAGTCTCCTGCTCCACCCAAATGACAAAGACTATCATGGCCTGTCTCCAGGCCACAAACCCGTGCTTAGGGTCTACTACTGGGGCTCCCTTCCATCGCAGTGGGATCCAAAGCACCCCAACATCCTAGTCCATTTCTCCACATACAAGACCAGCAGGTGGAGAGCTACCACAACAGTGAACTTGCCTACACCCATCAGAAGGGAACCCCAGTGTTACACCCACAAGGAGAGGAACAGGCACCCTCTGGAACCCACTGCAAGACTGAATGGGAAGGAGACAATGTAAAAACACAAGGAGCAATAGAAAAACCAATATGACACCGCCAGTAGTCCAGAGACCCTACACCAACAAGACTGGAACACCCCAAGACAAATGAACCAGAAAAGAATGACATAAAAAACAATTTCATGGAAATGATAGAGGCCCTCAAAGAGGATATGAGAAAATCCCTTAAAGAGATGGAAGAAAAAACAATCCAAAAAATTCAAGAAATGGAGCAAAAGACAAAGCAAAAATTGCAAGAAACAATTCAAACAGTGCAAAGGCTGAAATCTTAAATAGAAACAATAAAAAACACAGTCTGAAGGAAGGTTATAAATAGAAAAACTGGGAAAATGGTCAGGAACTACAGATGCAAGCATAACCAACAGAATACAATATGGAATAGAGAATATCAGGTGTTGAAGATACACTACGAGAGTTGTATTCATCGACCAAAGAAAACTTTAAGTCCAACAAATCCCTAACACAAAATATCCAGGAAATATGGGACACCATGAAAAGACCAAACATAAGAATAATAGGTATAGAAGAAGGGGAATAAACCCAACTCACAGTGCCAGAAAACATATTCAACAAAATAATACAGAAAACTTTCCCAGCCTAAAGAAAGACATGCCAATGAAGGTCCAAGAATCTCACAGAACACCAAATAGAGTGGACCCCCAAAATCCCCTGAAAACATAATAATCAAGACCTCAAACATACAGAATAAAGAAAGAATATTAAGAGCAGCTAGGAAAAAGGCCAAGTTACATATAAAGGCAAACCTATCAGAATTATATCTGACTTCTCCATGGAAACTATGAAAGCCAGGTCCTGGACAGATAGTCTACCAACATTAAGAGACCACGGATGCCAGCCATGACTGCTATAACCAGCAAAGCTTTCAAACAATAAAGATGGAGATAACAAGATACTTAATGACAAAAACATATTTAAACAATACATATCCACTAACCCAGCCCCATAGAAAATTCTGGAAGGAAAACTCCAACCCAAGGAAGTTAACTACAACCAGAAAAGCATAGGCAATGGATAATCCCACTTTACCAACAGGCAAAAGAAAAAGTGGTGGAAATCTACATACAATTCCACCACCACCAACCATTCTAAAACAAGCAAGAATGAACAATCAATGGTCATTAATTTCCCTCAATATTAATGGTCTTAACTCACCCATAAAAAGACACAGGTTAACAGAATGGATTCAAAGACAGAATTCATCCTTCTGCTGCATACAGGAAACACACCTCAGCTTCAAAGACAGACGTTATTTCAGAGTTAAGGGTTAGGAAAAGATTTTCCAATAAAATGGACCCAAGAAACAAGCAGGGGTAGCAATCCTAATATCTAACAAATTAGACTTTTAACTAAAATCAATCAAAAGAGATGAAGGAGGACACATCATCATAGGAGAAATCAACCAAGATGAAGTCTCAATTCTGAACATCTATGCCCCAAATACAAGGCCATCCATGTACGTAAAGGAAACATTACTAAAACTCAAAGCACATATAAAACCTCACACACTTGTTGTAGGAGACTTTAACAGCCGACTCTCACCACTAGACAGGACTACAAGACAGAAACTTAACAAGGATACGAAGGACATAATAGATGTTATTACCGAATTAGGTTTAACAGACATCTATAGAACACTCCATCCAAACACAAAAGAATATACCTTCTTCTCAGCTCCACACGGAACCTTCTCAAAAATTAACCACATACTTGGCAACATAGTAAACCTCAACAGGCACAAAAAATGGAATAACTCCATGTATCTTATCAGACCATTTAGCCTTAAAGTTGGAATTCAACAATAACACAAATCTCAGAAATCCTGCAAATTCACAGAAATTGAATAATGCACAATTGCACCACTCCTTGGTCAAAGAAGAAATGATAAAAGAAATTAAAGACTTCCTAGAATTCAATGAGAATGAAGACATAACATTCACAGACTGATGGGACACATTGAAAGCAATGCTAAGTGCCCACGTAAAGAAACTGGAGAGGTAAACAGGCCGGCTTCCCGGCCTGTGTTCCAGTGCCTGCAGATCGCCTGGGAACTGCACAGAGCTCCCAATCCCGACAGGAGCCAAGCACCCCAGACTCCAGATCTTCTCTCCCACCAATGAGACCAGGAAATCAGAGGAGGCTGGGAGTCCAGGGAAGCAGCTGTTCCTCCTGGCAGCATCAGGTAAACAGGCGGGCTTCCCGGGCTGTGTTCCAGTGCCTGCAGATCGCCTGGGAACTGCACAGAGCTCCCAATCCCGGCAGGAGCCAAGCACCCCAGACTCCAGATCTTCTCTCCCACCAACGAGACCAGGAAACCAGAGGAGGCAGGGAGACCAGGGGAGTAGATGTTCCGGATCAGGTACAACAGGACCCAGCATAGGGTCCAGGGGACCAGGTAGGAGGCTAAGCGCCCCAGATTCCTGTTCTTCTTCTCCACCCATGGGACCAGCATTTGGACAAGGAATAGAAGAACCACCAGATTATTGGACTTGCTAGCACCCACCAAAAGGGAACTCTGGTCCCCAGACCAGTAAGGGGCTCTTTCTGCACCCACTAGAAGAAGAGATGGGAAAGAGACAATACAAAAACACAGTCAGCAACAGAAAAACAAATATGACACCGCCAGATTCTAGAGACTCCACACCAGCAAGACCCCAACATTCTAATGCAAACGAAGCAGAAGAGAACAACCTTAAAAGCACTTTCATGAAAATGATAGAGGCCCTAAAAGAGGATATAGGAAAATCCCTCAAAGAAATGGAAGAAAAAACAAACCAAAAAATGCAAGAAATGGAAGAAAAAACAAACCAAAAAATGCAAGAATTGGAAGAAGAAACATACCAAAAAAGGCAGGAAATGGAAGAAGAAACAAAGCAAAAAATGCAAGAAATGGTAGAAAAAACAAAGCAAAAAATGAAAAAAATGGAAGAAGAAACAACCAAAAAAGGCAGGAAATGGAAGAAGAAACAAAGCACAAAATGTGAGAAATGGAACAAAAAGCAAACCAAAAAATGCAAGAAATGGAAGAAAGAACAAACCAAAAAATTCATAAAAGGCAACAAACGGAAGAAAAGATAAACAGAAAATTGCAAGAAGCAATGCAAACACTGCAAGGGTTGAAAACTGAAATAGAGACATTAAAAAACACAATCTGAAGAAAGGCAGAAAATAGAAAAGCTGGACAAACAGTCAGGCACTACCAATACAAGCATTACTAACAGAATAGAAGAGATGGAAGAGAGAACCTCAAGTGTTGAAGATACACTAGGAGAAATGGATTTATCAACCAAAGAAAACCTTAAATCCAACAAATCCTTAACACAAAACCTCCAGGAAATATGGGACACCATGAAAAGACCAAACCTAAGAATAATAGGTATAGAAGAAGGAGAAGAAATCCACCTCAAAGGGGCAGAAGGCATATTCAACAAAATCATAGAAGAAAACTTTCCCAACCTTAAGAAAGACATGCCAATGAAGGTACAAGAAGCCTACAGAACACCAAATAGAGTGGACTACAAAAAAATTCCCCTCGTCACATAATAATCAAGACCCCAAACATACAGAATAATGAAAGAATATTAAGAGCAGCTAAGGAAAAAGGTCAAGTAACATATAAAGGCACACCTATCAGAATTATACCTGATTTCTCCATGGAAACTCTGAAAGCCAGAAGGTCCTGGATAGATATTCTACCTAAACTAAGAGACCACGGATGCCAGCCCAGACTACTATACCCGGCAAAGCTCTCAATCACTATAGATGGAGAAAACAAGATATTCCATGACAAAACTAGATTCAAGCAATATGTGTCCACTAACCTAGCCCTACAGAAAATTTTGGAAGGAAACCTCCAACCCAAGGAAGCTAACTACAACCAGAAAAACATGTGCATTAGAGAATCCCTCCCTACCAACAGCCAAAAGAACAAAGGGGTGAAATTCCACACATAATTCCACCAACAACAACCATCATAAATCGAAGAAGGATGAGCAATCAATGGTCATTAATATACCTCAATATTAATGGCCATAACTCACCCATAAAAAGACACAGACTAGCAGAATGGATTCGAAGACAGAACCCTTCCTTCTGCTGCATACAAGAAACACACCTCACCCTCAAAGACAGACATTACCTGAGAGTTAAAGGTTGGGAAAAATTTTTCAATCAAATGGACGCAAGAAACAAGCAGGGGTAGCAATCCTAATATCTAACAAACTAGACTTTAAAATAAAATCAATCAAAAGAGATGAAGGAGGTCATTACATACTCATCACACGTGAAACCCACCAAGATGAAGTGTCTATCCTGAACATCTATGCCCCAAATACAAAGGCATCCACATTCGTTAAAGAAACATTATTAGAACTTAAAGCTCATCTAAAGCCCCACACACTTATAGTGGGAGATTTCAACACACCACTCTCACCACTAGACAGGAATACCAGACAGAAACTCAGCAAAGAAGCAAAGGGTCTAATAGAAGTAATGACCCAACTGGGATTAACAAACATCTATAGAACATTTCATCCACATAAAAAAGAATATACCTTCTTCTGACCACCACATGGAACCTTCTCAAAAATCGACCACATACTTAGCAACATATCAAACCTCAGCAGCTACAAAAAAATTGGAATAACTCCATGCATCTTATCAGACCACCATGCTTTAAAATTAGAATTCAACAACAACACAAATTGCAGAAAACCTACAAACTCATGGAAATTGAATAATGCTCAACTGCACCATCCCTGGGTCAAAGAGGAAATAAAAAAAGAAATTAAAGACTTCCTCGAATTCAATGAGAATGAAGACACAACATACCCAAACCTATGGGACACTTTGAAAGCAGTGGTACGGGGGAAGTTCATAGCACTAAGTGCTCACATGAAGAAACAGGAGAACAGTTATACAAGAGAATTAACATCACAGCTGAAAGCTCTAGAACACAAAGAAGCAAACTCCCCAAGGAGGAGTAGACGCCAGGAAATAATCAAATTGAGGGCTGAAATCAATAAAGTAGAAACCAGGAAAACAATACAAAGAATCAATGCAACGAAGAGTTGGTTCTTTGAGAAAATGAACAAGATAGACAAACCTTTGTCCAAACTTACCAAACAGCAGAGAGAGAACACGCAAATTAACAAAATAAGAAATGAAAAGGGTGACATAACAACAGACTCTGAGGAAATCCAGAGAATCATTAGGTCATACTTTGAAAACCTGTACTCCACAAAATTTGAAAATTTAAAGGAAATGGATGACTTCCTGGACAGCTATCATTTGCCAAAACTAAATCAAGAACAGATAAGCAACTTAAATAGACCTATAACCCCTATGGAAATAGAAGCTGTCATCAAAAGTCTCCCAACCAAAAAAAGTCCAGGTCCAGATGGCCTCAGTGCAGAATTCTACCAGAAATTCAAAGAACAGCTTATACCAATTCTTCTCAAAGTGTTTCACACAATAGAAGCAGAAGGGTCTTTGCCAAACTCTTTCTATGAGGCTTCAATAACCTTGATCCCCAAGCCACACAAAGATACAACTAAGAAAGAGAACTTCAGACCAATATCCCTCATGAACATTGATGCAAAAATACTCAATAAAATACTGGCAAATTGGATCCAAGAACACATCAAAACAATCATTCACCACGATAAAGTAGGTTTCATCCCAGGGATGCAGGGATGGTTCAACATACGAAAATCCATCAACGTAATCCACCATATAAACAAGCTGAAAAACAAAAATCACATGATCATCTCACTAGATGCTGAAAAAGCCTTTGACAAAATCCAACACCCCTTCATGATAAAGGTCTTGGAGAGATCTGGGATAACAGGGACATACTTAAACATAATAAAAGCTATATACAGTAAACCAACAACCAACATCAAACTAAATGGACAGAAACTCAACGCAATTCCTCTAAAATCAGGAACAAAACAAGGCTGTCCACTCTCTCCATACCTTTTCAACATGGTACTTGAAGTTCTAGCTATTGCCATACGACAACAAAAGGGGATCAAGGGGATACAAATTGGGAAGGAAGAGGTCAAACTTTCACTGTTTGCAGACGATATGATAGTTTACATCAATGGCCCAAAGAACTCTACCAGGGAACTCTTACAGCTGATTAACACCTTCAGCAAAGTGGCAGGCTACAAGATCAACTAAAAAAAATCAGTAGCCCTGCTATATACAGATGATAAAAGGGCCGAAAGAAAAATCAGAGAAACATCACCCTTTACAATTGCCACAAACAACATAAAATACCTTGGGGTAATGCTAACCAAACAAGTGAAAGACCTGTATCGTAAGAACTTTGAATCTTTAAAGAAAGAAATTAAAGAAGCCCTCAGAAAATGGAAAGATCTCCCATGCTCTTGGATAGGTAGGATCAATGTAGTAAAAATGGCATTCCTGCCAAAAGCAATCTACAGATTCAATGCAATCCCCATTAAAATCCCAGCACAATTCTTCACAGACCTTGAAAGAACAATAATCAATTTTGTATGGAAAAACAAAAGACCCAAGATAGCCAAAACAACCCTGTTCAACAAGGCAACTTCTGGAGGCATCACATCCTTGACCTCAAGCTCTACTACAGAGCTATAGTCCTGAAAACAGCTTGGTATTGGCACAAAAATAGACAGGTAGACCAATGGAATTGAATTGAAAACCCGGGTATTAACCCACACACGTACGAATATCTGATCTTTGACAAAGAAGCTAAAAATATACAATGGAATAAAGAAAGCATCTTCAACAAATGGTGCTGGCATAATTGGAGACTGGCATGTAGAAGAATGCGGATCGATCCATGTTTATCGCCATGCACAAAACTTAAGTCCAAATGGATCAAAGACCTCAACATAAATCCAGCCACACTGAACCTCTTAGAAGAGAAACTGGGTGGTACCCTTGAATGAATTGGTACAGGAGACAGCTTCCTGAACATAACACCAGTAGCACAGACAGTGAGATCAACAATTAATAAATGGGACCTACTGAAACTGAGAAGCTTCTGTAAGGCAAAGGACACAGTCAGCAAGACAAAAAGGCAGCCCACAGAATGGGAAAAAATATTCACTAATCCCACATCTGACAGAGGTTTGATCTCCAAAATTTACAAAGAACTCAAGAAGCAAGTCTCCAAAACACCAAAGGACCCTATTAAAAAGTGGGCTGCAGAACTAAATAGAGAGTTTTCAATAGAGGAGTCTAAAATGGCTGAGAGGCACTTGAGAAAGTGCTCAACATCCTTAGCCATCTGGGAAATGCAAATCAAAACAACTCTGAGATACCATCTCACTCCTGTCAGAATGGCTAAAATCAAAAACACCAATGACAATTTATGCTGGAGAGGATGTGGTGAAAGGGGGACACTCCTCCATTGCTGGTGGGAGTGCCAACTGGTTCAGCCACTTTGGAAAGCAGTATGGAGATTCCTCAGAAAAATGGGAATAAACCTACCACAAGACCCAGCAACTCCACTCTTAGGCATATATCCAAAAGATGCCCATTCATACAACAAAGATGTCTGTTCCACTATGTTCATAGCAGCTTTATTTGTAATAGCCAGAACTTGGAAGCAACCTAGATGTCCCTCAACCGAAGAGTGGATAGAGAAAATGTGGTACATCTACACAATGGAGTACTATTCAGCAGAAAAAAAATAACGGAATCTTGAGATTCGCAGGCAAATGGATGACACTAGAAGAAACCATCCTGAGTGAGGTAACACAGTCACAAAAAGAGAAACATGGCATGTACTCTCTCATATATGGATTTTAGACATAGATCTGGGGAGTGCCAGCCTACAATCCTATGGCCAGAGAGTCTGGGAAACAGAAACTTCATTTAGTGGCTGATCGAAGAAGAGGCAGACTCCCTTGGTTAAGTACTGAGCTGAACTCAAGAAAGCCAGTAACAGAGAGGGAGGACTGATGATCAAAGGGATTAAGACTGGGCTGGTTTAACCCCCAGAAACAGCTGACCAGACAAAGGTTAACTCTTCAATCCCAGGCATCAGCCTGGGAATCCAGCATGGGACTGATCAAGACCCCCTGAATGTGGGTGTCAGTGAGGAGGCCTAGGGAATCTATTGAGCCTTGGGCAGCAGATCAGTACCCATCCGAAGTATACACACGGACTTTGGACTCCCATAGAACAATGTGAGGTGCACTCTCACCCTGAACTCTTGGGGAAGGGTCTAGGCCCTGCCCTATATGAAATGACAGACTATGGACACCCCCATGGAGGGCCTCACCCTCCCTGGGGGAATGAGGGGATAATGGGGGGGTTGGGGGGAGGGCACAGGAGGAGGGGAGGGAATGGGAGAGGGACCTGGAACTGACTTGTGAAGCAACCTCGTTTCTTATCTAAATTTAAACTGGAAAATAAAATATAAAAAAAAGAAACTGGAGAATAGCCACACTAGAGAATTAACAGCACAACTGAAAGCTCTAGAACAAAAGGAAGCAAACTCACCAGAGGAGTAGACACCAAGAAATAATTAAATTGAGGGCTGAAATCAATAAAGTAGAAACTAGGAAAAATACAAAGAATCAATGTAACAAAGAGTTGGTTCTTTGAGAAAATCAACAAGATAGACAAACCTTTATCCAAACTTACCAAATGGCAGAATGTGAACATACAAATTAACAAAATCAGAAGTGAAAAGGGAGACATAACAATGGACAGGGAGTAAATTCAGAGAATCATCAGGTCATATTTTGAAAAGCTGTACTCCATAAAATTTGAAAATTTAAAGAAAATGGACAATTTTCTGGATAAATATCATTTACCAAAATTAAATCAAGAACAGATAAGCAATCTAAGTAGTCCTATAACACCTAAGGAAATAGAAGCAGTCATCAAAAGTCTCCCAAACAAAACAAGCCAAGGATCAGATGGCTTCAGTGCAGAATTTTACCAGAAATTCTAAGAACAGGTTATACCAATTCTTCTCTAGTATTCCATGCAATAGAAGCAGAAGGGTCTTTGCCAAACACTTTTTATGAGGCTTCAATAACATTGATACCCAAGCCACACAAAGATACAACTAAGAAGAGAACTTCAGCCCAATATCCCTCATGAACATTGATGCAAAAATACCCAATAACATACTGGCAAATCGGATCCAAGAACACATCAGAAAACTCATCCACCAAGATCAAGTAGGCTTCATTCCAGCAATGCAGGGATGGTTCAACATACGAAAATCCATCAATGTGATCCACCATATAAACAAGCTTAGAAACAAAAATAACATGATCATGTCACTAGATGCTGAGAAAGCCTTTGATAAAATCCAACACCCCTTCATGATAGAGAGATCCAGCATAACAGGAACATACCTAAACATCATAAAAGCTATATTCAGCAAGCCAACAGGCAACATCAAATTGAATGGAGAGAAATTCAAGGCAATTCATCTAAGACCAGGAACAATGCTTTCCCCATACCTCTTCAATATTGTACTTGAAATTCTAGCTAGAGCAATAAGACAACAAAAGGAGATCAAGGGGATACAAATTAAAAAGGAAGAAGTAAAACATTCACTATTTGCAGATGATATGATAGTTTACATAAGTGACATAGAAAACTCTACAAGGGAACTCCTACAGCTGATAAACACATTCAGCAAAGTGGCAGGATACAAGGTCAACTCAAGAAAATCAGTAGCCCTTCTATATACATATGATAAAAGGGCTGAGAAAGAACTCAGAGAAATATCACCCTTTATAATTGCCACAAACAACATAAAATACCTGGGGGTAATGCTAAGCAAACAAGTGAAAGACCTGTAATGAAAGAAATTTGAGTCTTTAAAGAAAGAAATTAAAGAAGCCCTCAGAAAGTGGAAAGATCTCCCATGCTCTTGGATAGGTAGGATCAATGTAGTAAAAATGGCAATCCTACTAACAGAAATCTACAGACTCAATGCAATACCCATCAAAATCCCAGCACAATTCTTCACAGACCTTGAAAGAACAATTCTCAACTTTATATGGAAAAAAACTAGAATAGCAAAGACAACCCTGCTCAACAAAGCAATGTCAGGAGGCATCACTATCCCTGATTTCAAGCTCTATTATAGAGCTATAGTCCTGAAAGCATCTCGGTATTGGCACAAAAATAGGTAGACAAATGGAATCGAATTGAAATCCCTGAGATTAATCCACAAACCTATGAACACCTGGTTTTCAACAAAGAAGCTAAAAAAGATAGCATCTTCAACAATTGGTGCTTCAGAAGACTTCAGATAGATACGTCTATTGCCATGCACAAAACTTAAGTCCAAATGGATCAAAGACCTCAACGTAAATCCAGCCACACTGAACCTGTTAGAAGAGAAAGTGGGAGGTACCCTTGAATGAATTGGTACAGGAGACTGCTTCCTGAACATAACACCAGTAGCACAAACACTGAGATTGACAATTAATAAATGGGATCTCCTTAAACTGAGAAGCTTTTGTAAGGCAAAGGACACAGCAAGACAAAAAGACACTCCCACAGATTGGGAAAATATATTCACTAACCCCACATCTGACAGAGGGCTGATCTCCAAAATTTACAAAGAACTCAATAAGCAAGTCTTCAAAGCACCAAAGAATCCAATTAAAAAGTGGGAGGCTGAACTGAATAGGGAATTCTCAATAGAGGAGTATAAAATGGCAGAGAGACACTGGAGAAAGTGTTCAATATCATTAGCTATTAGGGAAATGCAAATCAAAGCCTCTCTCTGATATCGGTTTAGTCCTGTCAGTTTGGCTAAAATCAAAAACAACAATGACAGTTTGTGCTGGAAAGGATATAGAGAAAGGGTAATACTCCTCCACTGCTGGTGGGACTGCCCACTTGTACAGCCACTTTGGAAATCAGTATGGAGATTCCTTAGGAAAATGGGACTCAGTCTACCACATGACCCAGCAATTCCACTCTTAGGCATATACCCAAAAGACGCCCATTCACACAACAAGGATGTCTGTTCCGCCATGTTCATAGCAGAATTATATGCAATAGCTAGATCCTGAAGCAACCTAGATGTCCCACAACTGAAGAGTGGATAGAGAAAATGTGGTACATTTACACAGTGGAGTACTACTCAGTGGAAAAAAAAACCAATGGAATCTTGAAATTTGCCGGCAAATGAATGGCATTAGAAGAAACCATACTGAGTGAGGTAACCCAGACACAAAAATATAAACATGGTATGTACTCACTCATATGTGGATTTTAGGCATAGATCAGAGGAGTGTCAGCCTACAATCCCAGTGCCAGTGAGTTTGGGATACTGAGAGGTTCCCAAGAGAAATGCATGATACCCCAGAGAAATGGAATGAGGCAAGAACTCCTGAGCAGATTTGGAGTATCAGGGGAGGGGAGATGGAGCCAGGAAAAAGAGAGTGGGATAAGAGGAGGGGAGAAGAAATTGTGTGGGAGCAGGAAGCTTGTCGAGGTAAGAATAGAGGAGAGCAGGATGAGAGATACCATAATAGATTGAGTCATTATAGTCTTGAGGAGAGAGCTGACACTGGTGAGATCTACAGAGATCTACAAGGATAATCCCAACTGGCAAACTAAGCAATAGTAGAGAGACTACATTAAATGCACCTCCTTCATGGTAAGGTTGATGGCTACCTTATATGCCATCCTAGAACCTTCATCCAGTGACTGATGGAAGCAGAGACAGATACCCACAGGTAAACACTGAACTGAACTCCTGGAACCTAGTGACAGAGATGGAGGAATGATGAGCAAAAGGGTCAAGACCATGATAGTGAAACCCATAAAGACAGCTGACCGGATAAGGGGGGGTCTTTTGAATACCAGACTGATGCCTGAGAGGCCAACAGGACATTGATCCAGTCTTCATGAATGTTGTCTCAGTGAGGAGGCCACAGAAATCACTGGGGCCTTGGGTAGTAGATCAGTGTTTACCATGGTTTATGAATGATCTTTGGGGGCCCATTCCAAATAGAGGGATGCTCTCTCAGTCTGAACACATGGAGAAGGTCCTAGGCGCTGAATGAAAGGACAGACTTTAGAGATCCCCCCAAGGAGGGCCTCACCATCCCTGGGGAATGATGTGGGGACTGGGGGGATTGGGAGGGTTGGTGGAGGGACAAAGGAGGAGGGGTGGGAGAGGGAGCTGGGATTGACATGTGAAGCATTCGTGTTTCTAATTTAAATAAAATCATTACAACAAAAAAGA
Organism: Mesocricetus auratus; assembly: GCF_017639785.1. Lineage (NCBI taxonomy): Eukaryota > Metazoa > Chordata > Mammalia > Rodentia > Cricetidae > Mesocricetus > Mesocricetus auratus. The sequence continues at coordinate 49,984,164 of NW_024429193.1, forward strand.
AATTTCAATGGATAATGTAGATTGCTTTTGGTAAGATTGCATGGAGGATCTTTCCATTTCTTGATAATTTGTTCAATATTTTCTTTTGAGGCTTAAAGTTCTTATTGTACAGGCATTTCACTTGTTTGGTTAGAGTTGATCCAAGATAGTCTATATTTGTGGCTATTGTAAAGAATATTGTTGATCTGATTTCTTTCTTGTCTCATTTATCATTTGTCTATATGAGGCTCCTGATTTCTCTGAGTTAATCTTGTTTCCTGCCACATTACTGAATGTGTTTATCAGGTAGGAGTTCCTGAATAGAATTTTTGAGGTCACTGATGGATACAATCAAATCATCTGTGAATAGAGACACTTTTGATTTTTTCCTTTCCTATTTGTTTCCCCCTTGATCTCCATTTGTTGTCTTATTGCTTTAGCTAGAACTTTGAGTACTATAGTGAATAGATATGGAGAGTGGACAGCCTTGTCTTGTTCCTGAATTTAGTGGAATCATTTTTTAGTTTCTCTCCATTTGATTTGATATCGGCTGCAGGTTTGCTGTAAATTGCTCCTTATGTTTTTGTGTGTTCTTTGTATCCGTGATCTAATACCTTTTTCATGAAGGGGTGTTGGATTTTGTTGAAGGCTTTTTCAGAGTCTAATGAGATGATCATGTGTTTTTTCTTTTCTTTCAGTTTGTTTATATGTTGGAATACACTGATGGATTTTCATATGTTGAACCATGCCTGCATCTCTGGGATGAAGCCTTCTTGGCCATGGTGGATGATTTTTGTGATGTGTTCTTGGATTCAGTTTGCCAGTATTTTATTAAACATTTGTGCATCAATGTTCATGAGGGAAATTGGTCTGTAGCTCTTTTTCTTTGATGAATCTTTTTGTGGTTTTGGTACTAGGGTAATTATATACTCAAAAAGGGTGTTTGGCAATGTTCCTTCTGTTCCTGTTGTGTGGGACAATTTCAGGAGTATTGCTGTTAGCTGTTTGATATTCTCATTGACTTGTGAGCAGAAGCCTGGGCATTTTTTTTGGTTGTGAGAGTTTTAATGACTGTTTTTATTTCCCTAGGGGTTGTAGGTCTATTTAAATTGTTTATCTGGTCTTGATTTAATTATGGTGTATAGTACCTAAAATTTGTCTATTTCTTCCAAATTTTCCCATTTCATGGAGTACAGGTTTTTGAAGTATGATGTGATGATTCTCTGCATTTCCTCAGTGTCTTTTGTGATGTCCCCTTTTCGTTTCTGGTTTTAATTTGCATATGCTCTCTCTGTCTTTTGGTTAGTTTGGATAAGGGTTTGCTTATATTGTTGATTTTCTTGAAGAACAAACTCTGTTTATATTTTATTGATTTCAGCCCTCAATTTATTTCCTGGCATCTACTCTTCCCATGTGAGTTTGTTTCTTTTTGTTCTAAAATTTTCAGGTGTGCTGTTAATTCAGTAGTATGGAATTTCTCCAAATTCTCTATGTAGGCATTTAGTGCTATGAACTTTCCCCTTAGCACTGCTTTCATAGCATTCCATAAAGTTGGGTATGTTGCACATTTATTTTCATTGGATTCTAGGAAGTCTTAATTTACTTCATTGGCCCAGGGGTGATTCAGTTGAGCATTATTCTGTTTCCATGAGTTTGCAGGCTTTCTGGAACTTGTATTGTTGAATTTTAACTTTAAGCCATGGTGATCTGATAAGTAGATAGGTTTATTCCAAAGTTTTGTGTCTGTTGGGATTTTTTTTTTGTAATCATATGTGGGCAGTTTTAGAGATGGTACCATGAGATACTGAGAAGAGGGTATATTCTTTTGTGTTTGGGTGGGATGTTCTATAGATGTCTGTTATGCCCATTTGAGTCATATGTTAGTTCCCTTATTTTTCTGTTAAGTTTTTGTCTGGCAGACACATCCATTGGTGAGAGTAGGGTATTGAAATCTCCCATTATTAATGAGAGATTTGATGTGCAATTTAAGCTTTATTAATGCTTTTTCTTTTTCCAAATGTGGGTGCCTTTGTATTTGGAGCATAAATGGTCAGAATGGAGACTTCATCTTGATGAGTTATTCTGTGATGGGTAGGAAATGTCCTTCTTCATCTCTTTTGATAGTCTTTAGCTTGAAGTCTACTTTATTAGATATTAGATAGCTACGCCAGTTTGCTTCTCAGGTCTATTTGATTGGAAAGTCATTTCCCAACCCTTTACCCTGAGGTAATGTCTGTCTTTAAAGTTGAGGTGTGTTTCATATATGTAGCAGAAGGATGGATCCTATTTTGTCATCCATTCTGTTAGCCTGTGACTTTTTATAGGTGAATTGAGTACATTGATATTAATGGATATCAATGACCAGTGATTGTAAATTCCTGTTATTTTTTTGGTGATGGTGGTGGTGGTGGTTTCCCTCTTTAGAATTTGCTGCTGTAGGATTATCTATTGCCTGTGCTTTTTTTTGTGGCTACAACTAACTACACTGGGTTGGATATTTTGTTATACTTCTTTCTGTAGGGCTGGAATTGTGATATTGTTTAAATCTGGTATTTTTTTATGGAATTTTTTGTCTTCTCCATCTATGGTGATTGAAAGTTTTGCTGGGTATAGTAGTCTGGGTTGGCATTTGTGGTCTCAGAACATCTGTCTGGTACCTTCTGGCTCTCAGAGTCTCTCTTTTGAGAAGTCAGGTCTGCTTTTATGTTAGTTGACCTTTTTCCCTTGCAGATTTTTAATATTCTTTTTGTTCTGTATGTGGTGAGGGGAATTTTGTTGTTTTGGGGTCAGTCTATTTGGTATACTGTAAGCTTCTTGTGTCTTCATAGGCATGCTCTTCTTTAGGTTAGGAAAGTTTTCTATGATTTTGTTGAATACATTTCCTGTGCCTTTGAACTGGAATTTTTCTCCTCCTATCCATATTATTCTTAGGTTTGGTCTTTTCATGGTGTCCCAGATTTCACTAGTGTTTTGCATTAAGTATTTGTTGGATTTAACATTTTCTGACTGATGAATCCATTTCTTCTATTGTGTCTTCAATGCCTGAGATTTTCTCTTCCATCTCTTGTATCCTGTTGGTTATGCTTGCATCTGTAGTTCATATTCATCTACCCAGATTTTCTATTTCCAGAATATCCTCAGTTTTCTATTTAATTTTTCATGTCTTGAACTGTTTCCTTCACTTTTTTTCTGGCTTTAGGAGGTTTATTGATATCTTCCAATTTTTTTTGTGATGATGAAATCTTAATATGAATTCAATTGAGAGTTGGCATTTGAGACCAGAAACATATATTGTGAATATTTTTATTATTGTGTGTAGTCATGTTGTATGAAGACCAGAAGATAACCTTGGTTCATTTCTCAGAAATGCTTTGAAGCCTTTGAGACAGGATGTCACACTGGCCCAGAAACCCAACTGATTCTGCCTCCCCAGCACTAGAATTAGAAGCATGTGTCACTATGCATGGCTCTTTTCACTTGGGTTCTGGGGATCAAACTCAATATCCCTATCACCTCTGAGCCATTTTTTTTATAAAGGATTCAAGTTACTCTTCAAGTATCATAATATCTCAGAAGAAATATACACTTGAATTTAGTGAATGGCAAACCCTTAACATGTTAAACATTAATCAAGCAAAATAATGTCATGGAATTAAATTTTGATTTTGAAGACTGACAATCAACCTTCAAAATGAGAAACATATTACTGGTGGCCAAATATGATGAGTAAGGTGAACAAAATCCAGTATTAGAATAGTTTGGGTAATGTGGTGGCTCAGAGCTTATACAACTAATTATACTCAAAATAATTAAAACATATTCATAAAAAAAGCTTATACACATTCATAGCAGTATTTTTAGTATTTCATATTGGAAACAATCCAAATGTGTATATCAGGTGGATAAACAAAACCAGTCCAGTTTTATAATCAACCATGTTAAAAATGTTGGAAAAAGTCTACATAAGACTCTTATTCCCTAAGTAAAGCAATTATATACACTCTGCATTGTTGTTTATCTAGAAATATTTAAGATATAGAAATGATTGTGGTGAAATATGTAAAGGTTATGCCATTTTATGTATAAGACTTAGACATATATGGATTTTGCTATCCTTGGGGTATCTGGGAACAAATCTTCCAGATACTAGGATTCCATATAGTGGAATATTGATGGGCAATAACAAATATTAATAAGTGAAAAAGTTACAAACTATATTTTATGATTCCACGTACATGACATGTTCACAAATGGCAATTTCTATTGAGGCTGGGTGTTGCATAGGTGAAAATAAAGAACAGGGTGATTGCTACTGGTTACAAAACTTATATGAGGGAGGTGTGGTGTTCTGAAATTATTGGTCCTTTCACCCTTTTTAGTATAAGAGTAAATCTTATGGTATGCACATTTTACTGCAATAAAGCTACTACTACAAAAGCAGTATAATCTAATTGATATGTTTCACTCCTATTTAAAGCTTGCTTATGGTTTTGCCCTTATAGTTTTTGGGTCTTCTTTCCAGAAATTTGTTGATTTCTTATAAACTAGCTAACCCTGCATTTTTATTCTCTATCCATTCACTTATAGTTTCAAACTTTCCCAAATCAAAGATTAACTTGAAAAATTGGATGCTTCTAGAGAAAAACTATAGTTTGAAAAGTGACTAGTTACAGATGACTAAGGAATAAATCTACCTTTCAGATAATCTATGTAACACATTTATGTACATATACCAAAAAGAAGCTGCTGTTAGTAAAGAAGCTGCTGTTAAAGTAATATATACTTTTTTTTTTTGGTTTTATGAGACAGGGTTTCTCTGTTTTGGAGGCTGTCGGTCCAGCCTGGCCTCAAACTCACAGAGATCCGCCTGCCTCTGCCTCCCGAGTGCTGGGATTAAAGGCGTGCACCACCAACGCCCGGCTATATAATTTAAAAATAGTTTTATGTGTATGTTTCTATGTTGAATGTATGGCATATGTATGTAGATGCTGGAGGTCAGAAGGTGGTGCTGGGTCATGGCAGCTGTAGTTAAAGGTGCTTATGAGCCACCTGACATGGGGTAAAGGAACTAAACTTGGATCCTAGAAAAACGCAAGTGCTCTTAACTGCTGAATCACCTCTCCAGCTTCATAAGGCATAACTTGTAAGCAAAAATAAAATACCATTAAGTAGCCTAAATTTCAAAACTTTTGGAATATATAATATTGCAGACATGCAGAAACATATACCCTTGGGCAATAAATTTTAATAGATTTTCTTGATGGAAAAATTAGCAACAACGGTGAATAGGTTGTATTATTTTTATAGGTAAGAAGATCAAGACAGTATACATAGAAACTCAACGGTAAAGTTAAGCTTACAGCTGACTATGTTGGATTGTAGACTTTCAGTACACAATATTTATTGTTAGTGTAAGACCTGAGGAATTAGTTGAAGATATAATATTAACAGAAACTTTGTACAAAATATTCAAATTCTGGGATTTCATTTCACAGAAAAATACCAAAAATTTTCTTCCAAAACAAGTAAGTCAAAATATGTCATGTAGATTATCGACGAGTCAAATGACTCAACCTTTCTGTACCCCTTAAGTTTTATACACAAAGACACTTTCAGAGTGCCTTTATAAATAACACTAATCCCTTGTAACCTGCAGTTGCCTCTTCTGTTTTCTGATGCCCATGATAACTTGCTGTCCAAAATATCAATGACAAAATCCAAAAAGGAGGATTCATAACTTTTAAATTATATGCCATTCTAAGTAGCATGAAAAAAAATTCCAGTGTCCTGTTCAGGATATCCATTATCCTCTTCAATAAGTGTATCCGCACTGTATATCCTACTTGCTTGTTATTATTTAAAGTAGATGTTGAGTTATCAGAATAAACATCAAGCAGTTTTATACAGAATTTGATATCATCTTCAGTTTGGGCATTCACTGTGGGGGGTCTTGACTGTATCCCCAGCAGGTAATAGGGAACTACTATAGTAGTACAAGTCTTTAAATCCTAGACATTTTACTGTTTTTGGTGCATCTTCTTACGCATTTCTTCAAGAGCTGCTTCTTTCTCTCTTACAATTTGTTTAAGCCTTCTTATTTTTTCATCTCTGATGGTTTCTTCTAATTCTGGTGGTGTCACTAGAAAAATATCTTCAGTATAGCTTTTATTAAAATAATTACTTTGATCAAAAGATACACTTGAACTTAATGTGCCTTTGTCCTGCTTCTCATAGGAGCAGTGTTCTACCTCAGTTCTCTTGTCTTCCCTGGTTGTACTTTGGCTTGTGACAATGTCATGTTGTGGTATGTCTGATGTTGGTGAAATACTAAGGAGTTGGGAACTGGCAACATCTGTTCCATTCATTACTGTGTCACTAGACTTCTTAATTCTTCTCCTTTTTGTGTATTCCATCTTCTTAATGGTTTTTCCTTTTCTTTTCTTAGGAAAACTCTGTTGTAATGGTAAGACAAAACAAAAATGTTATTGCTATGCCACACACTCTCAAATCAAAGTAACAAAGAACAGCAATTAAATTTGATTTCACAAATTTTCCTGGGGATAACTCTAGTAAAAACTGGATCCTACAACATGGTACTAAAGCGAAAGGTCACAATCATAGTCCTAGAAAACAAACTAGTATATTTACATTTTCTGGTTTAAATCATGTATTCTACGCCAAACTGGCTTATTATTGAAATGAAATAGCACCGGAGATAAATGGTTTAAATTTTCATTCATTTGCAAAGCAGGCACATGGAGAAACTTTTCCTTAAGATTTACCCGAAAAGGATGAAGTTCAAAATACTGGATTACAATGTTTGCAAGCATAATTATAGTATAGTGCATTCCTGTCTGTATATGCTACTTAAAATTTGTTAAGTGTTAATACTTCAATGAACATCAGCGTGCTCACATTTTCCCTTATACTTATTTTCTTTAGGTAATTCTTTAAAATAGGATAACTAGTTGAAATGCTTTTGACTATTTTCCTTTTTTAAAATATTTATTCCTTTTATTAATTTCTGAGTTTTTGACCTGCTGCATGTGTAGCGTGTATGTACCTGGGTTCAGGGTGTCTGATTTCCTTGCCACGATGGCTGTGAACCACCATGTGGGTGCTCTGAAAGAGCAACAAATGCTCTTATAACTACGGAGCCAACTCTCCAGACTATTTTCTTACATGACAAAAGAAAACAAAACAAGGTGACTAAAAATATTTAGAATGCAAATTAACTAGGGATATATTTTTATCTGTGTGTAAGGTTTCTTTTGTCACTGTTCAGTATGAGCTATTTGTAAATATGATAAAAAATCATTATTCAATCTAATGTACAAATTAAAAGATAAACATAACCATGTAACTTTGTCATACTTACAAAAATGTTATACACTTAAAAAACTATTACCTGTTTTATTTCTTCTTCCTTCACCACAAACTCTGCATCTTTGTAAGAGTTACTCTTCATCAAACTGCTAAAGGAATCAGAACCTTTCCTAGAGCCCAGACAGTCAGGGATGCGAGTAAGATCCACTCTCAAATCTTTAGTGAGACCAAATAGCTTTTTAAATTCAGCATCACTCTTCAGATATGATGTCTTAGTATTACTTCCTTGAGAATATTTCTTGTTATTTCTTTCTTCAGTATTTTTTTTTAACATTGATGCCATCTCACACTGGGTCTGGAATCAAGAGAAGAAAACACAAACAAAATTGCTTATTACTGGGTTGCTCTGTCAGGTGAGTAACGAAGCAATTAACTCTTCCATAAAAGAATGATTCATACTTTAAAAGATTTGCATTTCATTTTATTTGTACCATTCATTCAAAAACTGAATTTAAATGAATACAAACTTAAACTATCCACACAATTACTCATTTTATTGTACAGAAAAGTAACAAAGGATCTATTCTCAAGTATATGAGGAGAGACCAGATATGACAATAACTTTAAAATAAATCTAGGCCAGGCATGGTACCCTTTAATCTCAGCACCAGAAGGCAGAGGCAGTACAGTCTGAGTTACATACTGAGACACTGAAAAACAAAGTAAGTCAAGACAAAAAATAATTTACAGAACAATATCTAAAGACCACAGTCTTCTGTAAAACTTTAATGTCTTCAATCAATCTCATTTTTATTAGAATTTACCTCCTTGTCTTTCAAATTCAGGGATTTCCATATTGAAGGGGACAGACACTAACATCATAAGCAAGGAAAAAGTGACTATATATGTATTTTAAGAAGAGAATGGTAGCTGACAGAAGTGTTACACAATTACAGGAGTCATAAAGGACTAAAAAGAAATACATGTCTCAAAAAACTCCAAAACCCCTACCCGCCAAAAAGTTTAAAGTCCAAACACTCAAAGATGTTGATAAAACTTTACTTGACAAAAAGGTTCTGATGACTTCTAGTCCACCCATTAAATGGTAGTTTAGAGAAATATCATTTCCTATGACCAAAACCAAAAACAAAGCAAGAAAAAATTTAAAGTCTCACCATAAAGTTTCCAGTTTTTAAAACCTGTCCCTCTTACATAAAGTTTATCTTTTCATATAACAAACATAGGCTAATAAGTATATATTCAGTACACACATGTAGGCATATTCACGCAATCTTAGAAGACTTATCACTCTCTGACTCTTCTGAACTTTATTCTGTCATTTTGTCTTACCTATTTGCCAAGTTAAATAAAGAGAAAGATACTGCTTAGACTCTACCAATAGCACTCCTCAAATATTTTTTTTCTGATGAAAGCTTTAAGTAAGTATGTGTGATGGGCTATGTGTGTAGCAGACAGGTATCAGACAATTTTGACAATTAAGTATTTTCCACAGAGATATATAATAAGAATACCCTGGCATGGAAAAATTACCTGTAATTCTTGGTCTCTGAAAACACACTGTTGTGAAGTAACAGTTGCTGCATCAACAGAGGTACATATTTTCTCTATGCTTTGGATGAGATTTCCTTTTCTGGGGGAATTTTGAACTGTCCTAAATCCATTTGGAAAAACTGGGCTTGTAAATACAGTCTTACTCTGTTTATGGTAGTTACTGCATTGGTTCACAGTATGTGGGTTTGCCATAGAAAAAGATGGTCTCTCCAGTGTTTGATTCTTCTCTGCTCTTAGACTGGTCATGGAAGCAAGCTGGCAATTTGAAAGTGATTTTGTCTCCAACTGGGAAGATTTACTTTGAATCAAAGCACTATTTGGCTCTTTGGATATTTCTGTGTCTGGACTTGAACTTACTACCTTTGATGAATCTTGTCTTAGAGGATTACCAGAAGAAACAGAACTTGGGTGGTCATTTTGGGATGGCAGACCATGTATCCCCTCTTTATTCAACAGATAGACTTTCCCATTCATTACCAAAGCGTTATCTTTAATAGGCACACTTATGGATTGTGTTCCATGAGAACTGATGGTATTCAGCAGAGGTGTGTTTACAGTATTATCTCCCAAATTTTTCCTAACTATAAAAGTTTTTGAAATCTTTGAAGCCACATTATTTGATGACTTTAAAGGAACAAGGGATGGAATACTAGGCTGCAGACTCTCTTGAAAAATTATTTTCACTTGAGCAGTTTCAGAATGCTGACCACTTTTTAATGGTGTCTCTGTAGCAACATTCAGTGGAATTTTTGAGGTATTTAATATCACTGGTTTGGGGGAAATAGTCTGAAAGTTCTTGATAACTCTATTTGTCACTTCTTTTACAGGCGATACATAAATAACTGTTGGTATTTGAGAGGCCTCAATTTTTCCTGAGGGACTTCTGGTTGCAGTTGCATGTATATTTTGCCGAACTGAAGGAGGCAAGGTTGATTCAGGTATAGATTTCACTTCAGCATGGACTGGAATCTGTAAATGGGGTCCAGGAGGCAAGATTGAAGAATTCACATTCACTGGAAGAGTTGGGGTATTGACTACAAAGTGAGATGAATCATTTTGTATTGAGGGAGCAAAAGCAAATGTTTGCATATTGAGTCCATCAATTTTCATACCATGACTTTCAACTTTAGAAACTGGTGTCATAAAACTTCCTGTCCCTGCAGAAGTAATGTCACCTTTTTCTGATCCATTCACTGTTTCTGTAAGAAAATATTTTGTAGTATTGGCTGGCTGAAAAATGGGCAATTGAACAGATGTACTTGTGGAAGAGCAGGAAATCTGAGCTTGAAAATTAACTTGAACTTCATTTCCTGTATTCCCTTTCAAAGCATCAGATGCCACTGGAGATTGAACTACTGGGGTAAGATTTCCAGAAGATTTAGGAATTGGAAGTAATTGCAGAAGGTTTTTTCCATCCGTGCCAACCATCTGAACTACTTGGTACATGCAGCCTGAAACACTTAAAAGAATATTTTGAGTAAATAAAAACAACATACTACACGTTATATACATTTTATTTAAAACAAGTATTTGCAATTACTTTAGATATTAAAATTTAATAACAGTATGCAATTTTGAGCTTGCAATGTAAAAGATCATGGAATACATTTTAAAGAAAAGATAAAGAAATAATCAATTTTGATTCAGATATCACAGGTAGGTTATGAAAACAATATTTATTCCAAGATGAAAAGGTTTCTAAAGTTATACTCAAACATAATGCTGTTAGAAATGACTCTTCATGCTATTATCATTCTCTTCTCCTTTAATTTCTTCCTATTATCTTCCTTTACTTTTACAGAACAGGACTTTTATTCCAAGTCTAATTTTGCTACTTCTATCACTCTCCCCTCCAATTTGCTCTTTCTTCCCTTGACAAATTCTGGGAACTTTTTTTCCTCACGTTTGAGATCTCTTATATGCTGTTATTTCTGTTTGTCCTGTTTTTATACTGTTGACTTAATGGACATACTCATGTAGCAACCATTTCCTTCTTAGATTATTGTTTCCATGTATGTGAGATTTCATGCTCCTCAATTCTTGAGTATAGCAATTATTTCAAATGTTTTTACATAATATCATGGAAATTTTGATTGTGAGGTTTTCCGTAAAGGTGGAGCATACTGGAGAGGAATACTCTGTTGTTTGTTTAATCGGTCTACTGCGATCTCCATTCTAAAGCATTTTTTTAAATACAAATGGTCAGTTTTACATAAAGTCAAGATACATTAATCTCTGCATAATCCAGTTTTTGCAAGTTACTTAGTATAGAATTAACAAATTATACCTAAAATAACCTTTCACATCCTAAAAAGTACAGTGCTCTCATGGAATGCAAGAGGAATCACATCCCTCTACCTAGATAGTTCTTTGCTATACAACTCTACTTGGAGCTTAAGTCTCAGCATAAATGATATTTCTAAGAGATTCATTCTCCTGCCAACTTAACTATGCTTGTCCTTCTTTTATAATAAACTTATCCCAGTTAATTTCCTTCACGCTATATATTCTTATTGTCTTTCATGCTAATGTCTAAAAAATGTAAATGTGGAGCCCATGTTCCATAGAATGAATAAATTCTTAGATGACTAAGAATTAATGAAGAAAACCTTAAAGACAAACATTAATTCTCAAAAGTATAAATGTCTGCTTTATAACCTTTGCGTGTGATTTTAAAAAGTATAAATGAAAAATACACACTCCAAATTCTATGTATTCTCACAACCAAAACCAAATGTTATCTTCAGAGAGTTTTGAAACAGACTTCTGTATATGAAAACTTATACTAACGTTTAGCAAATTTAGAAGTATAAACAAAAAGAGAAGTCTCAACTCTTGCTTTCAGTGTTTGAAGAATCATTTGCACTATCTTTGCAAAATACATTGTAGCCTCAACATGATTTTATTCAGCATTAAATGAAAATGTACTCAGTGAGAGATGAGCATGGTGACTCATGCATGGAATTTTAGCACTGGGGGTGGAGGCGATTGAAGGTGGACCTGAGCAAGAGAACAACACAAAGTCTCAAAACCAACCAACCAAGCACCAAGTTTTATGGTTCAAACACCAGGGTTTGTTAGTGGCAACGGGTCAATAAATTATAACCTGTAGGCTAAACCTAACCCATTCTGGTTTTATCTTAACTCACAGCCATGTAGTTTTCAAACTTTAAAAGGATGAAAAACATTTCAAAAGCAAATTGTCATGAGATTAAACTGAAGTATCAAAATAATACCAAGTTTTATTATTACATGGTGGCTATTGAGCTACAACAAAAGAGCTGAATAGTCCTGAGAGATCGAAAGGTTCTCTAAGTGTAAATATTTGCTATCAGAACCCATACATAAGCTGAATCTCTCACTAAAGCTAGGTACATGAACACAGGCAAGTAATTGTCATGAAGTAAGATTAGTGATGTATTTGAAGAGATACAAAAACGGTTGCAACTGAAACTTTTCCTAAAATATTTTCATTCCAAGACTTTCAACATCTCTGACAACTGATCCTAGCTAAAGAATGGAAGTCTTTTCACTTTGTACTCTTTTCTACAGTTTCCAAAGTACTAACTGATTCTATATAACCAATAAAAATTTTGTATCTGTAGCTTCTTTGGGATATAAGATATATATCCAAACTCTCCCTTGACATTTTACTCAGAACCTTATTGGCTTCTGATATTAAAACTGGCAATAATGTTTTCCCTTCCATATTCTCATAATTCCTAGGCATCTCATGTTAGCTAACAGTGTCAGAGTATACAAATCCTGTTTTCTCACCTAGCTATAGTGAATCCACAACAACAACAAAAACAAAAACCTATTGACATTACTGAAATTTCCCTTATCTGTTAAGTTGTTTCCAAATTGCTTGTCACCATTCTGGTTTAAGTAAATACTAATCTCTGCCTTAGACTAGAGTAGCTTCACAATTGACCCTTTCTTTTCCTTTAGTTATATATATTCTTTGCCTTTTAGTTTAATGGGTGCACTAGTCTTAATATGCCTAAAACATTTCATTGACTATTCTTAAAACAGTAAAACAATAATAATTATTGTTACTATTTCTGATGTAATGGAAGCCAAAGAAAAGAAGGGTTTGAACACAATTATATTAAAAGTTTCTGGGAGTCAAGTAGGATGAAGACTACATAAGTACAATGGGAATGATTTAAGATTCATCAGTAGATTTAGTAAGGGTAGTTCAATGGGAGAAAAATTGTTGAAGTATGGATATAAAGATAGTAAGCACACACAAGTCCTAAGAACTTTAACTGTAAAATTCTGGGAAGTAAGCTTGAGCAGAAATTGAATAAGGGATTTTCTTTCTTTTTTTTTTTCTTAAAGTGAGATGAAGCAGAGATTCAGAGTCTTAATTTTTTTCTTTTCTATTGAGATTTTTAAGAAAAAACAAACTTTTAAAAAAGGTTGAAGTCACATAGGATTTGAATAATGAGCTGGATACAAGTCCCATGGTAGAAGTCAGTATGTAGTGTTAATACATCACAATTAAGAAGCAATACTGTAGAAAATTGTCTTGAAGGCTCTTTTGTGGTTTAATTCATTCCTATTAATTCTACTAAAACTTCATTCTCAAAAATTACTATGTATTTCTTCACACCTAAGTCTGTCTTTCATTCCATTCTCTACATGCTCTGTTGCAAATGACACTTTTTTGTTTCTTTGCTTTGGTTTTCAAGACAGGGTTTTTCTGTGTAGCCCTGACTGCCCTGGAACTCAACCAATAAACCAGGCTGGCCTTGAATTCCCAAAAGATCCACCTGTCTCTGCCTCCTGAGTGCTGGGTTTAAAGATGTGGTGCCATCACTGCCTGGTGCAATGACACTCATAGTATACCTTCCTCTGAAAGCTCTTCTCTTTCATGGTTTCTATTGTGTATGTATTCTCTTGACTTTCTTAATATCTCCTTATTAACTTTCCTATATTTTAAGTATTCATCCTCATTTATTCCTTCAATATAGCTTTTAACCAATTCATTTTGACCCTGCTTTTCTCCTTCAAGATATTTTCCCCTTAAAGATTGAACTCATTTTCATGGCTTCAACTACTTCCCTCAATTATCTCCTTTGCAATAATGACAACTATAGTTATGACTTTTTACTCTTATCCAAGTATTAATCCTCACTTCAATATTTGTGGTCTTTTTCCAAATATTTTAAAGGTAAAATTAATCTCTATTAAAACTAGTACTATATTCTACTTTCCAACTATGTTAGAGCACTGATTGCTAGCTCACATAGATCAATTACCCAATTAGCTTTGACTTATCATCCTTCTTAATTTTAATTCATAGAAGCATGAATTCAAGCTTACAAAAATGAGAAATATATCCTAAATGAATGAAACATCCAGACTATAAAGTTTTCATCTTTTTATTAAGCCTTCCCCATTTTGTCTTTATGACTAGAATATCCAATATCTAAATTAGTTACAACCACCTTGTGTTTAGCATTTCTCATCTCATCTCTGTATATTTTATTCTAGTGTTTAGCTTTTCTGATTGTAACTGCTGCTATCATGTATTTATGAAAGATTACTGCTGGTTTTATAATGTTTTGTACATAAATTTTAAATTAATATTCATCATTGCCAATCCAGTTTGTCAAAAAAATCTAGTCAATAGCTACACCACCATTACCTACAACTTCTCTACATGAAATCTCTGCTCCTATCAGAGAACTCCTTTATGCTATGTACATTATTTAGCTAAGTATTCTTTTTTCCATCAACAACATAAAATGACAATTATACCAACTTAACTTTTGTCAACTTTGGAATATAAAGCATTATTAATATCATTCCAGGTAATTCTGGAATACAATACCTTTACTACTATCTGCTTTTTAAAAAAGGAATTGAATATTGTTTTTCAAAGCAACAAAGTTGAGAAACTCGATTCTCCAATTATTTTTTCAAATACCAGGGATAGTAAACTATCAAAAATATTACATGAAGAATGTACTTCTTTCCAATTGTCAATCCAAGAAAACTAGTTCAATTCTTTTGCTAAGTTCCTCTGATATAAGCATATTTATTTATTTAAAAATTTTGTCTAACAAACTAGAAGCTCCAACAGAAATAATCTTCATTTTTTACAATTATTTGTATTAAGAGTATATTTCAAATAATATGTAGCTGAACAAATTAGAGTTTTAATATCTCAAATGTATTATTATAAACTAAAAGGCTTCCCTGTTCTTGCTTTAAAAACAAATATACCTTACATAGTAAACTTTATATATTTGTCTGTCGATCTCTATTTACAACTGACAAAGAGACAGAATAAAAAATTGTAGCTTCTTCAAAGCCTACGTATCATCATAGAGTCATATGATCTAACACAGGCTGTAAACTCTTTAAGGATAGCTTTTCCTATTCATAGCTTCTCTGTATCTAGTAGAGCAAGTTAACATGTCAGCCATATTGATTCCTGTAAGTTATTAAAAATGATTTGATTTACTGAAAAATTCAATGAGTTCTTACAACTAAACTGAAATGCAGGCTTCTAAAGAGAAAAGTCATAAACTGGAATGAAATGAATGCATATTCTTTCAACCAATATATACATTTTCCAGCTTTAGTAGGAATCTTCAACCTAATAGTTTAAACAAAATCACACTAAGACTCTACTTTCTCAAAATATTCCATTTTCTTAGAGATCATATTCGGTGGTCTAATGCCATCACTAAATCTAGAATCAAGATTCTTCATTCCATATTCCAGTTTGGACACTTAAAATTATTAGTGTACTAGCTACACTAAATCACCTGCAATTTGAACCAAGAAACTACATTAAAAATAACAACTAAATTTTAAGACTTAAAAGAGAAATACATTGAAAAGATTATAGGCTTCTAACCCTGGCTCTGCCACTCACTGGCTAACTGATTTTAGAAAGCCTACTTAACTACAGCAGCACACATCTATAGCTCCAGCTAACTTAGAGAGCTGAAGTAGGCATAGGAAGATCACATAAGTCTTGGTTCTCAAGGCAGCCTACTCAATACAGTGATAGCTCATTTCGAAATTAAGAGTCCTGCTAAATGTGTTAACAAAATTATAACTTCTGAGAGTTTTTGTTTTGTTACTATTCTAATATGGATATGCATCATTCATATATTAGAATGGAATGATGAACATTATGGAAACTAGCATTTTATAGCTTTGAAAATGATGTATTTTTTTTAGCTGTTAAGAGAATATTTTCCTTATTATTTATAAAAATATATAAGAACCTAATGGTACTATACAATAATGAATACTATGCATTATGTAATAATATGGTCATTAACTCTAATCCTAAAAGTCAAGCAAGATAGACCTATATTGCCATTAATATTTTATAGCTGAAAAAAAAGACAAGGTTTTAAATATTTTCAAAAACTTACACAAAATTACATGCTTTCTGTACGCAGTCTTATCCATATTTTATACAAGTTGAGAGTAACAGAAATCTCATCAAAGCTCGGTCCAACAATGCAGTTGCATAAACAAGTAGATTTATGACAGAGGACAGTTATCTTACACAGTATTTATTCTCTTTCCATTCTACTCTAAAGTTGTAAATATAAAAATTCACAACTAAAGAATTCAACCAGCAATGAAACATTTTCTTTCCAAGGGAATCAAGCGACATTCTGACAGCAGGAATTTTAACTGGGCATTTGTGTGTTTGCCTTATATAATTCCAAATATTGACCAGAAAACTGGCATAACACCTCACAAGAAACAATAATTTGCTGATCAGGTCTGCCTAATTTCCATTTTAGTTATTTAAATCTAATCTATATTCTCTACCTGTTAATCCAGGCCCTCCGTATTTCTTAAAAGTCATCTGGAATATAATCTTTACTTCAAATCAGCATTGTCATTAGGTATCCAAACTACACCCCTAACTGCATCAATCATATTCTTAAAATATTCTGATCAATCAATTTCCAAATGATGAAGTCACTACCAGAGGAAGCAACCCTGAGCAGTTATTATCTCACCTGAGGTACACATTGTGAGTAAATAAGTTTTCAGTATTAACATGAATAAATTAAATGGATACCACACCACAAATATCCAGATTTTGCTGTGCACTCATATAACTGAGTTTCTTATTTTTATGCATCATTAAATCAGATAAATTAAATAATAAATATTCTTTATCATAATACTTAATTTTCATTAAAAGCATATTAACTCAAGGAAAGTTCAAACATCTACAGAAGAGAAAACCCTATTAATTTTACAAAGAAAACAAATAGTGCCATTTATATATGCATACGCACACACACACGTGCGCGTGTGCATATATACAACTTCCAATAACACAAAAGAATTGATATTAATCAAATTATTTACACAACTACATTTCAACATCTGGCATGTTGTTATTAAAACAAAGTATAACCAAATATGTAACCAGTAAGGAAAGTGTTAAACACTTCAGAAAACCATCTGGGTGTCAATGCACCAAATATGTTATATGAGACAATTTAAAGAAATAAAAGCATTTAGAATAACAATACACCAACATATAAACCAATGAATTAATGAATTTGAAATGACTTATGAAATCAACCAAAACATAATAAAATTTAAAATGTTTTTCAGAGTTCAAAATTTGCCAAATTTATTAGAAACTGTTTAAAAGTGAACCCCTGTGCACAATAACAATTTTTACATATCACTTAAGCTTATTTCTGAATTTGAAAAAGAATGAAATTGTACACACCTGCTATAAGCTATATAGTATATCAGGTATCATAAAAATACAGGCATTAAAATATAGGAAAAATTAGTTATTAAAAACAATCTGTTTCTAAATTTCCACAAAATACAAACTACCAAAGAGCTGTCTCTAATGATACACGATATAACGGTTCTTCAACATCACAGCTCACTATTTATTTTAATGACCTATATTGTCATTAATATATATGTACATATGTACATATATATATTTGTATGTGCACAGTAGCAACTTCCTAAAGACCCTGCTACTGGGAAGGCTGAGGTAGGATGATCACTTGTATTTTCAACCCAGGGTTTTAAGGGAAAAGTCATTAAAAAAATCACTATTATCTTTCATTGCATTTAGGGTGTGTATCGACTTGTAACTAAAAGAAACCTATCTTGGGCTAAAAATGGGATACAAAATTATATTCTTAAAATAGCAGCAAATACTAAGATAATCCTTTATTCCTGTCTTGTTCTACTTCTTGTTCCTTTCTTTTTTGTTACCAAAATATTCCTAGGTGCTATTATTTTGATCAGAAAGTGATTTATTCATCTCATAGATACTAACGAACAAAGCTGCAATAAACACCAGGTAGTCTGTTTCTCTTTAAATACCTATCTCCATTCATGAATTTTGTTCTTAGATTTCATGCTCTTTTTTTGTTTCTACAGA
Organism: Mesocricetus auratus; assembly: GCF_017639785.1. Lineage (NCBI taxonomy): Eukaryota > Metazoa > Chordata > Mammalia > Rodentia > Cricetidae > Mesocricetus > Mesocricetus auratus. The sequence goes on from NW_024429193.1 coordinate 50,002,459, forward strand.
CTTAGTAATCTTTGTTTTTCACCATGCTTCTCATAAACCATAAAATAAAATTCTCAAATATTTTCCTAAAGGAGCATTCTGTTGTTCTTGTATTTATTTTACCTGGATTAACACAAACTTGAGAAGTTACTGGTGATGTTTTAACAGGTGAAGGCTGACATAGCCCTTAAACCCTATCCCTAGGAAGCCCAGGTTGGCCTGAGGACAGTCCCTGCTACACAGATAATGTACCAATTTGCTCCTTCTGGAGAAAACCAGTGAGACACACTCCCTTTCCACCCGTTTCAAATGCGCAGCCTTGAAAAGCTGTCTTAACGTTTAAAGTTTTCACTTTTCTCCATACTAGTTGAAAATTTCAAACACTCAAGGCCCTTCTTCTAGAACACGTTTTCTAAGTACACACAAAATGTGACTACTTCACTTGAAGGTCCAGCGCCCCGGAGCTGCACTTGCTAATCCACGATGTGTGTTTTGCTGCCTGTGCTTGAGCGTCTTCCAAAAGGATTTTTGAAAACCTGGAGCGTCGCCATGTTGCTTTGCTTCCGTGGGTATCTACTCCGTCCGCCTATGAAATTCAAGGCGCTGGCGTTCTGCGCGCCTGAGTCTAGAGAGGCTAACTGCGTCACGATCCGAGGGCGTCTTACGTTTCCGGGAGGAATGTGCGCCCGGGGCTCTCGAGCGCCAGGGGGAAGGCGCTGCGCTCGGACGGCCCCGCAGCTACGCCCGCTGTGCGGCCGCAGCTCAGCCAAGGCGGCCATCTGACATCCTAAGACACAGGGTGCGGGCGGGCGCGTGAAGAGCCGGGAACTGGTACTTACCAATGCGAGCCTGAGCCTGAATTTTCCTCTGCGGGTTTCAGAAGGGCGCTCTGGAGACTACTAGACATTTTAGAGGGCTGGGAGGGGACAGGGCAGTGAGTCGAGAGGGGACAGGGTCCCCTACCAGGCGCAGCCACTGAGGGGCGAGAGGCGAGCGGAGGCGTGGGTGCGTGACAGACCGTACCCAAAAAGGGCGGCGTCCCTAGCGTCCGAGGGAAGTGGCTGTGGGAGCCGGAAGACAGCGGAAGGCAACCGCAACCTCACAGATGCAGGCACGTTCAGGCAAGTCTCTGGGCCACGTGATGCGCCACGGCCAGTCAGAGCGGGCGCGGGGGGCGGGACATGACTGGCACCGCCCCCAACTCTGCCGCGGCAGAGAAGGGAGCGGAGACCTGGCGCAGGGGACCACGCCCACCAGAGACTGCGGCCAGGGCGAGCAGACCTCTGCCTACATCACGAACGGTTACCAAGGCAAATGGATCGCTGTGGTCCCACTCTTATGACGTGTCCAATCGCCAGCGAAGGTTGATGTCTTTCTTCCGGATCAAAGGAGCACTCAAAAGAGAACGTTCTCTCCCTGCCTACACGCGAAATAAAATATTTCCGGGGTCAAGAGTAAATTGTCTGCCCTTGTGAGTGCACTTTTGCATGCCAAAGGAGTGTCTTCCTTGCCTGCTTGCTTCAGTAGATATGGGCGGCCCTTTGGCAGTTGCCCCAAATTGTTGAGAACTTTTATATTCCTTCCTGTGCCTAGAATTTATTTATTTTTGTTTATTTTCCTACTGTTTCTTTAAGTTTTGTCTCTAGATTAATTGGTTAGCCATTTCCTCCATGCCCACACTCATACCTCAGTGAAAACTATATCTTATTGCCATATAATTGATTATTAGAGTCTCTGAATGTTAAATCCCCAGTATAAACTTTTGTTTGTTTAAATTTCCGGGAGAACAGCTATCTGAGAAATCTCTAGAATCGTGCAATTAAGCTAATATTTTGTAATTGGGATTAATGGGTAAAAGAGATTCTTGTTCAATTAGGTGTGGAATGTTGTGAAAATGGTTTCAAAGATACAGTTTTATTTTGTATACACAATCTTGATATACACTATTCAAATTAAGGACATTCACAAGGAAGACAATTTGAAGGTCCACATGGTTATTTTAAAATGGAATTCCTTACACATGCATGTAATCCCAGCACTTGGAAAGTAGAAGCAGGAGGATGGGGAGTTTAAGGTCATTCTTGGCTATGCAGCAAGTAGATGTACAACATGAAAACATGTCTCACAAAAAAGGAGGAAGAAATGGTTTATTCATTTCCCTAATTATTAAAAGCAATATATATTTAAGAACTTCATACCTTGTTATGTTAAACAGAAAGTGGTATTTTCCAACTTCTGAATAACACATTTCTCAATAAAACACCTCCCACACTAAAGATAGAAGGGAAAGTGGAAAGCCCTTAATGTTCTCTTGCTTCTGGCAATTTTTTTTTTTTTTGGTCTATGAAATCAAACTTTGAAAAACTTCCTTTTTCCAGACACTTTGGTGCATGACTTTTTTTTTTTCTAGAACTCAGGAAGAAGAGGCAGGTAGATCTCTGAATTTGAAGTCAGCTTGTTATGGATACATAGTGATTTCCAGGTTAGCCAAGGCTACAAAATGAGACTAGGAAAAGGAAAAGGAAAGGAGCTATCTTTGCTTGCTGCCTTGTCAATGTCATTCATTGATTTATATTTTCTACTCTGACTTTTCATATTCATCACTACTATGCTCACAAGACTGCCACAGGTTGGGCTACTTAGACTTTGGAAGGCAGGAAGTTTCTGTGAAAGGAAAAGGAGAAAATGTGGCACAGAGAGGGGGAGGGGAGAGGGAGGGAGAAGAAAAAGAGATAGAGACAGAGAGAGAGACAGACAGAGAGAGAGAGAGAGAGAGAGAGAGAGAGAGAGAGAGAGAGAGAGAGAGAGAGAGAGAGAGAGAGAGCCAGATTAGGCTGAGATACCAAGTCTCAAAAAAGTTTTATCTCAGTCCAAATCTGAAATATTCTTCAAAGTTTTTCCTATGAAGAAAGTAGGCAGTAGGCTTTATTATGCTGCATTTATAATCAGTTAATGCACTGGCGCTATGACCAAAAGAAAAATGGGGTTTCATACCCATGTGTAAGAAAGAATTCTTTAGTCAAGAGGCTGATTGCTGAGGCATGTCTATTGGCGACAGTACAAGCAAAAAAGACCATGAGCATATATGAAGATAATTCTGGGAGCTGGATCACAGGATCCCATGTGCTCATTAAACAACTCATGCAGCCATTTATTGTAATTAATGCTGCATATCTCACAGTTAACATCTTTAATCAGCAACACTATTAATTATTCTTTCACTCTTGATGTCTCGGCAATATACTTTAGTATGTTTCTTCCTACTTTTTGATCTACTCAGTATGCTATGAAGGTCTTTCCCTGTATTTATTAAATAAGTAAATTCTCATTCACTGTTCCTCTTATTTTCTCAAACTGTTTCTCTCCAGCTGATTATATCCCTGCCCATGATTTTAATTGCTACCTCTAATCCATTATTACACTACAAAGTACACACATAATAACATGTTCCAGGCATTGCTAAGTGCTTTATAAATGGATACTCATTTGCTTCTAAAAGCTAGTAAAAATATTATATAGAAATAAAGAAACTATAGACTGGGCAAATAACTCTCTGGAAGTCACATAGTTGGTGACTGGTAGACATAAATTCCAAAATCAGGTTGTTTGTCAGAAGATTCTATATATCTTGCTCCTAACTCACAGATTTCTATCTTCAGGTTTTAATTCTCATTAAATTTGTATGTAGCTGAATTTTCATGACATTGTTGAAATCTATTGAGTACTATAAAATTACCTTCAAATGAAATACATTCAAAATCAAACATTTTATACTGCATTTTCGTTTCATCGCAAGATAGCCCAAACCCAGATGTTTAAATGCCAGTGTAAGAATGCAGTCAACAACAGCCAAGGCAATATGGAATCACCAGAGCTCAGGTATGCTACAACAGCAAGACCTGAATATTCCAACAGAGCAGAACCACAAGAAAATTATGACAAAAATAACTTTATGAAGATAATAGATATCCTTATAGAAAGAAATGAAGGAAAAGACAACTAAAAACTAGGAGGAAGTCAATAAATCCTTTAAAGAATACCAACAAACTCAAGAGAAGAAAAACAGACAAACAAAAAAGGTGAAGGAAATGGTTCAAGACCTGAAAATCTAAGCAGAAGAGATAAAATACAAACTGAGGGAATTCAGAAAATAGAAAATCTGGGTAAGTGAACAAAAAGTACAGGTAAAGTCATCACCAGCAGATTACAAGAAATGGAAGAGAGAATCTTGGATGTAGAAGATATGACAGAAGAAACTGATTCATAGAAGAAATACATTCTTTTGTCAAAGAAATTGTTAAACCTAAAAGACTCCTAACACAAAACACCAGGTAAATCTGGGACACCATGAAAAAACCAACCCTAAGAATAATAGGAATAGAAGAATCCCACCTCAAAAATCCAGAAAAATATATTGAACAAAATCATAGAAGAAAATTTCTGTAACCTAATGGGCATGCCTATAAAAGGTACAAGAAGCTTAGGGAACACCAAATAGATTGAATCAGAAATGGAATTCACCAAGTCACATAATAACATGAAATGTACAGAACAAACAATGTTAAAAACTGCAAGAGGAAAAGGCCCAGTAACATATGAAGGGAGAGCTATTATAATTACACCCAAATTCTCAACAGAGACTCTAAAAATAAGAATGGCCTGGAGAGATGTCTTATAATCTCCAAGAGACCATGTATGCCAACCCAGACTACTATACCCAGCAAAACTGTCAATCACCATAGATGAAGACAAAATATTTCATGACAAATTCAAATATAAACAATATAACCCACAAATCCATCTCTATACAAGGTACTAGAAGGTAAACTCTAACCCAAGGAAGTAAACAAAAGCACACACAATAGATAAACAAGGAAAACACACACACACACACACACACACACACTTCCACTACCACAAACAAAATAATCACTAGTCATTAGTATTTCTCAATGTCAATGGTCTCAATAAATAAAAAGTCACAGGCTAACAGAATGGATATGAAAACAGGATCCACTTTTGTGCTGCATACAAGAAACACTTCAACATGAAAGATAGACAAAGGATTGGAAAAGAGATTTTCTAATCAGATGGATCTAACAAGCAGGTTGCTGTAGCTATCCTAATATCTAACAAAATGGATTTCCAACCAAAATTAATCAAAAGAGATGGGAGAATGACATTTTATAACAGGAAAAATCCACTATGATGGCATTTCAGTTATGATCAGGGGTATCTACATCTGACATGAATAGTGGGACAATTCAAAACCAATCTCACCAATGAACAGGTTGGCATTATGACTTAAATGGGCCTAACAACTTTCTAAAGAAAATTTTACCCAAACAAAAATGAATATACTTGCTTTAAGCAACTCATGGAATATTCTCCAAAACTGACCATGTACTTAGTCACCAAGCAAAAGTCAGAACAGTTACAAGTAAACTGAAATAACCTATTATATCTTATCAGACCATCCAGATTGAAGCTGAGTTTCGACAATAACAATAGAAAGTTTATAAACTAACAGAAACTTAACAACTCTCTACTGAATTGCCACTGAGTTAAGGAAGAAATTAAGAAATTAAAGACTTCCAATAATTCAATGAAAAGGAGTTTACAATATACCCAAATATATGGGACACAATGAAAGCAGTGCTGAAAGGAAAGTTCATAACACTACGTGCCTTCATATTGGTGGCACATGCAGGTGGATCTCTGTGAGTTCGAGACAAGTCTGGTCTACAAAAGCTATGTCCAGGACAGCCTCCAAAGCCACAGAGAAACCCTGTCTTGGAAACACAAAAAAATGTGGAGTGATCTCATACTAGTCATACTAGCTACCTAACAATATAACTGAAAGCTCTAGAACAAAAAAGAAGCAATCACAAGAGGTGTAGGTAGCAGGAAATAATCAAACTGAGGGCTTAAGTCAATAAAATAGAAAGAGAACAATACAAAGAATCAATGAAATAAGGAGTTAGTTCATTAAGAAAATCAACAAGATAGATAAACTCTTATTGAAACTAACTAAAAGGCAGAGAGAATATCCAAATTAACAAATTCAGAGATGGAAAATGGGACCTAGCAACAGACACTGAGGAAATACAAGGAATCATTAGATCATACTTCAAAAAATCATACTCCACAAAATTGGAAAATCTAAAAGAAATGGACAATTGCCTTGATAGAAACTATCTACCAAGTTAAATCAAGATCAGATAAGCAATTTAAATAGAACTCCAGGCTCCATGGAAATAGAAGCAGTCATTAAAGTTCTCCCCCCCACGTCAAAAATTCCAGGGCCAGATGGTTTTAGGGAAGAATTTCACCATACTTTCAAAGAAGAGGTAATAAAATTCTCCTGAAACTATCACACAAAACAGAAACAGAAGGAAATTGCTAAATTCATTTTATGATGCCAGAGTTACCCTAAATACCCAAATCACACAAAAATTTAACAAAGAAAGAGAATTATAGAACAGTTTCATTAATTGGCATTGACCGGAAAAAGTCAATAAAATATTAGCAAAACAAATCCACATCAAAAAGATCATCCACCATGATCAAGTAGGCTTCATCCCAAAGATGCAGGGATAGTTCGACATAAAAATTCTGTCAATGTAATCAACCATATAAACAATCTCAAAGAAAACAACCAGAAAACCTCATTGATGCTGAAAAACCTTTGACAAAATCCAACACCTCTTCATGATAAGTATTAGAAAGAACAGGGATAAAAGGAACATACTTAAATGTAATGAAGGCAAGACAATAGCCAACATGAAATTAAATGCAGAGAAACTTAAAGCAATTCCACTAAAATAAGGTACAAGGCTCTCCACTCTCCCCATATCTATTATATATAGTACTTCATTTTTAGACAGGGCAATATAGCAACTAAAGTAAATCAAGGCGATACAATTGGAAAGGAATAAGTAAAACTCTCACTATTTGCAGATGATATGATAGTTACATAAGCAACCCAAAAAATTCTACCAGGGAACTCCTATAGCTGATGAACACTTTCATTGAAGTGACTGGATACAAAATTAACTGAAAAAAATCTGTAGTCCTCCTATACACAAACGATAAACAGGCTGAGAAAGAAATCTGGGAACTGACACCCTTCACAATATCCACAAAAAATATGAAATAGGCTGGTGTAATTATAACCAAGTAAGTGAAAGACTGGTATAACAAGAATTTCAAGTTTTTGAAGAAAAGAAATCGAAGAAGACATCAGAAAATAGATCTCCCATAGTCACAGATTGGTAGGATTAACAGAGTAAAAATGGCCATTTTAACAAGAGTATTTCACAGATTCAATGCAATTCCCATCAAAATTCCAACAGAATTCTCATAGAAGATGAAAGAATACTCAACTTCACATGTACTAGAGTCCAACCTCAGCTCCAGTTCAGGTCCTGAGTTGGGGAAGGGTTGTCAGCACAAGGAAAACTTTTGCCCACCAAGTGGATTCCACTCAAGTGGCCCTGAATAGCTTGTGGCATCTTTATACTTAGATAGGGTTTTTCTTGTCAGGACTACATGAACAGTTTTATTATTGGCTCCTATTTTTTACTTTTAATAAATATATATTTTAAGAACTATATTGTATTATTATAAATAGCCCCCATTGCTTACTCAAATACATATTCCCACCCACTACATAACCTTATTCTAGACATGGAGTTCAGCAGTTTGGGAGGCTTAACTAAATATTGAGCCAGACATATTTTGCTCTTGTAGCACTTACATCAGCTAGCAGCTACTTACAGTTACAAAGTTTAAAAGTAATAGATGTAGGTAAAGTGTTTTAAGTATGTCTGTAAGATATACTTTTATACAGTTTCCATTCATACAAGCGAGTCCCATATCTCAATATCTCTATAAAAGGCAGACTTTGATAAAGCACTCTTCTACCATCTCACTATACCATACTTCTTCCACCAATATAAGCTCCTGTGTATAGTAAAAGATAGATCTTTCCATCCCATATTTTACATTACATTTTCCCATTAGATCATACTAGACCCTATCATTGTTTCTATATTCTTCCTGTGTAAGGAACATACTCTCAACACTTGGTACATGCAAATTTCTGAGGTTTCCCCCCTATTCTGTGTATGCATACATTACTCTCCTTTCCAGAACTGTTAAAACATGGTTAATGTTCCAAGTGTTGCTTTCTCATTTGTATTGAGTCAGAAATAATCCCAGGATTAGGACTTTTAGTCAGTAGTTCCAGATAACAGATTTGAGGAAAAATTGGCCCCCTGTTGAAGCTTGGGGGAAAATACGTGAGAAATTACAGAATTTCCAGGAGAAATAACAGCTGTTGCATGTGTGACTGATAAAGTAAAACAAAAAAATCACCCAAGGAATCACCAATATAATGAGAGAGAAGTGAGCCTGCAAGCTGCAGGAATTTTGCAAATTCCTACACTGTCCTACTGTGTCCTACTGGTCCCTGCCAAGTGAGAGTTCATTTCCACAGGTGCCTTGCCCAGAGAAAACCAAATGAACAGATATGCTGATCTGAGACTAGGCTGCATGACTCCAAACAAAAGGCCCAGGATAGCTAAAACAATCTTGTATAGTAAAAGAACTTCCAAAGGTACTACCATCTCTGATTTCAAATACTACTACAGAGCTATTGTTATGAAAATCTCATGGTATATGCATAAAATCAGACAGGTGGATCAATGGAATTTAATAGAAAACATAGACATAAATTCACACACCTAAAGACACTTGATTTTGATGAAGAAGCTGAAATTATTCATTGGGAAAAAGAAAGCATCTTCAACAAATGGTGCTGTTCTAACTGGATGTTAGCATGGAGAAGAATGCAAGTAGACCGTATCTTTCACCCTGCATGAAACTCAAATACAAGTGGAGCAAAGATCCCAAAATAAATCCAGATACACTGAGCCCGACAGAAGAGAAGTGGAGAACAGCCTTGAATGCACTGGCACAGAAGACAACTTCCTGAACAGAACACAAATTGCAAATGCAACAAGATTAGCAATTAATAAATGGGACCTCATGAAACAGAAAAGTATCTGTAAGGTAAAGGACACAATCAAAAGGTCAAAACAGGCTACAGAATGGGAAAGTATCTTCAGCCACCCCAAATCTTGACAGAGGGCTAATTTCCAAAATATATTAAGAACCCAAGAAACTAGACATCAATAACCAACTAGTCCAATTTTAAAAGTGGAGGGGGTGGTACAGATCTACACAGACAGTTCTCAATAGAATTATTTTAAATGACAGAGAAACACTTAAAGAAATGTCCATCATCCTTAACCATCAAGAAAATGCAAACCAAAATGACTCTGATATTAGATCTTATACCTGTCAGAATAGCTAAGATAAAAGAACACAAGTGACAGCTCATGCTGGCAAGGATGTGGAGCAAGTGGAATGCTCCCTCATTACTGGCTTGTGGTGGTTTGAAAGAAAAATGGCCCCCAAAGGGAGTGGCACTAATGGGAGTTGTGGCTTTTTGGGGGATAGGTGTGGTCTTGTTGGAGTGTGTCACTGTGGAGGCAGGCTTTGAGGCCTCATATATGCTCAACCCACACCAGTGAGACAGTTCACTCCATCTTGCATTTGGATCAAGATTCAGCCAGCACTATGTTTGCCTGTATTCGACCATGTCCCACCATGATGAAAATGGAGTAAACCTCTGAAAATGTAACAAATCCAATTAAATGGTTTCCCTTTTCAAGAGTTGCCATGGTCATGGTGTCTCTTCATAGCGACGAAACACTAAGACACTGGTAGAGTACAAATTTGTACATTCACTTTGGAAATCAATCTGGCAGTTTCTCAGAAAACTGGGAATTAACCTACTTCAAGACCCAGCTATCCCACTCCTTGGCATATATCCAAAGGGCACAGCACGATAAGGACACTTGCTTAACTACGTTCATAGCAGCTTTATTAGTAATAGCCAGAAACGAACAACTTAGATGCCCATCTACCATAGAATAGATAAATAAAATGTGGTACATTTACACAGTGGAGTATAACTCAGCTGTTAAAAAAAGACTTCATGAAATTTGCTAGCAAATAGATGGAACTAGAAAATATCATTCTGAGTGTGGTAACCCAGACGCAAAAGGCAAACATGGTATGTACTCACTTATAATTGGATATTGACGATAAACTAAAAGATAACCATTCTACAATCTACAAACTCAGAGAAGTGAAGTAATAAGGAGGACTCAAGGGGGGGCATGTAGATTTCACTGTGAAGGGGAAATAGCATATGAATCATAGGTGGATGGTGGAGGGAGGGTTGGATGGGGACGTTGGCATCAGAACACGAGGACAGAATGAAGGGAGAGAGTACAAGACTACTAGAATATGGGGCACCCCAGTGATAAGCTAGAAACCTAGTGGAATAGAAACTTCCAGGAATCTATGAGGGTGATCCTAGCTAACACTTCCAGCAGTGGGGAATATGGAGCCTGAACTGGTCATTTCCTGTAACCAGGCAAGACTTCCAATGGAGTGACTGGAACCACAACTAAGTCACAAAACCTTTGACTCACAGTTTGTCCTGCCTACAATATATGCTGGGGATAAAAGTGGTGTAGAAATTGTGTGAGTGACCAATCAATGACTGGCCCAGCTTGAGACCCATACCACGAGGGAGCTCACCCCTGAGGGCCAGGACTAGATAGCCCAGAGACCTAGGATAGAACCAAACGTGACTGGCAAAAAAAAGTCAATGAAATGATTTGTAATGATATTCTGCTACACTCAAAAACTGGTACCTAGTCTTGTCATCAGAGAGGCTTTACCCATCCAGCAACTGATGGAAACAGATGCAGAGACCCACAGTAAACATTAGGCAGAGCTGGGGATATTATGTGCAAGAGGAGAAGCAAGAATTTTAGGAGGCTACCACTGTGGCTTCCATCCCGGCATCAGGAGCCAACTCACTCTAGCATCCTAGTCTACTGTTACACGCAAGGGACTAGGCCGGCTGCCTGTGCTTGGGGTCTTCCACTGCAGCTTCCATCCTGGTGGCAGGAGCCAACACACCCCAGCATCCTAGTCTAAGTCTATCAGGGCCTGTCTCCAGGCCACAATCCTGTGGCTGGGGTCGACCACTCGGGCTCCCATTCATCCTGGCAGGATCCAAAGCACTCCAGCATCCTAGTCCACTTCTCCACCCATGAGACCAGGTAGCGGGGAGCTACCAAAGCATTGGACTTGCCTACCCCCACCATAAGGGAACCCTGGTCCCACATCCACTAGGAGAGAAAAGGCACCCTCTGGAACCCACTGCAAGGACAGACGGGAAGGAGACAATATAAAAATACAATAAGTAACTTCCCATTCCAGCGGGAGCCAGGCACCGCAGATCCCAAGTCTTCTCTTCCACCAACGAGACCTGGGGACCAGCAGGTCCAAGTAAACAAGGCCCCACATCCAGGCCTGCCTCCCAGCGCTTGGAGACTGCCTATTGGCAGCCACAGAGCCTCCCATCGTGGTAGGAGCCAAGCATCCCACATCCCAGGTATTCTCCTCTACCAATGGGACCAGGGGACCGGGTGGGAGAATATGCACCCCAGATTCCTGGGCTTCTTCTCCAGCCACGGGACCAGGACTAGGACCAGGAAAAGCAGAACTACCAGAATATTGGATTTGCATGCATCCAACGAAAGGGAACTCTGGTCCCCTAACCACCAGACCAGTAAGGGGCTCTTTCTGCACCCACTAGAAGAAGAGATGGGAAAGACACAAACAAAACACACTCACCAACACAAAAATAAATATGACACCGACAGATTCTAGAGACTCCACACCAGCAAGACTCCAACATTCCAATGCAAATGAAGCAGAAGAGAATGACCTTAAAAACAACTTCATGAAAATGATTGAGGCCCTAAAATAGGATATAGGAAAATCCCTCAAAGAGAAGGAAGAAAAAACAATCCAAAAATACAAGAAATGCAAGAAAAAAACAAAACAAAAGATGCAAGAAATGCAAGAAAAAACAAACCAAAAAATTCATAAAATGCAACAAATGGACGAAAAGACAAAGCAAAAATTGCAAGAAACAATTCAAACAGTGTAAGGGTTAAAAACTGAAATAGAGACAATAAAAAAAACCACAATCAGAAGGAAGGCTGGAAATAGAAAAGCTGGGAAAACGGTCAGGTACTACAGATACAAGCATAACCAACAGAATAGAAGAGATGGAAGAAGGAATCTCAAGTGTTGAAGATACATGAGAAGAAATTGATTCATCAACCAAAGAAAATATTAAGTCCAACAAATACCTAACACAAAACATCTGGGAAATATGGGACACCATGAAAAGTCCAAACATAAGAATAATAAATATAGGAGAAGGTGAAGAAAACCATCTCAAAAGGGCAGGAAACATATTCAACAAAATCATAGAAGAAAACTTTCCCAACCTAATGGAAGACATGCCAATGAAGTTTCAAGAAGCTTACAGAACACCAAATAGAGTGGACCACAAATAAAGTCCCCTCACCACATAATAATCAAGACCCCAAATATACAGAATAAAGAAAGAATATTAAGAGCAGCTAAGGAAAAAGGCCAAATAACATATAAAGGCAAACCTATCAGAATTACACCTAACTTCTCCCTGGAAACTCTGAAAGCCAGCAGGTCCTAGATAGACATTCTACCAACACAAAGAGACCTTGGATGCCAGCCCAGACTACTATACCTGGCAAAGCTCTCAATCACTATAGACGGAGAAAACAAGATATTCCATGACAAAACTAGATTCAAGCAATACATATCCACTAACCCAGCCTTAGAGAAAGTTCTGGAAGGAAAACTCCAACCTAAGGAAGTTAATTACAACCAGAAAAACATAGGCATTAGATAATCCCACTTTACCAACAGCCAAAAGAAAAAAGGGGTAGAATTCCACACATAATTCCAACAACAACCATTCCAAATAAAAAAATGAGCAATCACTGGTCATTAATATATTTCAATATTAATTGCCTTAATTCACCCATAAAAAGACACAGGCTAGCAGAATGGATCTGAACACAGAGCCCATTCTTCTGCGGCATACAAGAAGCACACCTCAGCATCAAAGACAGACATTACCTCAGAGTTAAAGATTGGGAAAAGATTTTCCAATCAAATGGAACCAAGAAAAAATTAGACTTTAAAATAAAATCAATCAAAAGAGATGAAGGAGGTCATTACATACTCATCAAAGGAGAAATCCACAAAGATGAAGTTTCAATTCTGAACATCTATGCCCCAAATACAAAGGCATCCATATTTGTAAAAGAAACAATACTAAAACTCAAATCACATATAAAGCCCCACACACGTACAGTGGGAGACTTCAACACCTCAATCTCACCACTAGACAGGAATACAAGACAGAAACGTAACAGAGAAGCAAAGGGGCTAATAGGAGTTATGACCCACCTGGGATGAACAGAAATCTATAGAACATTCCATCCACATAAAAAAGAATATACCTTCTTCTCACCACCACATGGAACCTTTTAAAAAATCGACCACATACTTGGCAACATATCAAACCTCATCAGGTACAAAAAAACTGGAATAACTCCAAGCATCTTATCAGACCACCATGTGTTAAAATTGCAGAACAAATTGCAGAAAACCTACAAACTCAACGAAATTGAATAATTCACAATTGTTCCAGACCTGGGTCAAAGACGAACTAAAAAAAAGAAATTAAAGACTTCCTAGAATTCAATGAGAATGACAACACAACATACCCAAACCTATGGGACACTTTGAAAGCAGTGTTATGGGGGAAGTTCATAGCACTAAGTGCCCACATGAAGAAACCGGAGAATAGTTATACTAGAGAATTAACAGCACAGCTGAAAGCTCTAGAACACAAAGAAGCAAACTCCCCCAGGAGGAGTAGTAGATGCCAGGAAATACTCAAATTGAAGGCTGAAATCAATAAAGAAGAAACTAGGAAAAAATGCAAAGAATCAATGCAACGAAGAGTTGGTTCTTTGAGAAAATCAACAAAATAGATAAACCTTTGTCCAAACTTACCAAACAGCAGAGTGTGAACATGCAAATTAACAAAATCAGAAATGAAAAGTGGAACAAAACAACGACTCTGAGGAAATCCAGAGAATCATCAGGTCATACTTTGAAAACCTGTACTCCACAAAATTTGAAATTTAAAGGAAATGGATGACTTCCTGGATAGCTATCACTTGCCAAAATTAAATCAAGACAGATAAGCAATTTAAATAGACCTATAGCCCCTATGGAAATCAAGCAGTCATCAAAAGTCTCCCAACCAAAAAAGCCTAGGTCCAGATGGCCTCAGTGCAGAATTCAAAGAGCAGCTTATACTAATTATTCTCAAAGTAATCCACCTAATAGAAGCAGTAGGGTTTTGCCAAACTCTTTTTACGAAGTTTCAATAACCTTGATCCCCAAGCCACACAAAGACACAACTAAGAAAGAGAACGTCAGACCAATATCCCTCATGAACATTGATGCAAAAATACTCAATAAAATACTGGCAAACCGGGCCCAAGAACACTTCAAAACAATCATTCACCACGATCAAGTAGGTTTCATCCCAGGGATGCAGGGATGGTTCAACATACGAAAATCCATGAATGTAATCCACCATATAAACACTCTGAAAAACAAAAATCACATGATCATCTCGCTATATGCTGAAAAAGCCTTTGACAAAATCCAACACCCCTCCATGATAAAGGTCTTGGAGAGATCTGGAATAACAGGAACATACCTAAATATAATAAAAGCTATATACAGCAAAATAACAGCCAACATCAAAATAAAAGAACAGAAACTGAACACAATTCCTCTAAAATCAGTAACAAGACAAGGCTGCTCATTTTTTTCCGTACCTTTTCAACAATGTACTTGAAGTTCTAGCCAGAGCCATAGGACAACAAAAGGGGACCAAGGGGATACAAATTGGAAAGGAAGAGGTCAAACTTTCACTATTTGCAGATGATATGATAGTTTACATAAATGACCCAAAGAACTCTTCCATGGAACACTTACAGCTGATTAACACCTTCAGCAAAGTGGCAGGCTACAAGATCAACTCAAGAAAATCAGTAGCCCTACTATATACAGATGATAAAAGGGCTGAGAAAGAAATCAGAGACATCACCTTTTACAATTGCCAGAAACAACATAAAATTCCTTGGGGTAATGATAACCAAACAAGTGAAAGACCTGTATTGCAAGAACTTGGAGTCTTTAAAGAAAGAAATTAAATAAGCCCTCAGAAGATGGAAAGATCTCCCATGCTCTTGGGTAGGTACGATCAATGTAGTAAAAATGGCAATCCTGCCAAAAGCAATCTACAGATTCAATGCAATACCCATTAAAATGCCAGCACAATTATTCACAGACCTTAAAGAACAATAATCAATTTTGTATGGAATAACAAAAGACCCCGGATAGCCAAAGCAACTCTGTTCAACAAGGCAATGTCTGGAGGTATCACCATCCCTGACATCAAGTTCTAATATAGAGCTACAGTCCTGAAAACAGCTTGGTATTGGCACAAAAAATAGACACGTAGACCAATGGAATCGATTTGAAAACCCTGATATTAACCCACAATTGTATGAACATCTGATCTTTGACAAAGAAGCTAAAAATATACAATGTAAAAAAGTAAGTCAGAATGGCTAAAATCAAAAACACCAATGACAATTTATGCTGAGAGGATGTGGTAAAAGGGGAACACTCCTCCTTTGCTGGTCGGAGTGCCAACTTGTTCAGTCACTTTGGAAATCACTATGGAGATTTCTAAGAAAAATGGGAATAAACCTACCACATGACCCAGCAATTCCACTCTTAGGCATATATCCAAAATATTCACATTCATACAAGGACGTCTGTTCCACTATGTTCATAGCAGCATTATTTGTAATAGCCAGAACTCAGAAGAAACCTAGATGCCCCTCAACCGAAGAGTGGATAGATAAAATGTGGTACATTTACACAATGGAGTACTATGCAGCAGAAAAAACAATGGAATCCTGAAATTTGCAGGCAAATGGATGGTACTAGAAGAAACCATCCTGAGTGAGGTAGCCCAGTCACAAAAAGAGAAACATGGCATGTACTCTCTCATATATGGATTTTAGACATAGATCTGGGGAATGCCAGCCTACAGTCACATGACCAGAGAGTCTGGAAAGCAGAGCCTTCATACAATGGCTGATGGAAGCAGAGGCCAAATCCCACAGCTAAACACTGAGCTGAACTCAATGAATCCAGTGACAGAGAGGGAGGAGTGATGAAGAAAGGGGTTAGACTGAGTGGTTTAACCCCCAGAAACAGCTGACCTGAAAGGGTTAGCTCTTGAATCCCAGACTGATGGCTGAGATTCCAGCATGGGACTGATCAAGACCCCCTGAACGTGGCTGTCAGTGAGGAGGCCTAGGTAATCTATGGGGCCTTAGGTAGTAGATCAGTATTTCACTGTGGTATACAAATGGACTTTGCGTGCCCATCCAGCAATGAGAGGTGCATTCTCACCCTGGACTCCCAGGGGAGAGTCTAGGCCCTGCCCTGGATGAAATGACAGACTATGGACAACTGCAGGGAGGGCTTCACCCTCCATGGGTGAAATGAGAAGATATTGGAGGGGTTTGTGGGAGGACGGGGAAGGAGGGGAGGGAAAAGGAGAGGGACCTGGAATTGATATGTGAAGCAACCTTCTTTTTAATTTAAATATAAATTTAAAAATAAAAATTCATAATACAAACAAACAAAAATACAATGAGCAACAGAAAAACCAACATGACACTACCAGAGTTCAGAGATCCTACACCACCTACACCAGCAAGACTTGAAAACCCCTACACAAATGAAGCAGAACAGAATGACATTAAACAATTCACAAAAATGATAGAGGCCCTCAAAGAGGATGTGAGAAAACCCTTTAAAGAGATGGAAGAAAAAATGATACAAAAATGCAAGAAATGGAAGAAAAGACAAAGTAAAAATTGCAAGAAACAATTCAAACAGTGTAAGGGCTGAAATCTAAAATAGAAACAATTACAAAAAAACACAGTCTGAAAGAAGGCTGGAAATAGAAAAGCTGGGAAACTGGTCAGGTACTACATATGCAAGCATAACCAACAGAATACAAGAGGTGGAAGAGAGAATCTCAGGTGTTGAAGATACACTAGGCAAATTAGATTCATTCAGCAAAGAAAATTTTAAGTCCAAAAATCCCTAACACAAAATATCCAGGAAATATGGGACACTGTGGAAAGACCCAACTTAAGAATAATAGGTATAGAAGAAGGTGAAGAAACCCACCTCGGACACGCCCAACTTCACGTGAGCGTGGGTTCTACTGGGACCCCTTACATGACCATCACCCACTCCCTCAATATTCTGGGGATACGCTTCTGGAATCGAGAGGACCTGCCCACACAGGAAAGACTTGAGTCCTTACAGAACCCACAGCCCAGCACCATGCCCAAGTTCAGGTGAGCTTGAGTCCTCCTGGGGACCCCTTCCCTGCCCATCACTTGCTCCCTCAATCATCCAGGGGATACTCCTAGCTTCAAGAAGACCCACACACACAGGAAAGATGTGAGCCCTTCCAGACCTCACCCTCTAGCATGCTCAGCTGCAGAATAGACTTGAGCCCATCCAGATTCCACCCAGGAAAGGAGACCAGTGGAGACAGAGAGACCCAAACTGCACCCACTGGAAGGATATATGGGAAGAAGCCAGTATAAGAACACATTTAGCAATAGAAAGACCAATATGACTCCACCAGAATCTAGAGACCCCATACCAGTAAGACCTGAAAAGCACAATATAGATGAAGCAGAAGAGACAGAGCTTAAAAATTATTTTATGATAATAGAGACCCTCAAAGAGGAAATGAGGAAATCCCTCAAAGAAATAAAAGAAAAAAATAAATGAAAAATACAGGAAATGGAGGAAAAGACAACCAAAAAATTCAAGAAATAAACAAATTTCTTAAAGAATCTAAAGAGTGCCAAGAAAAAACAACCAAAGAAATGAAGGAAAGAACTCAAAGAGTTGAAATGTTGAAAGCTGAAATAGAAACAATAAAAAACACAGAATGAGGGGATGCTAGAAATAGAAAAGTTGGGTAAATGATCAGGAACTACAGATGCAAGTATAACCAATAGAAAACAAGAGATGGAAGAGAGAATCTAAGGTGTTGAAGACTCATTAGAGGAGATAAAGTCATCAACCAAAGAAAATCTGAAGTCCAACAGATCCCTAACACAAAATATCCAGGAAATGTGGGACACCAGGAAGAAATCTGAAAATAATAGGTATAGAAAAAGGTGAAGACATACAGCTTAAAGGAACAGAAAAAATATTCAACAAAATCATAGAAGAAAACTACCCTAACCTAAAGAAGGATGTGCCTATGGAAATACAAGAATCTTATGGCACACCAAATAGGCTGGACCAGAAAAAGAAGTCCCTTGCTACATAATAATCAAAACATCAAACCTACAGAATAAAGAGAAAATATTAAGAGCAGCTAAAGAAAAAGGCCAAGTAACATATAAAAGCAGACCTATCCAAATTACACCTGACTTCTCAATGGAAACTATGAAAGCCAGAAGATCCTGGATAGATGTCCTACAAACACTAAGGGAACAAGGACCCCAGCCCAGACTACTGCATCTAGCAACCTTTCAATTACCATAGATGGGAAAACAAAATATTCCACGACAAAGCAAGATTTAAACAATACATATACACGAATCCAGCCCTACAGAAAGTGCTGGAAGGAAAACTCCAACCCAACGAAGATAACTACACTCACAAAGACATAGGTAATAGATAATCCCACTTTACAAAATACCAAAACACAAAATGGGGGATGCACACAGAATACTTGAGAATTAAGGGTTGGGAAAAGATTTTTCCAATCAAAGGGACCCAAGAAACAAGTGGAGGTGGCAATCCTAATATCTAACAAATTAGACTTTAAACTAAAATCAATCAAAATAAATGAAGGAGGTCACTTCACACTGATCACAAGAAAAATTCACCAAGATGAAGTCTCAAGCCCCAAATACAAAGGCATCCATGTTCGTAAAAGAAACATTACTAAAACTCAAAGCAAATATAAAATCACACTCACTTATAGTAAGAGATTTTAACATCCCACTCTCACCACTAGACAGGACTAGCAGACAGAAACTTAACAGAGAAACAAAGGAAATAATAGAAGTTATGACACAATTGGAATTAGCAGATATCTATAGAGCACTCCATCCAAACAAAAAAGAATATACCTTCTTCTTAGCACCATAGGGAACCTTCTCACAAATTGACCACATACTTGGCAACATAGCAAACCAAAACAGGTACAAAAGAACTGGAACAACTCCATGTATCTTATTAGACCACCATGCTTAAAAGTTAGAATTCTACAACAACACAAATCACAGAAACTCTGAAAACTCATGGAAATTGAATAATGCACAATGGCACTGCACCTGGGTCAAAGAAGAAATAAAAAAGGAAATTAAAGACTTCCTGGAATTCAATGAGAATGAAGACACAACATATCCAAATTTATGGGACACTTTGAAAGCAGTGATAAGAGGAAACTTCATAGCATTACGTGCCCACAGGAAGAAACTGCAGAAGAGATAACCTAGAGAACTAACAGCACAACTGAAAGCTCTAGAACAAAAGGAAGCAAACTCAACATGGAAGAGTAGACACCAGGAAATAATTAAAATGAGGGCTGAAATCAATAAAGGAGAAACTAGGAAAATAATAAAAAGAATCAATGTAACAAAGAGTTGGTTCTTTGAGAAAATCAACGAGATAGACAAACTTTTATCCAAACTTACCAAATGGCAGAGTATGAACATGCAAATTAACAAAATCAGAAATGAAAAGGGAAACATAAACATGGACACTGATGAAATCTAGAGAATCATCAGGTCATATTTTGAAAACCATATTTTGAAATTTTTGAAAAAAAATTTGGATAGATATAACTTACCAAAATTAAATCAAGAACAGATAAGCAATTTAAATAGACCTATAACACCTAAGGAAATAGAAACAGTCATCAAAAGTCTCCCAACCAAAACAAGCCCAGTCCCAGATGGCCTCAGTGCAGAATTTTACCAGAAATTCAAAGAGCAGCTTATACCAATTCTTCTCAAAGTCTTCCACACAATAGAAGCAGAAGGGTGTTTACTAAACTCTTTTTATGAGGTTTCAATAACATTGATACCCAAGCCACACAAAGACAAAACCAAGAAACAGAACTTCAGACCAATATCCCTCATGAACATTGATGCAAAAATACTCAACAAAATACTGGCAAATCAGATCCAAGATTACATCAAAACAATCATCCTCCATGATGAAGTAGGTTTCATCCCAGGGATGCAGGGATGGTTCAACATACGAAAATCCTTCATTGTAATCCACCATATAAACAAGCTGACAAACAAAAATCACATGATCATCTCACTAGATTCTGAAAAAGCCTTTGAAAAACCCAACACCACTTCATGATAAAGGTCTTGGAGAGGTCATGGATAACAGGAACATACCTAAACATAATGAAAGCTATATACAGCAAACCAACAGTCATCATCAAACTGAATGGAGAGAAACTCAAGGCAATTCCTCTAAAATCAGGAACAAGACAAGGCTGTCCCCTAGCCCCATACCTCTTCAATATTGTACTCAAATTTCTAGCTAGAGCAATAAGACAACAAAAGAAGATACAAATTGGAAAGGGAGAAGTCAAACTTTCACTATTTGCAGATGATATGATAATTTACATAAGTGACCCAAAAAAATCTACCATGGAACTCTTACAGTTGATAAACATCTTCAGCAAGGTGGCAGGATACAAGATCAACTCAAGAAAATCAGTAGTCCCACTATATACAGATGATAAAAGGGGTGAGAAAAAATCAGAGAAACATCACCTTTTACAATTGCCACAAACAACATAAAATACCTTGGGGTAAGGCTAACCAAACAAGTGAAAGACCTGTATTGCAATAACGTTGAGTCTTTAGAGAAAGAAATTAAGGAAGACACTAGAAAATGCAAAGATCTCCCATGCTCTTGGATAGTAGGATCAAAGTAGTAAAAAATGGCAATCATGCCAAAAGCAGTCTACAGACTCAGTGCAATCTCCATCAAAATCCCAGCACAATTCTCAACTTTATATGAAGAAACAAAAGAACCAGGATAGCCAAGATATCCCTGCTCAACAAAGCAATATCTGGAGACATCACCATCCCTGACTTCAAGCTCTATTATAGCGCTATAGTCTTGAAAACAACTTGGTATTGGCACAAAAATAGACAGGTAGACTGTAAGCTTTTCGGGCAGATCAGGATGGGTCAGATATTCTGGCTCTCGGGAGTCATAGAATACTGAGTGTTACACAGCCCAAGTGGAAAGGTATCCTGAAGCTCGGGAGCCAAGGACCACCACAGGTTGTAGTAAGCTTAGCAGCTTACAGCCTTGCCTCAGGGAAAGGCTTCCCCAGTGTTTTGGCTCTGCTCTGGCAGGACAGGGTCTTCCAGCTGGGGATGTTCACCCAGTGTAGCAGTTTTACTCGGCAGGTTTCCCTGGAGGCGAAGTTACTACAGTTCAGCTCTGCTCTCAGAGAGCTGAGAGCAGGGAGTGGAGTGTAACAACTCTGCTCTGCCAAGGGAAGGTTTCCCTGGCAAAATTGTTACAGCTGCTCACTCTGCTCTGCCCAAGGTCACCTCTGCTCTGTGGCCACCAAAAAAGAAGATCTTCACCCAAAGCTCATTGAAGGGGTTTATTGGAAGGAAGCAGCTGGACCAGCCAACCTGAACATACACAGGGTCTATATAGGGATTTTTACAGGCAGGGAAGTTTTTCAATGGTAGGGATTGGTCCAATTTCAGTGCTGAGCTCAGATTGGCTAGAGCTCTGCCCGAGGATTGGTTAGTTTTCTAGGTCCGATTTGGTTCTGGTTTCAGGGCCAAAATGTGTTTCTTTCTCTGTTCCTCTTTAGCCTTTTGGATCCAATTTTAGGGCCAGGGTGCATTTTCTTTCACTAACTCAGATTCCAGGTACAAAGTGTGTTCCTTTGGCACTGGTTTCAGGGTCAGGGTACATTTCTTTGTTTCTGGTTGCAGTGCCAAAATGTGTTTCATTGGCTCTGCTCAGGGTGTGTTTATTTGACTGGCCCCTTTTCCCTATTTACACCAATGGAATCATATTGAACCCCCTGAGATTAATCCACGACCTACGAACAACTGATTTTTGACAAAGAAGCTAAAATTATACAATGGAAAAAAGATGGTATCTTCTACAAATGGCACTGGCATAACTGGATACTGGCATGTGGAAGACTTCAGATAAATCCATGTCTATTGCCATGTACAAAATTTAAGTCCAAATTGAACAAAGACCTCAACATAAATCCAGCCTAACTCAACCTGTTAGAAGAGAAAGTGGAAGGTACCCTGGAATGGATTGGCACAGGAGACCACTTTCTGAACATAACACAAGTAGCACAGACACTGAAATCGACAATGAATAAATAGGACCTCCTGAAACTGAGAAGCTTCTCTAAGGAAAAGGACACAGTAAGCAAGAGAAAAAGACAACCCACAGATTGGGAAAAGATATTCACTAACCCCACAACTGACAGAGGGCTGATCTCCAAAATTTACAAAGAACTCAAGAAGCAAGTCTCCAAACACCAAAGCATCCAATTAAAAAGTGGGAGACTGAGTCTTGTGGTAGCCCCATTCCACATGGAGGGATGAATTCTCAGCCTGGACACATGGGGAAGGTCCTATGTCCTGCCCTGGATAAAATGACCGACTTTGGAGATTCCCCCAAAGAGGGTGTCACCCTCCCTCAGGAATGATGTGGGGATTGGGTCGGGACAGGGGGGTTGGTGAAGGGACAAGGAAGGGGGTGGGAGAGGGAACTGGGATTGACATATGAAGCATTCATGTTTCTAATTTAAATTAAAAAATTTTAAAGTGGGAAACTGAACTAAATAGAGAATTATCAATAGAGGAGTCTAAAATGGCTGAGAGACACTTAAGAAAGTGCTCAACATCCTTAGCCATCAGTTGAATGCAAATCAAAACAACTCTGAGATATCATCTTACTCCTGTCAAAATGGCTAAAATCAAGAACACCAATGACAGTTAATTCTGGAGAAGATGCGGAGAAAGGGGAACACTCATCCATTGCTGGTGGTAGTGCAAACTTGTGCAGCCACTTTGGAAATCAGTATGGAAATGGGAATCAGTCTACCACAAGACCCAGCAATTCCACTCTTAGGCATATACCCAAAAGATTCACACTCACACAACAAGAATGTCTGTTCGACCATGTTCATAGCAGCATTATTTGTAATAGCTATATCCTGGAAGCAATCTAGATGACCCACAACTGAAGAGTAGATAGAGAAAATGTGGTACTTTTACACAATGGAGTACTACACAGTGGAAAAAAACAATGTAATCTTGAAATTTGCTGACAAATGGATGGCACTAGAAGAAATCATCCTGAGTGAGGTAACCCAGTCACAAAAAGACAAACATGGTATGTACTCACTCATATATGGATTTTAGATATGGATCAGGGGAGTGTCAGCCTACAATCCCAGTGCCAGTGAATCTGGGAAATAGGGAGGTTCCCAAGAGAAGTAGAATGAGGCAAGATCTCCTGAGCAGATTGGTAACATGGGGGGAGCAGAGAGGGAACCAGGAAAAAGAGAGGGGGATAAGAGGAAGGGAGAAGAAGCCATGGGGGAGCAGGAAGGTTAAGTCAGGGTAAGAATAGAGGAGAGCAGGATGAGCGATACCATAATAGATGGAGTCATTATAGCTTTTCAGAGAGAGCTGACACTAGTGAGATTTCTAGAAATCTACAAGGATAACACCAACTAGAAAACCAAGCAATAGTGGAGAGACTACCTTAATAGCCCCTCTCTAATGATATGATTGATGACTACCTTATATGGCATCCTAGAACCTTCATCCAGTGACTGATGGAAGCAGAGACCAATACTCACACCTAAACTCTTAACTGACCCCCTGGAACTCAGTGACAGAGATGGAGGAGCGATGTGCAAAGGCATCAAGACTGTGCTGGTGAAACCCACAAAGACAGCTGACTGGACAAGGGGCTCTTGAACCCCAAACTGGGGGTGGAGAGGCCTGCAGGTGACTGATCCAGATTCCATGAATGTAGTGTCAGTGAGGAGGCCTCAGCAATCTCTGGGGCCTTGGGTAGTAGATCAGTGTTTACCATGACATACAAGTGAACTTTGGGAGCCCAATCCACAAAGAGGGTTGCTCTCTCAGCCTGGAAACATGGGGAAGGTTTATGTCCTGCCCTGGATGAAATGATAGACTCTGGAGATCCCCCATGGAGGGCCTCAGTCTCCCTAAGGGATGGTGTGGGGGTTGGTTGGGGGGTTGGGGAGTTGTTGGAGGGACAAAGGAGGAGCGGTGGGAGAGGGAGCTGTGATTGACATGTGAAGCATGCATGTTTCTAATTTAAATAAAACATATATTGAAAAAAGAAAGGAACAAACACAAGAAATCAGAGACAGAGGAAGAAAGAAAAAAGGGAGGTGTGGAAGAAGGGAGGAAAAGACTGAAATAATATTTTGGAAGATTAAAAAATAGAGGGGGACTAAACTAAATAGAGAATTCTCAATAGAAGTGTCTAAAATGGCTGAGAGACACTTAAGAAAGTACTCAACATCCTTAGCCATTAGTTAAACACAAATCAAAAGAATCTTGAGATATCATCTTATTCCTGTCAGAATGGCTAAAATCAAAAACACCAATGGCAGCTTATTCTGGAGAGGATGTGGAGAAAGGGGAACACTTATCCATTGCTGGTGGGAGTGCAAACTTGTGCAGCCACTTTGGAAATCAGTATGGAAAATGGAAATTAGTCTACCACAAGACCCAGCAATTCCACTCTTAGGCATATACCCAAAAGATGCCCATTCATAGAACAAGGATGTCTGTTCCACTATGTTCATAGCAGCATTATTTGTAATAGCTATATCCTGGAAGCAACCTAGATGCCCCACAACTGAAGAGTAGATAGAGAAAATGTGGTACATTTACACAATGGAGTACTACACAGTGGAAAAAAAACAATGTAATCTTGTAATTTGCTGACAAATGGATGGCACTAGAAGAAATCATCCTGAGTGAGGTAACCCAGTCACAAAAAGACAAACATGGTATGTACTCACTCATGTATGGATTTTAGACATACATCAGAGGAGTGTCAGCCTACAATCCCAGAGCCAGTGAGTCTGTAAAACAGGGAGTTTCCCAAGAGATATGCATTATACCCCAGAGAAATGGAATGAGGCAAGATCTCCTGAGCAGATTGGGAGCATGGGGGGAGCAGAGAGGGAACCAGGAAAAAGAGAGGGGGAGAAGAAGCCATGGGGAAGCAGGAAGGCTAAGTCAGGGTAAGAATAGAGGAGAGCAGGATAAGAGATACCATAATAGATGGAGTCATTATAGCTTTTCAGAGAGAGCTGATACTAGTGAGATTTCTAGAAATCTACAAGGATAACACCAATTGGAAAACTAAGCAATAGTGGAGAGACTACCTTAATAGCCCCTCTCTAATGATATGATTGATGACTACCTTATATGCCATCCTAGAACCTTCATCCAGTAATTGATGGTAGCAGAGACCGATACTCACAGCTAAACTCTTAATTGACACTCTGGGACTCAGTGACAGAGATGGAGGAGTGATGTGCAAATGCATCAAGACTCTGCTGATGAAACTCACAAAGACAGCTTACTGGATAATGGGGTGCTCTTGAACTACAGACTGATGGCAGAGAGGCCAACAGGGAACTGATTCAGACTCCATGAATGCAGTGTCAGTGAGGAGGCCTCAGAAATCTCTGGGGCCTTGAGTAGTAGATTAGTATTCACCATGGCATACAAATGAACTTTGGGAGCCCACTCCACATGGAGGGATGATCTCTAAGTCTGGAAGGGCATATGTCCTGCCCTGGATGAAATGACAGACTCTGGAGATGCCCCCATGGAGGGCCTCACCCTCCCTGGGGAATGGTGTGGGGATGGTTGGGGGTTGGGGGGACTGTTCCAGGGACAAAGGAGGAGGGGTGGGAGAGGGAACAGAGATTGACATGTGAAGCATGCATGTTTATAATTTAAATAAAAACATAAAAATAATTTTAGGAGTAAGTGGGGTCAAGGAAAGGACACCACAACAAAACCTACAAAATCAACTTACTAGCCTCATAGGTGTTCACAGAGACTGAATCAATAACCAGAAAACTTGAACAGGACTAACCTAGGCCCTCTGCATACATGTTACAGTTGTGTAACTTGTTCTTCCTGTAGGACTCTTAACACTGGGAGTAAGGGTTATCTCTGACTCTGTTACCTGTTTGGGGGATACTTTCCTCCTACTGGATTGCCCTGTACAACCTTAAAAGGAAAGGAGTGACTAACCTTACAACAACTTGATATATTATGGCTTAGTGATATCCATGGGATTCCTACCCTCTTCTGAAGAGAAACAGTAGAGGAGTGGATGTGGGGGTGGGGAGTAGGGTCTGAGAGGAGGGAGGAGAAACTGTGGTCAGGATGTAAAAACAGAAAGTAAATAAGTAACAACAAAAATGGGCAAAGACAAGTTAAGAGAGAAAGTAAACACTAAGCATATGGGACACAATAAGAAGGTCCTAAAGGGTCAAGTTCATAATACTAAATGCCTACATAAAAGAAATCAGAGAATCTGTGGAGATCTCAAATAAGCAACACTCCACCCAATAGCTCTAGAACAAAAAATATTTTATCCCAAAGGAGTAGATGATAGGGTCCTCTCAATAGAAAGCAAGCAATAATCAGATTTTGGTTAAAAATACTAAATAAGAAATAAATATTTTAAAAAAGGAAAAAAATCCAGCAGAAGCCACCATGCCATGGGCCCCAGCCCATGCACTTGAGACATAGCAGAAGCTGCCACCGAGGGTCCCAGTATGCATGCCTGGGGACAGCAGAAACCGCCATGGAGACAGCAGCGTCCCCCAGAAAGTGTTTGAGCACTGGAACTGGACCCTCCCCCTCAGGCCTGACTGGTCCTAGAAGAGAGATCATCAGAGCCAAGGTACCACTGACACCTGGAGGAGTGATCACTGGCACTGTGGATTCATCTGCTGCTAGATCAACAACCATCTGAGATTTGAGTCTATCTACACATGGAAGAGCAATCACTGGAGGCTCAACCCTGCTGGCATCTGAAGGAGCTTTCCATGGAACCACAGCTCCCAATACACCAATTGTAGGAAGAGGGACCCCTGGAAGCCCAGTTTTCACCAGTACTGAGGAAGAGATGGGCAGACAAAACAAGTAAGAATACACTCAACAACACAAAGAACAATACAGCACCACCAGAAACCAGTGTTACTACAACAGCAAGACCTGAACATGCAAAAGGAGATGAAGTAGAAGAAAATGACATTAAAAATGACTTCATGAAGATGACTGAGGCCTTTAAAGAGGAAATTAGAAATTTCATTAAGAAATGGAAGAAAAGACAAACAAAAAAGTGTAAGAGATCAACAAATACCTTAAGGAAAACAAAGAAAAAACAACCAAACAGGTGAAGAAAACAGTTCAAGACTTGAAAACTGAAATAAAGATAGTAAAGAAAATACAAACTGTGGGAACTCTGGAAATGGAAAATCTGGGTAAACAATCAGGAACTACAAATGCAAACACAGATAACAGAGCACAAGAGATGGGAACGAGAATGTCAGACCTTGAAGGCACAAGAGAGAAAATAGACTCATCAACCAAAGAAAATGATAATTCCAACATATTTTAACACAAAATATCCAGGAAATCTGGGATACCATGAGAAGACAGAACTTGAGAATAACAGGAATAGAAGTCCAGCTCAAAGGCACAGAAAATATACTCAACAAAATCACAGAAGAAAACTTTCCCAACCTAAAGATGGACTATGTACCTATGAAAGTACAAGAAGCTTACAGAGCACCAAACAGACTGAACCAAAAGAAAAGTCCTGTTGCCACATGATAACACTAAACATAAAGAATAAAGAAAGGATATTAAAAGCTGCAAAGGAAAGGGTGAAGTAACATACAAAGGCATAACTATTAGTATTACATTCAGCTTCTCTATGGAAACAATGAAAGTCAGAAGGTCCTGGTCAGGCATTGTGCAGATTCTAAGAGACAATGGATACCAGCCGAGATTACTATACCCAGAAAAGCTTTTAATCACCACAGACAGAGAAAACAAGATATTCCATGACAAAACCATGTTTAAACAATACCTATCCACAAGTTCAGCACTTCAAAAAATGCTAGAAGGAAAACTCTAACCAGGAAGTTAGCTACACCCACAAAAACACAGGCAATAGATAAACCCACACCAGCAATTTACAAAGAAGAGAAATGTCACTCGGGAAGCAGAGGCAGGCGGATCTCTGTGAGTTTGAGCCGGGCTGGACCGATAGCCTCCAAAAATATACAGAGAAACCCTGTCTCATAAAAACCAAAAAAAAAAAAAAAGAAGAGAAATGCACATGCAATGCCACCACTAACAACAAAAACAAAAATAACAGGAACTAGGTGTCACTGGTCATTATTATCCCTTAATAATCAAGGAAGAAATAACAAAGAAACTAAAGACTTCCTAAAATTCAATGAAAATGATAGCACAACATACCAAACTTATGGGACACCACGAAAGAAGTGATAGGAGGAAAGTTCATAGGACTAAATGACTACTTGAAGAAGTTAGACACTGGTGAATTCATAAAATAACTGAAATCTCTGGAACAAAAAGAAGCAAAATCACCCAGGAGGAGTAGATGGGTGGAAATAATCAGTTTGAGGGTTGAAATTAATAAAATGGAAATAAAGAGAACAATAGAAATAATCAAAGAGACAAAGAGTTGTTTCTTCATGAAAATCAACAAGATAGACACACCATTATACAAACTAACAAAAGACACAGAAAGAAAATCCAAATTAATAAAATTATAAATGAAAAGGGAAACATGACAACAGATACCGAGGAAATCCAGAGAATTATCATGTCACACTTCAACAACCTGTACTTCACAACATTAGAAAAATCTAAAGAAAATGGACAATTTTCCAGATAAGTATCAGATACAAAAACTAAATCAAGATTAGATAAACAACTTAAATAGACCTATTTCCACTATGGAAATAGAAACAGTCATCAAAAGTCTCCCCACAAAAAAAAAAAACCTCAAGGCCAGATTGTTTCAGCAAAGAATTCTACCAGAACTTCAAAGAAGTGATAATAGCAATATGCCTAAAATTCTTCCACACAATAAAAACGGAAGGAATACTGCCAAAGTTTTTTAAGAGACAACAGTTCAGTTACCTTGATACCCAAACCACACAAAGACGCCACTAAGATAGACAATGACAGACTAATAATTTCATGAACACTGTTGTAAAAATAATAATGTACTGGCAAACTGAATCAAAGAATAAATCAGAAATATCATCCACCATGACCAAGTAGGCTTCATCCCAGAGATCCAGGTATAGTTCAACATATGAAAATCTATCAGTGTAACCCACCATATAAACAAAGTGAAAGAAAAAAAGAAGCACATGAACATCCCACTAGATGCTGAAAAATCCTTTTACAAAATTCAACACCCCTTCATGGTAAACAACTTGGAGACATCAGGATTACAAGGAACATACCTAAACATAGTAAAGACAACATCAAACTAAATAGAGAGACACTCAAAGTGATCCCACTGAAAACAGGAACAAGAAAAAGATTTCCACCCTCTCCATATCTATTTAATATAATACTTGAAGTTCTAGTTAGAGCAATGAGACAAGAAAAGGATATAAAGAAGATTCAAATTGGAAAAAAATAAGTCAAGCTTTCTATATTTACTGATGATATGACAGTATACACAAATGACCACAAAAATTCTACCAGGGAACTACTACAACTGATAAACTCCTTCAGTAATGTAGCAGGATATAAGGTTAACTAAAAAAATCAGTAGCCTATATACAGATGATAAATGGACTGAGAAAGAAATCAGAGAAACAAACCCTTTACACTAGCTACAAATAACATAAAATATCTTGAGGTAACTCTAACCAAACATATGAAAGACATGTAGGACAAGAACTCTAAGTCTTTGAAGAAAGAAAGTGAAAAAGACAAGACAATATGGAAAGATCTCCCATGCTCCTGGATAGGCAGGGTCAACAAAGTAAAAATGGCAATGTTACCAAAAGCAATTCACAAATTCAATGTAATACCTGTCGACATCCAAGCAAAGTTTTTCACAGACCTTTGAAGGAAAATACTAAACTTCATATTGAGAAACAAAAAACCCAGGATGTCCAAAACAATCCTATACAATAAAGTAATTTCTTGAGGGATCAACAGCCCTGACTTCAAACTGTACTATAGAGCTACAGTAATGAAAACAGCTTGATGTTCACCTAAAAAGAGACAGGTAGATCAACAGAATTGAATCAAAGACCTGGATATCAACCCACACCTATGAACACCTAATTTTTGACAAAGCAGCTAAAATTATAAAATGGAAAAAAGAAAGGATCTTCTACAAATGCTGCTGGCATAACTGGATGTCAACATGTAGAAGGATGCAAATAGATTCATATCTATCACCACACACAAAACTCAAGTCCACAATGATCAAAGACCTCAGCATAAAACCAACCACACTGACCCCAATAGAGGAGAAAATGTCAAGTAGCCTTGAAAGCATTGTCATAGGAGACCACTTCCTAAATATAACACCAGTAGCACAGACATTGAGAGCAAGAATCAATAAATGGGACCTCATGAAATCAAAAAGCTTCTTTAATGCAAAGGTCAATAAGATGAAACCAAAGCCTAAAGAATGGGAAAAGATCTTTACCAACCTCACATCTGACAGAGGGCTGATCTCCAAAATATATAAAGAACTCAAGAAACTAGACAGCAAAATACCAAATAATCCAATAAAGATGGTATGTATCTAAACAGAGAACTCTCAACAGGAATTTGAAATGTGTAAAATATATCTAAGGAAATGCTCAACAAGCTTAGTCATTAGAGAAATGCAAATCAAAACAACCCTGAGACGCCATCTTACACCTTCCAGAATGGCCAAGATCAAAAACTGATGACAGTTTATCCTGGAGAGGATGTGGAGTAAGGGGAACACTCCTCCACTTTTAGTGTGAGTGCAAACTTGCACAGCTACTCTGGAAATCAATATGGCATTTCCTCAGAAAACTGGGCACCAGTCTACCTCAAGATCCAGCAATGCCATTCTTGTGCATATACCCAAATGATACACACTCTCACCACATGCACACTTGCCAACTATGTTCATAGCACTACTGTTCTTAATAGCCAGAACCTAGAAACAACCTAAATGCCTCTCAGGTGAAGAATGAATAAGAAAATTGTGTTATTGCTTTTAAAAAGTTTGGGTATGTTGTGACTTCATTTTCATTGTATTGTAGGAAGTCTAATTTATGGTTTTATTTTGTACTTGACCCAGAGGTGATGCAATTGAGCATTGTTCAATTTCTATGAGTTTGTAGGCTTTCTGCAATTTGTGTTGTTGAATTCTAACTTTAAACCACAGTGATCCAATAAGATACAGGGGGGTTACTACATTTTTTTAATCTGTGGAGGTTTGCTTTGTTGCTGAGTATGTGGTCAATTTTAGATAATGTTCCATGGGGTGCTGAGAAGAAGGTATATTCTTTTGTGTCTGGGTGGAATATTCTATAGATAGACGTCTGTTAAACCAAGTGATTCATAACTTTTGACAGTTTATTTCTTTGTTAAGACTCTGTCTGGTAGTTCTATTCAGTGGTAAGAGTGGGGTACTAAAGTCTCCCACTTTAAGTGTGTGGGGTTTCATTGTGGTTTATGTTTTAGTTATGTTTCTTTTACAAATGGGGGTGCCTTTGTACTTGGGGCATAGACATGAACATAAAATTGAGACTTTATTTTGATGGATTTTTCCTGTGATGAATATGAAATGATCTTTTTCATATCTTTTAAATAATTTTAGTTTGAAGTCTAATATATTAGATATTAGCTAGCTACACCAGCTTGTTTCTTAGGTCCAATTGATTGGAAAATATCTCCCAAATCTTTACTCTGAGACAACATACATCTTTTTGAGTTTGTGGTGTGTTTCTTGTATACAGCAGAAGGATGGATTCTGTCTTTGTGTCTATTCTGTTAGCCTATGTCTTTTTATACATGAATTAAGATCATTGATATTAACAGATATTAATGAACACTGATTGTAGATTCAAATTAGTTTTGGCTTTGTTGGTGGTAGTGTTATTGTGCATGTGTTTCCCTTTTTTGGCCTTTGGTAATGTGGGATTATCTATTGCCTATGTATTTGTGAGTATCTAAGTTCCTTGGGTTGGAGTTTTTCTTCCAGTAGCTTTGCTGGGTATAGTATTCTAGGCTGACATCCGTGGTCCCTTAGTGCTTGTAGAACATCTACCCAGGACCTTCTGGATTTCAGAGTTTCCATTGAGAAGTCAGGTGTAATTCTGATAGGTCTGCCTTTGTATGTTACTTGGCATTTTTCCTTTGCAGCTCTTAATAGTCTTTCTTTATTCTGTATGTTTAGGGTTTTGATTATGTGGTGAGGGGACTTTTTTAGTGGTCCAGTCTATTTGGTATTCTGTAAGCTTCTTGTACTTTCATGTCCTTCTTTAGGTTGGGAAAATGTTCTTCTATGACTTTGTTGAACATGTTGTCTGCACCTTTGAGCTGGGCTTCTTCACCTTCTCCTATACCTATTATTCTTATGTTTGGTTTTTGAACTGTGTCCCAAATTTCCTGGGTAGTTTTTGTTAATGATTTGTTGAAATTAACATTTTCTTTGGTCAATGAATCTATTTTCTATAGTAAACAGTCAATACCTGAGATTCTCTTTTCCATCTCATGTATTTTGTTGGTTATGCTTGCATTGAAGTTCCTGATCATTTGCCCAGATTTCCTATTTTCAGTATTCTCCCAGTTTGTGTTTTCTTTTTTTTTGCTTCCCATATTTATTTAAATTAAAAACAATCTTGATTTACATATCAATCCCAGTTCCCTCTCCCTTCCATCCTCCCATGTCCCCCTAGGTGCCCCCTCATCCCATACCCCATCCACTACCTGGGGTAGGTGAGGCTTTCCATGGGGGATAATCAAAGTCTGTTATATCGTTTGGGGGAGGGCCTAGGCCCTCCCTCATTTTTCTAAACTGAGAGAGTATCCCTCCATGGGGAATGGACTCCCAAAGTCCATTCATGCACTAGGGAAAATACTGGTTCCACTGTCAGATGTCCCATAAACTGCCCAGGCATCTTGACTGACAACACATACAGGTGACTTGGTTTGATCTGATGCGGGTTCCCCAGCTCTCAGACTAGAGTCTGTGAGCTCCAATTTGCTCAGGTCACCTGTTTCTGTGGGCTTCCCCAGCATGGTGTTGATCTCTTTGCTCATCAGTCCTCCCATCTACAACTGGATTCCAGGGGCTCACCTCAGTGCTTAGCTGTGGATCTCTGCTTCTGCTTCCAATAGCTACTTGATGAAGGCTCTAGGATGGCATTTAAGGTAGTCATCAATCTTATTATTGGGGAAGGGCATTTAAGGTAGCCTCTTCACTATTGCTTACATTGTTAATTGGTGTCATCTTTGTGGATCTCTGGAAACTTCCCTAGTGCCAGATTTCCTATATGGCTCCCTCTATTATGCTATCTCTTTTCTTGCTCTCCTCTAGTCTTTCCCCAAATCAATTTCCTGATCCCTCTTGTTCTCCTTCTCCCCTCCTCTTTCTCCTAGCTCCCTCCACGTACCCCCCATGCTCCCAATTTTCTCAGGAGATCTTGTCTCTTTCCCCTTCTCCAGGGGACCATGTATGTACATCTTCAGGTCATTTTTGTTTCCTAGCTTCTCTGAAGGTGTGGATTGTAAGCTGGTAGTCCTTTACTCTATGTCTAATATACATATATGAGTGAGTACATACCATGTTTGTCTTTGTTTTGGTTACCTCACTCAGAATGGTTTCTTCTAGTTCCATCCATTTGCTTGTGAATTTTGAGATTTCATTATATATTTTTCCTGCTGACTAGTACTCCATTGTGTAAACGTATCACATTTTCTTTATCCATTCTTCATTTGAGGGGCATCTAGGTTGCTTCCAGTTTCTGGCTATTAAAAATAATGCTGCCATGAACATAGTTGAACAGATAAACTTATGGTATGAATGTGCATCCTTAGTTTATGACTAAGAGTGGTATTGCTGGATCTTGAGATAGACTGATTTTGTGTTTTCTTTCTTGCTTCTATTTCAGTTTTCAATTCTTGAACTATTTGAATTGCTTCCTTCATCTCTTTGTTTTTTCTTGGCTTTCCTTGCTTTCTTTAAGAGATCTGTTGATTTCTTGCATACCACACGAGGAGGCTTCCAGACTTCTGGGTTATACAAGAGTTTACAATAGAATTAGTCAGCTGCATATATTCTTATCAGGGAAAACATGAAGACAATTTAAAGATTTTCAGGTCTTCTGTTCTTACCACAGACTCAGCATGTGACCTTAGCATTTGATTGTTAGCTACTGAGTTTAAGAGACCAGAGCCATCTCCTCTATGTCAGCAGACCAGACTAGTTCCCATAAAGAGCCAGAGGGGATGAGCCACTGTAAAGAGCCACAGAGGTGGCAAGAGTAAGGAATCAGGTAGGTTCCTTTTATGTCAACTAGACCCAATGGAGAGTCACTGGAGATAAGAGAGCTTCATTAGAGAAATGCCTCAATAATACTAGGCTATATGAAGGCCTTTAGATAATATTCTTAATTATTAATTGATGGGAAGGACCAGACTATTGTGGATGGAACCATTCCTGAGCAGGTGGTCCTAGGTTCCACAAGAAAACAGGTTGAGTAAGTCATGGGGGTATGCCAGTAAGTAGCATTGTTCCATGGCCTCTGAATCAGGATCTGATACAGAAGTTCCTGCCCTGTTTGAATTCCTTTCCTAACTTCATTTGATAATGAACTGTGATGTGGAAGCATAAGACAAATAAACCCTTTGTTCTCCAAGTTGCTTTGGTCATGATGTTTCATCACAATTGTAACCCTAACTAAGACATGTACCAACGCCCAGTCTCATGGGTATGGCACTGCCATCTTATTAGGCTAAGATGACAGAATATCAATCCAAAGAAGATTGTTTCATAGACTTAAGTTCTAATGAAGTTTGTTTTGCTAGGTGTGAATTTGTTGAGATACATCATGCTTTCTTTTTTCCAATTCCTCCATTTTGGAATGGGACCATCTATCCTATGTATATTTCATCATTGCATTGTGAACATACATAGCTTGCCTTTTTCACAGAATTACAGCTAGAGATTGCACCAATGATAATGGTACTTTATTTTAGTTGTTAAGACCTGTTTCATCAACTATTATTTACTTTGGAAAAAGTTTTATGTGGTAGTTAAAAAAGGTGCACTCTACATTGTAATGAATATTTTTTTTATCAACTTGAGACAAATGAGTCACTTGGGAAGAGGAAAGCTCAACTGAGGAAGTGCACCCATCATATTAGCCTGTGGACATGTTTGTGGGGGAATTTTATTAGTTGCTGATTGATGTAGATGAGCCCAGCCTACTATGGGCAGTACTATCCCCAGGGACTGAGTTGTATAAGAAACTTAACTTAAAACTAGTAATAGAATGTGAGCTATAAGTATGTCTGTGCTACAGTCCCTGTCCCAGGTTCCTGTCTTGAGTATCTCCAACAGCAAATCATTATCTGGCTGCATAAGATAAACCTTTTCCTACTACAAGTTAATTTTTCTCAGTGTTTTATCACAGTCACAAAATGCAAACAAGAACATACAGCTACTGTATACAATATTATATAGATGTGTATGGTTTCTATGATTATGTTATTATTAAATTTTGAAGTATGTGATAATTTTTGACTTGATAAAACTGGAACATTGAAATTCC
Organism: Mesocricetus auratus; assembly: GCF_017639785.1. Lineage (NCBI taxonomy): Eukaryota > Metazoa > Chordata > Mammalia > Rodentia > Cricetidae > Mesocricetus > Mesocricetus auratus. The sequence goes on from NW_024429193.1 coordinate 50,038,574, forward strand.
CCAGTATCCATTGTATATGGACAAATTTATCCCTTTATTTCCAGTAGTGTGCTTTTAAAATTAGGTACATCAATATTCAGTGAATATGTATTTTTAATTGTTATATTTTTTCTTAAAATGTAAAATACAGATTTTAATTTTTTCTTTCTGACACCATGAATTCTATTGCAGACACTGAATTCTTGTCAACATAGGCAGTTAAACAATCAAAGCTTCTAGTGAGATGTCTAAATGGCAAGTCAAACTAAATTCAAAACCAGTTTTTTATTTTATTTAAATTAGAAACAATCTCATTTTACATATCAATCGCAGTTCCCTCTCCCTCCAACCCTCCCACTGACCCCCCCAAATCCCATCTCCCAGCCACTCCCCTGTTATGTCTTACTGGGAGACTGTATTAGTATATAGCTTTGTCTCATCTGTTTAACTTGTTTTAAGTACACTTTATGACATAGGTCATGTTAGTTTTCTCATTGCTGTGACACATTACTTTATAAAAAGCAACTTAAAGTGGAGGAATTTATTTGAGGCTACAGAAGCTTATGATAGGGAAGACATGGTTGGTTGCAGGGACAAGTCTTGTTTGTAGTAGCAGAGCATGAGGTTACTTCTTCATATCTGAGTGAACAAAGAGGCATATAGGAGAATTCTGGTGCTCACTTGGCTTTCTTCTTTCCCTTTTATTCAGGCAGAGCAACCAGCCCATGAGATGGTAACACTCAAATTCAGGGTGGGTCTTCCTTCCTCAGTTAATCTACTCTATTAATGATCTCACTGACAACTCCACAAATCTATTTCCTTAGTCATTCTAAGTCCAGGTACGTTGGCAAAGAAGATTAACCATTATAGAAGTATTTTTGTCACATACATTTTTGACAAAATAATGTGTCAAATAATTTCCTTAGAATTTGTTTTCCAAGGTTCTACTTTTAGTCTCTGTGCCTTTGCCAGCAACATGTAGTTTCTTGTAGACAACAAATAATTGGATCTTGTATTTTAATCAAGCTAGCTACTCTGTGTCTTTTAACTGAGAGCAAAGACAATTTATATTTAGTGGTATTATTGAGAGCTATGTGTTAATTCATGTTTTTTAAATTTTGCATTTTTTGTTCTTTTTGCTTGTTGATTCAAGTATTCTCTATTCTTTTCTTTCCTATGTACTCACTTGAGAGCTTGATGGTTTGCTGAGTTGAATGTTTGATTCTTCCATAATTCTTATTATCTCTACTAATTTCATGAAATTAATTTTTCCTAGAAACTTTTGTTTATGCCAATATCCCTGCTCCCATTGGTTTGTATAATTCAAATATCTTCATCAGTTGTTAGTTTAGTGGTTATGTCCTTAGTGCTTATATCTTGGAGAGTCTTTTTAAACCTCCTTTTTTGTTTGTTTGTTTTTGTTTTAAAAGCTTATTTTGCTAGATATAGCAATCTCAGTTGGCTGTTATTTACATTAACGTACTTTAATTTCTTGTTTCCTGACTTTTGGAGTTTCTGCTGAGAAGTCTGATGTTTGCCTTTGTAACCAGATATCTTTGTCTTACAGTTTTCAATATTCTTTCTTAGCTCTGTACTTGAGATACTTTAATTACAGTCTGGTATGGACATGTTCTTTTCTAGTCACGTCACTTGGTGCTACAATTGCCTTATACTAAGGTGTTCATGCATTTCTCTAGACTTATTGAGCAGGTTTCTCTATACCATCAGTTTTTATTTTAGCTCTTTGTCTAAATCAAGGATTTGGGGGTATGGTCTCTTTATGTGTTCCAGAGTTGTTGAAAATTCTGTAGTCATGATTTTCTTACTTTATTGTTATCTAAATGAAATAATTCAGTGTCCTTTCCTCTAATTGATAGGTTTTTCTTAGTATATTGATGATGAATAACTTCTTAGCCTTTTCATTTATTGCCAAGATGTCTGTTTAAGTAGTCTGTTTTTCTCTTCCTTCTTCACAATCTCTGTCTCTGAGAAATTTCTCATGCAAATCCTGTTTTGACATCTCTTGCTTTATTCAGTGTTTGTTTGGATCCTGTTTGAGGACATTTATCATTTGCAAACTGAATTTTTGAATTCTTTGTTGAATAAAAAATACTGATACATTTTCATTCAGTTATGGATGAGTTATAAAATTTTGAAAGTGGGAAAATGCCTTGCTTTTCATTGATTTGGTGTTTCCACATTACTTATGCGTGTGTTGAGATAGACACTTCCTCCTTCATTTTATATGGGATCTTCTCCGTGGCAAACTTGTCTCCTGAAGTCTCAGTCCACACTACAACTTAGTGGAGGAAGAACATACCATGGCAACATTAGAAATATTTTAGTCAGATATTTCAACATAATAAAAAATACACAAAATAAGTTAAACAGATTTAAATCCAATAAAATATAAAATAATGAAGCTAGGGGACTTACAAGTTAAACTTATTTTTTATTAGGAAATACAAAATGCTAATAAGTAATAAGTGGTTGTGAAACAAAAAAGATAAGAAACAAGCTCAGTGGGATGAAGGTATACAAATGATAGTGCATAGTTACAGCATAGTAATTAGAAAGAAAGATAGAACAATTGAAAGACTAGTCGTATTTTTCTTGCTGAAAAAAAGATGGAGACACCTTTTTTCCAGGCTTGTGTGGGCTATTGGTGTAAAGTCACCTACACTCTTCTGTGAAGTCCAAACACATTAAACAGGTTAGATCAGAAGTAGCTATGTAGGTCTTTCTCTATCTTGCATTTCCCTTGCAAGTGCACACACTACTATTATGATTGCTGCTAGTCTGAACTCCTGCTAATGTTCTTGATGTATAGGCTCAACAGTACAGCAACTTTGAAAGCTGCCCTCCTGCTGCTCTAAACAACTGAACCCAAGTCCCACCAGTTAACTGTCTTCTGATGCCAGAGGCAGTCTTTCAGTGTATGCACAGGAGTAAGGAATTTCCAAGGAATAACTGTTTCCACCAAATGTCTCTGAGCCTCTTGAAGTGTGGAAAGCAAGCAAACTAGAAAACAATCTGGGATGAGATATAGGTCATGAATTATCCTATGTGACTAGGCATTCTAGTCTGTCTTAGTCATTTATTTGTATTAGTCATTCACATGTGTGAATGTGTGAAACTTTGACTGAACAGCAAATTCCAAATGCTTGTGTCACCTGCTTCCCTATGTAATGAAGCCATTACCTCCCACAATGTAGATCTGTGTCCCTGGATCTGTGTCCACGTCACAGATAGTTTCTTGGGCTTATACTGATACTCAGCATGGTCACTCAGGCAGGAAAAATGAGAGATTTTTGGTGCCTGGAAACACAAAAATTCAGAAGCTCATGGTACCCCCAGAAAGGTTTGACAATAATATTTCTCTTAATGTCGTTAAAAGCAGTGGTGAATAAGCTTTGAAGTATGAAGGGATGGTATATTTTCTACACTAAATTACATTTTCAGAGTGTCTGATTGTGTGCCTGTGCGATGTGGCAAGGCTTTACTTTCCTCTATGAGGTTTGTGTTACTTATTGTTTTGCTTTGCTCTAAATTTTATTGTTCATTATTTCTGTTATAAAAGTTCACATGAATATTTATGCTTTGTAAATACCTACTATTTAACTTTTACACCCCTGTACCTCTCAAAGTCACCTCTTTCTTTAATAATATACCTAATGCTTAGTTTCAAACTCATGCAAATTCATAAAAGTTCTGGGTGTTTGTAATCTACAAATTTCTGAAAGGTAATGGTAATTCTTGAAGACCTACTTATTTCCCACTCTGTTCTCGACCACTGGATTAATCACCTCTCACCACATTGGAGTAGTCAAATTTTTCATACATAAGCTTTTGAAGAACAAACTACATCTAAAGCATATCAGAAGATTTAACATTTTACATGTGAAATTAATAACATATTTGGGTTATATAAACACATATTCACAACTTAAAGATAAGGAGGCACAGTGACTGTGGATGGTCACAGAGCTTCCCAACCCTGCAGGAGCCAAGCACCCCAGATTCCATGTCTTCTCTTCCACCAACAAGACAAGGGGACCAGCTGGACCTGCGGGACCAGGTAAAGCAGGCCCTGTATTCAGGCCTGCAATCCAGTGCCTCAGGATTGCATGGGAACTTCCACAGACCTTCCCATCTCAGCGGGAACCATGCACCCCAGATCCCAAGTCTTCTCTTCCACCAAAGGGACCAGGGGACCAGGTGGGAGGCTAAGCACCCCAGATTCCTGGGGTTCTTCTCCACCAACAGAACCAGAACTAGGACGAGGAATAGAAGAACTACAAGAGTATTGAACTTGATAACATCCACCAAAAGGGAACTCTGGTCCCCTTAACCACCAGACCAGTAAGGGGCTCTTTCTGCACCCACTAGAAGAAGAGATGGGAAAGAGACAATACAAAAACACACTCAGCAACAGAAAAAATATGACACTGCCAGATTCTAGAGACTCCACACCAGCAAGAATCCAAGATTCCAATGCAAATGAAGCAGAAGAGAATGACCTTGGAAACAACTTTGTGAAAATGATAGAGGCCCTAAAACAGGATATAGGAAAATCCTTCAAAGAAATGGAAGAAAAAGAAAACCAAAAAAGCAAGAAATGGAAGAAAGAACAAACCAAAAAATTCATAAAATGCAACAAATGGATGAAAAGATAAAACGAAACTTGCAAGAAAAAATTCAAACAATGCAAGGGTTGAAAACTGAAATAGAGACAATAAAAAAACACAATCTGAAGGAAGGCTAGAAATAGCAAAGCTGGGCAAATGGTCAGGTACTACCAATACAAGCATTACCAACAGATTACAAGAGATGGAAGAGAGAATCTCAGGTGTTGAATATACACTAGGAGGAATAGAGTCATCAACAAAAGAAAATCTTAAATCCAACAAATCCTTGACACAAAATATCCAGGAAATATGGGACACCATGAAAAGACCAAACCTAAGAATTATAGGTATAGAAGATGGTGAAGAAAACCACCTCAAAGGGGCAGAAAGCATATTCAACAAAATCATAGAAGAAAACTTTCCCAACCTAAAGAAAGACATGCCAATGAAGGGACAAGAAGCTTACAGAACACAAAATAGAGAGGATTAAAAAAAGTCCCCTTGAACCATAATAATCAAGACCCAAATATACAGAATAAAAAAAGAATATTAAGAGCACCCGAGGAAAAAGGCCAAGGAACATATAAAGGCAAACCTTTCAGAATTACACCTGATTCTCCATGAAAACTCTGAAAACCAGAAGGTCCTGAATAGATATTCTACCAACACTAATAGACGCTGGATGCCAGCCCAGACTACTATACCCAGGAAAGCTCTCAATCACTATAGATGGAGAAAAACAAGATATTTCATGACAAAACTAGATTCAAGCAATACATATCAACTAACCCAGCCCTACAGAAAGTTCTGGAAGGAAAACTCCAACCCAAGGAAGTTAACCCTAACCAGAAAAACATAGGCATTAGATAATTCCACTTTGCCAATAGCCTAAAGAACACAGGGGTGGAATTCCACACATAATTCCACCAACATAATTCCAAATCAAAGAAGAATGAGCAATCAATGGTCATTAATATCCCTCAATATTAGTGGACTTAACTCACCCATAAAAAGACACACTCTAACAGAATGGATGCAAAGACAGAACCCATCCTGCTGCTGCATACAAGAAACACACCTCACCCTCAAAGACAGAAATTACGTGAGAGTTAAAGGTTGGGAAAAAATTTTCCAATCAAATGGACCCAAGAAACAAGCTGGGGGTAGCAATCCTAATATCTAACAAACTAGACTTTAAAATAAAGTCAAACAAAAAAGATGAAGGAGGTCATTACATAGTCATCACAGGCAAAATCCACCATGATGATGTTTCTATCATGAACATCTTTGCCCCAAATACAAAGGCATCCACATTCTTAAAAGAAACATTACTAAAACTTAAATCACACATAAAGCCGCACACATTTATAGTGGAAGATTTCAACACCCCACTTTCACCACTAGGCAGGAATACCAGACAGAAATGCAACAAAGTGGCAAAGAGTCTAATAGAAGGTTTGACACAACTGGGATTAACAAACATCTATAGAACATTGTGTCCACATAAAAAAGAATATACCTTCTTCTCATTACCACAAGGAACCTTCTCAAAAATTGAACACATACTTGGCAACATATCCAACCTCAGCAGCTACGAAAAAATTGGAATAACTCCATGCATCTTATCAGACCACCATACTTTAAAATGAGAATTCAACAACAACACAGATTGCAGAAAACATACAAACTCATGGAAATTGAATAATGCACAACTGCACCATCCCTGGGTCAAAGAAGAAATAGAAAAAGAAATTAAAGACTTCTTAGAATTCATTGAGAATGAAGACACAACATACCCAAACCTATGGGACACTTTGAAAGCAGTGCTACAGGGGAAGTTCATAGCACTAAGTGCCCACATGAAGAAACTGGAGAATAGTTATACTAGAGAATTAACAGCACAGCTGAAAGCTCTAGAACACAAAGAAGCAAACTCCCCCAGGAGGAGCAGAGGTCAGGAAATAATCAAACTGAGGTCTGAAATCAATGAAGTAGAAACTAGGAAGACAATACAAAGAATCAATGCAATGAAGAGTTGGTTCTTTGAGAAAATCAACCCAATTGATTTGTCCAAACTTACCAAACAGCAGAGTGTGAACATGCAAATTAACAAAAAGGGGGACAAAACAATGGACTCTGAGGAAATTCAGAGAATCATCAGGTCATACTTTGAAAACCTGTACTCCACAAAATTTGAAATTTAAAGGAAATGGATGACTTCCTTGATAGCTATCATTTGCCAAAATTAAATCAAGAATAGATAAGCAATTTAAATAGACCTATAACCCCTATGGAAATAGAAGCAGTCATCAAAAGTACTCCCAACCAAAAAAAAGGCCAGGTACAGATGGCCTCAGTGCAGAATTCTACCAGAAATTCAAAGAGCAGCTTATACCAATTCTTCTCAAAGTGTTCCACACAATAGAAGCAGAAGGGTCTTTACTAAACTCTTTTTTTACGAGGCTTCAATAACCTTGATCCCCAAGCTACACAAAGACACAATTAAGAAAGAGAACGTCAGAACAATATCCCTCATGAACATTGATGCAAAAATACTCAACAAAATACTGGCAAATCGGATCCAAGAACACATCAAAACAATCATTCACCACGATCAAGAAGGTTTCATCCCAGGGATGCAGGGATGGTTCAACATACGAAAATCCATCAATGTAATCCACCACGTAAACACTCTGAAAAACAAAAATCACATGATCATCTCGCTAGATGCTGAAAAGGCCTTTGACAAAATCCAACACCCCTTCATGATAAAGGTCTTGGAGAGATCTGGAAAAACAGGAACATACCTAAACATAATAAAAGCTATATACAGCAAACCAACAGCCAACATCAAAGTAAATGGACAGAAATTCAACGCAATTCCACTAAAATCAGGAACAGGACAAGGCAGTCCACTCCTTACCTTTTCAATATTGTACTTGAAATTCGAGCCAGAGCAATACGACAACAAAAGGAGATCAAGGGGATACAAACTGGAAAGGAAGACATCAAACTTTCACTATTTGCAGATGACATGATAGTTTACATAAATGACCCAAATAACTCTACCAAGGAACTCTTACAGCTGATAAACACCTTCAGCAAAGTGGCAGGCTACAAGATCAACTCAAGAAAATCAGTAGTCCTACTATATACAGATAATAAAAGGGCTGAGAAAAAAATCAGAGAAACATCACCCTTTATAATTGCCACAAACAACAGAAAATACCTTGGGGTAAGGCTAACTAAACAAGTGAAAGACCTATATAGCAAGAACTTTGAGTCTTTACAGAAAGAAATCAAAGAAGCCCTCAGAAAATGGAAAGATCTCCCATGCTCTTGGCTAGGTAGGATCAATGTAGTAACAATGGCAATCCTGCCAAAAACAATCTACAGATTAAATGCAATCCGATTAAAATACCAGCACAATTCTTCACAGACCTTGAAATAATAATAATCAATTTTGTATGGAAAAATAAAAGACCCACGATAGCCAACAAGGCAATGTCTGGAAGTATCACCATCCCTGACTTCAAGCTCTATTACAGACCTATACTCCTGAAAACAGCTTGGTATTGGCATAAAAATGGACAGGTAGACCAGTGGAATCAAATTGAAAACCCTGATATTAACCCACACATGTATGATCTTTGAGAAAGAAGCTAAAAATATACAATGGAAAAAGAATGCATCTTCAACAAATGGTGCTGATATTACTGGATGCTGGCATGTAGAAGAAAGCGGATCGATCCATGTCTATCGCCATGCACAAAACTTAAGTCCAAATGGATCAAAGACCTCAACATAAATCCAGCCACACTGAACCTCTTAGAAGAGAAACTGTGTGGTACCCTTGAACGAAGTGGTACAGGAGACAGCTTCCTGAACATAACACCAGTAGCACAGACAGTGAGATCAACAATTAATAAATGGGACCTACTGAAACTGAGAAGCTTCTGTAAGGCAGAGGACACAGTCAGCAAGACAAGAAGGCATCCCATAGAATGAGAAAAGATATTCACTAACCCCACAACTGACAGAGGGCTGACCTCCAAAATTTACAAAGAACTCACAAGCAAGTCTCCAAAACACCAAATGATCCAATTAAAAGGTGGGCTACAGAACTAAATAGAGAATTTTCAATAGAGGAGACCAAATAGGCCAAGAGACACTTGAGAAAGTGCTCAACATCATTAGCCATTAGGGAAATGCAAATCAAAACAACTCTGAGATACCATTTGACTCCTGTCAGAATGGCTAAAATCAAAAACACCAATGACAATTTGTGCTGGAGAGGGTGTGGTGAAAGGGGAACACTACTCCACTGCTGGTAGGAGTGCCAACTTGTACAGCCACTTTGGAAATCAGTATGGTGATGACTCAGAAAAATGGGAATAAGCATACCACAAGACCCAGCAACTCCACTCTTAGGCATAAATCCAAAAGATGCCCATTCATACAACAAGGATGTCTGTTCCACTATGTTTATAGCAGCATTGTTTGTAATGGCCAGAACCTGGAAGCAATCTAGATGCCCCTCAACTGAAGAGTTGATAGAGAAAATGTGGTACATTTACACAATGGAGTACTATTCAACAGAAAAAAAAACAATGGAATTTGCAGGCAAATGGATGGCACTAGAAGGAACCATCCTGAGCAAGGTAACTCAGTCTTAAAAAGAGAAACATGGCATATACTCTCTCATATATGGATTTTAGACCTAGATCTGGGGAGTGCCAGCCTATCATCCCATGGCCAGAGAGTCTGGGAAACAGAACCTTCATTCAATGGCTGATAGAAGCAGACTCCCACAGCTAAGCACTGAGCTGAACTCAAGAAATCCAGTGACAGAGAGGGAGGACTGATGATCAAAGGGGTTAAGACTGGGCTGGTTTAACCCCCAGAAACAGCTGACCTGACAAGGGTTAGCTCTTGAATCCCAGACTGATGCCTGGGAATCCAGCATGGATCTGATCAAGACCCTCTGAATGTGGGTGTCAGTGAGGAGGCCTAGGTAATCTATTGAGCCTTGGGTAGTAGATCAGTATTTATCCCAGGCATACAAATGGACTTTGGACTCCCATCCAAAATGAGAGATGCACTCTCACCCTGAACTCTTGGGGGAGTGTCTAGGCCTTGCCCTGGATGAAACGACAGACTATGGACACTCACTCCAATGGAGGGCCTCACCCTCCCTGAGGAAATGAGGGGATATTGGGGGCTTGGTGGGAGGGAAGGGAGGAGGGGAGGGAAAGGGAGAGGGACTTGGAATTGACATGTGAAGTGACCTTGTTTCTAATTTAAATTTAAATATAAAAATTATATATATACATACATATATATATGAGATAAGGAGGCAAATTAATGATCATGTTAGCAATACTGGCATAATAACCCTTTTGTTAACTTGATGGTTAATTTTAAGTGCTTGATTGAGTAAAGTAGTTTCCAGATAGATGGCAAAACATTTCTATGAGTGATTGTAAGGTTATTTCAGAAAAAGATGAACATTTAAATTGGCAGACTGAATAAAGATTTCCCTTCTCAATTAGAAGAAGACCATTACCATTTAGGGACCAAATAAGACATAAAGGTACAATAAATGCAATTTATCTTCCCCAGTTCAACTGTCTGTGAAAAAGGAGGTCCTGGTTGTCAGTCTCTTGGACTCAGTTAATCATACCACTGAATTTACTGATATTTCAGTTGGGAAACAGTATATAGTAGGAAGTCTTAAATATCCACAATTGCTTGAGTCAATCTTAGATACAGAGACAAAGAGTTTTATAGATGTAAAAAATGAAAGAACCACTCATTCTCTCTCCAGATTTTTGTATCATTATATTATCTATTCCTCCTAAACATGCTTCTACTATTATATTGCTATCTGTCACAGAGTCCTCAACAGAGTTAAGGCAATGATGGTACATTGCCCTCTAGTCTTGACGATTATGAGACAAATAAACAAAGTTTGTTTTTTGCAAAGTTAGTATGCCTCAAGTATTTAGTGACAGTGATGCAAAACAGATTTAACATGCCTATTACTTTGATCTTGAAAGCATTTACAGAAGCTCTTTTCTGTAAATGGAAAGACATTTCTGAAAAATATCTTTTTCTTCATTCCCGTCCATAAAACTCACCAGAAGAAATTTGCTTTCAGATAACAAGAACAGCAATATACTTTCACTGTTCCCTAGCACTGTTACAATTTAGTTTGGTGAGATTTTAAATGTTTTCTATTCCATCCATCCATCTATATATCTATTATCTATCTACATATCTATCTTTTCTCTCTCTATCTTTCTCTCTCTCTGTCTCTCTCTCTATCTCTCTCTCACATACACACACACACACACACACACACACACACACACACTGGGGGGGACATGCACAAGCCTTAGCAGTGCATATGTGGAGTTCAGAGGGCAACTTTTGTGAGGCAGTTCTCTCCTTCCACCAAGTGGGTCCCAGAGGTTCTAAAGCTTGGTGATTGACACTTTTATCCACTGAGCAACGTGAACCATCTCATAAGTCAAAGTTGGGGAGATTATAATACCCTTCCCCTTTCTACAAGATATCACAATGGTTCACTACATTGATGGCATTATCCTAGTGGGCAAGGTGTAATGATCACTGTAGATGTATTGATGAGACATCTTAATGGGAAATATATCCAAGTAAACTCCCAAAGCCTTCTAACTCCATGAAACTTCTAGATTTCTGGGCTCTAGTGAATAAATCATTTAATGTGGTCCACCATAGAACCAAGAAAGAGCTACTACAACTCTTATGCCTATTTAGATTTTGACGGCAACATATTTCTCATTTGGTACATTACTGTGGCCTGCATTTAGTAAGGGACTAAAGGAGCTACTGGTTTGGATTGTGCTTAAATTTGCTCTTTGATTGTGTACTTTCAGATTGCTATAGCAAAAATAAAAATTCATTCTTACAGTTCTAGTAACTGGAAAGTCTTACTCATCATCTAGTTAGACCCACTTACTGTTAAACAGACTTGGTTGTTGTTGTTGTTTTCATTATAACCTCAAATAGCAAAGAGAAGGACTAGCCAAGCTTCTGAATTATAAGAGTACAGATCCCAATTATGAATGTTCTGTACTCATTGCCTAATCACCTTCCCCAGTTTCCACTTTCAGAAACTGTAACAATGAATTTAAGTATAGTGATCTGATGGATGGGTCACAAACATCTGTACCAGAGCAAACTGCAGCAGATGCAAGTTGATGTGCAAACTTCTTTCTACCAGTAGAGCTTTGGTATTCAAAAAAAAGAAAATCCGAAAAACCCAAATGGCTTAAGTTTCACTGGCAAACAGAAATGCTGCCTGAAACCATAGGAAGGCTTTGTTAGATGAATTACAATGCAGTCTGCAATTTTAAGAAATAGCTCTTGGATTCCTATTGTGTCAACAAGCTACCCTGTGGCCTGACAACTTATCATAATTGGGTATAGCTGATACACAAAACCACAAAATTCTAATTATTAAATGTAAACATAAATTGGGACATGATCAGCCCCAGGCAGTCCCTGAAGTTGACAATTAAGCATGAGAGTAGCATAAATACTCTTGGTTCCCACTCCCATAATTCTTACTTCCTTCTCCCAGCCTGCACTTGTGATCTCATAGGGAGTTTCCTATGATCAATTCTCAGAGGAAAAGAAAGATTGAGCTCTTTATTAGTGTAATTCTATGGAGAGAAGAAAGGAGGGAGAGAGGGAGGGAGGGAGAGAGAATGAATATTTAGGCACCACTAAGATGTGAGAAGTACAATTT